>NC_080689.1:90217359-90877542 GCF_030445035.2 Dasypus novemcinctus | reverse complement strand
TTACCATTGTACATTTTCTCAGCACAATACTCTTATCTCATGCTCTTACCCAGAAAACACCCAACACTTCAGGGTCCTGTTGCAGATGTACCTTCAAAATGAGCAAGTATGGAAATGGTGATGAACTCTGCCAGCGTTAACGTCCTTCACGCTCCTCATACTATTGTACAAGGTTTGGGGCATTACTTCCTCCACTGCTCTCAATACACAGAATAGAGTCTCAATTATTTTTTATACAAAAATACGTTGATCTAATTCACCAGCAAATGCTTAATCTAGGAACATAAATTTTTTTGAACGTTGAAATTCTATAAACTAATACATCATGTGAGATGTAGGTGGAGTTTACATTGCACAATTCATATCAATCATTATTTTCCCAATATTACAGTTTCAAAAGGAGAAAGGATGCTGCAATTTAACTTTTGTAGAAAAGTTTCAGGTGTAATTACTCTTATGAATATTTTGGGAAGCTTATTTGGTCATTCAGATTGATAATTGGCCTTGAGAAATCAGATTTGGCATTTAGATATATACAATATAATGTAACTTATGCATTTAAAATGCATTGCGTTGGCAGAAGTCAAGCCTTATTTTGGTAAAGGACACCCTTTTTTCAAATTTAAAAATTCATGGCAACCAAATGCAGCATGGTGTCTAGAATCAGATCCTTCTGATAGGAAATGGTATTAGTGGAGAAGATACATAAATTCAAACAAAGTTTTAGTTTAATTATTATAGGTGGAAACTGCATATATGGCAAATGGTAACTCTGTATTGCCTCTGCAGATTTCTGAAAATCTAAAATGATTAAAAAATAAACTTTATTTTTAAAAAGCAGGTAGAAGTATTTGTAAAGCTGATTGAACAATGGATGGGACCATGTTTCTTTGACTCACAATTTTCTTTTGCTCACTCCAAAAATTCCTTTACAGCAGTGCTCTTCAAACCAGGGTATTTGGAACACTAGTGTATACAAATATTCTCCCACATCAGTACTCCTCCCCTGTCCTGAATGATATTGCCAAGATTGATGCAAGACACTATACATCCTGCAATAACCCACTGAGTGGACTGGTAGAGAATATAAACTACATCATAATGCTTTGTAACAATGCTCCGTAATGTACTCTTCAATAGAAATGAATGCTCCACACGAATGAAAGAAGTTGTCGACGTAGTTGGAGTGGGGTGTGTGGGGAGTGGGATATGTGGGAACCTCTTATATTTTTTAATGTAACATTTTTTATGATCCATGTTTCTTAAAAATATGTATACATGATAATAAAATAAACAATAAAATAAAATTAGCAATTAAAAAATTCTCCAAGAGATTCCTGAGCATAAATATTTTAAAGGGAATTAACTTCTAGATCTTAAGTTTCTGATTAAACTCCTTACAAAAGCTTATCTACCTAAGAACAGACAAACTGTTCTCCTCGCTAGGTTCACAGTCACGCTTCTCTAATTTACTAAAGAGAAAGCTACCACTCATCTTACCTTGAGTACTTCCTACATCATCAAACAAAGAAACTTTCATATCTCACACAAGGATCAATATTGAAAAAGTATACAATATATAATTTGATTTTTAGAAATGGGCACCAATTTCTCTTAGAAATCCTGTGGTTTCCAAATTGTTCTCATTCAACAAAATTGAAAGAACAGCTAGTCTAATTGTCATCCCAAATATTTCAAAATGCTATAATGGAATTTCAAAATTAAATCATTGCTGGACATTACAACCCCACACACACTACACCCCTCACAGACTCCCACGGAACTGGTGGGAGGGTCATCTGAGGGAGCAGGTGAACCCTGAGGATTTTCAGGTATTTGGCTGAAACTACAATGTTGGGAATGTCCTTTTGGTAAATTTGACAGGATTACTAGATGAGGGTCTTGGAAGTAAAGGGCATGTGAAACAGGCTGAACCAGGGTCAGGCTTCTAGGGAGTGTGTGAGGGCTCATCTTGTCATAGTGCATTGTATCAGTGGGCTGAGACCCACACGATGAACAGCAAGGGGTTGGACTCCCTTCTCTGGACATCTGCTCTGTTCTCATAGAGGCGCAGGAGTCTCTCAACGGCATAGACAGTGCCTAATAGAGTAGGGCATGCCAGTATGCCAGGCACTCAATGCTGTTGCAAGTAGCTATGAATCTTGCTCTTCAAGGAGTGAGAGCTGGTGGTGGTCATGGTTTGCAATAGGAGGGAGAGGAAGGACTAGAAAGCATGGAACATGGGAAATTTGGGGTATTTGAAGTGTTCTATATGATCTTGCAATGATGGATTGAGGCCATGTTAAATTTTAACAAAATATATAAAAGTGTATGGTCCAAAATGGAAACCATAACGTAAATCTTTGACCATGGTTAGTAGCAATGCTTGAATATTTGTACATCAGCTGTAACAAATATACCCTCCACATGAAAAATGTTATTAATAGTGGAAAGGGGAAAATGGAGAAGATGTTGTACATATGGGAATGTAATATATTCTATCCATGCCTTTTCTGTAAACTAAAGCTTCTTTGAAGATAAAATGAAAAAAAAGAAGACCCTGGGGAATAAGTGGAAGAAAACATTACTGTATATATAAGACTATAGATCTTACAGTGATGAAAGAAAATGACAATTTTTATTAAATTTTGTATTTTTAAATTATTTTTGTTACTTCAAATCTTTCTTTTTTGTACTTTGTTTTTTTAACTATAATTATTACATGTTCATATTAACTGTGTTTGTTTATTTTGTTGGATTCATTTTTGAAGAAGCTTTAGACCACGGAAGTTATAACTGTGGCAGGGAAGTTTCATTAGTGTGGGGGTTCAGTGACGTGGGATGCAGGAGAGGAGGTTCACTTGGGGCATGTCTCTAAGGCATATGAATATGTTCAAGTGACCAAGAGGCATTGTCTCGGTAGGTAGAGACCCACACTGTAACTGAAAGAATATAAAATTCTCATCCTGGGGAGTTCTGCCTCATTTCTAATGGGGTAGCAAGAATCCCCTGAATATAGGGGCAGTGACTAGTGAGATACTGTGGACCATTGATGGGCCCTAGATATTGATGGCTGTACTTATGACCTTTTACTTTTGAAATTGAATCTTAGCATAGGTTGTCTAAGAGTTACCTCCTGAGTACCTCCTTGTTGCTAAAATGTGGCCTCTTTTGAAACCACACTCAACAGACGCACTAAATCCACATCCCCCACCACTGGCATGGGACCTGACTTCCAGGTGTGAGGCTTTCTGGCACCGAGGGATTAGTGCAAAGCACCACCTATCAATGAAACTGGAAAAGACATTAACCAAAAAGAGGAAAGGGGAAAGACAAATGAGTTTATATGGCTAAAAGTCTTCAAAGTGAATTGGGAAGTCATTCCAGAGGTTACACTTATGCACATTTCAGCAGAATCTCTGACTGCCACTGTAAATATTGCCTCAAATAGCAGGACTCCTGAGGGCTCTGGAGAAATTTAGACATTATAGGCAGGGCAGATAGATCGGAAATTTGGTGTCCTGCCAGTGGGCCCTACTTTGGAATTAATGCTTCCCAGTATGGCATAGCTGGACTCATTTGTAGTTTCCCTACACTTGGCTCTTCTGCTCCTTCTATTTGAAATATATTTTATGCTTGAGTTGATAGGTGTATGTCCAAGAGATTTAAATCTTTAAGCTGTCCATGTGCCAGGTGAGCCCTGCATCTCAACAGAGATGTAACACCTTTACTCTCTAAGTTCATTGGACTCACCTAGGACAGCTCACAAGGAGATGGTGATGGACAATGACCATCCCAAGGAAAAGAGAGTCTGCAACTGCAAGCAACATGGTCCCATCCATCAGCCCTCCTCATCTCAATTAGAGGTGGAGTGGGCATCACCATCCCTGAATATTCAGGATTGGGGAAGAACGATGGACTAGAGTAGTCTTACTGTTATTCTACTATAGACGTATTGTTATTCTAGCAATGGAAGTACTTTTATCATTGATAGGGAGGCAGTGGCAGCCCAAGGTTCTGAGGGGAGAGAGAGGGAAAAATATGTGTAATATGGGGACATTTTCAGTTCATTGGAATTGTCCTGAATGGCGTTTCAATGACAGATGCAGGTCATTATATATCTTGTTGTAATTTGCAAAATTGTGCAAGGGAGAATATAAACTACAAAGTAAACTATAACCCATTATTAGTGGCAATGCTTCAATATGTGTTCATCAATTATAACAAATGTATCATGATAATGATGGATATTGCTAATGTGGGACATGTGGGAGAGGTAGGAAGTGGCACGTATGGGAGACCTCTATATTTTTTACATAACATTTATGGAATTAAATATCTTTTAAAAAATTTAAAAATATGTAAAAAAAATGAAGTTAAAAAGTAAAAAGTTGATGGAGCTCTCATATTTAATTACTTCAATTCCTGCCTTGCTTTCTAGCTTTGCAAACTTTATTTTCTCTAATTACAGTTCACTGAAAAATGAAAACCTGTCATTTTTGGCAATACCATTAAATAATTGTATTCAAGATTTTCCACTGATTTTGGATTATATATGCACAAAATGTAGAGGACTTTCTTATGCAAACTTCACTATCAATGTTGATTACCACTTAGATTGAATTATGTACTTCTTCAAAGGTGCCAAATTTCCTGAAGACCAGCTTATGATGGTCAACAAAGAGAAAAGGTATATATTGAATTATTTCATTGTTTGACATCTACATACCTACTAAATTTGCTATTCAGTTATTCTGTGTGTGCACATGAGGGTACTTGTGTGTTTGTGTGTATACAAATACACAATACATGAGTGTGTAGCAATACCATCATAAAGTAACTGTATCTGGGTGACTGCAAATCAAAAGAATTTTATTGCCTCACAGTCCTGGAGGCTAGAAATCATAAATTAGGGCATTGGCAGGGCTGTGCATCATCTGCATTATCTAGAAAGATTCTTTTCCATGACTGTATCCTAGTTCTGGCGTTGGCAGCATAACTGTAATCTCCTTCTCCATGTTCACTTTGCCTTCTCCTCTGTGTCTGTGTGTGGCTGTTTCTGTAAAATGCTCCCCTTCTTTTAAGGACATAGAACACATTGGAATGGGACCCCATCTGATCCAGGGTGACCTCACCTTAATTTAACTAATACAATCTACAATGAACCCAGTTCCAAAAAGGACACATTCTGATATGCTGGAAATTAGGACTTCAACATGTATTTTGAGCAACGCATAATATAGGCCCCCTCTCTATATAGAGATGGAGTGGACATCAACTATTCCAGAGTTCAGAGGATGGAGGAATAAAATATGGATTGGAGTGGACTTACTGGTATTCTGCTATAGAACTATTGTGACAAGTAATGGAAGAAACTGTAGCACTGATGTGGAGAAAGTGGCCATGGTAGTTGCTGAGGGCAGGGAGAGGGAAGAAGGGATGTGATGTGGGAACATGTTTGGGATTTGGTGTTGTCCTAAATGATCTTGGAGGTACAGATGCTGGACATTATATATCCTGCCATAACCTACTGAATGTACTGGGAGAGAGTATAAACTACAATGTAAACTATAATCCATGCATTGCAGCAGTGGTCCAAAATGTGTTCATCAAATGCAATGAATGTGCCACACTGATGAAAGAGGTTGTTGATATGGGAGGAGTGGTGAGGGTCTAAGATATGTAGGAACCTCTTGTATTTTTTAATGTAACTTTTTTGGTGTGATCTATCTTAAAAATACAATAAAAATCAATAAATAACTAGTAAATATATAAGATTTGTAATTTTTGCCATTGAAGTTTCAATCATAAGACTATAACCTAAATTTGGATATAATTATAAATATTTGTCAACCATGATCAATTTCTAGTTGCCACTCCTTCTGTTTCATAAGTTGTTGGTAAAATTATTTTTACTACATTTCACAATTGTTTCAGATCAGAATTTTTTTTAAAACAATCACAAAAATAAGTCAACTTTAATGTTGAGGAATTCAACTGAATTTACAGAAGTATTCACTATAATATCAGCTATTTCACTACCACCAGAATGATTTTCCAAAACTTTTCTGCAATATCACGAATTGCATGAAGAGTAAATCATTATAGAAATAAATTGATTTTCTATTTAAAGCATGAGTAATTGATATAAAACTGGTATCATTTGTCCTGTCTGAAAAATTATTCTACTACTAATGGAGCAAGTTATAGAAGATATAACTTTCTGTGCAGGGAGCATAGAATCTAATAAGAAAAATTATTTCATATGAACCCTTAATTATGAAATTACATAAGTGAAAATACATAATTTATAGCGACACATAAATGATCCTTTGTCAGCTACTTCCATACGATTAAAGTAAATACATCAACATGAATTGAATGCTTATGTTAGCAACCAATTCATGTCTTCTTGATTTCATTTGGTCAGCTCTCATGGCATGCAATAAATATCAACAAACTGTTTCGAAGGTTTCATATTTGTTATTTTGTAATGATTGAGAAAAAATTCAGTTGTTGTTTGTGAATCATGCACTTTAATTTTTTATCTCGTGCCTCCCAAAAAGGATTTTATGACATAAAAACAACTATTATCAAACAACTAAATAAAGTCACAAATTTACACCATACATTCAATACACTCTCTTCTATTTCTTCTCAAGCAGGACTGCTGAGCTTCTTCTACCCACAATTAACATAAAATTAATCTTCAATTCTATACATTTTCCATTACTGACAGTGTTATAGATTTAATTGTATCCCATAAAATGATATGTTCAAATCCTAAAAGCAAGTTCCCTGATTATGATCTAATGTAGAAATAGGGTTTTTGAAATTTTGGTTGAGATGACTCCAAAAAGGAATATGGCAGGCCCTTACGCAATATGTGTGGTAGCTCTCTAAGAAGAGGAAATAGAACACAGATGGACAGAGGGAAGATGCCATGTGACAAGTGTGGCAGAGAATGCCATAGATGGGCAGAATGCCCATGCCAGTAACAAAGACAAGAGTCAATGGAAATATTCTCCTCCCAAGGTTTAAGGGGAAACGTGGACCTGCCTAAACTTAGCTTTCACACTATTAGCCTCCAAAACTGTGAGACTATAAATCTGTTGGCTTAAGTCAATCAGTTTGTGATATTTTGATGCAGCACTTCTAGGAATTTGTGACACCCACTAATTAGCTGTGTGGCCACTTTGTGCATGTAGAAAACCAAAACACATACCAAGACACAATTGTCTAGTAGAGTTAGAAGCCATGAGAGAGCACCATGGCATACTCCACCCATCACTATCTGAGACCAGGAAGACTTAGTTATGCAAAGATAAAAAGGACAATTACCAAGAAAATGAGGTCATAACTGCTGTTCTATTTCAAATTTGCTAAACTTAGAGGACTCTCTACCACACATATCTCATAAACAAAGTTCATGATAGTAACTAGCAGTTAAAGACAGGTCTTTAAAATCATCCTGGTTTATTTCACTTCAATTATTAATAATAATTTATTAGGAAATCTAATGTTTTAGACAAATGCTTAACTAGAGATGACAAATGGATGAGTCTTATTAACCAGGGCAGTTTTAGGCTAGTCTAATGTAACACAGGAATGAACTCAACCACAGAAACAGAATGACACAAGGTCTGTAATCATCAAAGATGGTCATACTTTCCCAGATTAGATGCATATGAGAATCAGATGGGAAACTTGTTAACAATATGAACATTGGAATACATTCCAGTCAAACTGGTCAGAATTTGCAGAGTTTGGAACCTATATTTTAGCAAGATCCAAGATATTTCTTTTCTAGTCTGTTTCTGCAATGAGTATTTGGAACAAACACTGTATCGAGGAAAGGAGCCCCACTAGCATTCAGAATAACAATAAAATCTATTTCACATTGCCTTTATTAGGATCTAATGAAATACGTAAACCTTAGAAAATCATAGTTATTATCCATTATTATCCATATATTGAAGTAATGATAATCTGGCTAAGATGTGAAATTTGTGAATTTGATTTAGAAAATAAGAATCATAGCTGTCCTTCACTTCACTGAGTGGAAGGTGAAGGAAGATGTGACAGAGTATTCAAGACAAAGGAAGGTAAGAAATGGATTGAACAATTGTAAATTGGATTACTAACTGGTGGACTAATGAGGTTGGAAGACATGTTTGTATGCTTGTAGTAATCCAAAAGAGACGCTACTAATAGTCAGGCCCTAACCCATGACCTAACTGTTGACACATATATCCTTGTAAGAGGGACATTTGACCACAAGTAGAAAATAAGGTGGTATTAAGACAGCAAAGAAAGGAAATAGAAAACCTGAGTCCTGAAGCAAGTCAGACCCAACCATCAAATAACAATTCCTTGCTATAAATCTTCTAATATATGTTGAAAATTCTATTTATCTGGTATATACGTAGCTGGTACAGTTTTTAGTGCCAAACTTGGAGTGCTGCTATAATGAATATCAACATATGTGGAGGTGATTTTGGAAATAGACGATGAGTAAAGGCTGGAAGGATTTTGAGGTATTTGATAAAAAGCTTAGATTTCCTCGAGCAGACAGTTGATAGACATATAGATATGCAACACTTGTGAAATCTAAGTACCTTTTTTAAAAAATAAAATTAAAATTCTAAGAAAAGAAAAAAATGGACTGGAGATAAAGTCAAGTGCTGATTGACAACTGTTGCAAGTATAAAAAAGGTTAGTCAAGTGCCTCTTGGATCACTTCAACCATGAAGCAGAAACCAGGAAAAGAGATAGGAATATTCTGGTCAGAGCTGTGGAGACTCCTGCCTGTGAATTCTATCTCTGACTAAACTTCTCATGCTAATAATGGATTCCAGTAATCTGGATTAAGATCCCCTTTCATTCAGGTGAACCACATCTCATCTAAATTAGTCAAAAGTTCCTGTCTACACTGAGTCCACACCCACAGGAATACTGATAATGATCAAGAATATGTATGTAATTCAATCTAACACAGATGAAGACAGAGGCCAGCCCTGCAGGTAGAGTTATAACAGGCATTTGCTCAGAGACCAGAGAGCTGGGTGCAGCAGCCAGAGCCTGAGGTCCAGAGGGCAGAGCCATGGGCCCAAGGACAAACCTTAGGCCAGAGATGACTCTAGGCAATGAAACCTAACAGAACCTCAGGATTTCCAAATTGCTAGTAAACAGTTATTCTTTCATCCTTCCATTCTCTTCCTTTTGGAATTGGAATATATAAAACCTTTATAATATGCTTGCCCTTCCATCTTATTTTGGAATCAATGAAATTGTTTCCTAGTTACTGGTCCACAGAGAGAAATGAATTTTGCCCAGAATGGATGCTACCCAGAATGTCATAGGTACCTGATATAGACAGTTTAAATAATGACTTGGGACTATTCAACAGATAGTATTTAGAGGAGGTTTGGAAATTGAGATGATGCTATAATTTTTTTAGACTGTGGGCATGTTAGGATGAGGAGAAAATATTTTTCATGTGGGACAACTGAGTACCATTGACATTGATGTGTACAAACTATAGACTGAATAAGAGCCTGAAAATACCTTGTTTTAACCCCTGGTACGTAAGGCGAAAATTTCATTGAGAAATTTGCATGTATTTACAATTAGGATTAGAAAAAATAGTAATGGCCATTAAAAGGAAAAGAACGACAGTGAGATATAATATTCTACTTTTTAAATTTTCTTTATTTTCAAAAGAAAAAAGTAGAAGGGACAAAGGCATTGAGCTAGGCTTGTAAAATACGACCAGAAGACACTGAGCAGAGGAACCTGCCTGGACAGAGGGTAAGGAGGGAGAATGACAGACAAGATCTCCAGAGGATTATATTTTCATATTTGGAGCATTATAAGAACCAGAAGAAGGGAAGGAAAATGAGAAAGAATCAAAATAGGACAGTTTAAATTAAAACAGCACAGGGAAGAGGTAGTTGGTCTAACAGGGTATAAAACACTCTAGATTGTGGCTTTTATTTCCTCTTTGGGGGTCTGAAAATAGCCATCAGAAGAATCTAGAAAAAGTCTGCCAGGTGGTAAAAGACATGTGGTCCGGTCAACCCAAAGCCAGGCTGCTGGTGAGCTACAGACACGAGAAGGAAATAAGGACAATAGAGCCTAGATCAGCCAGTCAGGGTGATGTGGGCTATGGGTGGCAGGCTCTTTGTCTCTTCAGAGATAATCTAAACTATCTGTGACTTGTGGGTGTGGGATGATGAAAGGCTGCAGTCCTGCCCTTGGGGAGCAGGAAACAGTTTAGCAATGCAAGGTCTATAAACTTTAAGTATTCAGGGGAAATGCAAACCAAATATGCTAAAGGCTTATCTAGAATGTCTGGAGTCCATGCTAAAAGCTTACCTAAGATGTGGAAGATATGTATGGTAATTGAAGCCTATTGAGAACTGAAACAAAGCGACCATTTGGCCTTTCCTCGCGGTATAAAAGACATTTGAAAATCTTGTTCAGGGCTCAGGATTCAAACTGAAAGCTCCTGAGTCCGGGCGGCAGTCAATAAACCATTTTTCCTTCTCAAAATCATTCCTGAGTCCTGGCCTCTCTATACACAAATAATTGAGCCTCTCTCAACTTCTACAACAAGGGGACTGCCAAATAACTGTAAACTAAGAGGAAGTCGAGCTAAATCAGTCTAGCCTCCTGGTGTTAACAGACTGACAGCTAATGAAAGAACTCAACAGATTAAGGTTTATGCTACTGGGGTTTGGCCATGGTATATGACCTGTGAGTAGTTAACTGATACATTATTTTCTTTTAAATGGCTATCTCTTCTTATGCCATAACCTCCTCCCCCATCCGGATTTATTTTTCTTCCAATCACTTAAAAATAGCATGGTAGATATTTTACCTTCTACATATGCATGTATTTTTCTCCTCAGCGATGGTGATAGGTGGGATCTTTACAACTGACTATCTGCTCAATAAATATTTCTCGAGTGACGTGGATTCAATGATTTTAAAATGCCTCTCATAACTAGCAGTAAGTAGCAGTTATGTATGTCTGAGTCTTTGGTGTATTTTCCTCAGATATTTGGAGAAACAAAATTTCATCCACCAATATATTTATAAAGCAGTTTCAGAAATAATACTGGAATGTCTGGAGTATTTCCACTTTTACACTGAGAGTGATGTGATAATTAAGGATTGCCTGAAGTGTACAGGCTACGGGAGATTTAAGAGCCATAAACACTATCCGTGCCCACGGGATGATTAGAAAGAAACTTGACCATTGATGAAAAAGTTCAGGATAAATGTTGAGCCATATTTCTAGAAGGATAAGCTAACAAATTAGATAGCTGCCTTTGAAAGAATGAGAACGGCTGAAAGAGATTGAGAAAAGAAAAAGGGCTTTACAAAGGAGGCAGACTTTCAGTTATTCTATGAGTATTTGAATATAGACTGTTTAGGTTTGTCAGTTTATAAAGTGGGTAGGATTTTACAATAGGTATTTATTAACATACAAGCTTACATTCTGAGGTTGAGAAAAATGTCTAAATTGAGGCCTCATCATTCAATGCTTTTTTCCTGAAGACTGGCTGCCAGCGATCCTGGACACCTCTGTCACATGGTGGCACTTGGTGGTATCTGCTTGTCTCTTTCTTCTCTTTCAGGTTTCATTGCCTTGTCTTCCAGCTTCTTGATTTTGTGGCTTTCTCTTTCCTTGCCTGAATTTCTTTTCTTTTAAAAGACTCAGTAACAGGACTGAGATCCACAGTGGGCAGCCAGGCATTAACTGAAGTAACCTACTCAAAGGGTTCCAACTACAGTAGGTTACACCCACAGAATGGATTGACTTTTAACATCATGCTTTACTGAGGTTTGTACTGCTTCACACACCATCAAGTATACATGTATTCCTTTTTGCAATATTTTTCTTTTTTACACAGATGGAACACAAAATATTTGGCAATGTGGTAATAACTAAACTTGTATATCTATCACTTCAAAAATAAGGGGCTATGATAAAGTGAACCCAGGTCTTAAAACAATATGGAAAACATTTAATGATTGGTGAGCTTTATGGTTCAACCATTTCATAAGAGAAATAAAGAGCCAGGGTGACAATCACAGGAATAACAAGCACTGTGGAAAACCGCATATCCAAAATAAGATCACCATATTTTATTTAATCAGCATCATCCACTATAACATAAATGTTCTTTAATGAGCTTCTTAATTAAATATATTCAGAATTATTATTTGATAGTAATAAGTAATGAAATTTGTTATCTAGAGGGAAAAAAAACAAGGTAGACTAGCAAAACAAATCACTTTATATTGTTGTAGAATTTGAGAGAGGTCCAATTATTTGTGTATAGAAAGGCCAGGACTCAGGAATGATTTTGAGAAGGAAAAATGGTATATTGATGGACCTCCGGACTCAGGAGCTTTCTTTTTCAATCCTGAGCTGGTATGAGATTTCAAGTTCCTTTTACACAGCGTGGGGAGTCAAATGGTGCTTTTATCAAAGAAAACTACTTTCTTTGTTAGTTAAGTCTTTGCCTGAGTACCAGGTAGGTTTTGAATTAACATATCACCCACACCTCAGGTGAGCTTCAATTAGCATCTTGCCACATTCTGTCTGGATGCAACCTTGAATACACATTCAGTCTTACATCCTTTCTGAACATTCAAAGCCCATATCACTTAACTGGATTTCTAGAGACTAGGCATACTTGGATACAGAATTAGATGATTTTGAATTTATGCACAGGCTATATTATATTTCCCATTCGAGGCCAAGTCCAGGTTCCCTTAAGTTTTGGCATCACCACCAGAGTTTCCCTGGACTGACTGGTATGTATAGAGTTTGCATTGCTAAATTGCCTCCTGGGACTGGAGCCGTTGCCATGGTCACCAAGAGCAGGACTGCAGCCTCTTACCATCCCACACCCCCAAGTCAGGACAGACAGTTTAGGTTCAGGTTATCTCTGAAGAGACAAAGAGCCTCCCACCCATAGCCCACATAAATATGAGATGCTTTAAAGAGAGACTTGTATGAAAAACAGAATCCATGTAATGAAAGAGTAAGGGAGGAAAATAACCTTCCATGGAGAACGTCTTGAATATAAAGGATCAAAGATTTAATATTGGGCAGTCAAGAGTTGGAGTATGATGGTGGACAAGTAGACTATTTTAGGAATACAAATCATGATGGGAAATCACTTAGAGTCAATTTGAAAAGAGAATCAGTCCATCAGGTTGTAAAACTTAGGAATCTTGCCTAGAGGTTGAGAGATAGAAATTTATTGGCCCCGTCATTCGATCTGCTCATGAAAGCCATGCAGGTTTCTATGGTACAATCCCCTAGAAAAGGTGACTTCTCAGACAGAAGGATCAAGCAAGTTCAGGTCTGTGTGAGGAGGAAGCAGCTGTGCTGTGGAACTCACTGCCCTACAGCCCTGAGCAGAGATTTGTGTTCCAGGCTGAAGCACTGTGGGAGGGTAGCTCTGACGTTGCTGACAGTAATAATCTGAATCTTCAGGCTGGAATCTGCTGATGGTGAGAGTGAAATCTGTCCCAGACCCACAGCCACTGAATCGATCAGGGACCCGAGATGGCCGGGTGGAAGCACCATAAATGAGCAGTTTCGGAGCTTGTCCTGGTTTCTGGTGGTACCAATGTAAGTAGCTGCTAATACTCTGACTGGCCTTGCACTCGAGGGTGATGATCTCTCCTGCAGATGCAGCCACAGAACCTGGAGACTGGGTCATCACGATGTCCCCAATGGCACCTGCAGTCAGAAAAGAACATAGAACATACAATGAATCACAAATACATAATATTTGTATGTACATGAAGGTTTTGTTATTTATTATATATAATCAGATCGGTTTTCGGTTAAATGATTTGTTCACCCTGCATATTAAAACCATTCTCCAACTTAACGAAGCTTTTTCTCTTTTAAATCACTCACCTGAAACCCAGAGCACCAGGATCATGAGGAGCTGGGACTGTGACATCATCGTGCTCGCCAGTCGATGCACTCAGACCCTATCTCCAAGGAAAACACATTAATAGAGCTCTGAGCAGACCGCCAAGTCCCTGAGGAGTCTATGCAAATTATTAGAGAGTATAAAGGCAAACGTTCCTATGCAGTGAGTTGTAAAGATAAATAATGGAAGGAGAGGAAAGTATCATGACCATAGGAAATGCAATTGTATGCCTGCAAAAGGACCAAAAATCAACTTAAGACCTATTTGCAACAAAGTTCAGCAATATTGTTATATTTAAAGTGCTTTTATTGCCAACTGTACTCTTCAAAACCACTAGCAATCATCTTGAAAACATAAATTAACTTTGTAATAGAGAAATATTTCTGTGAGTGCATAATTTCAGAACACAATTGAATCTTATATGCCAAATCATATGTGCAATATATTGTTGGATAAAATGAAGATGTAGTGCACAAATTATCTATTTCAGTACAGTCTTAATTTTAAATAAGTATCTGAAGTTCTTCTCAGTGGATTCAAAATCAGACCTCTGGTTAACCCTCAACACAAATACTGCCTATGGAAGTGAATCATCAATACTTTCGAGTCACTGAGCAAGTCCTCCAAGTCCACCAATTTCACAAATCACAGCGTGATTAGCAGACCGTTAGTGAAATATCTCCACCTAGTGGTCATAGGTAAAATAGCATTAGCTCCCTATTTCTGAAAGAGCAGATTCTTTGTTTATTTCTACCCAAAATTATTCACAGAATTATGCATATAACAATATCATGAGCACTTCCATGCACAGACTGTAAGTTAGGAATAAATACAACAGAATCCATGACCTCATAAAGCAATCTTTTCACTGGGAGGGACAGGCAATAATGACTAACATTTCTGCAGCCATGCCTGTTCTGCTTCTCTGAGATTTCCTCCGCTGCAGCAATGGGGTTACTGAGGTCAAGTGGAGAAATGTGCATTCAGATCCATTACAGAAGTCAACCATCACCATGGACAGAGTCAGCGAAAAAGAGGTAACAATTGTAGCCATATTCCAACCTGGTATTTTGGAATTTCAAAACTCATTGGGGAATTATCAGTGTTCTTTCTTCTCTCTCTTGGTTTTACTATCCATCTGGTTGATAGCTTTGCCTTTACTAATTGCAGCTAGCTACACTCTCCACGGCCATTTTTTCACCACTTCTTCGAATTATTGGATTAAATGTGTACAACTTATTTTGTATAATATTTGAACAAATATTACAGGATTTGTTTTTGAAAGGTCCATTAACATTTATGACTCTTGATTACTTTCTGTATATTTTGAAAGGTTCAAAATTCTTAAAATTGACCTACAATAACAACAAAGAGAGAAGCTGTGGATTGGATTGTTTTGGTTTTATTTACTATCAAAGTTGTAAGTCCCTACTCAGGTACACTCTGTGTGCATGTGTGGATAAATATCTATGGTTAAAAATATAAAAAAGATTTTGCAAATTTGACCAACAGAATATCTCTTTGAGTAAATAGAATAGCATGGAATGCCTAGACACAATTATGAAAATGTGTCTATCTAAATCAATTAAAAGCAAACCTCTTCACCTTTGGTTTCCTAACACGGTAAGAAAATTATTCTCACCAGCACATTTTGCTTTGCCAAAATTTGTCCTATAATCACCACACACATTGATCAGTTGTCTTCTATATTGAAATTTTTACTGAATTTACAGCATTTAAAATAGTTGCAGATATTTCCCTCAAGCAAAATGGATTTTCAGAAGTTTTTCTTAAATACAAAAATTAGATGAAGAAATATTAAACCAGTATTGGAATGAAACTCTTTTATAATGGAAACATCTGAGGTGACTGGAGTAAAACAAACAATATTGAACTTTTTGCAAACTTCTTTTTCTCTAATGGAACAGAGCAAAAAGAAAAAAAAAAAGGAAGATGTGGCAGACTATACAAGTCAAAAGCAGGTAAGACATAGAGTTAAAACTATAAATTGGATTAGTAGCTAAAGGACTCATGCGATTTGAAGATATATTTTTGTGAGTTTGTAGTAATCCAAAAGATTACTTGAAATCCTTGAAAGCTATCAGGTTCTAATCCTGGGACCTGCAGATGTGACTAAGTTAAGGATCTTCAGATAACAGGATGTCCTGGATTATCAGACTGTACCCTAATTCCATCACATATATCCTTATAGGAGGGACATTTGACCATAAATAGAAAATAAAGTGAAAATAGGACAGTAAGGACAGAAACAGAAATTAGAAGATGCTGGCATTAAAGACTGAAGCAAGTCTGCTACAAGATCTTATGGTAAATATATAATATATGCCCTAAAACCTATTTCTCCAGTGGAAATCTGACTGATATAGATTTTACTACCAATCATGGCATGCTGCCCTAACAAATGCCAAAGTATTTGGAGGTAACTTTGTAATTACATGATGTGTAATGGCTAGAAAAAATTTGAGGCAAATGATAAAAAAGCTTATATTTCATAAGGCAGACTATTGGTAGAAATTTAGATATTGAAGCTGTTTTTGTTGAGGTTGTAGAAGGAAATGAGGAGCTGTTACCTTAAATGAAAGGAAAATAATCCTTCTATATACTGGCAGAAACTTTGCTGAATTTTGCTCTACAATTGTGTGAAGAGTAGTATTGAAGGCATGTCCCAGATTCTTGCTAGTTACAGTAAAATGTAAGAAGAAAGATAAGTTGAAGAAAAAGCTGGTAAGCAAAAAGGAACTAAGAATTATGATTTAGATATTTCTCCACCTATTTTAGATTGCAAAATTCCTAAAATTAAGATATTAATGTAAAGAAATCATAAATTGGAGAGAAGGTCAATATGTGCCTGGACAAAATTTTGCTACTGTTAGGAGATTAGGCATGAACCATATGCATCGCCTCAACAATGCATTAGAAGCCAGCAATGGAGATGGGAATATAGAGGAAGATATGTGGAGGTCACTCTTATCTAAAATGTGAATACCAGTGAAATGCATAAAGCACCTACAGATTTATTTTGCAGAGATAACATATTTTAAATTATTAATATTATTTCATTAATTTTTCTAAAATAAAATTAAATGTGCCCATAATTTGCTGTAATTGCATTAGTCAGCTTCCTATATCATGCATTCCACAAATTAATGGATATTATTAATGGATATTTATTTTTGATTTTAAAGTGGGATCACGTTAGCTACCCATATAGATTTCAACTTTTTAATCTAATTTTATTTTCACTTGATCCTAGATAGTCTTTTTTCTTTTAGACTTCTCTTAAGATTCCTTTTATGTGTGTCAGGAATGACCATTTCCCAATTTCTAGCTCTGTATAATGTTTTGAAGCAAAGACTCCTTGAGACAACCAGAGAGATACTATGGAAAGTTTACCTTTGAATGAATATGCAACATTATTAAGTCAACACTTACTTTAGTGCAGGAAACGATTTTTCTGTTTTGTACTTTCTTCAAAGAAGAAAATATTTATCAAAATATATTAAAGATTTTTTGAAGAGTATGAAATATACCAATGTTTCTATTTATTTGATTCTACAGTGTTTGTATCTTTTAGAGAACTATATATCCCTAATAAAATCTAGTTCTAAATAAAGATTTAAAATTTAGGTGAATGATCCTTAACTATTACAAACTTAATGTCCCCTCATCCAGCACCACTTCCCTACGTTATTTGTTCATATTCTCCTGAACCACAAGACTTTAGGGAATATCATCAGAAACATTATGAGAAGAGCAGACAGGGACAAAGGGGACAGATTGAAAGAAAGCTGGTGAAATTACAAAATTCTATACACAAAAAGGCTAAAAAATCTTCTCAGGTTTAAACAAAAGCAACCATTCAAGAAAAAGAAAGACTGGTGTCTTAATTTGCCAGGCTGTTATGAGAAGTACTGCATAATGGAATGACTTGAACAATAGGAATTTATTGGCTCACAGTTTTGAGGGAGACTTTCCAAAAAATTGAGATGTCAGCTGGGCATTAGGCATTGCTTCCTCCTGAAAGTCTCTAATATTCTGGTGCTCCTACCAGAGAGTCTTGAGGTTCCTGGGCTTCTATCCCTGCCTTGCATTCATGGCAATGCCATGTGCTTTCTCCTCTGTATTCTGCTGACTTCTATCTTCTGGCTCCTCCTTGCAGCTCCTATCGCTATGACTGAATTTCTTATGCTTATAAAGGGCTCCAGTAACCTGAATTAAGGACCCCTTTCATTCAGAATAAAGAGGTCAACCCAGACCCACAGAATATCTCAGCCTACATATACTATCAGGTGTTAAAAACTGCTTTTTGACTTTGGATAAAAGGGGGGGAAATGCGGTCACCCCTCGGGCTGAAGTGTGGTTTGCTGGCCTGGCGGGGGAGCAGCCGCGGCAGGCCAAGCCGCTGCCCCCATAATAGGGTGGCTGGTCGGACTCACCGCCACTCCTGAAGGAAGCTCGGCATGGGCGCAGAGTGCCCTCGGGTCTCCCCTTCTCGGCAGCCATGCTTCCGCGGCCGCCCCTCCCCCCGGATGGCGCCACCCGATGCCTTGTGGGGCGGCACCCTTCTTCCTTCTCCCTGCGCAGGCGCAGGGCAGAAAATTCCAGTCTGCCCTTTTCCCCTCCCCCGACAGCAGCAACAGCCAGGCATGGGCGGAAAAATCCAGTCTGCCCTTTTCCCTCCCCCCGACAGCAGCAATAGCCCCTGTGGGCGGGAAACTCCAGTCTGCCCTCCACTCCAGCAATAGCAGCCACCAATCCCTAAACCCTGCCCCTTCCCCCAGCAACAGCGACAGCCAATCCCTAACCACCACCCCTCCCCCGTCCAGTACCACCCACTGACCTTTCGCCGGCAACCAATCAGAACGGGGCATGGCTTCGACCAATCAGCCTTCTCCAGCCCCTGTAAAACTGTTGCCTCTCCCTCAATAAAGTGGACCTGCGTGTTTACCTCGTCTCCGTGGTAGTTCTTCTGCCGTGCGCCCTCCAGTCCTGAGAGCCCCCGACAAGGGCCTGGCCTTCCTTGTCCCCAGTTCGTCGCCTGCTTCTCCGGGCGACCCCTTCGTCGCCTGCTTCTCCGGGCGACCCCGTCAGCCGAACCGCGCAACCCCTTGTGAGACCGATCCCTCGTCTGCTGCCGGACCGACCCCTCGTCCCAAGTGGGACCGACCCCTTGTCCCAAGCGGGACCGACCCCTCGTCCAGAGCTGGACCGACCCCTTGTCCGCAGCCAGACCCCACCTCTACCGACCGAGCAAGCCGCCGCAGGGAAATATCTTCAAGGTCTCCCATGTACAATGTGCTGACACCCACAGGAATACTGACTAAGACTAAGAATATATCCACATTTCAGTCACTACAGATGAGCACAGAGGACAGATCCACAGGCAGAGACATCACAGTCATGAGCAGAGACCTGGGTACAGAGGCCAGAGCCAGAGATTCAGAGGGCAAAGCCATGGGACCAAGAGGACAGCCAGAGGCCACAGAGATTCAGTCCCAGGCAGCAAAACCTGACTGAACATTAGGATTTCAGTATTGCTGGGATTTCTTACTTCCTTATATTCTCTCCATTCTGGAATAGGAATGTCTAAAACTTTTACACTGTTCCTGCCCCATCATGATGTTTTGGAGTCTATAAACTTGTTTCCTGCTTAGTGGTCCAAAGATGAATTCATCCTACCCAAATTGTCATCTTTACTTGATTTAGATAATGACTTAGGAACTTTGAGCAGATGTTATTTAGAAGAGGTTTCAGAAATTAGTTGGAACATTTGGGGATGAAGAATGGGGAAAATGCATTTTGCATGTTGGATAAATGAGTATCAGAGCTGAAGGGTACATAGTAAATATTGAATAATCATCTGAAAATATCTGATCTTAAATACTCATACCAATAAATATTACCTTATAAGGGAAGGACTTTATAGTTTTTATAATTTAAGTTGAGATGGAGACATTATCCTGGGTTTTCAGGTTGGAAAATTCATGCAATCACATATATCTTTATACGAGGAAGAAGGAAATTTTACAGACATTCAGAAGAGAAGGTAATGTAAGAGTGAAATAGAGAGATACTTGAAGGCGCTGAACTTGAACCCTGATGTAATGAAGTTACAACAAAGGAATTTGTAAGTCATCATGGGCAGTGAGAGGCAAAGAAGATATTCTCCCCTGGAGTCTCCAGAGGGAGTGTGGCCTTTCAGAAACCATGATTTCAGCCTAGTGATACCGGTTTCAATGTTCTGGCTGCCAAAGCCACAAGAGGATTGATGTCTGCTATTGCAAGTCATCAAGTCTCCTGTAATGTGTTAAAGAAGCCACAGGAAAATAAGTCATTTAAAATGTATACACAATGGAAAACAAAAGGCATTTTTGAATGGGATGCTGTATTAGTCAGACAAAGAGGTGCTAAATCAAAATAACAAAAATCTGTGGGCTTTTATAAAGGATATTTATTTGGTATAGAAGCTTACAGTTACCAGACCATAAAGCATAAGTTACTTGCCTCACCTGAGTCTGTTGTATTGGAGCAATATGATTACCATCATTCAGCCTTCCTCTTCCTCTTTAGGCTCTGTGGTCCCCACTTCTTCCACTGTCAGGTATAGGCTGGGATAAGTCTTGTCTCTCTCCTGGGGCTTGTTTCTCTCTGCACTCAGTTGCCCTGTTCTCTCCAAAAGGTCAGCTTTAATTGATCATGCTCTCTAGGCTTTTTTTCTCTCTCTGGGACTTGATTCTCTCAAGGCTCACCTACACTGCTCTCTCACATTTGTTTACTGCAGGGCTCCAGCTCAAAACTACAACCTCACTTCTCTGCAGTGGGGTGGGACTCAATGTCCTACTGATGTGGCCCAATCAAAACCTTAATAATTATTTAATCAACTAAAAGTGAAATCTCTGAATCCAATATAATTTAATATGCCCAAAGCAAAAGACCAGTTCACAGACATAATCTAATGTTTATTTTTGGAATTCATATACAATATCAAACTGCTAGAGATGTGAAAACACTATTAATGGTAAGATCCAGGTATTTTCTATATATAGGTTCTGCTCATAGCATTTTACGTGTATTTACACATTTTAACTCACAACATTCCTACAAAATAGGTACCCTTATATTCATTTCATGTCTGAGAAAAACTAACCACCGAAAGGCTAAGAAATTTATTCAAGGTAAAACGGTTGAAAGTGTCAGAGATGTATAAAAAACATATATTGATAAGTAAGGGAACAAAGTCATGGGTAAATTTGCACATATCTATAATTAGGATTAGAAAATTGGGAGCTAGCCTTTAATAAGAAGAGGGTGACTGAGAGAAATGACTTTCTATCTTTTGAAATGCTATTTTATTTTCAAAGATAAGGTAGAAAGAAAGGAGCAAAGGCACTGAGATGGGACAGTAAAGGTCTCATCAGAAGAGCTTGAGCTGTAAAGACTAGAAGAATGAGGGATCCAGTAGGTAAGAAGGGAGAGTGGCAGACAAAATTTCAGGGGGAAATTTTGAACCTGAGAAGACAAGGAATGTATCTTGATATTGTTTATGGAGGATAGTAGCAGGGAACAGAAGAATGGAAGGAGAATAACTAGTCAGTATAGGAAAATTTAACAGTAAATAGTGCCTCTGAAAGCAGGGCTCCTGGGGGCTCTAAAGATATCTAGATAACATAAATAGAGCAGACAAATTCAGAAATTAGGCACCGTGTCAGTGGTCCTTACTTTGGAATTTATTTTTCCCAGTATAAAAGAATTAGATTCATTTATATTTTCTTTACACATGGCATGGTTCTTCTGCCCCATTTATTTGAACCTGTACTTAACACTATACTTGTTATATATATATATATATATGGATTTCTACTTCTCCTCAGATATATATATACACATATATACACCAAAAACTTAAATCTTTGGACCATTCATGTACTGGTGAACTCTGAATCTCAACAAATTTGCTCACTTACTCTCCAGTTCAATGGGACTCACAAAGGAGATTATGATGGACAATGCTTATCCCAAGGAACAGAGCATGCCTGTTAGCAAGATCATTCCATCCATCTGTCCCATGGGATCTCAGTCCCCACTCAATTACAAGCAGAGTGGGCATCACCATCCCTAAGTCCTCAAAATTGGGAAATGTACAATGCACTAAAATAGACTTATTATTATTCTAATTTAGACATATCATTCTTCTAGCAATTGAAGAGCTTGTATCATTGATATAAAGGGAGTGGCCACCAGAAGTTCTGAGAGGAGGAGAGGGAAGAATAGATATATCATGGGGGCATTTTGGGACATTGGAATTGTCCCACATTTCACTGCAATGATGGATGTAGTCCATTATTTATTTTTTCATACCTACAAATTGCATGGGACAGAGTGTAAAATATAGTGAGAACAATAGTCCATCAGTAGTAGCAATGCTTCAATATGTGCTCAACAATTGTAAGACGTGTACCACATAGTGAACGATGCTCTTATTGTGGGAAATATGGGAGGGGGAGGGGGCCAAGAATATAGGAATCCCCACTATTTTTTATGTACCATTTATGATCTAAAGCTTTATGAAAAATTTAAAAAGAAGAAAGAATGCACAAGAAGTGGTAGTTGATCTATCAGGTTATGACTCTCACTTGTACTGATATAGCAGTGAATAAAGCTCAGTATTTGCTTGTTCAGGGATGAGCGTCCATCTCTCTGGAACATGGAAGATGCAAATTCTGCTCATAAACAGCTCCTGACAATGTAAGCGAAGGACCCATGATAAGTGGTGATAGGAAGAATAATGGTCCTCAAAGACATCAACACATTATCCCTGTAACAGGTATCATAAAAATTTCATTTTACTGGGAGGGGCACATGATAAATAAATAACATTCTGCAGCCACTACTGTCCTACTTCTCTGAGATTTCTTCCCCTGTAGCAATGCTGTCACTCAGGAACGGTAGGGAAATGTGACCCTAGGTCCATTTCACAGCCAACCCTCTACATGAACAGTCAGAGGAAAAAGAAAATTGGGACAGTTTAACAATTTTATATATAGAAAATTATTCCTCTCTAATGAGTTTAACTTTTCCTGCAAAGAAACTTAGTTAATGCCCCCAAGATGTTTTCTTTTAAGTGGAGTTTCCCAAGGCATGTATTGTTCCAATTCTAATAAATAATAAGTTCATTTTCTGTAATTTGTCTCCTTCAGGGCCATTACCTTAGGAAAATGTCCCCTCCCAGCATTTAGGAATGGTGTGGCACAGACCCACATCATCTAGGAAGGCATTCCTTCTCATCAACAATCCACCATGTTCTTGCTCATGTATTTGGATTTGGAAGATGTTAATAATTTCTTCAGGTTTGCTCCCTATCCCCATGTTTTATTCTTGCTCTTCCATGAAGTTACCTTTAGTATACACACAGAAGTTTACTTATTTGACTTCAATTTTTACTACTTTTTACTACTGTAGCTTCACTACAATATAATCTCCTTCCATGCTTACCCAGATTAGTCATGGAAGACACGATGGTAAGGGTGGATGTTTAATGCAGGGTAATCGGCCCTGAGGGTTCCACCTAAAATATGGGATAAGGAAATGTCCTTCCTGAGTAGGGGACATTTGGCCTCATGCATAAATAGAGGAGGGGATAGTCTTCAAAGCTCAGGAAAGAGCACTTCAGAGAGGGAAGACCGATGCACCGAGGGACCTGGGGCTCCAGAGTAACTGCTGCCACCCACAGTAGGACACGATCCTGAGAGGACCCCAGCCCAAGCACCTGCCAGACTGGTCATGTTCTGCCCACTGGGCTGTGAGCACTCAGAGCACCATCTCCACAAGGCTACAAATGAAGATGGAGGAGATGGCTTTGTCTGGCCTGGATAACAGCAAACTGGAGGCCATGCTGAGGAGACACATGCAGACCTGGTCCAGGATTCTTGTTTGGGTTCTGCTTTGAGGTCCACCGAGCTGTAAAGTGTGGATAATTCTTCCTGGACCCCACAAGCCCTGATGCATGAAGGATTTTGAGATCGTGGACCAAATGGAGTTTGGAAATCTTTGAATATGTTTTCAACCAATGGACTAGCAAGGAGTGTATTTGCCCAATTGCAGTCCCAGCATCATTGCCTCCAGCTTTGCTCTCCATCTGGAGAAGTGCTGGGAATGGGTGGAACAGCACCCACACATTGTAGGCTCCAGGCTGCCAATAGCAACAGTATGAACAAGTCTGAAAGTGGCCAAGAGGAAGATGATGACATCAATGGCAACGACTGGTCCTATGGCTTGAGAAGAAAGCCAAGAAGAGAGAGTTAGTAAGAACCCCAACTCCCCTTGAACTAAGTAATCAAAACACAAAAACACGGGGTTTAGCATTTCAGATTCTTGTAAGCATAACTCCACTGGGAAGAGCTATGACACCCTGGGGTCAGAGGAGCTGTGTAGCCTGCTCAGCATGCAATGTGGGCTTATTTCTCAGCACACCAACAAGAAGTCCATAAGGCCCCTGTCAAGCAGGCTAATAAGAGGGAATCAGTAGATGGATCTGGAACATGGCAAGAAGTCCACGTGGACATCAATAACCCCCAAGATGACTGTTGGAAGACCCTCCCCAAGATCCTTCCATCCAAACCAAAGACTTTCTCTGGATGCCAGGAGAAGCCCCAGCTAGTCCCCAAGGACTTTATCATTGGGGCCTCATGGGGGATTGATGGATGGGGTAATCAATCAAAACAGCAAATAGCTGGAACTCCTCCCCTGCCATTAGTAAACAGATGGAATAATTAATGGTTCAAAAAGCCAGGCGCGAGGCCTGAAATAGCGCTCTCACTCTCTCACCTCTGGACTCCTGTCCTGCCCTCTGCACACCTCTCTCTCCATTTTTCCTCTGCCATGTGGCCACGCAAGTAAACCTGGGGATTTATAATCTATAATGGGAAATTGTAGCCTGTAAATCATTCCACTTTCTCACTTTTCAGCCCCATCCTTTCTACCTGGGCCCCCTGGACTGTTATTTTCTCTCATTTCTCATTCCTCTCTACCTGAATAAATCACTGGCCTAACTCACCTGATGTGCTCTTGAATTTCATTTCTGCTGCATAGTCAGGGAACTCCTCAAAATCCCATAACACTTGTGTTGCCTCCAGCACACAGATCGGCAGCTGCAAGCTGTGTGGATTTCTTTCCTGGGCCCTCAGCTGTCCTTTCAGAGGTCAGGGCTCCCTAGACAATGACAGCTCTGACATGACTGGCAGCCAGGCCCTGTCAGCTGGCTTCAGGGGTTCGGGTCCTCTGAGCTCTCACCCTCTGATTGGTGCTCCCCCAAGACGAGTGAGAATCAGGGATGGGGTTTAGGTACCAACAGCCCCAAGTCACAAAAATCCAAGAATATGAAATCTCTTCTGAGCCTGGTAGGGCCTGCCTCCAGCCTGGGCTCCAACAGGAAGAAAAAGTCAAAGCCACCAGCACCCCCAAGGCCAGCATTGATGATGCCATCAACTGACCCGGCGCAAGGGCTGGCCTTTGGCTGAGCAGAGCCCTCTCTCCTGACCCCACCCAGGGGTCATAACCTGGCAAATGGACAGGGTTTGGACTGAGAAGCCTGGTGGGACAGGCAGGCAGAGGATCGAGTTATGCACCCCTGGGGGGTGGCAGGGTCCTCTGCAATGGAGCATGACACCTCGGATGCAGGACACAGACATGGACATACTGTGTCTTGGACATAAGTGTGGTTGAGGGCTGGTTTTCTTACTTATTCTGTGAGTTACTGGATGTCCAGCTAGGCCAGGGGTCTGCCCTTGGCACTGTGCTGGGCACTGCCTGCCCCCACCCCATGCACTGGACTAAACCCTGCTGAGTGGCACTGAGAATGCCTGGTGGGCTGTGGACTGGAGGCTGAGTCTGGAGGGGCCTCCCCCAGCTGCCCTCAGCCATGTGAATGGGTCCAGTGCTTGGAGCTGAGGGGCAGGGCTGGGCCGTGCCCTGTCTGTGTGCAGAATCTCATCAATTGTTCCCATTCCCGGGTGGTACAGGTGCAGAGTACTGTGTGCTGAGGTCAGTATCCAGACCTGCCGCCACCTTCCCTGCCCCTCACAGGGGCTGCCACTTCCCTTAGACCCCAGGGGCCCTCTTGGCAGCAGTAACTGTCCTTTGTTGGATGCCAGGAAAGGGCCTCCAGCCTCTGCAGCTGCAAGGAATGGGAAAGATAGGGGTGGGTGGAGGGAGCTGTGCATCAAAATTACTGCCCCCTACTCTTCCTCCCTGACAAGAGCTGGAGAGGGTGGGGCCCCAAGGTGAGAGGGGGATGGTGCTGCTTGATTAAAATGTATACCCAGCTGCGTGGGTTTCAATTTCCCTCCTTCCCGCCCCAGTGAGGTGCTGTCCACCAGGATCCTATCACGTGTCTTAGTGTGTGGGGAGGTTCTGTACTAACTTCCATGGCCAGTGGCTTTTCCTTCCATGCATCACTCCCCCACCCTACCTGCCCAGCGGCCACCCTACCTGCCCAGCGGCCACCCACCTGACAGTACCTCACGCTGGGGTCACTGGGCGAGGGGTGGGGCTCATGGTGGCCTGTGGCCTTGAGATGCACATGTAAGTCATCCTGTACAGGTAGCTCACCTTGTAAACACTGTATTCCTCTGTCTCCTCAAGAAGAATCCGAAGTAAATTAAACTCATTTGTAAAAAAAAGAGAAAAAGAAAGAGAGAAAAGAAAAGAACAGAATTTGAGTGATGAAAGACTGGATAGTTTAGGCAAAAGAAAAACTGTGCAAAAGTGGACAGGGGCTAGATCTGAAGGCACATTAATTGAGTGAAAGTTTGAAGTTTAGGATAAGTACTGTGGTACTTACAACAAGAGGTAGAATTAAATTTTTGGTTTTTGCAGATACTTCTGGGTCATTTAACAAGCAATAACACACTGAAGAAGCAGAAATTGGAAAGCCATTCTCATTTCTGGGCCAGCTGGGAAACTCACTCTTCTATCCCCTTCTCTGAAATCATAAAATGATTTTCAAAAGTGAAATTTTCCCAACGCTCCCTGCCACCAAAGATCCAATTGATGCTCAATCAATATATGGTAAAGGCTTTTAAAAAAGACACTGTGTTAAGTAGAATTCTAAAAAAACCTGGGGTCTCCTGCTCCCTGGTAGTAACACACCTTCTCTCAGCCTTTGAAACACTAATTCAGGTTCTGCTGTGAAGAGATTTTGCATATATCATTAAATCTGTTGACTTTAAGAAGGGGAGTCCATTAAATCTTGGTGTACCGGTCTGGGACAAAGAACACAGGAACATAGATAAGTAGGATTCGAAATGGAAGAATATATCTGAAGTTTGTTGTGGAGATCCAGGGGGCCATATGGCAATGAATGTGGGCAGGCTCTAGGAGGAGAGAGCTGACAGCCAGCAAAGACATGGGACCTTAGCACTGCCACCTGAGGAACTGATTCTGCCAAACCCCATGAGCTTGGAAGAGAACTCTGTGCTCTAGAGTGAATATAGCCCTTTGGACTCTGTGATTTTAGCCTTGTAAGAACCTGAGAAGAGAACTGTCCACACTGGACCCAGACTCCTTATCTACAAGACTCTGACCTGAAAAAGTGCTAATTAGGTATGAAATGATAGAAAACTAATACACACACATACATACATACATACATATATATATATATATATATATATATATATATATATATATATATATATATATATATATAAATGAACTACATGCTAAAAGGAAAATCATAAATCCAAATAGCTCATGGCCAAATGATGCTGACACCTCTCTCTTCTCATGCAATGTGGTGTGCTTTATACTGCTTTTACCCACAGATGATTTCCTGACATGTGACCACAGCCAGAGGATCAGGACTGAATACTGTGCCATGAAAATACAAGTAAGAGCAGAACTAGCTTTGAAGATGGTCAGGATCCATCCCCTCTGGTTTACATGATCATGTTCTCTGCAACTGGAGGGCTGTGGTAAGAGAGGGAAGTGACCTTGGGACATCTCAGTTAGACCCTAACCACTCTGGTGCCTACACATTTGCTTAAGAGCCTGGAATGTTCCAAATGGGGTGATTCCTTCTACATGGGACAACAAGGCAATTTTGCACTTTTGTATTAACTACAAAAAAAAAACCCACAACACACAACACCTTATTTTTGCATTTATTTTAAAATTTATAACTCTAAGTATTTGATTTAATATTGTATGCTCCTGTTGTTCAAATGGCAAAAACTATTAGTACATTATAGATGAAATCAACTTGGCAAGTATATTTGCTCTGCCCAGGACACACAACCCAAGCCCTAACCTCAAAGCACTTGACACAAGTGCTCCTGTCACAGACATAATATCAGACTGAGCAATATATAAGACCTGATTCACATGCAACCAGATCTAACATGTCAGAGTTCTCAAACAATTCTACATAATCTATGGAATTCTTGATCCCATTATAGCTACAGAGCACCAATGAATGTGCTCAGTTAGTTTGGGCAAAAACGAATAAATGAAATGAGTTAGCAAATTCTTAATATATAGACAAAATTGACTTTTAAACTTGAAATAATGAGATTTGTTGCCAGATGCATAGAATATTGATGTACAGAATAAAATATAATATTATTTCCTTAAAAAGTGAGCATTGCACTAGCAATGACCATGACGTTATTCTGTGAGGTCACACAATATTCCTGCTTTGAATTTATGGAAACCAAATGCATGTGGTGTCCTGGAATGGATTCTGGAGGAGGAACAGGATAGGAGTAAAAAATTATTTAAAACTGAATGAAGTTTAGGCTGTACTTATTAATAGCATACTAATGTAAACCTCTTATCTGACAAAGGTACTATAATTATAAGATATTAACATTAGGAGGAAGTGGGGGAAGGTGTGCAGAAACTCTGAGGACAAATTTGCAACTTTTATATGCATCTAAAATTATTCAAAAATAAAAATGTATTTAACAAATCACATGGAGAGATACTGGGTTGTTTCGTTTTGTTTTGTTTGTTTTGTTGTTTTTTTTCATGGTATATCATCCTTTTAATATGCTGTTGGATTCAATTGGTCAGTATTTTGTTAAGGGTTTCTGCATCTCTATTCATAAGGGGTATTGGTCTGAAATTTTCTTTTTTTTTCAATTTTTTTTATTATTAATTTTTTAAAAATATTACATTCAAAAAATATGAGGTCCCATTCAACCCCACCGCCCCCACCCCACCACTCCCCCCACAGAAACACTCTCTCCCATCATCATGACACATCCACTGCATTTGGTAAGTACATCTCTGGACATCGCTGCACCTCATGGTCAGTGGTGCACATCATAGCCCATACTCTCCCACGTTCCACCCAGTGGGCCCTGGGGGGATCTACAATGTCCCATAATTGTCCATGAAGCACCACCCAGGACAACTCCAAGTCCTGAAAACGCCTCCCCATCTCATCTCTTCCTCCCATTCTCCACACCCAGCAGCCACCATGGCCACCCTTCCCACACCAATGTCACATTTTCTCTGTGGACCTTGGATTGGTTGTGTCCATTGCACATCTATGTCAAGAGGGGGCTTAGATTCCACATGGATACTGGATGCACTCCTCCTGCTTTCAGTTGTAGGCACTCTAGGCTCCATGGTTTTGGTGGTTGACATTCTTCAACTCCATGTTAGATGAGTGGGGTAAGTCCAATAAATCAGAGTGTAGGAGTTGAAGTCTGTTGAGGATCAGGGCCTGGTTATCATATTGTCAGTCCAGAGATTCAAATCCCCTAGATATATCTTAAACCCCAGCACCAACTACAATTCCAGTAAAGTAGCATGAAAGTCTTGTGAAAAAAGATCCCATCTGAGTCCAGTTCCATCATGCAGAAACACCAGCTCCAAAGAAGAGCCAACTGACATGGCAGTGAACCCCATCTGCCATGACCATAGAACCTGTGGGTCTCTTTAGCCTTCAAAAGAACCAATACCTGGGGTTGTATCTACTTTATCTGTCTCTGAGACTCTGCTCAGGTGTGCATAAGGGCAATCATTCTGACAACCTCCAGACTCTTTTTAAGAGACTCATAGCCATATAAACTCATTTCTCCTTTCCATTTCCCCGTTACATTAGGTCAAACAGCATTTTAAACTCCTGTTATTATATGTAGACAGGGATATTCTGCTGGGCTGTATTGAACCTTTAACTCAAGGTCATTTTCTAGTTGCATCAAAAGCTGGTACTTGGTAGTAATCCCTCGGTGCCAGGGAGGCTCATCCCTGGGTGTCATGTCCCATGCTGGGGGGAATGCATTGCATTTACATGCTGAGTTTGGCTTTGAGACTGGCCACATTTGAGTAACATGAAGGCTGTCAGGAGGAAACTCCCAGGCACAGTGCTGCTCTAGGCCTTGTTCTTATTTCAGGCATATAGGCCCACAAGCATAGTCATTAGTATCAGGGGCTCACTGTTGGACCCTCATTCCTTCCTGGTCCTTACTGTTGCACCTGGGGGACTGCTGCTGCTCCCCTAGGGACCACGACAGAGCCCCCCGCCCCCGCCCAGGAACCCAGTACCCCCCAGCTGTTGTTTTTAATTGTTTCCACTATGAGTATATCCAAACATTTCCATGCACCCTGGACACATGTCCTGTATAACTCCCTGTCAACCATATATCGCCTGTCAATAACATCCCATACCAGTATTCCTCCGCTGCCTTTGTTGAACCACTCTGTGATCCAAAACTTCCTGAAAAGTGAAGCCCAATATAATGTCAGGTTCCCTTACTAGTAAAATGGAATATAGCGATGAGTTTAAAGGTTAGATCTAGAATATGTATTGATTTGGAAAAATTCTACATCCTATCTTTTTATTTTCTTTTTTCCTAATTATTGAGCTTCTCTTCACAAGAGCCTTAGATCACAGTAGTTCATGTATAGAATACACAGTACTCCCACACGTCCACCATAAAACCTTTTCCCTTCCACAGTGATAATCTTATAACTTAATCATATCATATTTATTTAAACTGATGTACAGACTCTGAGACAATAGCTTTCAAACAAGGTGACATCTATGCTTACATTGTGGTCCATACTTTAGGATATACAGTTTTCTAAATTTTTAGTTATCCTATGTTTTACATTATGGTTAACATTATTAGTCTGTCATCCCCTATATGTTTTTGGTGTAATATTACATGTTTTATATCCATCCTTGTGTACTCTCGCGAAACTCCTCTCTTACACCCACATTTACCTTGGATCCATCCATTCAACATCCATTTTCCCCTCCCCTTGGGGCCTACAGCAACAGCCAATCTCCGTTTCCCGAGGAGCCACGTCCAGAGATACTTGCAACAGTGTTCAGGGCCTGACTTGCTCAACTGCCCTACTGCCCTGGGAGCCACCCTTTCTCTCGAGAGATACAGTTCCCTCTATTTGATGGCATTAGTCCTCCCCAGGATGTGGGTCCACCCCAACTCTCACTGCTTGGGTCTCTACCCAAAGGTACAACCCACCCTGGCAAAATGAGCATTCAGACAACTCCCCAGGAGTCCATCCTGCATCAGACCATCCCCTCCGAGCATCCTAAAAAGGTAACCCTCCTAATTATATATATATTTTTTTTGTTTTTTAAATTTATTTTATTTTTTAATTCATTAAAAAAATATATTACTTTCGAAAAATATGAGGTCCCATTCAACCACACCGCCCCCACCCCCCACTCCCCCCACAGCAACACTCTCTCTCATCATCATGACACATCCATTGCACCTGGTAAGTACATCTCTGGGCATCGCTGCACCCCATAGTCAATGGTCCACATCATAGCCCACACTCTCCCACGTTCCATCCAGTGGGCCCTGGGGGGATCTACAATGTCCCGTAGTTGTCTGTGAAGCACCACCCAGGACAACTCCACGTCCAGAAAACGCCTCCCCATCTCATCTCTTCCTCCCATTCCCTGCACTCAGCAGCCACCATGGCCACCCTTCCCACACCAATGCCACATTATCTCTGTGGACATTGGATTGGTTGTGTCCATTGCACATCTATGTCACTAATTATATTTTGATACGATTAACTCAGCATTTTACTCTCAACCAACACCCTACACTCTCCTATGTTCGTATGTTGCCCCTCCCTCCCCCCAATATATTTGGGCAATATTACCCATCCACCCATCCCCAGCCCCCCTCAAACCCACAAAGCCCCACCCAAAGGCAACCCCTTGCCCCCATTTTATCTCTTCTTTGTGCTCATACTTACCACCAGCTCATCATACATTCCACCCCTGCAGACGTCAGCTCACATCCTTCCTCCACCCCCCGAATTCCTGTAAACCTATCTTCCAATCTCTAGCTCTCTGAGGCAGCTTGCTTATTTCATATCATTGAGGTCATGTAGTATTTGTCCTTCAATGCCTGGGTTGCTTCACTCAACATAAGGTTCTCAAGATTCATCCATGTTATCGCGTGTGTTTGTAGTGTATTTGTTCTTACAGCCGAGTAGTATTCCATTGTGTGTATATACCACATTTTATTGATCCACTCATCTGTTGATGGGCATTTGGGCTGATTCCAACTTTTGGTGATAGTGAACAATGCTGCTATGAACATTGGTGTACATATATCAGTTTGTGTCCTTGTTTTCAGTTCTGATGGGTATATACCCAGCAGTGGTATTGTTGGGTCATATGGCAAATCTATGGTTAGTTTTTTGAGAAACCGCCAAACTGTCCTCCAGAATGGTTGGATCCTTCTGCATTTCCACCAGCAGTGGATGAGTGTTCCCATTTCTTCACATCCTCTCCAGCATTTGTATTCTTCTGGTTTTTTCATACCTGCCAATCTTATGGGAGTAAGATGGTATCACATTGTAGTTTTGATTTGCATTTCCCTGATAGCTAGAGATTTGGAGCATTTTTTCATGTGCTTTTTAGCCATTTGTATTTCTTCTTTGGAGAAGTGTCTGTTTAAATCTTTTTCCCATCTTTTAAATGGGTTGTTTATCTTTTTTATTTTTGAGATATAGGAGTTCTTTATATATGCAAGTTATAAGTCTCTTATCAGATATATGGTTGCCAAATATTTTCTCCCATTGTGTGGGTTCCCTTTTTACTTTCTTGACAAACTCCTTTGAGGTGCAGAAGGCTTTAATTTTGAGGAAGTCCCATTTATCTATTTCTTCTTTTGCTGCTCGTGCTTTTGGTGTGATGTTCATGAAGCCATTTCCTAATACAAGGTCCTGTAGATGTTTCCCTACACTGCTTTCCAAAGTCTTTATGGTCTTGGCTCTTATATTTAGGTCTTTGATCCATTTTAAGTTGATCTTTGTATAAGGTGTGAGATGGTAATCCTCTCTCATTCTTCTATATATGGATATCCAGTTCTCCAGGCACCATTTGTTGAATAGGCCATTCTCTCCCAGTTGAGAGGGTTTGGTGGCTTTATCGAATATTATATGGCTATATATATGAGGTTCTATATCAGAACTTACAATTCGATTCCATTGGTCTGTGTGTCTCTCCTTATGCCAATACCATGCTGTTTTCACTACTGTAGCTTTGTAGTATGTTTTGAAGTCCGGTAGTGTGATTCCTCCAATTTCGTTTTTCTTTTTCAATATGTCTTTGGCTATTCGGGGCCTCTTTCCTTTCCAAATAAATTTCATAGTTAGTTTTTCTAGTTCCTTAAAGAAGGCTGTGTTGATTTTTATTGGGATTGCATTGAATGTGTAGATCAGTTTTGGTAGGATAGACATCCTAATAATATTTAGTCTTCCTATCCATGAACAAGGAATATTCTTCCATTTATTTAGGTCTTCTTTGATTTCCTTGAACAGTCTTGTATAGTTCTCACTGTATAAGTTTTTTACATCTTTAGTTAAATTTATTCCTAAATATTTGATTTTTTTATTACTATTGTAAATGGTATTTGTTTCTTGATTTCCTCCTGATCTTGCACGTTATTGGTGTACAGAAATGCTACTGATTTTTGCGCATTGATCTTATAACCTGCGACTTTACTAAACTCATTTATGAGTTCTAGAAGCTTTGTCGTAGACCTCTCAGGGTTTTCTATGTATAGGATCATGTCATCTGCAAATAATGAAATTTTGACTTCTTCCTTTCCAATTTGAATGCCTTTTATATCTGGTTCTTGTCTCAGTGCTCGAGCAAGTATTTCTAAGACAATGTTTAAAAAAGGGGAGACAATGGGCATCCTTTTCTTGTTCCTGACTTTAGAGGGAAGGATTTTAGGATTTCTCCATTGTAAACAATGTTGGCTGTAGGTTTTTCATATATACTCTTTATCATGTTCAAGAAATTTCCTTGTATTCCGACCTTTTGGAGTGTTTTTATCAAGAAAGGGTGCTGTATTTTGTCAAATGCTTTTTCTGCATCTATAGATATAATCATGTGATTTTTTTCCTTCAATCTGTTTATATGGTGCATTATATTGATTGATTTTCTTATGTTGAACCATCCTTGCATAGCTGGAATGAATCCCACTTGGTCGTGGTGTATAATTCATTTAATGTGTTGTTGAATACGATTAGCAGGTATTTTGTTAAGTATTTTTGCATCCAGGTTCATTAGAGAAATTGGTCTGTAATTTTCCTTTCTTGTGGTATCTTTGTTTGGCTTTCGTACTAGGGTAATGTTGGCATCATAGAAGGATTTAGGCAATATTCCTTCTGTTTCGATTTTTCGGAATAGTTTCAGCAGAATTGGTGTTAGTTCTTTCTGGAATGTTTTGTAGAATTCACCTGTGAAGCTGTCTGGCCCTGGGCTCTTCTTAGTTGAGAGGTTTTTAATACACTGATTCTATCTCTTTGCTTGTGATTGGTTTGTTAAGATCATCAATTTCTTCTTTCATCAATAGGGGCTGCTTATGTGTTTCTAGGAATTTGTCCATTTCCTCTGAATTGTCATTTTTGTTGTAATATAGTTTTTCAAAGTATCCTCTTATGATAGTCTTATTTCTGTGGGGTCAGTGGTGATATCGCCTATCTCATTTCTTATTTTGTGTATTTGCATCTTCTCTCTTTTTTTCTTTGTTAGTCTCGCTAAAGGTTTGTCAATTTTGTTGATCTTCTCGAAAAACCAGCTTTTGGTCTTGTTTATCTTTTCAAGTGCTTTCTTATTTTCTATTTCATTTAGTTCTGCTCTTATCTTTGTTATTTCCTTCCTTCATCTTCCTCTTGGATTACTTTGTTGTTGTTTTTCTAATTCCTCCAAATGTGCAGTTAGTTCTTCAATTTTTGGTCTTTCTTCTTTTTTGATATATGAATTTATGGCTATAAATTTCCCTCTCAGTACTGCTTTTGCTGTAGCCCATAAATTTTCGTATGTTGTGTTATCATTATCATTTGTTTCAAGGTAGTCATTGATTTCTTTTGAGATTTCCTCTTTGACCCACTGTTTTTCTAGGAGTGTGCTGTTTAATTTCCAAATTGTGGTGTGAAATCTGAGCCTCAGTCCCTTGCAAATTTCTAGCTTCACCCCACTGTGGTCAGAGATATTATTTTGTATGATTTCGAACTTTCTGAATTCATTAAGTCTTTCTTTGTGGCCTAGCATATGGTGTATCTTGGAGAATGATCCATGTGTGCTTGAGAAAAATGTATATCCTGCTGTGTTTGGGTGTAATGATCTATATATGTCTATTAGATCCAGGTCCTCTAATATACTGTTCAAATGTTTTATTTCTTTAGTGATTCTCTTTTGAGATGTTCTGTCCAGAGTTGATAGTGGTGTATTAAAATCCCCCAGTATAATTGTAGATGCATCTATTCTTTCACTTAGTTTTTCCAGTGTTTGCCTCACGTATTTAGAGGCACCCTTGTTAGGAGCATAAGTATTTATGATTGTTTGATCTTCTTGACAGATTGTCCCTTTCACTAAAATGTAGTATTCTTCTTTGTCTCTCACAATCATTTTGCATTTAAAGTCTATTTTGTCTGACATTAATATAGCTACTCCTGCCAATTTTTGGTTATTGTTTGCTTGTATGATTGTTTTCCCAGCCATTCACTTTCAACCTCCATGAGTCTCTGAGTCTAATATGTGTCTCTTGTAGACAGCATATAGATGGGTCATATTTCCTTATCCAATGTTCCAGTCTGAATCTTTTGATAGGTGAGTTTAATCCATTGATATTCAGTGTTATTACTTTCAAGGAATTATTGTGTTAGCCATATTTTGATTGGATTTGTGTTTGTCATATTTTGTTTCCTTTTTTTTTCCTTCTCTTTTTGACTTTTTTGTTGCTCTTACACTCTCCTCCCACTCTGCCTGTCCTGTTTTTTCCTTTCTTCCTGCAGAACTCCCTTTATAATTTCTTGAAGGAGAGGTTTCTTGTTGGCATACTCTTTCAGTTTCTGTTTATCTGTGAATATTTTGAACTCTCCATCATGTTTGAATGCTAGTTTAGCTGGATAGAGTATTCTTGGTTGGAATTTTTTTTTCCTTTAGTACCTTGACTATATCATACCACTGCCTTCTTGCCTCCATGGTTTCAGATGAGAAATCAGCACTTAATCTTATGGAGCTTCCCTCGTATATGATGGTTTTCTTTTCTCTTGCTGCTTTTAGAATTTTCTCTTTGACTTGAGCATTGGATAATTTGACAAGTATATGTCTTGGGGTGGGCCTGTTGGGGTTTATGACTAGTGGAGTGCGCTGTGCTTCTTGGATATGTACATCTGTCTCTTTCAGTGGATTTGGGAAGTTTTCAGCCATTATTTCCTGCAACAGTCCTTCTGATCCCTTTCCCTTCTCTTCTCCTTCTGGAATGCCTATAATATGTATGTTTGAGCGTTTTGCATTATCATTCAGGTCCCTAAGTCCTAGCTGGATTTTTTCTATCTTTTTATCGACCAATTCTACTATCTGTTTGATTTCTGATGTACTTTCTTCCACATCTCTAATTCTCTGCTCTGCCTCTTCTAGTCTCCTGATATTTGCTGCAAGTGTATTTTTGATTTCTTGAACCGTGGTGTTCATTCCCATCATATCTGTTATCTTTTTGTGTATGTCTGCAATTTCCCCTCCAAGTGTTGTCTTCATGTTGTTAACCTCTTCCTTTACTTCATTAAATTTGTCAGTGATAAATGTTCTGAGATCTTTCATTACTTGGGCAAAGTTCTGGTCCCCTTCCTGATTTTTAGTTTGCTCATTGGATTCAGCCATGTTTTTCTGATTACTGGTTTCGTTTGTAGATTTTTGTTGCTGTCTGGTCATCATTTTATCTTGACGGGTTTAATCAGTTCCTTAGCTTCTTTGTCTAGTCTTGGAGATTAATTAGCTGTTGTTTTTGCATAAGTGTTATATCTTCTCTTTGTCACTTTGTTCTTCTTATTCTAATTTCTTATTGCAGGTTGAATTCACTTTAAAGGAAAGTATTAGGGCCAGGGAACGGCAATTGTGTAAGCAAGGAAAAAGTGTAAAGTAGTATTGGTGATATATGTTAACAGAGCAACAATATGAGATCTGGGAGGATGGATGTTAGATTCATGTTAGTTGTGTAGAGTTATAGCAGTAGGTAGAGTACCTATAATGAGGTAGTTGACTGAATATGGGAGGAATATGGTATGATTTAAAAAGCTATTGTTTTCGTGAAGGAGGGAAAGAGTAAAGGAAGGCAATAGTCTCAAGAGTGGATAACAGACAGAAAACAAACCAAAGGTATTAGAAATTAAGAATTTGACACTTTGTGGTTCAAAGAAAGGGAGGTGGAATATAGGAGAGACAATAGATGATGGAGGATATCAAGATGTTTGGGAAAGGGGTTAGTGTATGTAGCCAAAATCTATTCACACAGAAATGAGGCAGTGGAGGATGAGGAAACACAGCAAATGTGAGGCGTTCCCTGCAGCACCTATTGTATAGTTAAGATAAAATAGAATAAGAAGAAGATGGGGGACAAGAGAGAGAGGAAGAAAAAAAAAGAGAAGAAAGGAAGAAAGAAAAAGGGGGTGGGTAAGGGGCAGGGAACAGGTAGGGAAAAGAAAAAAAAGATATACACCAACCGCAACAGCCACAACAACAACAAAAAAAACCCTAAATAACTGAAAAAAAAAAAGACTTTGGGGGATATGTTGGGAGAAAAGCCTAGGGGATAATGCAATGTTAGCAATCAGGACATTAAAAAAAATAAAAAATAAAATAAAATATAAATGAAAACAAAACAAAACAAAAAAGAAAAAACGCAAACGTTGAGGGCTAGGACATTCAAGGACCTCAGATGGACCTCAGGGTGTGATGGATTCAAGAATGGAAAGTCTGAGATATTGAAGACTCAAGAGGTGTGAGTCTCTGGGGTGTGGGCCACCAGGGTTTAGGGGACTCAGACCTGGAAACCTCAAGTCCGGTTAACAGGGAGCCTGGGAGCACTGCACTGCAACACAGCCTTCAGGGATTCCCACAGCTGGGTGCCAGCCCTATGGGTGAGGTCACATCCACAAGCTCTATCCTGTGTGTCTGTACCCCACAATTCACTCACTCACTGGCGTCTATTCTGTGGATATATCACCAATTTGACTTCAGGACCCCTTCCACCCAGTAATCCCCTCTAACAGCCACCTGGGGGCGCCTCTACACTGCAGCCAAGTTAATGACGCAGATCAGTAGCCAGGCCCAGGGGTGGGGCTCCAGCCAGAAATGCTAATAACAGAGTCCAAACCCGAAATTCCCACGCTTCGCAAAATATTCCCCTAATCAGCTTCCAAATGTCTCCCACCCTGACAGACCCTGGTGGCTTCTCTTTATTGCTATCAATTTAAGTCCACTGCAGATCAGCAGCTGGGCTTGGAGGGGGGGCGGGGCTCTAGGCGGAAGCACTATTATTTGTGTCTGCAATCAAAAATTCCCCTGCTTCACAATAAAACTCCCATTTGTCTCCCCAAATCGGTCTGCAAGGGCCTCCTGTCCTATTAACCCCCCAATAGGCCGCTCAGGGCTTATGAATTCCCCAGTACTGCAGAGCCTCCAGATATCGCCGTAGCAGCGCCCGGTGCCGTGGCTCCGCCCACCCTAGGAGGGAGCGTCCCGCGCATAGCCCAGCCCTCCATGTAATAGAGTCTCAATTATATTTTATAGACGAATTTTCTCTGTTACCTTCCCACCAAATCGATGTCCAGACACCTCCTGCCCTGCAAAAATCCCGAAACAGCCTGGTCCCGAAGAACCTCTAATGCTGCCCAGCCGCTTCTTTGCAGGAGAGATTATCAGATATGTTCACTCAGCTGCCACCTTGTCCCACCTCCTGGAGAGTTACTGTTAAGCCTCAAAGCAAGGCCTTTATGGATACCCAGAGATGGCATGAAGAAAACTTCAACACGAGAGTTAGGCAAACTCACATTTATTACGTCTTCAGAGGTAAGGAGCCAAGGCCAGTCCAAAGTGACTCAGACCCGACTCCCTGTGCTGCACTTCCACGCTTACTTAAATATCCAAGTTACTACTTAGCATTTGCTTTGACTATGTATTAGTTTTTATGCATATGGATGAGCACACATAGCTGGTTATATAATTGTATGATTAGCATGTTCAGGAAATCATGCTTGCACATGCATTGCATGATCAAGAAAGGGGCGGATAACTCCACCCCTGGGTGGGAATTTTACTATGTTAATTAAGCAAGTTGGAAGTGAGGACAGCAAGGGGTTGCTTCTGTGCAGGTCCAGCCAACTGGTTGAAGCTGGTTTTCATACTTCATTGCTTCAACAGGGAAATTCTTGACCACCAAAAGCGGAATTTGGCCCAAAGAGAGGGTTGCATTTCATTACCTTCTGATTTACATATAATTCTTTTCTTTGTATCCTAGCAACAGGGAGAGAAACAAGTTACTTTCAAGTATTCAGTCATCCTACATCCATCAATACTTCAGTATAGCTGAGTGATCATTGTAATTGACCAAGTGAGGTCTGAAAAGATGAGGTCATGTAAGATAAACCTACTCTAAAGCCAGACCCCATCAGGAGTGACATTAAACCTCTTGCAATGGACATTCAGCATCTCACTTGGCAATAAGAGCTGCACTCCTCGCAATAGTGCTTCTTTGACTCTTGATTTTCCTGACCTCTTTGGACATTTTGGTCCAAACAACCTCACTTTAGAACTGACTGTCTAAATGGAATGAATTTCTAGATCTATGTATTCTGCTCAGATTCTTTCTTAAATTGGATCTGTCCAAGAACATTTAGGTTGTGCAGCTGACTCTCCTTTCCCACCTCATGTGCACAATCACCCTCAACTGCTTTTCTAGGATATGTGAGCACTCACTCTTACATTTTCATTTCCATGGATACCAAAACCTGTGCAGCAAGAAATGAAGAGATTTTCCACAGACCCTAGTGGGTCAACATACAGAAAATGAATGACTCTAGAATCTGGCGGCTGTCCTGTGGTGCCAAACATTTCACACTCAACAAACTGAAGGAAGATCTACTTGAATTGTCAGTCCAAATATTTCATGTTGCAATTATTAAATTTCAAAACTCATAGTTTGAATCCACATTGTTTACTTTTTTCTCTTCAAACTTTTAATAACAACTTGGTTGAATACTTTGCTTTTAGTATTTGCAACAAAATAAATACTATAAGCTCAAACTTTCCCACTTCCTTGAATAATGGGATTAAAAATTCCCAACTAAATTTAAGTATAATTTGAAGAAATTTTACAGGATTTCTTTACAAAATGTTCATTAAAAATGAGGAAACCTTGGTTATTTTTATGTATTTCATCAAAGGCTAAAAATTTCTGAAAATTAACATATAAATAGCAGCAAAGAGATTAGGTATGGGATGAATTATTTTCTTTTTATTCAATATCAAAATTGTCTAAGTCCCTATTCAGTTACTCTCTGTGTGCATGTGTGTGCGTATATATATAGACCTGTGTGGTTCAGCAAAATAATACATACAAAATGCATCTGTAAATTTTTATCAACAGACATTCTCTTTGAGTTATTGGAATAAAACAAGTTGCCTGAATAAAAGTATAAAGAACTTCCTAACAAAGTCAATTAATAGAAATCTCATTATCTTTGCTTTACTAATTTAGAAAACAAAAGTTTCTTAAACTTTGCTTTGCTGAAACATGTCCAATCATTACTACACACTTTCATCAGTTGACTTCAACACTGAAAATTTAACTGAATTTGCAAGTAATTGTCTTAATAATAAGAGATATTTGACTTCAGGAGAATGAATTTTCTCAAGTTTTACTTTTTTTTTTTTTTTGTACTTGCCTCTTCTCCCCAGATTTCATGGCCAACTAGAGTCTCAGAATGTGACACAGACTCACTGCAGATGGAATGAGTTAGATGAAGATGAGGCCGTCCTGCATTAGGGGACCCGATCCAGGGGCTGGTGTCTTTCTAAGGAGGGGACGTGGAGATTCGGAGCCACGGAGGAGGGCGGCGTGAAGACGGGCAGAGAGGCAGGGCCCCCACGCCAGGCACCGCCCAGCACTGGAGCCCCCGGGCAGGGAGGGGCTCTGCTCGCAGCCTCGACTGACCCAGCCCTGCAGAGACCTGGATTTTGGACTCGGACCTCTAGAACTTGGAAGAAGAGGCTCTTGGGGTGGCTGGTGTGCTCGTGCAGGCGTCCTCGCTGTCCAGGGTCTGTCCAGACCCACCTAAGGAGGTGCTGCCCCGGTTCTGCTTCAGAAGTACGTGCCTTGGAAGAAGGGTGCCCGTGTCGGGCCACTGCGTCAGAGTCAGCCTCACACCTGAATGGCACGTCCTACGGGCGGGATGCTGCATCTGTTGTCTGGGGCTCCACAGGAGGGGAGGGTCCTCGGGTGGCGCGGTGGGGGACACGGACTTCCGGCACCGTGCAGCTGCCAGGTGAGCACCTCATCCTCCAGGGGAGCCCTGGGCGCAGAGGGTGCTCACCACGGCCTGGTGGTGGGGCCCAGTGAGGGACTGCGGGGTCGTGGCGAGGCACAGCCCAACGACATGGCCAAACTTGTGGACGGCAACTGCGGGCAGATCCATCTAGAAAGATACTAAAAATGATGAAAAATGAAGTCATTATTGAATTAAACAGTTTTCTAATGGAAGTATCTATGGTTATTGATGTAAAATAGATATCACTGAACTGTTTGCAAAATCATTAATATCCTAATGGCGAAAAAATATCAGTTTACATTTTGTACTTGCAGAAAAACAAACAAGCATGGAATTAAAGATAGGCAAAATTAATTGAGAAGAACTCCCATTTGATCTAAATGAAATCTCATGCTTCAGAGTTACTTAAACAAACCCTCAGCAAAGACATGTGGTAAATGGTGTTAAGACTAGTGCTATAAAAAGAAGTTACCCTGAGAAACAGATGCTAGTAATCTGTCACTAATGTGTTCTCTGGTTTCAATGTGAACAACCCTCATGTCATACAGTAAATGTCATCAAAACTTTGGTGCAAGGTATACAATTGTTACCTTCTACGTATTGTCACAAAGAAAATCAGTAGTTAATTTTTCCTTTAACATTCACTTTTATTTTCTGTTTTCATTACCGCCAAAAATAAGCTTGTGAAATAAAACACTGGTAAGGAAATATAAAACATGTGATTTACCTACCCTACACTAAAAGAGCCACTTTAGCAGAGAATTTACGTTGCCCTCTATTACTTCCATGGCAGGACTCCTGAATCTCTTCTCCAGCAAATATTTTATGTTTGCCAAACCTATTATTTTCAGTGTTTTCCACTGTTTACACCAAGTTCAAGCTGGCATCTTTGTGCATCAAGGTGTACACAGCACACATCAAGTCCAGTGTACCGGAGAGAATGGAGGTACAGGTGCATCAACTATTTCACCTGTCATCTTCTGAGACTAGATGGAGTCAGCTTTCCCAAAATGAAAAGTAAAACGACCATGAAATCAATAATGATTATTGCAGGTCTCTCACAGATTTAAATACAAGTTAGAGAGAGAGCTTTATTTTCTAAAACAGGATCTCATTAACTAAATTATAACAGAAGTTGGAAACAAAAAAGAAATAAACAAAAGGTAACTAAACCATCTAGATATCAGTAATGATAGCTATTAATTACAGTTTCTGAGATAAATAAAACATCTGGAACAAATGTGAAAATGGAAAGTACACTACAACAATTTATATAAAGCCAGACTTTTTCAGGCATTCTTAAAGAGATTATGTGGACAGTTCAAGAAGAAGCCAAATTATGAAAGTTTAACAAGGTCACACAATAAACTAAGTTCATCTCATTACCCTAAATTATCTGCATATCAGAACCAGGTGGCAAACTGGTTGAAAATATGAATCTTGAGACACAACTTGACAAACTGGTCAGAATTCCCAGAATTGGACTTTGTGAGTCTTTTCTGAGTGAAGTTACCAGAATTTATGCCCTGTCTGCACAAGTCCATGAATGGGCATTTAGAAACTAGCATTGAGATAAATAAAACATAACATCATAATTATCTTAATAGTAAAGAAATGACAACCTGCCTAAAGATTGAAAAAATGACAATGGATTTTGAAATTACAGCTCTATCTCTGATTTTATTGTGATCTTGGTAAAAAGCAAGAAGAATCAGAGTAATCAAGAGAAGAGCATGAAAAAATAATTTATGTCATATTCTAGTGTGATCTGAGATGTGAGCACACATTTTTAATACAGTACAGATTCGGGACATAATAGACTGAGAAGAAACAGCCACTTGTGAAGCTTGAAAATGAAGGTAGTGTCCAAATGTTGTCTAGGTGATAGTCACTGCTCAAATATTTACATGGATAGATTCATCGAGCCTCACAACAGTCCTACAAAACTGAAACAATTATTATATCTTTGTACAACAGAGTAGTGAGGTAGGTTCAGTTCCCAGGACTAGGAAGTGTCAGAACTCTGAGAAATAAAATTCATACTTTAGGGATCAAGGTAATGGGGAAATCTGGACTCATTCATAGATAGTTGTTTTTACAAAATAGAATGGTTTTTAGTAGGAGTATGAAAGAGAGATGACTGCTCATCTTTTGTGGATTGCTTTCTTTGTTATAATAAATCAATTTTATGGATACATATCAATAAAGCATAAATCAATCTTATGTGTACAATCAATGGTATTTCATAAAAATGATATTTAGTCAGAATTTTGCATATTGATGTTGTATCCTAACACTCTACTGAAATAGTTTATTAGTTCTAGAAGGAAGAAATATTCCTGACAATTACATTCCTCATTTCTGTAACTGGTCAATGGTTGAAGTTTGTATTCATCACCGCCTTCTTCCACTACCCATCCCATGCTTCCTTTACCCTCAGCAAGCCCCGCAACTGGCCGTGGTTCTTTCTCTGATGGGATGACTCAAGACTTTGTTCCTGAAGCTTCTGTGTCATTGATAGTAGGGCAGGATTGAGTCTTTGAAGTTTTCCAATGATTTTAATCCCAGGGCATGGTAATACTAAGAGATGCCCTAGGTGATCTCTTGTATTCCAGGCCAACTCTTCTTTACCTCCATTAAGTAGGAACAGTCCTATTTCCTCTTGAAAGGATCAATCACCTCAGCCAGTACAGTAATTCCTTTGTTTTCCTTTTGATTCAAAGTCATGAAGAAACCAAGTGGGCAAGTGGCAATCTTAACTTCCTGATCAATTTAATCTTTTTTTTGTTTGTTTCCTGGAAGCACTCCTCCTTTTGGAACTAAGACCTGGAGACCAGCCAAGCATAACCTTGCAGGGACAGGAATCCAAAACTTTCTTGGTAGATCACCAGGGGTAATAGTGAGTGGTACCACTCCCATTTCTACACCTTGATTCCTGAATTGTGAATCCTGGCTATGGGAGAAATAGCACCATAGAGTAAATGCTGATTTAGAGCATAAAAAGCTTCCTGGAAAACATTGCCCCAGCGATGCAAGGTATTCTCACATAATTGAAAAGGTAATTGAGTCCTCAGAAGATCATTCACACAGGTGGAAGAGCCCTGTATTTTGGGTGGTTTATTTCCCTTCTTCTTTCATCTAAAAGTCAGGTCATACATTAACAGGCAATTATTATTACTTAGTGCACTGAAGAGTACCAGTCTGATAATAGTTTGCAACAAGTATTTGTTTTATAAGTATATGAATGGAAAGACAAATAAATAACAACATCACATCTGTCAAGTTTATTTACAAGTAAAACAATTCAAAGCAATAAACAGTCATTTTGGATTTTTTTGGCAATTTCATAAATTAACACAAATGAAAAGAGATTAGTATAGCCTTAAATATTCTGGGGAAAGAAATTTCCATAAAGAGTAATGCTGCCAAATATGAAAAATATTTTAGGGATAAGTGCTCTTGGATGCAAACAACAGAAATGGACTGGGTTTAAACAAGCCAAAATGAAAGGTCAAAATGAAGATCATTGGCGTAAAGATTTGATCACAATTTGGGGGAGCATAGAAAATGTGTTGGCAGTTAGATGGCATTAGTGTAGTCTGGGACATCACAAAAAGAGAAAGACATGATCCCACTCCTACCACAGATGGATGGTGGACCCTCCTAATGGCAACTTCAGTGCTGGATGCCAGTCATGAGACATTGGAGATTGAAGACATCTACTGCTGCCATCATGGCAGAGGATTCAGTCCAAAGCATTTTAAACTCAGAGATACATGTTAGAAAAATTTCTACATGTTTTATTTCTGAGTTGTCTGAATCTAGCAACTGTAAAATGGGTGCTGAAATGTAATTAATTTGGGAAGCAGATGTGGCTCAATGATAGAGTATCCGCCTACCATACACAGGAGGTCCAGAGTTTGAAACCCAGGGCCTCCTAGCCCATGTGGTGAGCTCACTCACACGCAGTGCTGCCATGAGCAAGGAGTGCCTTGCCATGCAGGGGTGGCCCCCATGTAGGGGAACACCACATGCTAGGAGTGCACTCCACAAGGAGATCTGCCCAGCATGAAAAAAGCACAGCCCACCCAGGAGTGGTGCCACACACACGAAGAGCTGATGCAGCAAGATGACAGAACAAAAAAAGATAAGATTCCTGATGCTGCCAACAATGTAAGCAGACACAGAAGAACACACAGCAAATGGAGACAGAGAGCAGACAACAGGGGGAAGGTGAAAGAAAGAAATAAATTAAATTTTTTAAAAAATGTAATTCATTTTTCCAACTTAGTGTTGTTAGAGAATCCAAGACAAGAGGTGACCACTTTCCACATATTAAAAATATAAGTAAGGAAAGACCGGCTTAAAAGATTTTCAACCCTAACACTGAGCTCTAAGAATTTTACCTTCATCTTCACTGGTTCATTGCAGGAATATCCCACAGCCAAAAAATACTCTGGAGCTGCACTGCTGACTTTAGCCTCACAAATGGACCCTTTTGTCTGGGGTTGTGGCCAGAAAAATATCCATTAATGAGAAGCTGAAAAATATCCAGGATCCTGTTCTACTATGTTCTTATGACAGATTTTTCACAAACTTGAAGTTTTCCTAGTGCATATCGTCCTAATCAGGTAGATTCAAGATATTAAATGTGATATGACAAAAATGCTTTCAGCAGCACAAGTCTCTCTACCTAACACAGTTAGAGACTGTATTTTTGCTTGATTATTTTTCCATGCCTGAGTTGCACAACATCTCCAGATCAGACCTCTGTGATTTCCTCACAACATTAAGACTTTCATCAAATCATTCCTTTTCAGTAGACCCTTCCATGATCTTCCATGTCCTCATTTTTTTAATTCCTCCATGCTCCTTGCTTTTTATCATGTGCCTTTGCAGCTTTTCCTGAAAAGAGGTTCAGGCCATTTTCTTTCCTCTTGAATGTGAGCTTGTCCTGTGATTTACATTTATCCACACAATACAACCATAGGAAATTACTCTAATTCTAGGTTTTCAAGAAACAAAGAAAAGTTGCCAGATGATCACACCATCCCAGATCCTCAGGCCCCTACTCCAGAGCATTTCAGAAGAGAGAAGATGTGCAAACTTGAACATGGTATTTTCCTCCAGTATGATCTTTCTATTAAGATATAAAACATACCATTTTAAAACAGGGAATGAAATAAATGTTGGAATCACCTGTAAAAGTAAATAAAAATCTAAAAAAGAAGAAAATTTGAATTTTCCCTAATGAAAGATAGTAGAGAACTCTACTCACCTCCTTTTCCTTAGATCGCCTGCTTTAGAAAAAGTCTGACTGTAAAGGAATTCTCTGTCCTTTTAAGAGACATGTACATTTTTAAAAAGATAAATAAGTGCTTCATATACTGATCTGTTTTCTTTTATTAGTCACTACCTATGTACACACGAGATTCTTGATACTCCATTTGAGAATGCAGCAGGACTCACCAGGATGGGAGTTTAATATTTTCTTTTTTATTTTGTGAGTTTCCACCCAATAAGTGACACTCTAGGACAAGATAAGCACATTCAAGCCCTTAATGTTAATGTGAAACCATGAAACTTATTCTTGAAAAACTGAGACTTAGTGGCTACCACAGTTTCCATGGGAACAGAGAGGGAAGAATAGGTGGAACATAGAGCATGCTTATGCATGACTTTTCAGTGATGGACACAGGCCATTACACATTATGTAAAAACCCATAAACTAGTGCAGTGCAAATTGTGAACTATGAAGTGGACCATTGTCTATGAATAGTAGCAATGCTTCAATACTAGTTCAACAATTGTAACAAATGGACCATACTCAAGTGAGATGTTATTACTAGGGCAAAATATGAGGGATGGTATATGGGAATCCTGTATATTTTTGATGGGACTTTTCTGCAACCTAATGATTCTTTGAAAATAAAATGAAAAATAAAAAAAGACACTAAAGGAACTTACAGAAGAAATTATCCATATATATAAAATATAACATTATGTGGTGATGAAAGACACAATGCAAAAAAAAAGATTTTGTTTTTGAGAAGGTTTTGGATTACATAAAATTTACAATTATGGCAGGAAGGATCAAAGGTACAGTTATTGTATGGTGCAAGTACAAAGTGTATACCATTTTGTGGTACAAAGTGTAAACCATAATGTACCATAGATCATGGTTAAGAGCAATATTTCAATATTTGTTCCTCATTTGTAACAAATGTACCACACTAATGAAAGATGTTGGTAATGAGAGAAAGTGTGCGGGTTGGTGTATATAAGAATCCCCTATATATTTGATATTAACATTTATGTAATCTAAAACTTCTATAAAAAATAAAATAAAAAACTCCTGGGGATGAGCCTCTCTAGTGCTGAGGGATGACTATGAATCATTAATTGGTGATGCTACTAGAAAGAGATCTTGAATAAAAGGGGGAAATGGTAAAGACAAATTAGTTTATATGACTAAGAGCCTTCAAAAAGAATCAGGAGTTCATCAGAGGGATGGCGCTTATGCCTGCCTCAGCAGGATCCCAGAAAAAAAGTAGATACAATTCCAGGTACTGGTGCTCCTGAGGGCTACAGAGACACACAGGTTCTATAGGCATGGCAGATGGTTCTGTAGTTCGGTGCTTTGTCAGTGGGCTCTACCTGGGAATTTGTGTTCCTGAATGTTATGGAGTTGGACTCAGATGTGAACTCTCTAGACATGCCTCTTCTGTCACTTTTACTGAACCTGTGGTTGGTGCTGGGGTTGGTGTATACCCAGGAGACTTCAATCTCTGGGCTGGCCATGTGACAGCTGGGCCTTGAGCCTCAGCAGAGTTGCAACTCCTACTCTACGGTTTGCTGGACTTGCACAGGTCAGCTTATAAGCTAATAGGGAGGTGAGGATGGTCAACCACCACACCAGAGAACTGAGAATGCCTACTACTGAAAGCAGGAGAATTGCATCCATCTAACATGTGGGATCTAAGCCCCCTCTCGATATAGAGGTGGAGTGGTCCTCACCAACCCAGGGTCCACCAGATGGGGAAATAAATATGGATTAGAGTGAGGCCAAAAAAATATATAAGACATCAACTTGGGTATCATCAGCTTGGAACTGGTGTTGAAAGGGAGCTCATAATATAAATACAACTTTTTAAAAAGTAAAAAAAAATGCTAAATTATCCTCTTGCCAACTTTACACCCAAGGTATGTTTTTCTCAAACACCTGGGAACCACTGCTTCAAAAACAGAGATGGACACCTGGTTCCAAGTTGCGAACCTACATCACGTCATTAAAAAAATGAGAATTTTATGATTCTTTGGATAAAGGCAATTAACTAATCCAGAGGTTCACCTCTATTACCAAATGAGTTTCAGATGAGGTATTAATATTTGTGATGAATCTAGGTGTCAAGTCTTCTTACTGGAGGACCAGTTATCATTTACCTTGAAAACATGTATATAATGAGTTGTTATCCTACTGACTGTCTAAAAAGGTAATTTTTTGTTCTGTATATGCAAACTCTTTAGTGTATTGTCTGCATGTGCAATAGGATATTTCCTATTTTAGTTCATTAAGCAAACTCCTTTCTCTTCTACCTTTTCAGAGAAGTTTCATGATTGGCAGGATATTTTGTTTTGAATTATATTTTCCCCAAGTCTAATGACATGGATTGATTTAGCTGGAAACTTACTGAATTAAGCAGAAAATTTAAACGAATTGCAGGCACATAGAAGTCAGGTAAAGGACCCTGAATTATAAAGTCTCCCTTCTAGATCTTCATTGTTTGGGAATAATAAACAGACAAAATACACTACTGAAAAATTCTGGGAAATATGTCCTCTACGATCCCATGAGAAACAACATATGGTTAGACAATTTGGAAGCCAGAATTTTCTCTGGTAATATTTCTCCTAAAGGAGTATGATATCTCTGTTACATTGGAAAAGGGCTTATGAGAAAACAGTATTGATGTTGCCTGACAAGGATTCCTTTAATTTGGATTACATAATGTATTTGTTGGGTTCTTAGGCATGATCTCAAGCAAATAAGTTACTGGGATTCATGTAATATGCATCATTTGGAGGAAAGGAGAAAATCTTGTCAAAGTTTTGAAGGTAATATTATGAAAATTGGAAGAGGAAATGTAAAAATAGAAGTCACATTCTCTTTGATGGTGACTTCCAAATTTCTCTATTGTCCTCACTTGATTGGACAAGATGACTCTCTTGCTAGGGCCTCATGTGCCTGGTGATTTTATTTTACTTTATTTTATTTTTTTAAAGATTTATTTTTTTATTTCTCTCCCCTTGTCCCCCCCCCCCCCCCCCCCCCCAGGTTGTCTGTTCTCTGTGTCTATTTGCTGCATCTTTTTTGTCCGCTTGTGTTGTCAGCGGCTCGGGAATCTGTGTTTCTTTTTGTTGCATCATCTTGTTGTGTCAGTTCTCTGTGTGGGGGGCACCATTCCTGGGCAGGCTGCACTTTCTTTCATGCTGGGTGGCTCTCCTTACAGGGCTCACTTCTTGCGCATGGGGCTCCCCTACACGGGGACACCCCTGCGTGGCAGGGCACTCCTTGCACACATCAGCACTGCACATGGGCCAACTCCGCATGGATCAAGAAGGCCCGTGGTTTGAACCGCAGACAGATGCCTAACCACTGGGCCAAGTCTGCAGCCTGGTGATTTTAAATTAGAACTTACGTTCATTAACCATTTGGAAATCCCAGGACAACTAAAAATAATGCAAAATCTACTCTGCCTATGCTCTATAAATTGAACAAGAAATCCTGAATGACAGTCCACCTGTTTACAACATGGTTAGCTGAATAATTTAAGCCCGCTATTTAGACCTACCGCTCAAAACAAAAGATTCTTTCAAAATACTACTATGCATCGACAATGCACTTGGTCACCCAAGAGCTCTAATGGAGCTGTACAATGAAATTCATATTGTTTTCATGCCTGATAATCCAACATCCATTCTGCAGCCCATGAGCTGAAAAGTCAGTTTAAATTTCAGGCCTTATTATTTAAAAATATATTTTATAAGTTACAGTTGCCAAGACAATGAGTTTTCTTATCGATTTCAGCAGAGTAAATGGAAAAAAATGACATTAGATGGCATTAAGTACATTTGTGATTCATGGGAAGTTTTCAAACTATCAAAATTAACAGGACTTTGGAAGACATTGATTCCAGCTCTCATGGAAAATGTTCAGGGGATATTGAAAGAGAACTAGAGTAAGAAGTGGAACCCATAGATGGGACTGAGATTCTGCAATCTCATGACACATATTTAAAAAATGAGGAGTTATTTCTTATGAATAAACAAAGAGATTGGTGTGTTGAAATAGAATCTATTCCTGGTGAAATTCATTTCAGGCATAAATGGAACATTTTCCAGAATACACCACATGCTTGTTAACAGAACTAGTCTCAACAAAATTGGACAGATTGAAATTTGCAAACTAATTTTTCTAACCACAACGGAATGAAGCTGGAAGTTAGTAAGGGGCTGAGAGCCACAGTAGGCACAAAGATATGGAAGTTAAACAACACACTCTTAGAAAATCAGTTGGTCAAGGAAAATTGCTAAAGAAATCTGTAACTACCTTGAAATGAATGAAAATGAGAGCACAACTTATCAACACATATGGGATGAACCAAAAGCAGTGATGAAAGGGAAATGTATGGCCATAAATGTGTATAGTAAAAAAAAAACGAAAGAAGGAAAGAAATAGCTAAAATCAAACCTAACTGACCATCAGGAGGAACTAGAAAAAGGAAAAAAGAACTAATCCCAAAAGAAGCAGAAAATAGGAAATAATGAAGTTTAGAGCAGAACTAAATGACATGAGAATTTAAAAAAAATAAATAAAAGAAAATATTAACAGACAAATAAATCAATAACTATAATACGCCACATTGCAGATCAAAAGGAAAAAATCAAATGATCACCTTGGAATAGGAGATGAGCATTTGACATTTCTTACTAACTGCAGAAAAAGCATTTGAAAAAAATATAGCATTTTTTTTTTTTGCTAAAAACACTTCAAAAGAGGAATAGAAGAAAAATTTCTCAACATGATTAAGGGCATATATGAAAAACCCACAGCGGAGAGGCTGGGCAAGATGGCACCAAAGTAAGTGCACCCACATCATCTCTCCTACAGAAGAATAGCTTAGTGGGGACAAAATCCTGCCTCAGTGAGGTGTTTTGGGAACCCACAAAGCAGGAGGGTGCTGGACATCAATCTGGAGAGAGCGTGACAAAAAGGGTGATTGTTCAAGGTAAAACCGCAGGTTTCTGTTCCTTGTGGAGCTGTGGGAAGGCAAAGCGCCTCCCTTAGGACAGGAAGTTGGGACGTTCCCTGAACCCATGATCCCTGAACCCACATTCCCCAAAGACAGTATTCCCCAAACCCCCAACCCCGGCACTCCCTGCACCCTGCTGACCTCAGACAAACTACAAGAGTGGGAGGGTTCTGATGATGGGTGCTGAGGGGTCTGATGAGTGTGGGTTCAAATGTATGGACACCTTTTTGGGCTTTGAGGAGCATACCAGATGGCTTGAGGGAAAACTAAGAAGAGGTGAGAGGTGAATATCCTGAGGCAGCCTAATTTACCTAAACTCCCTGGAATAGGGAAAATTGGTCTAGGAGAAGGTGAATTCAGGCAACTAACTAGTCCTGTGCAGCACGCCAAAAGGAGGGGAACAGGAGGAAGTGCTTGGCAGGCTTCCAAGTGCATACTTAGGGTTCCAGGCAAGGTGTGGGTGCTCTCTCTCAAAAAGACTGAGAGTCATTATTTTCTGGGGTGAGTTGGTTCACCAGGGTCCCATTTGAATCTGGGAGGAGAGCTCTCACATGGGCTTCCTGCTAACATCAGCAGGAAATCAGCACTAAATCTTATTGAGCTTCCCTTGTATGTAATGGTTCCCTTTTCTCTTGCTGCCTTCAGTATTTTCTCTTTGTCTTGAGCATTGGATAATTTGACAAGTATATGTCATGTGGTAGGTCGGTTGGGATTTATACTGATTGAGGTGTGCTGCACTTTCTGTACATCCATCTCCCACAGTAGGTTTGGGAAATTTTCAGCCATTACCTCCTCCAACACCTTCTATCCCATTTGCCTTCTCTTCTTCTGCTGAGATGCCTAGAATGCACATTTGTGAATTTTGTGTTGTCATTCAGAGCCCTAACTCCCAGCTGGATTTTTTCTTTTTATCTATCAATTCTACTATCTGTATGATTTCAGATGTACTATCTTCTACATCACTAATTATTTCCTCTGCCTCTTCAAATCTGCTGTTATTTGCCAAGATTATATTTTTGATTTCTTGGATGGTGCCATTCATCACCATTATATCCGGTATCTTTCTGTGTATGTTTACAATTTCTTCAGTATGCTCTCAAAGTGTTTCCTTAATATCCTTAATCTTTTTCTTAACTTCATTATTTTGGTGCATGATGTTTGTTTGGAAAGCTTTGATTAATTGCTCAATGTTCTGCCCCTCTTCCTGGTTTTAGTGTGTTCATTGGACTGGGCCATGTTTTCCTGATTGTTGATATGGTCCATAATTTTTTGTTGCTGTCTGGTCATCATTTTATCTTGATGGGATTGTTCAGTTGATTAGCTTCCCCCTCTAGTCTTGGATTTTATTTAGGTGCTGCTTTTGTGTGTGTGTTAAGTTTTCTCTTTGCCACTTTGTTTTTACTTATTCTATTTCCTTGTTGTTATCTAAGTTCCCTTCAGGGAAAAAGATTAAAGCCAGGAAAAGCAAAAGAGATAATAAAAGAGAAAGTATAATAGTAATTGATAGTAGCTATTAGCAGAAGAACCACATAAGACCTAGGCGAATGAATATTAAACTTATGTAAGTAGTATAGAATTATAAGAATAAAAAAGTGGCATGCCTATAATGGAATGGGAAACTGAATATGGAGAAGAATTGCTGAAGGCAGGAAGAGGGAAAAAGAGATGTGATATTGGGGAGTTTGGGGGACTTGGGGTTGTTCTCAATGATATTGCAGGGAAACATACAGCACATTATATATCCTGCCATAGCCCACTGAGTGGGCTTGGACAGAGTATAAACTACAATGTAAACTATGATACTATGCAGTACAGCAGTGCTCCAAAATGTATTCATCAAATGCAAGGAAAGTACCATACTAATGAAAGAAGTCAATGTGGGAGGAGTAGGGGGTATGGGAAGTGGGGTACAGGGGAACCTCTTACAATTTTTAATATAATATTTTGTGCGATCTATGTGTCTTTAAAAAATAAGGTAATAAAAATTGAATATATATGTATATATATATTTCAGCTAAAAGGCTTGCTGATGTCTTACTGTGCCCCCTGTTTTCCATCTCTTGTTCTCGGCCAGTTGAACCTTCATCCTGTATTTGCTTTCAAAATGACCACCCCCTAGGCCAAGACAGGGCTGGGCTACAGAGGCTGGCAGCAGGTCAGTGTGATTCCCTCCAGACCTGCAGTCCTCAGAGACCACAGGAAGAATCCCCAAGCCTGTTTTCCTGCCCTTCTACAGTTCCTACCTCTACACTTTGCACACAGGGCTTCATCATCACAGGCTCCAGCTCCTTGGTGCTTTAGCTGGGGATTTGCTTGGCCAAGGCTGGGACACCTGCTGCCCTGTGTGGTGATGTCTGTGAGTGTCATGTGCTGCTACCTGCTCTACAAGACATTTGGCAAACAATTGGTGGTCTCCTGCATTCCTGGTTAAGTGGCACAAACCATTTCTTTTGTGTACAGACAGCCTCCATCCTATCATCCCCTACCTCTCTGGATGCTCTTTTCTCCTGGGAAACTTCCCTTAAATTGCTCACCATTTCCCTAGTGACCTTACTCCCTGGGATGCCCTTTCAAAAATTTAACCTGAATCACCTGTAATTTGAAGGGAACAAGAAACTCTTTTCATCGAATAATAGAAAAGAGCAATTCCTTTGCAAGTACTTGCTAATGACTTGCCTCTTCAACAAGACAAGAGAAGCAAGCTGATGAACTGCATGGGGTTTGCACATGGAGCTGAAATGCACAAAGACTACTGTGTTCTATTTGTGTTCAGATGCACTAATGTCACCATGTTTCTGAAACGTCCTTCTGATCTCATGTCCTGACAATTAAGCTGATTGCAAACAGGCTACTAAGGATGAATGGGTTAAGGCAGGATATAAAATGCCCAGCACCTGTCCCTGCAATATCATTTAGGACAACTCCAAGTCCAAAAATGCCCCCACATCACTGAATGTACTGGGAGAGGGTATAAACTACAATATAAAGTATAATCCATGCAGTGAAGCCATGCTCCAAAATTTATTCACCAAATGCAAAGAATGTGCCACAATGATGAAAGAGGTTGTTGATGTGGGAGGAGTGGGGTGAGGAGGGGTGGAAAGTATATGGGAACCTCTTATATTTTTTTAATGTAACATTTAAAAATAACAATAGAGAGATCATAGAGAAAAAAAGATGAATGGAACAATCACTGTATATTTTATATATGTTCTGGAGAAATTCTTATCCATCTGGATGAGTGGGGGACAAGGTCCTTGATTCACATGAATCCAATGAATATCAATAAATTTTCTAATCTGTCCTTTCTGTATTGGAATCCCTTTTACCTCCTCCTGCTAGAGGGAAAGACTCAACCCATCAGGGTATCAGTCAACATATTCTATGAATGGTCTTCAATTTGTCATTTGACAAGAAGAACTGAGGAATAACTATTTGATATTTTAATTAAAAGAGAAACACTTGGTTTCTGATATTATTATGTTGCATTTTATTAATAATTATCATAAAATTCCCAATGCTTCCTGAGGCTACAGTATTGAATTGGCACAGATCATGTTAATAATTCCAAGGACACAAGGACATGGACAGATAAAGTAAACAGCTCTGTGATCTTGTGACCTACATGAGTAGCTCACCACTACTCACCAGAAATGTTGTCCTTAAGATTCACTTGCTGGATTTTTCTTGCCAAGAGACTTAAACTAGAACTCTTGCTCTATATTAATTCTCAGGAACACTCATGTTCAGCAAGAAGAATGAATTCTTAGATGAGTTTTGGGGCATAAGATAATCCTTTGACATCAAGGATTTCATTTTTAAAATGAGTTTCTCTTAAAGATGCTTCGGTATCAAAAGTGGAGGTAAAGTTGTGCTTTGTGTGCTGGAGTAGGTGGGGGGAAGGATAAACAAGGAAATTTTGTAGTTACAAGTGTGTGCCCTTTGCTTTCAGCAAGACTCTTGAATTTTTCATGATTCCCCTGATTTTGCAACAACGTGACTTTCACTTCTAAATTTATAGGCAATTTCCCAAATAAAGGGATATAAATAGCTTCAGGTTCCAGAAATGATGGGCTTTGTCCCTCAGGTAAACAATCCTGGTAAAATAAAAATACATGCTGGAAGCTATACCAAAAGACAGAGAGAAAAAAAAGAGATCAGATTAGACAAAAGAAAAGAGGAGAGAAGATAAGAAGATAAGAAGATAAGATATAACTTTGGTCCCAAGTTATATAAAAGCCAGGCACCAGATGATTTTTTAACTCTAAAATCATTTTTATGCAATAGATACTTAAGGATAGAATAAATAGTCGGCCTCCAGTTCCAGAGCTTCTGAGGGCTCTAGAGACATGTGGACACTATAGGCAGGGCAGACAACCCCAGCAAATCAGCACCCATCAGTGGGCTTTTCCTTGGAAAGTATATTAACTTATCTCTCCAATGTAACCTAGTTAGGCTCATTTATAATTTCCTTTCACATGATTCTCCTTCCCCTTTTATTTGAACTTATAATTAAAACTATATCCATTAAATATCTGTCCCAAAGACTTAACTCTTCAGTCTGTTCATTAGCTGCTTGGGCCTGAATCCCAGCAAAGTTGCAGCCTACACCTACGCTCCAGTTTATACGACTCACTCAGGACAACTAGCAAAATGATGGTGAAGGACAATGTCCACCCAAAAAAGCACAGAGAAAATCTACAACCTAAGGTGAGACAGTTCCATCCATCTCCCCCATGGGAGCTCAGCTCTCTCTAAGTCAGAGGCAAAGTAGGCATCACCATCCCAAATGCCTCCAAATGAGGAATGAACAAATGTAAGGGGGAATGCAAGTATCACCAAAGAAAACTTATTATTCTAGTAACTGAAGATCTTATAATATTGATATAAAGACAGGTCTGAGGGGAGGGAGAGGGGAAAATAATGTAATGTGGCATTTTTGAGACAATGAAATTGTTCTGCGTAATATTGCCATGGCAGATAGAGGTCATTATACATTTTATCAAAACTATAAAATTTTGAGCTGCAAAGTGTACACTATAATGGAATATAAAGGCAGGGCTGGTAGTAATGCTTCAACAGGCATTCATTATTGTACCCTACTACCACACTAAATAAAGAGGTTATTAATATGGGAGAATGTGACAGGGAAAGGCATTCGGGTATAGGGGAATCCCCTGTATTTTTGATGTAACTATTCTGTGATCTAAAATTTCTTTCAAAATAAATTAAAAAATAATTGGTGAAGTAAAAACTGCCTATGCTGTAATAACATTATAAGTTAATTTATTAAAATCCCCAATCAAAAGACATAGATGGGCAGATCAGACAAGAAAATATAATCTATACCTATTCTCTCTACTAAAGACTCACCTTAGGCCTAAGGATACAAAGACATTCAAAATGAAAGGTTGGAAGAAGATATTCCATGCATGCCATAATTTAAACAGAATTCATCTTGCTCTTTAGTAGTGTCTAGAAACACTACCGATTTTTGCTCTTTGAACTTGTATCAACCAACTTCGATGAACTCATTTACTAGCTCTAGTATTTCAGATGGGAGTACATTGGGCTTCTTGGACATGGATATTTATGTCCTTCAATAGGGCTGGGAAATTTTCTACCATTATATCTTCAACTATTCCTTCTGCTTTTTTCTCTTCTCCATCTGGGACACCCATGATATATATGTGTACAAGTCTTTTGCTGTCATTAGTTCCCTGAGAACTTATTCAATTTTTTCCACTCTTTTCTTTATCTATTCTTTTGTATGTTTACTTTCAGAGGCCATTTCTTCAAGCTCACCAATCTTTTCTTCTGCCTCCTCAAATATGCTATGATAGGATTCCAATATTTTTTAAGTTGTTTTATTGCACCTTTCATTCCCATAACATCTGCCATTTTTCTATTTATGCTTACAAATTCTTCTTTGTGCTCATCCAATGTCTTCTTCCTTAATCTCTTTAACCATCTCCCTGAATTTATTAAGTAGATTTGTCTGAACATCTTTGATTAGCTGTCTCAGTTCTTTTATGTCAATTAGAGGCTTATCTTGTTCCATTAACTGAGTCATATCTTTTGTTTCTTAGTATGGATTATAATTTTTTGTTGGTGTCTTGGCATCTGGTTTACTACAGTATTTATTCTGGGTGCAGTTTTTCTCTGTAGTTTAGGGCTTCCTGACCTTTCTCCCATGCTGGTTGTGCAGTAGGATGCAAGGATATAGTTGATGCTCTAAGGAATGGAGGCTCCAGCTTCACTCATCACCCCAGGTATCAATGAAGTTTCTCCCAACTTTCTCCTTCGCCAGGGGTAGGGACAAAGTCACAGCTTTGTGGGATAATACAAGTCATGCAGGCCTAGAATGGAGTGGCCCAGAGAGACTGATGAAGCTTCATGCCCCTTTCTTCCCTGCCTGGGGTTGGGGTGGTGCTGCAGGTGTGGGCAGCAATCCATGCAAGGATCCAAGATGACCACAGTAGACTTCTGACTATTCAATCTGGGCCAGCCAAATGTACCTTTGGTTATCTGGATTGTCTGGTGCAGGGACCACCAGCCTCCTCTCTTCTAGAGGTGGGACTGAAGCCAGCCTAGGGCTGCAGGGTGATCTGGGTGAAAGAAACAGTTTCCCTACCTTCACTTTGATTTTTTTAAATTTATTTTTTATTTATTTATTTCCTCTTCCATCACCCCAGTTGTCTGTTCCCTGTGTCCATTCACTGTGTGTTCTTTTGTGACCACTTCTATCCTTATCCGCAGCACTGGGAATCTGTGTTTCTTTTTGTTGCGCCATCTTGTTGTGCCAGCTCTCCATGTGTGCGGCACCATTCCTGGGCAGGCTGCACTTTCTTTCACACTGGGCTACTCTCCTTACAGGGTGCACTCCTTGCGTATGGGGCTCCCCTATGCAGGGAACACCCTGCATGGCATGGCACTCCTTGCACGCATCAGCACTGTGCATGGGCCAGCTCCACATGGGTCAAGGAGGCCAGGGGTTTTAACCACGTACCTCCCATGTGGTAGGTGGATGCCCTGTCCATTGGGCCAAGTCCGCTTCCCCACTTTGATTTTTCATCAGCCTGGCTTCCCCTCATGCTGGAGGCAGAGTCAAAATGGCAGCCACTGGCCTCTTTCCAACTTCTACAGGTTCAAACTTTAGCTGGTCTTAGGGTTATACTTTTGTCAGTCAAATTAACTAATCAGTAGCTGATATCAGTGGCCAACCATCTCCTTCTCTCCTGTTTTGGGGAGTGGAGCTTCTAATTCTAGCCACAGAATAACTCCTGGGGCAGCTTGTGCTATCAAAGGAGGAAGATCACAGGCATCTGAGGCTTGGCCAGTAATTTCCCAGATTGGCTGGCACAGGTTTCCCAGCTTCCTCCCTGCTAGAGGTGGGGTTGGGGCCTAAGCTAGAACTGCAATCTGATCTGGATGGAAAGAAGCCTGTTTCCACCAGCACTGTGATTTTCAATCTCCCCTGCGTCCATTCATGCTAGTTATGGTGTTAAGATGGTGGTTACCAGCCTCTTTCAGACTCGGACAGGCTTAAACATTAGCTGTTCTTTGGATCATACTTTAGCCTGCTGAATTTACTCCTCAGTAGCTGAAGTTGGTGCCCAGCCATCTCTTCCTCCCTTGTTTTTGGAAAGTGGAACTTTCAATTACAGCTGAGGAACAGTTCCTGAGGTGGCTTGGGCCTCCAGTGGAAGATGGTCACCAGCCTCCATGGCTTGGAGTGCTCTATTTAGAAGTCTTCTCTGCAAATGGGCAGTCTCCTCCTTCCATTCCTTCAAGTATGAGGCAAGATGCACTTCTGGTCTCCTGGAGTCCCCAAACAGGTGTTTCGACTAGCTCGAGGTAGCTTTGAGTGCTTACTAACTGCCCTGTAGCAGGGGCTGACTCTAGATGCTCCTTATTGTGCCACCATCTTGCTGGTTTTTCTCTCAGGTTATGCACATTTTAAAAATAAAATATGTAGAAATATATTTGAGGATATTTTGAGGAATTAGAAATATTCCAAAGTTTATATTTATTTGATCTTAATGTGCTCGTTTCTTGTACACCACCATGTGTCTCTAATAGAATCCAGTTGTAACCAAGCTTTTCTAATTTAAATGAAAGGGCTGTTAGAGTTCTTCAGAATTTATGAAATTTCAGACTCTATATCCATATGCCCTGCCCACATTATTGGTTTGTGCTCTCCTAAACCAGAAGATTTTTGAGAATGTTACATTATTAAAAACACTGCCACTCGAGCTGAAAGGGACAATAAGAGGATAAAATTAAAGAAAGTTGTGGAATTACAAAATTCTACAAACTGATAAAACTATGATCATTCAAAAAAAACTTTGAAGAAAAACAAAGTATGATACCTTACTTTGCCAGGCTGCTATCATAGGTACTATAGAATGGGAGGCTTGAAACACAGGAAATTTATAGGCTCACAGTTTTGAGGTTAGGAGATGCCCACTATTGTGGCATCAGCAAGGCATGGCTTTCTCCTTAAAGTCAGTAACATTCCATTGCTGGTTACAAAAGATCCCTGACTTTCCTCTTCCTTCTTTTCTGGTTTCTGTTGACTTCCAACTTCTGACTTCTTTATAGTTTTGAATGAATTTCTCATGCATATAATGGAATCCAGTAATCTGGACTAAGGCCCCCTTTCAATCAAGTGGGCCACACCTTAACTCAAATAACATATTCAAGGTCCTATCTACAATGCACCCACACCCATAGGAATACTGACGATGATTAAGAATACATATATAATTCAATCTACCACAGATGAAGACAGAGACCAGATCTGCAGGCAGAGATATTACAGTCATTGGCTCAATCCATAGGTCAGAGAGATGACCCCAGGCAATGAACGTAACAGAATTTAAGGATTTCAAACTTGCTTGGGAGCTGTGCTTCCTTTCTTCCTTTCATTTTCTCCATTTTGGAATTAGGATGCCTGCAACATTTATACCATGTCTGCCCCACCATGGTATTTTGCAATCAGTAAAGTTCTTTTCTAGTTACTGGTCTACAGAGAGCAATGAATTTACCCCAGATTGGATCCTACTCAGAATGTAATATGTATCTAATTTAGCTTATTTAAATGGTGACTTGGGACTGCTCAGGAGATGATCTTTAGGTTTGGGAATTGAGTTGAGGCCATAATTCTTTAGATGTTTGGGCATGCTAGATGAGGACAATATATTTTTCATGTGGGATAAATGGGCATCATTGGCTTTGAAGGGAACCCACTATACACTGAACACCAGCCTGAAAATACCTGGTATCCATGCATGCTGCCTCATATGAAACATTCATTGTACTGTGTTTAATTTGAGTTAGAGAGGTTGTCCTGGGATTTCAGGTTAGGCAAACATGCAATCACATATACACTTTTTAAAAAAGATTTATTTATTTATTTATTTCTCTCCCCTTCCCCTGCCCCCACCCCGGTTGTCTGTTCTCTGTGTCTATTTGCTGCGTCTTCTTTGTCTGCTTCTGTTGTTGTCAGTGGGACTAGAATCTGTGTTTCTTTTTGTTGCATCATCTTGTTGTGTCAGCTCTCCGTGTGTGTGGCACCATTCCTGGGCAGGCTGCACTTTCCTTCGCCCTAAGGGGGTCTCTCCTTATGGGGTGCACTCCTTGTGCATGGGGCTCCCCTATGTGGGGGACACCCCTGTGTGGCAGGGCAGTCCTTGTGTGCATCAGCACTGCACATGGGCCAGCTCCACACAGGTCAAGGAGGCCTTGGGTTTGAACCGTGGACCTCCCATGTGGTAGGTGGACGCCCTAACTACTGGGCCAAGTCTGCCACCAACACATGTATTCTTATAAAAGAGTTGCAGGATAATTTGACAAACAGAAAAATACAAGAGAGAAAAAGACATAGAGTAATTTGAAGATGCTGAACTTGAAAGCTGGAGTAATGAAGACTCAAAACAAAAAATTCAGGCAGCCTCCACAGGCTGGTAGAGGCATGAAATATATGCTCCTGGAGAGCTTCCAGAAGTGTGGCCTTACAGAATCCTTGATTGGAGCCTTGAGATACCCATTTCAATTCTCTGGCTTCTAAAACTGTGAGAGATTTGAATTCTGTTATTGTGAGTTATCAAGTCTTTTTTATTAATTTGTTTAAGCAGCCACAAAAAATGAATTTAATAATTAATAATTGATAAATAATTAGACATTTTAAAAAGAGATATGAAAAGGTTATCAATCATAGGGAATAAGTGTTTTCTATGTATCAGGTTCAGCCTGTTATATTTGTTACTCCTTTTACCTCACAACATCCTCACAAAACAGGGACAATTATAATATACACTTTATATCTAAGAAAAACCTGACACGGGGAGGTTAAGTAATTTACTTGAGGACACATGGGCAGAAAGTGTCAAGGATGTACGAAAAAGTAAGTAAATTGATACTTGAGAGGAAATAGTCATGAGGAAATTTGCTCATACTTGTAAGGATTAGAAAATTGTGGAATGGCCTTAAGTTGGAAGAGAATGACAGAAAGAGATAATATTCTATCTTTATAAATGTTCTTTTCTTTTCAAAGGAAAACATAGGAAGCAGCAAAGGCATTGAGCTAGGCTTGTAAAATGCAACCAGGAGACCCTGAGCAGAAGGGCTCTCCCAACAGAGGGTCCAGCAGGTAAGGAGGGAGAGTGACACAAGACCTTCGGAGGAGATTCTGAACCTGTGTGGCCAGGATTATATCTTTCTATCATATTTGGAGGATAATAGCAGGAACCAGAGTAAGGGAAGAATGAGGAGTCAAAACAGGAAAGTTTAAATAAAGAAGGCACAGGGAAGAGGTAGTTGATCCATCAGGGTATAAAAAACTCTGAAATGTGCTTTCATTTCCTCTTTTGGAGCATGAAAATAGCCATCAGAATAATCTAGAATTAGTCTGCCAGGTGGTAAAAGACATGTGGTGCAGTAAATCCAACTTCAGGCTATTGGCCAGCTAGGAACACATGAAGGAGATCAAAGAGAATTGAGCCTAGATCAGCCAGGCCTCAGGGGACTATACACCAGGAGTAGCCCCAGATGAGTCAGTCAGGCCTCCATAGGAACCGGCTACACAGCTAAATAAAAACTCACCAGCTTTAGCTTTATGCTACTGGGTTTGGGCATGGTATCTTACATGACAGTAGCTACCTGTTATATTATCATCTTTTAAAATGCTATTCACTCTTTAGCCACAATCTCCTCCAAGACCTGATTTATTTTTAATAATATCAATAAAATATGGCACAGTGTATATTTTTTATGTGTTTTTTCCTCATCAACTAAAATGATAGGAGAGATCTTTGTGACAGACAGAGGAACCACTTAATAAATATTTCTTGAGTGAATGAATGACATAGATTCAATTATTAAAATACCTCTCATTACTAAGAGTAAAGAGCAGTTATGTGTGTCAGAGAGTTTGGTGTATTCTCCTCAGGTTTGATGAGACACTTGGTGAAACTAAATTTCATTGACTAATGTATCTACGAAGAAATTTCAGAAATAATACTAGAATGTCTGGAGTATTTCCACTAGCACACTGAAAATAATGTGTTAATTAAATTTTATCCAAAGTGTTCAGGTTATAGCGGACTTAAGAATCTTGAATTCCTTCAGTGCCAGAGGATGGTAAGAGAGAAAGTTTACAATTGGTGAAAAAGTTCATGAGGAAAATTATCACATATTTCTAGAAGGTTAAAGCTGAAGACTTAGAGTTTCCAGAAAAAATGAGAAAAGCTGAAAGAGATGGAGAAGAAAAAAAGGGCTTTACAAAAGGATGCAGATATTCAGTTATTCTATAAATATTTGAATATAGACTGTTCTAATTTGCCAGTCTGAAATGGGTTGGCTTTCACAAGAGGTATTTATTAACTTAAAACTTAAAGTCTTGAAATTGAGAAAAATGTCTAAATCAAAGCATCATCAGGCAATGCTTTCTTCCCAAAGACCAGCTGCCAGTGATGCTAGAATCCTCTGTCACATGGAAAGACAAATGGTGGCATCTGCTTGTTTCTACTGTATCTTCCAGGATTCATTGCTTCAGATTCTTGCTTCCATGGCTTTCTCCTTCTTTGTCTGCACCTCATTCTCTTGTAAAAGCCTTCAGGAAAGGGGTTGAGAGTCAGAGTGGGACAGGCATGAACTGAAATAACCTCCTCAAAGGGTTCCACCTACAATAGCTTACACCCACAGAATGGATTCACATTATGATCATACTTTACAGATCATACTTTACATGTATTCCTTTTTGCATTAGTTTTCTTTTTTACACTGATGGAACATACAATATTAGTCAATGTTGTAAAGAATAAAATTGTGTAGGTGTCATTACAAAGATATGGTAATAAGATGAAGAAAACACGGACCTTATAACAATATGGAAAACATTAATTTTTGGCGAGTTTCATGGTTCCACCAATTTATAAGAGAATTATAGAAAGAAGGTGGCAATCACAGGACTATGAAGCTCAAGGGAAAATTATATACCCAAAATTAAATCAACATATTTCATTGAATGAGCATTATCCCTTATAACATAAACGTTCTTCAATGAATATAGTACATTAGGGCATCCACAATTATTATTTGATTGCAATAAGAAATGAAAATAGCTATTTAAATTTAAAAATGGAAGGTAGAGTAGTGAATCAAATCATCTTTTGTGACACTGAGAAGAAAGGCTTGGATGGCAACATGGTCCAGGGGAGGAAAGAGAAAGGGAGGAAGATGACCTTCCATGGGGGAAGTTTTGAAAATAAAGGTTGAGGATTTGATCTTGGGAAGGGCCAGAATTGGAGGATGATGGAGGAGAAGGAAGAAGATGGAAGAAATAAGGAAAGAAGATGGTAAATTTTTAAAAATTAAGGATGTACTATGAAGAGAGAATCCATCCATCAGGGTGTGAAGTTTACAAGACACTTGCCTAGAGCATAAGAGATAGAAATTTATTCGCCTTGTCATTTGATCTGGCAATATATAAAAAAAGATTTCTATGGTACAGTCCCCTAAAGGATGTGGTTTCTCAGACAGATAAAGGAAGCAAACATATTCAAGTCTATATGAAGAGGAAGCAGCTGGTGATGCAGGACTCACTGCCCTACAGCCCTGGGGAGGAAGTTTGTGTTTGAGGTTGAAGCACTGTGGTAGGATAGCTTTTATACTGCTGGCAGTAATAATCTCCAAAATCCTTAGTCTGGACTCCGCTGATGGTGAGAGTGAAATCTGTCCCAGACGCACTGCCACTGAATCGATCAGGGACCCCAGACACCCGGATAGATGCAGCATAGATGAGCAGTTTAGGAGCCTGTCCTGGTTTCTGGTGGTGCCAGGCTAAGTAGTTGCTAAAACTCTGACTGGCCTTGCACTTGAGGGTGACGGTCTCTCCTGCAGATGCAGCCACAGAGCCTGGAGACTGGGTCATCACGATGTCCCCCCTGGCACCTGCAACCAGAAAAGAACATTGGTCATACATTAAACCATGAATGTATAAAATATCTATCTAAATGTAGGTTTTCTTATTTATCGAATATATTCAGATCTACTTTAGATGAAGTGGTTTGCTCACTCTGCATTTTAAAACCCTTCTTGAACTTTATAGAGATAATACTTTCTAAACCTCTTACCTGAGACCCAGAGCACCAGCAGGATGAGCAGTTGGCAATTTGACACCATCTTGCTCACCTGTCTGGTGCACTCAGGCCCCATCTCTAGGGAAACTACATTAATAGAGCTCTGAGCAGACAACCAAGTCCCCGAGGAGCATATGCAAATCAACATAGAGTATAAAGTCAAATGTACCTGTTCAGTGAGTTGTAAAGATAAATAATGGAAGGAGATAAAAATATCATGACTTCAGGAAATGCAGCCACATGCCTGCAAACAGTGATAAATCAACTTAACACCACCATTTTCAACAATATTCAGCACAATTTAGAAAATGAAATATTTTATCACCAATTGTACTCTTTAAAAACAACTGCACCTATCTTGAAAAACAAAAGGATTTTGTAATAAAATATATGCAACTATAAGTGTATAATTTCAGAACTTAATTAAATGTTGTAAAAATGGTGCCAGAACTTAGGTGGAATATACTCATATCATTGGACAGAGTAAGATGCTGTGCACGTATTGTGTATGTATCTCAGTCTATTCTAAATTTTAAACAGATATTTGAAGCTCATCTTCGACATCCCAAAGGCACCTCACTCAATATATCCAAAACAAAACCCTGTATTGTCCTTAAAACAAATACTGCTCCCAGAAATGAGTCACCAAATACTTACAATTCACCTTTAGCACTCTCATTTAAGTCAACCACTTTCTAAAATCACTAATGAACAGATTAGCAGACCTGAAGGGTCATCACCACCTCATGGTCATAGGTAAAATGGCTTCAGTTCCCAAGGTCTGATAGAGCAGTTCTTCATTTATTCCTACCCAAAACCAATGATACTTATAGAATTACAGAATTATGCAAATAACAATATCATGAACACTTCTAGACATAGGACATTAAATTATGAATAAGTAGAATGGATTCATTATACTGGGAGGGTACACAATAAACAATTAACATTTCTGCAGCCATTGCTATCCTGCTTCTCTGAAATTACCTCCCCCGTACTAATGCTGTTACTCAGGAAAGATAGGGCAAGGTGAACCTAGATCCTTTGCAGGATCAACCCTCTGCATGAACAGCAGAGGAAAAGAGAAAATTTGGGACAGTTTAACAATTTTAGAGTTAAAAAATTCTTCTTCTCTAATAAATTTAGCTTTTCCTGCAAAGATTTTTTCGTACTATTACTAAGAGGTTTTTATTCATGTTGAGTTTCCTCAGGCATGCATTGTTCCAATTCTAATTAATAATAAGTACATTTTCCTGTATTTTGTCTCCAAAAGAGGCCATTAGCTTAGGAAAGGGCCCCCTCCCAGCGATCAGGAATTGTGCTGCCCAGACCCAAATCATTAGGGAAGGCATTTCTTTTCATCAATAATCCACCCTGTTCTTGGTGCACCACATATTTGTGTTTAGAAGATGCTAATAATTAATTCAGGCTTGCTCTACACACCCATGTTTTCTTCCTCCTCTTCCATGAAGTTGCATTTAATATACATTCTTAGTTTTGCATATTTTACTCAAATTTCTACTACCTAATTCATAGGTTTCCTGCATCAGTGCAATATGATTTCCTTCCCATTCTTACACATTCAAAAATTTAAAGTCATCATGGATGACAGGATAATAAAACAGGATGTGTCATGCAGGGTAACTGGCCCAGAAGGGTCCACCTAAAATGTGGAGTAAGGAAATATTCTCTTCAAGTAGGGGACAGTTGGCCTAAGGCCAGCATAGAGGAGGGACTTGGCCTTTAAAGCACAGAGAAGAGCACTTCAGAAAAAATAAAAAGGTTATCCTGGATATTTAAGAAATACTAGCAAAACAGAGTGTGAAAGCAGAAAGGGCCTGATCCAGGGGAACACTAATTCAATGAAAGTTTGAGGCTTAGGTTACATACTATGAGAAGCCATGGAACAAGATTTAGAATTAATTTTTCAGCTTAGCAAGTATTTCTGGGTTATTTTACAAGCAATAACATTCTGAGGAGGCAGACAGAGTGGAAGCCATTAACATATGAGTGCAACTGTGAAACTAGCTTTGCTATCATCTCCTTCCCTAAAGTCATATAATGATTTTAAAAAGTGAAATTTTCTAAATGCTCCTCCAATGCCAAAAATCAAATTGAGGCCAAATCAATCTTGGGTAAATGATTTCAAAAAAACACATTGTGTTAAGTAGAATTCTAAAAACGCCTGGGTACTCCTGCCCCTGGTGTATACACACCTTCTTTCAGCTGTTCAAACACTACACAGGTGCTGCTGTGACATGATTTTGCAGATACCATTAAAGCTTTGATTTTAAGAAGGGATGTCAGGTAAATCTTGCTGTACTGGTTAGAGACAATGAGCTCAGAGAGATTCATAAATAAGTAGGACTTGAAAGAGAGGAATATGTCTGAAGTTGGCTGTGGAGATACAGGGGGCCGTGTGTCTAGGAATGTGGGCAGGCTCTAGGAGGACAGAGCTGGCAGCCGGCAAGGACATGGGATCTCAGCACTTCCACCTGAGGAACTGCTTCTGCCAAACCCCATGAGCTTGGAAGAGAACTCTGTGCTCTGGACAGAAGGCAGCCCTATTTAACCATGTAGGAACCTGAGAAGAGAACCATTAACACTGGACCCAGACTTCTGAACTGCAAAATTCTGATCTAATAAATTGCTAATTAGTTATGAAATGACAGAAAACTGATATATATATGTATACACACACACATGTATATGTATGAATATATGTATTAAAATGAACCACTTGCTAAAAGGGAAGTCATAAATCCAGATACAAGAGTTGTCATCGCATTTAGCTCATGGCTGAATGATGCTAACACATGTTTCTTCTCATGCAACGTGGTATGCTTTATGGCCCTTTTACCCACAGATGATTTCCTGATGTGTTACCATGTCCACAGGGTCACAGCTGAATACTGTGCTATGAAAATACAGGTAAGAGTAGAACTAGCTTTAAAAGTGGTCAGGATCTGTCCCCTCTGGTTTCCATGGCCATGTCCTCTGACAATTGAAGAAATTCTAAACAGGGCTGTTGATAAGAGGGCAGTGAACTGGGGTCATCCCAGGTAGACCTGAACCAAGCTGCTTTCTTCACATTTGCTTAAGACCCCATAATGTTTCAGATTCCTAAATGTGGATGACTTCTTCCTTCTATATGGGATAACATGAGAATGTTGCATTTAGTCTTGAACTAAGAAATAAAATATCTTATTTTTCCACTTATTTAGAATTCTACGTGTATTATTTAATATTATACTCCTTTTGTTCAAATGACCAAAAAATCTCAATTAATTATACATAAAATCAACTTAGCAAGTATATTTCTGAGCACAGCTCACACTATCCCATGACCTTACTGGGGGCAGTCAAGCCAAGTGCTCCTTTTGCAGACATAAAATCAAACTGATTGATATAAGAGGCCCAACTCACATGCAGGCAAATCTAACATGCTTCAGGGTTCTGAAACAATTCTACATAACCTATGGAATTCTTGTCCCCCAGTATAGCTACAGGGCCCCAATGAATGTGCTCAATTAGTTTGGGCAGGAACGGATGAAAGTAATGTGTTAGCAAATTCTTAATATGATGGCAAAATTAATCTTTAAACTTGAAATGATGAGATTTGCTGCCAAATGTATAGAATATTGATGTACAGAATAAAACATGATGCTAGTCCCTTAAAATGGGAGCAATGCATTAGCAGTGACCAAGATATTTTTCAGTAAAGGTCACACGATATTCCTGCCACAGATTCATGGAAACCAAATACATGTGTTCTCCTGGATTGAAATCTGGAAGGGGACAGGATAGAAGTACAAATTATCTGAATGAAATCTGGAGTATAGTTACTGAATTTGTACCAATGTAAATCTCTTAGTTTGACAAATGTACCATGATTATGTAAGATGCTAACATTAGGGGGAAGTGGGCAAGGGTGTACGGAAACTCCCTGGACAACTTCTGCAACTTATATATGTCTAAAATTATTCAAAAATAAAAATTTATTTAACATAACATGAGGAGAAATATCTCAGTATAGCTGAGTGAACATCGTATTTGACCATGTGAGGTCTGAAAAGATGGAGTCATGTAAGATAATCTTACTCTAAAGCCAGACCCCTTCTCTAAGGACATTAAAACTTTTGCCCAGACATTCAGTATCTCACATTGCAAGTGAGAGCCACACAACTTGCAAAAATGATTCTTTAACTCCTGATTTTCCTGTCCTCGTTGGATCCTTTGGTCCAAACAAACTTACTTTTAGCAAACTCTTCAACCAGGGTATGTGTCCTACTGGACGGACAAAAAGGTTTTCACAGGGGTTCATGTACAAGAATAGGTTTACTGGAATACATTTCTAGATCTATGTATTCTGCTCAGTTTCTTTCTTGAATTGGATCTTTCCAAAGACAGACAATTGTGCTCCTGACTCTACTTTCCCACCTCATGTGCAAAATCACCCTTAACTGCTTTAGTAAGATAAGTGAGCACTTACTCATCTTACCATAGGAATTTCCATGGGATCCAAAAAATATGCATCAAGAAATGTAGGGATGTTTTAGAGACCCACACGAGTTAACATACAGAAAGTGAATGACTCTAGAAAATGACAACTCTCCCATGGTGCCAAATATTTCACACCCATCAAATTGAGGAAAGATCTGCTTGATTTGTCAGCCCAAATATTCCAACTTGCAATCAGGGAATTTCAAAATTCATAGCTTGAGTCCACCTTGTTTATTTTTGTCTCTTCTGTATTTTAATAACACCCTGATTGAAACTTTACATTTACTAATTGGAGCTAGCTAAACAGTACAAGCTGGAATTTCCCACTTCCTTGAATAAAGGGATTAAAGATTCCCAAATAATTTTGAATATAATTTTAGAAAATTTTGCAAGATTTCTTTACAAAATGTCCATTAATATAGAGGACACCTTCGTTACTTTATGCATTTTGAACAAAGGCTCAAAAATTTTTGAAAATTAACCTGTAATTAGCAAAAAGAGAAGGTGTGGAATGGATTATTTTGTTTTTATTCAATATCAAATTGTGTAAGTCCCTATTCAGTTGCTCAGTGTGTGCCTGTGTGTGCATGTATGTACAGATATGTGTGCTTAAACAAATATATTTTAATATATATGTATTTTAATATTTATGTATATAAACATTTGTAAATTTTCATCACCATAGTTTCTCTTTGAGTTAGTAGAATAACACAGGTTTTTTAGATCAAATTACAAAGAATATTCTACCAAAATTAATTAAAAGAAAATCTCATCATCTTTACATTCTTAAATTGGAAAGAAAATTATTCTTACCACCACATTTTGCTTTGCAGAAATTTGTCCTATCATTACAACACACATCAATCAGTTGCTTTCAATATTGACATTTTACAGAATTTACAATTGTATTAATATTAGGAGACATTGTGCCCCCAGAAGAATGAATTTTCTGAAGGTTTTTTTTTTGTCCTTCCCTTCTCCCAGAATTGAAGCCCACACAGAACTTTAAAATGCTAAATAAGGAAAGCAGACTTGGCCCAATGGATAGGACATCTGTCTACCACATGGGAGGTCCATAGTTCAAACCCCAGGCCTCCTTGACTCATGTGGAGCTGTCCCATGAGCAGTGCTTATGTGAGCAATGAGTGCCATGCCATGAAGGGGTGTTCCTTGCATAGGGAAGCCCCACACACAAGTAGTGCATGCCATAAGGAGAGCCACCCAGCAAAAGAAAGTTCACCTGCCCAAGAATGGTGCCGCACACACTGAGAGCTGCCACAGCAATATGGCACAACAAAAAGAAACACAGAGGGGCAGTGTTGGAGGTTCTTCGGGACCAGGCTGTTTCAGGATTTTTGCAGGACAGGAGGTGTCTGGACATTGATTTGGTGGGAAGGTAACAGAGAAAATACGTCTATAAAATATAATTGAGACTCTTTACACAGAGGTCCGGGCTGTGCATGGAACGCTCCCTCCTAGGGTGGGTGGAGCCACGGTACCAGGCACTGCTGCGGTGCTTTTTGTTTTTGTTTTTTTGGAGGTTCTGCAGTACTAGGGAATTCATAAGTCCTGAGTGGCCTATTGGGGGGTTAATAGGACAGGAGTGACTCGCAGACCGATTTGGGGAGACAAACGGGAGTTTTATTACAAAGCGGGGGAATTTTTGATTGCGGACACAAACAATAGCGCTTCTGCCTAGAGCCCCACCGCCCCAAGCCCCACTGCTGATCTACAGTGGACTTAAATTGATAGCAATAAAGAGACACCACCAGGGTCTGGCTGGGTGGGAGATGTTTGGAAGCCGATTAGGGGAATATTTTGTGAAGAGTGGGAATTTCGGGTTTGGACTCTGTTATTAGCGTTTCCAGCTGGAGCCCCACCCCCTGGGCCTGGCTATTGATCTGCGTCATTAAATTGGCTGCAGTGTAGAATTGGTGATACATCCACAGAATAGACCCCAGTGAGTGAGTGAATTGTGGGGTACAGACACACAGAATAGAGCTTATGGATGTGACCACTCCCATAGGGCTGGCACCCAGCTGCGGGGATCCCTGAAGGCTGTGATGCACTGTAGTGCTCCCAGGCTCCCTGTTAACTGGACTTGAGGTTGCCAGGTCTGAGTCCACTGAACCCTGGTGGCCCACACCCCAGAGACTCACACCTCTTGAGTCTTCAATATCTCAGACTTTCCATTCCTGAATCCATCACGCCCTGAGGTCCATCTGAGGTCCTTGAATGTCATAGCCCTCAACATTTGCATTTTTTCATTTTTGTTTTGTTTTGTTTTTAATTTTATTCTATTTTATTTTATTTTTTAATGTCCTGATTGCTAACATTGGATTATCCCCTAGTCTTTTCTCCCAGTGTATCCCCCAAAGTCTTTTTTTTTCCAGTTATTTAGGTTCCTTTTTTATTGTTATTGTGGTTGTGGTTGGTGTATATCTTTTTTTTTCTTTTCCCTACATGTTCCCTTCCCTTTACCCACCCCCTTTTTCTTTCTTCCTTTCCTCTCTCTTTTTTTTTCTCTCTCTGTCTCTTGTCCCTCATTTTCTTCTTATTTTATTTTATCTTAACTATACAATAGGTGCTACAGGGAACACCTCACATTTGCTGGGTTTCCTCATCGTCCACTGCCTCATTTCTGTGTGGATTGATTTTGGCTACCTACACTATCCATTTTCCCCTACATCTTGATATCCTCCATCATCTACTGTCTCTCCTATAGTCCACCTCCCTTTCTTTGATCCACAAAGTGTCTAACTCTTAATTTCTAATACCTTTGTTTTGTTTTCTGTCTGTTATCCACTCTTAAAACTATTGCCTTTCTTTTCTCTTCCCCTCTCTTATGAAAACAATTGCTTTTTAATTCATACCATATTCCTCCCATATTCAGTTGACTACCTCATTATAGGTACTCTACCTACTGCTATAACTCTACACAGCTTACATGAATATAACATCCATCCTCCCAGATCCCATATTGTTTCTCTGTTAACATATATCACCAATTCTAATTTACACTTTTTGCTTGCTTACACAATTGCCTTTCCCCGGCCCTAATACTTTCCTTTAAAGTGAACTCAACCAGCAATAAGAAATTACAATAAGAAGAACAAAGTGACAAGGAGAAGATATAACACTTACGCAAAAACAACAGCTAATTAATCTCCAAGACTAGACAAAGAAGCTAAGGAACTGATAAAACCCGTCAAGATAAAATGATGACCAGACAGCAACAAAAATCTACAAACTAAACCAGTAATCAGGAAAACAAGGCTGAATCCAATGAACAAACTAAAAATCAGGAAGGGGACCAGAACTTTGCACAAGTAATGAAAGATCTCAGAACATTTATCACTGACAAATTTAATGAAGTAAGGAAGAGATTAACAATATGAAGACAACACTTGGAGGGGAAATTGCAGACATACGCAAAAAGATAACAGATATGATGGGAATGAACACCACAGGTCAAGAAATCAAAAATACACTTGCAGCAAATATCAGCAGACTAGAAGAGGCAGAGCAGAGAATTAGAGATGTGGAAGACAGTACATCAGAAATCAAACAGATAGTAGAAGTGGTCAATAAAAAGATAGAAAAAATCCAGCTAGGATTTAGGGACCTGAATGATAACGCAAAATGCTCAAAAATACGTATTATAGGCATCCCAGAAGGAGAAGAGAAGGGAAAAGGGTCAGTAGGAGTGTTGCAGGAAATAATGGGTGAAAACTTCACAAATCTACTGAAAGAGACAGATGTACATATCCAAGAAGCACAGTGCACCCCACTCATCATAAACCCCAACAGGGCCACCCCAAGACATATACTTGTCAAATTATCCAACGCTCAAGACAAAGAGAAAATTCTAAAAGCAGCAAGAGAAAAGAAAACCATCACATACAATGGAAGCTCCATAAGATTAAGTGCTGATTTCTCATCTGAAACCATGGAGGCAAGAAGGCAGTGGTATGATATACTGAAGGTACTAAAGGAAAAAAATTTCCAACCAAGAATACTCTATCCAGCTAAACTAGCATTCAAAAATGATGGAGAGTTCAAAATATTCACAGATAAACAGAAATTGAAAGAGTACACCAACAAGAAACCTCCCCTTCAAGAAATTCTAAAGGGAGTTCTGCAGGAAGAAAGGAAAAAAACAGGACAGGCAGAGTTGGAGGAGAGTGTAAGAGCAAGAAAAAAGACAAAAAGAGAAGAAAAACAAACAAAATATGACAAACACAAGTCCTATCAAAATATGGCTAACATAAATAATTCCACAAAAGTAATATCACTGAATGTCAATGGATTAAACTCACCTATGAAAAGATTCAAACTGGGACATTGGATAAGGAAATATGACCCATCTATATGCCATCTACAAGAGACACATCTTAGACCCAGAGACTCATGGAGGCTGAAAGTGAATGGTTGGAAAACAATCATACAAGCAAACAAAAACCAAAAAAAGGCAAGAGTAGCTATATTAATATCAGACAAAATAGACTTTAAATGTGAAACACTTGTGAGAGACAAAGAAGGATATTACATTTTAGTGAAAGGGACAATCTGTCAACAAGATCGAACAATCATAAATATTTATGCTCCTAACAAGGGCGCCTCTAAATACATGAGGTAAATGCTGGAAAAACTAAGTGAAAGAATAGATGCATCTACAATTATAGTGGGGGATTTTAATACACCACTATCAACTCTGGACAGAACATCTCAAAAGAGAATCACTAAAGAAACAAAATATTTGAACAGTATATTAGAGGAGCTGGATCTAATAGATATATACAGATCATTACACCCAAACACAGCAGGATATAGATTTTTCTCAAGTGCACATGGATCATTCACCAAGATAGACCATATGATAGGCCACAAAGAAAGTTTTAATGAATTCAGAAAGATCGAAATCACATGAAATAATATCTCTGACCACAGTGGAGTGAAGCTGGAAATCTGCAAGGGCCAGAGGCCCCGATTTCACACAAAGATATGGAAATTAAACAGCACACTCTTAGAAAAACAGTGGGTCAAAGAGGAAATCTCAAAAGAAATCAATGACTAACTTGAAACAAATGATAATAATACAACATACCAAAATTTATGGGATGCAGCAAAAGCAGTACTGAGAGGGAAATTTATAGCCATAAATTCATACATCAAAAAAGAAGAGCAAAATTGAAGAACTAACTGCACATATGGAGGAATTAGAAAAAAACAACAACAAAGTAACCCCACAGGAAGAAGAAGGAAGGAAATAACATAGATAAGAGTGGAACTAAATGAAATAGAAAATAAGAAAGCACTTGAAAAAATAAACAAGACCAAGAGCTGGTTTTTTGAGATCAATAAAATTGACAAACCTTTAGCCAGATGGCTTCACAGGTGAATTCTACAAAACATTCCAGAAAGAACTAACACGAATCCTGCTGAAACTCTTCCAAATATTGAAACAGAAGGAACATTGCCTAACTCCTTCTATGATGCCAACATTACCCTAGTACCAAAGCCAAACAAAGGCACCACAAGAAAGGAAAATTATAGACAAATTTCTCTAATGAACCTTGAAGCAAAAATACTTAACAAAACACTTGCTAATCAGATTCAACAACACATTAAATAAATTAAACACCACGACCAAGTGGGATTCATTCCAGGTATGCAATGATGGTTCAACATAAGAAAATCTATCAATGTAATACACCATATAAACAGACTGAAGGAAAAAAAATCACATTATTATATCTATAGATGCAGAAAAAGCATTTGACAAAATACAGCACACTTTCTTGATAAAAACAGTCCAAACGATCAGAATACAAGGAATTTTTTTGAACACGATAAAGAGTATATATGAAAAACCTACAGACAACATCATTTGCAATGGAGAAATCCTAAAATCCTTCCCTCTAAAGTCAGGAACAAGACAAGGATTCCCACTGTCTCCCCTTCTATTTAACATTGTCTTAGAAGTACTTGCTTGAGCACTGAGGCAATAACCAGATATAAAAGGCATTCAAATTGGAAAGAAAGAAGTCAAAATTTCATTATTTGCAGATGACATGATCCTATACATAGGAAACCCTGAGAGATCTACAACAAAGCTTCTAGAACTCATAAATAAGTTTAGTAAAGTTGCAGGTTATAAGATCAATGCGCAAAAATTAGTAGCATTTCTGTACACCAATAATGAGCAAGATCAGGAGGAAATCAAGAAACAAATACCGTTCACAATAGTAAATTAAAAAATTAAATATTTAGGGAGAAATTTAACTTAGACATGTAAAAACCTTAGACATTGAGAACTATACAAGACTATTTAAGGAAATCAAAGAAGACCTAAATAAATGGAAGAATATTCCCTGTTCATGAATAGGAAGACTAAATATTATTAAGATGTCTATCCTACGAAAACTGATCTACACATTCAATGCAATCCCAATAAAAATCAACACAGCCTTCTTTAAGGAACTAGAAAAACTAACTATGAAATTTCTTTGGAAAGGAATGAGGCCCCGAATAGCCAAAGACATATTGAAAAAGAAAAACGAAACTGGAGGAATCACACTATCTGACTTCAAAACATACTACAAAGCTACAGTAGTGAAAACAGCATGGTATTGGCATAAAGAGAGACACACAGACCAATGGAATCAAATTGAAAGTTCTGATATAGAACCTCATATATATAGCCATATAATATTCGATAAAGCCACCAAACCCTCTCAACTGGGAGAGAATGGCCTAGTCAACAAATACTGCCTGGAGAACTGGATATCCATATGTAGAAGAATGAAAGAGGATTACCATCTCACACCTTATACAAAGATCAACTCCAGATGGATCAAAGACCTAAATATAAGAGCCAAGACCATAAAGACCTTGGAAAGCAGTGTAGGGAAACATCTACAAGACCTTGTAATAGGAAATGGCTTCATGAACATCACAGCAAAAGCACGAGCAGCAAAAAAACAAATAGATAAATGAGACTTCCTCAAAATTAAAGCCTTCTGCACCTCAAAGGAGTTTGTCGAGAAAGTAAAAAGCGAGTCTACACAATGGGAGAAAATATTTGGCAACCATATATCTGATAAGAGACTTATAACTTGCATATATAAAGAACTCCAATATCTTGAAAATAAAAAGATAAACAACCGATTTGAAAAATGGGGAAAAGATTTAAACAGACACTTCGCCAAAGAAGAAATACAAATGGCGAAAAAGCACATGAAAAAATGTTCCAAATCTCTAGCTATCAGGGAAATGCAAATCAAAACTACAATGAGATACCATCTTACTACCATAAGATTGGCAGCTATGAAAAAAAAACAGAAGAATACAAATGCTGGAGAGGATATGAATAAAGGGGAACACTCATCCACTGCTGGTGGGAATGCAGAAGGATACAACCATTCTGGAGGAGTTTTGGTGGTTTCTCAAAAAACTAACCATAGATTTGCCATATGACCCAGCAATACCACTTCTTGGTATATACCCAGCAGAACTGAAAACAAGGACACAAACCGATATATGCACACCAATGTTCATAGCAGCATTGTTCACTATCACCAAAAGTTGGAATCAACCCAAATGCCCATCAACAGATAAATGGATCAATAAAATGTGGTATATACATACAATGGAATACTACTCAGCTGTAAGAACAAATACACTACAAACACACGTGATAACATGGATGAATATTGAGAACCTTATGTTGAGTGAAGCAACCCAGGCATTGAAGGACAAATACTTCATGACCTCAATGATATGAAATAAGGAAGCTGCCTCAGAGAGCTAGAGACTGGAAGATAGGCTTACAGGAAATCGGAGGGTAGAGGAAGGATGTAAGCTGACATCTACATGGGTGAAATCTATGATAAACTGGCGGTAAGTATGTGCACAAGGAAGAGATAAAATGGGGGCATAGGGTTACCTTTGGGTGGGGCTATGCGGGTTTGAGGAGGGTTAGGGATGGGCGGATGGGTAACATTGCCCAAGAAATTGGGGGGAGAGTGGGGCAACATATGAACATAGGAGATTGTCAGGTGTTGGTTGAGAGTAAAATGCTGAGAAAACCTTTTCAAAATATAATTAGGAAAGTTACCTGTTTAAGATACTCAAAGGGAATAATCTGACACAGGACAGACTCCTAGGGAATATCTGAATGCTCATTTTGCCAGAGTGGGTTGTACCATTGGGTAGAGACCCATATAATGAGAGTGAAGGTAGACCCACATTCTGGGGAAGACTAATGCCATCAAATAGAGGGGACTGTATCTCTCAAGAGAAAGGGTGGCTCCCAGGGCATTAGGGCAGTTGAGCAAATCAAGCCCTCAACACTGTTGCAAGTATCGCTGAACATGGCTCCTCAAGAAATGAAGATTGACTGTCACTGTGGTGCCCAAGGTGAGGGGGAAATAGATATTGAATAGATGGAACCAAAGTAAATGTGAGGGCAAAAGAAGTGTTTCACAAGAGTACACAAGGATGGATATAAAACATGTAATATTACACCAAAATCATATAGGGGACAACAGACTAATAATGTAAACCATAATGTAAAACATAGGATAACTAAAAAATTTAGAAAACTGTATAGCCTAAAGTATGAAACACAATGTAAACACCAATGCTACCTTGTTTGAAAGCTATTGTCTCAATATCTGTACATCAGTTTCAGTAAATAGGATATAAATAAGTTAAAAGATTATTGCTGTGGAAGAGAAAAGGTTTTATAATGGATATGTGGGAGTACTGCATATTGCATAGATGAATTATTGTGATCTAGGGCTCTTGTGAAGAGAAGCTCAATAATTAGGAAAAAAGAAAAGAAAAAGATAGGATGTAGAATTTTTCCAAATCAATATGTATTCTATATCTAACCTTTAAACTCATTGCTATATTCCATTTTAGTTGTAAGGGAACCTGACATTATATTGGGCTTCACTTTTCAGGAAGTTTTGGATCACAGAGTGGTTCAACAATGGCAGCAGAAGAATACTGGTATGGGATGTTATTGACAGGCGATATATGGTTGACAGGGAGTTATACAGGACATGTGTCCAGGGTGCATGGAAATGTTTGGATATACTCATAGTGGAAACAATTAAAAACAACAGCTGGGGTTCCTGGGCGGGGGCGGGGGGCTCTGTCGTGGTCCCTAGGGGAGCAGCAGCAGTCCCCCAGGTGCAACAGTAAGGACCAGGAAGGAATGAGGGTCCAACAGTGAGCCTCTGATACTAATGACTATGCTTGTGAGCCTATACACCTGAAATAAGAACAAGGCCTAGAGCAGCACTGTGCCTAAGTCCGTGTTACTCAAATGAGGCCAGTCTCGAAGCCAAACTCAGCATGTAAATGCAATGCATTCCCCCCAGCGTGGGACATGACACCTGGGGATGAGCCTCCCTGGCACCGAGGGACCACTACCAAGTACCAACTGATGATGTAACTAGAAAATGACCTTGAATTAAAGGTTCAACGTAGATCAGCAGAATATCCCTTTCTACATATAATAACAGGAGTTAAAAATGCTGTATGACCTAAAGTAAGGGGGAAATGTAAAGGACAAATGAATTTATATGGCTATGAGTCTCTAAAAAAGAGTCTGGAGGTTGTCAGAAGCATTGCCCTTATGCACACCTGAGCAGAGTCTCAGAGACAGATAAAGTACATACAACCCCAGGTATTGTCCTTTTGAGGGCTAAAGAGACCCACAGGTTTTGTGGTAATGGCAGATGGGGTTCAGTGCCATGTCAGTTGGCTCTTCTTTGGAGCTGGTGTTTCTGCATGATGGAGCTGAACTCAGATGGGATCTCTTTTCAAAAGCCTTTCATGCTACTTTACTGGAATTGTAGTTGGTGCTGGGGTTTAAGATATATCTTGGGGAATTTAATCTCTGGACTGACAATATGAAAGCCAGGCCCTGAGCCTCAACAGACTTCAGCTCCTACACTCTGATTTATTGGACTTACCCCACTCAGCTAACATGGAGTTGAAGAATGTCAACCACCACACCATGGAGCCTAGAGTGCCTCCAACTGAAAGCAGGAGGATTGCATCCAGTATCCATGTGGAATCCAAGCCTCCTCTTGACATAGATGTGGAATGGACAGAACCAAGCCAAGGTCCACAGGAAGGAGGAATACAGTAAGGATTAGAGTGGACCTAATGATATTCTATTCATGAACTATTGTGGTTAATAATTGAGAAAATGTGGCATTGGTGTGGAAAAAGTGGCCATGGTGCCTGCTGGGTGCGGGAAATGGGAGGAAGATATGAGATGTGGAGGCATTTTTGGGACTTGGAGTTGTCCTGGGTGGTGCTGCCGGGACAATTGCTGGACACTGTATGTCCTCCCATGGCCCACTGGATGGAACATGGGAGAGTGTGGGCTCTGGTGTGGACCACAGGCCATGGGGTGCAGCGATGCCCAGATATGTACTTACCAGATGCAATGGATGTGTCATGATGATGGGGGAGAGTATTACTGTGGGGGGAGTGGTGGGGTGGGGGCGGTGGAGGTGAAAGGGCACCTCATATTTTTTTAATGTAATATTTTTTTAAAAATGAATAAATTGAGTAGAATTTGGAAAAAATAAAAAATAAAAAAATAAAATAAAATATATTTAGGATGGTAGGTTTGGTTTGCTGATGTCAACCTGTGACCCTCTTCACCTCCTCCTGATCTCTGCAACCTGCATCTTCGACCTGAACTTCCTTTCAAAGTGACCGCCCCTTAGGCCAAGACAGGAATGGGCCAAGGGGGCTGGCAGCAGGGCAGTGTGGTTCCCTCAGATGTGAAGTCCTTAGAGAGCACAGGAGGGGCCCCAGGCCTCTGTTTTCCTCCTTCTGCAGCTCCTACCTCTACAAACAGGGCCTCGCCTTACCAGGCTCCAGCTCCTCAGTGTTTTAGCTGGGCCTTTCTTAGGGCCATTGCTGGGGTACCTGCTGTGCTGTGTGGTTAGGTCTGTGGGGGCCACGTGCTGCTACCTGCTCTTCAAGACTTTTGGCGAACAATCGGTGGTCTCCTGCTTTACTGGTAGAGTGGCCTGTGCAATTTCTTTTGTGTACAGGTCCATCCTATCATCCCTCATCCCTCTAGATGCTCTTTTCTTCTGGGAAACTGCCCTTAAATTATCACCATTTCCCTAGTGATCTAATTTCCTGGGACATTATTTGAAAGATTTATCCAGCAACAACTGTAATTTGAATGGAACAAAAAATTTAATCATTGAAATAGTACACAAGAGGGTTTCCTCAGCAATTTCTTGCTAATGACCTACCTCTTCTACAGTCCAAGTGAAGCAAGGTGACAAACTGCATGGGAATTGCACATGGAGCTGAAATGCACAATAATTTCTGTGGTTCTGTTTGTGTTCAGATGCACTAATGTCACCATGTTTATCAAAACTCTTTCTGATCTCATATCCTGACAAATAAGCTGATTGTAAACAGAATACTATGGATGAATAGAACAGTCACTGTATCTTTTAGATATGTTCTGGGGAAATTCATATCCATCTGTATGAGGGGGCAGGTTTCTGATTCACCTGAATCCAATGACCATCATCACATTTTCTAATTTGTCCTTTCTGTATTGGCATCTCTTTTACCTCCTCCTCCTAGGAGGAGACTCAGCACACCAGGATATCAGTCAATGAACCCTCTGAATGGTCTTCAATTTGTCATTTGCCAAGAAGAACATAGGAATAACTTTCTTTTTTATTTTAATTTAAAAAGAAAAACCTAGTTTCTGATATTAATATGATGTATTTTAATTACCATATAGTTCCTATTGCTCCCTGCAGCTACAGTATTGACTTGATGGAGACCAGGTTACTATGTCCAAGGACAGAAGGACCTGGACAGATAAACTGCACAGCTCTGTGATCTTGTACCCTACAAGAGCAGCTCACCACTACTTACCAGAACTGATGTCTTGAGCTTCATCTGCTGGATTTTTCATTATGTCAAGAGCTTTAATCTAGGCCTCTTGCTCTATATCAATGCTTGGGGAATACTCACATTCAGCAGGAAAAGTGAATTCCTAGACTGTGTTTTGGGGCATCTTATAATCCCTTTCACAGCAAGGATTTCCTTTTAAAATTGGGTGTCTTTAAAAGACACTTTGTGCTGACATAGATGAAGGGATGGATAAACAAGGAAGTTTTGCACAGTTACAAGTGTGTGTCCCTTGCCATTTAGCAGGACTCATAAATTCTTCACTCTTCGATTTTGCAGCAATGTGCCTTATCACTTGTGAGTTTACAGACAATTTCCAAAATAAATAGATACAAATGGGTTTAGTTTCCAGAAGTAATCTTGGTGAAAGAATAATAATACATCCTTGTGGTTGGGGGAAAAAAAAAGAAAGAAAGAAGACTAAAGAAGATTAGATAGAAGAAGACAAAAGAGAAGAGGGGAAGAGAAGAAAATGTACAACTTTTGGTCCAAATTTTATAAAAGTCAAGGACCAAAAAATGTTTAATTCTAAAACCATTTTTATCCTGTAGCTATTCAAGGACAGTATAAATAGTCGACCTCTGGTTCCAAGGCTATACAAGAATCTGAGCGATAAAAGATAGTCAAGAATTTACCCATGTGGGGTACATTGTCCTGAAGAACGCTGCAATGTACTATGGGCTAGATGGGCACAAATCACAAAGTAAATGTGAACCAAAATAAAAGTGGAACCTATCCTTCTGCAACAGAGAGGAACTAATAGAAAGGCTCTAGTTTTGTTACAAAATGGATAGTAAAAGATATATTAGTGGTATAAAGAGAAACAGAAAAGACAAGAGCTATCTGTAATTATTAGTTTGGTGCAAAAGTAATTGTGGTTTTACATTGTTGAAATTGCCATTTGATATTTGCATATATTGTTAAATAAATGTAGTTATGTTATAAATTGTTTTAATGTGCATTTCTCACTTCATGAAATTTTGCAATTGACTTATTAATTGCTGTTTATTTTATATTTATTTTAGACTATGGAAATGATATTAGACAAAAAGCAAATTTGAGCAGTTCTCTTCTCTGAGTTCAAAATGGGTCAAAAGCAGCAGAGACAACTTGCAACATCAACAATGCATTTGGCATTGTTGGATCTGCTAACTAACGTACAGTGCAGTGGTGGTTCAAGAAGTTTTGCAAAGGAGATGAGAGCCTTGAAGATGAGGAGCATAGTGACCGGCCACTGAAAGTGGCCAATTGAGAGCAATCATAGAAGCTGGTCTTCTGACAACTACAGGAGATGTTGCTGAAGAACTCAACATCGACCATTTTATGGCATTTTAAGCAAATTGGAAAGGTGAAAAAGCTTGATAATTGAGTGTCTCATGAGCTGACCTAAAATTTTAAAAAATCATCATTTTGAAGTGTCATCTTACTCTAGCAAGAATGAATCATTTCTTGATCGGATTGTGACGGGGGCAAAAGTGGATTTTATACAACCACCAGTGACAACTAGCTCAGTTGCTGGACCAAAAAGAAACTCCAAGCTCTTCCCAAAGCCAAACCTGCACCAAAAAAAAAAAAAAAAGGCCATGGTCACTGTTTGCTCATCTAGCCGGTCTGATCCTCTACAGCTTTATGAAGCCTGGTGAAACCATTACATCTGGGAAGCATGCTCAGCAAATCCATGAGATGCACTGAAACCTCAATGCCTGCAGCCAGCACTGGCCCACAGAAAGGGCCCAATTTTTCTCCATGACAGCACTCGACTTCAGGTAACCCAAACAATACTTTAAAGGTTGAACGAATTGGGCTACGATGTTTTGCCTCATCTGCCCTATTCACCTGACTTCTTGCCAATCGACTACCAGTTGTTCAAGCATCTTAATAACTTTTGGCAGGAAAACACTTCCACAACCAGCAGGATGCAGAAAATGTTTTCCAAGCACTTGTCAAATTCCAAAGCATAGACTTTTATGCTACAGGAATAAACAAAAATATGTTGATTGTAATGTTTCCTATTTTGTTTAACAAAGATGTGTTTGAGCTGGTTATAGTGATGTAAAATTAACAGTCTGAAACCACAATTTCTTTGCACTGACATAAAAATATTACAAGATTTTATAAAATTGTCTTAAATGACTGTTGGGATGCATACATACAAATTCTATAGAGCACTGTAAGCTGGGAACTCCAAAGAAAGGTTTTGATGAATTTCCCAGGAGAAACTGGTAGGCAGAATTAGAGATGGACATTCTCTCTTCTGACTGCATACAATTTACTGATGATTTAAATCTACACAGTAACAATTAGTCCAGTGGTTGCCTCACCAAACAAATGGGCATCATTACCTGGACAAGTTGACACATGAATCTAACCATCACAAAAAACAAGATTTCAAACCAGAGATAAGGAACACTGCCTCATGATCACCATCTCTTTGGTGGGCCTTATCTGGTAATATATGATAATCTACTTCCCCAATATAACAAAGCTATACTCATTCATAATACAACTAACTACTTATGATTCTTGTATTCCTTTTATTTGAACCTATAATTTTAAATATACCTATTAAATGTATCTCTCAGAGTCTAATGTCTTCGAATTGTTCATATGCTGGTTGAGACCTGAATCCCAAAAGAATTGCTGCTAACTCCTCTCCAGTTATTCATTATATCCAGAATCAGACCCCTGCATTGCCCTCATAGCAAATACTATCTCTGAAAATGAGCAACGAGATACTTAGATGTCACCCTTAGCACTGTCCTTTAGGTCAGTTTGTCAAACAAAGTAATTAGTAACCTAAAGTGCAGCCTCACCACCTACTGGTGATAGGTAAAATGGCTTCAGCTCCTAAGATTTCATAGAGCAGGTTCTTCATTCACTCCCACCCAAAATCAGTGATATTTCTAGACTTATGCAGAAAACATCAGGAACATTTTTAAACTTAGGATATTAACTTAGGAAGAAATGAAAAAGAAGCCCTGACATCATAACGCTTTCATTTTACTGGGAGGGACAGACAATAAACAATATCTCTGCATCCACTCTAATCCTGCTTCTCTGAGATTTCCTCTCCTGTGTGCTAGGTGCACAGTGCAGGTACCAGAGTTCTTTTCTCCTTTGGCTTGCCTTTCTGGTTCAGGAAGCCGAGGCAGATCCCTCAAGGTTGTGCTCACTGCCTGCTTCCCTCCTTTCCCTCCTACTGGGATGGGCATGCTCACAGCACCCCTGTGGTGGGCAGAGACGTCCCTGGGTGACATGATGCAGTAGTGCCTCACTGCAGCTCCTGGTGCCTAGGGAGTTTGGCTCCTGCTCTCCCTCCAGGTCCTCTGACTTCTATAGGAAGAGAGATTGGACCAAGCTAATGGTAGAGTTGAGCAGGTCTATCTGCCCCCAGCTGCTTCTCAGGATCTCTAGGAAAGGACAAAGTAAGCCATGAAATCTCCAGTGTCCCTGTTGTGCACCAAGCTCTGCCTAAACCAGAGGTTACCTGCAGACTCACCTAGCAATCATTATTAGAGTCTGCAAATACTCTAATAATGATTGTAGTGATGAATGCACAACTATGTAATTAAGCCAAATACCAGTGATTGTACAATTTGGGTGAATTGTATGCTTTATTAGCATGTATCAATAAAATTTATTTGTTTAAAAATATGTAGCAATAAAATTGATTTTTAAAAACTGAAAGGGAAAGAACTCTTTAGGAATAAGATAAAATCAAATTGAACACTCTAACCCTTTGCAATATTGTAACATTCCTCTTCAGTATAAATTTAAATGAATAAAAATAAATATCTTATTTTTTTCCTTTAAAGTATCATTATGTCTCCATTTGTAATTCATCTTTACATTCCTTTATTCCATATAAATCTGTGCTGTATTGAGTTTTCCTTTCAACAAGATATAATCTCTGTCTGGTTCCCTCATATCATATGAGTAAAATAAAAATTTTAACACAAATTTTTTATATCCTTAGGAAAATCATGATTTTACTTTTTCTGAAAAATATATTTTAACAAATCTATTTTCATTTTCCCTAATGCCTTATATTCTCACTTCCCTCCTTACCCAGATTAAATTCTGTGATGCTGCTTAATAATGATTCCCTTACACACATCAAGAAATCACTTGCCCTTCCTGTATTTTATTATCTTCATCCAGCAAAACCCTACCCATGGTAAAAACCCCACACTTCACATGCCCATATCCATGTCTCTGTGGTTGGAGAAACGTTCTAACTTGTCTCACTTTAAATTTATGACCACTTACCTCATAAGGGTGCTGAATCTTGCCTCACAATCATACATAATTTCCCAGGACCCTTCACTCTCTACTCATTCTTTTTATCTTTCAAGTTCTAACATCCCCCACATATAAATATAAGAGCCAAGACCATAAAGATCTTGGAAAGCAGTGTAGGGAAACATCTACAGGACCTTGTAATAGGAAATGGCTTCATGAACATCACAACAAAAGCATGAGCAGCAAAAGAACAAATAGATAAATGGGACTTCCTCAAAATTAAAGCCTTCTGCATCTCAAAGGAGTTTGTCAAGAAAGTAAAAAGAGAACCCACACAATGGGAGAAAACATTTTAAACATTTTAATGTAACACATCATATATTAAATGACTTTGTTTACTTATACAATTTTACCATGAAGATAATAGCAGGTATTTTACTTCAGTAATAGAGGGAGAAAAAAAAAACTATTTTTCATTATTAAAATGAAAATGGAAGATTCCCAATAGAATCAAAATAGCTTTTCATTACCATTTACTTAAATATGCACCTTGTGATGGCCTTTAGACAGGTTTTATTATTACCAAGTTATTCTTTGCCACCAATACTAATCAAGATTTTAGGGTTTTTTTGTTTTTTTTTAATTTTTTTATTCATTTTTAAAAAATATTACATTAAAAAAATATGAGGTCCCATTCAACCCCACCGCCCCCACCCCCACTCCCCCCACAGTAACACTCTCTCCCATCATCATGACACATCCACTGCACCTGGTAAGTACATCTCTGGGCATCGTAGCGCCTCACAGTCAATGGTTCACATCATAGCCCATACTCTACCACAGTCCATCCAGTGGGCCCTGGGAGGATCTACAATGTCTGGTAATTGTCCCTGAAGCACCACCCAGGACAACTCCAAGCCCCAAAAACACCTCCACATCTCATCTCTTCCTCCCATTCCCCGCACCCAGCAACCACCATGGCCACTTTTCCCACACCAATGCAACATTTTCTCTGTGGACCTTAGATTGGTTGTGTCCATTGCACATCTATGTCAAGAGGAGGCTTAGATTCCACATGGATACTGGATGCAATCCTCCTGCTTTCAGTTGTAGGCACTCTAGGCTCCATGGTGTGGTGGTTGACCTTCTTCAACTCCATGTTAGCTGAGTGGGGTAAGTCCAATAAACCAGAGTGTAGGAGCTGAAGTCTGTTGAGGCTCAGGGCCTGGCTATCATATTGTCAGTCCAGAGATTCAAATCCCCTAGATATATCTTAAACCCCAGCACCAACTACAATTCCAATAAAGTAGCATGAAAGTCTTGTGACAAGAGATCCCATCTGTGTCCAGCTCCATCATGCAGAAACACCAGCTCCAAAGAAGAGCCAACTGACATGGCAGTGAACCCCATCTGCCATGACCATAGAACCTGTGGGTCTCTTTAGCCCTCAAAAGAACCAATACCTGGGGTTGTATGTACTTTATCTGTCTCTGAGACTCTGCTCAGGTGTGCATAAGGGCATTCCTTCTGACAACCTCCAGACTCTTTTTTAGAGACTCATAGCCATATAAACTCATTTCTCCTTTCCATTTCTCCCTTACATTAGGTCAAACAGCATTTTAAACTCCTGTTATTATATGTAGACAGGGATATTCTGCTGGTCCGCGTTGAACCTTTAATTCAAGGTCATTTTCTAGTTACATCATCAGCTGGTACTTGGTAGTGATCCCTCAGTGCCAGGGAGGCTCATCCCCAGGTGTCATGTCCCATGCTGGGGGGAATGCATTGCATTTACATGCTGAGTTTGGCTTTGAGACTGGATCAGAGGCCATTTTTTAAGCTCACCAATCATTTATTTTCCTTCCTCAAGTCTGCAATTTGTGATTCCAATATTTTTAAATTTGACATATTGCACCATTCATTCCCATAAGATCTGCTTTTTTCAATGTATGCCTTCAAATTTTACTTGGCGCTCATCCAGTATCTTCTTAACATCCTTAATCTCTTTAACCATCTCATTGAATTTATTAAGGAGATTTGTTTGAACATCTATGACTAGTTGCCTCAACTTCTTTATGTCATCTGGAGGCTTATCTTGTTATTTTAACTGGGCCATTTCTTCCTGTTTCTTGGTGTGGATTATAATTTTTGGTTGTATCTCGGCATCTGGCTTACTAGAGTATTTATTCTAGGTGTAGTTTTTCTCATTAGTTTCATGCTTCCTGCCCTTTCTCCCTTGCTGGTTGTGCAGTAAGAGCCAAGGATGTAGTTGGTGTTACAAGATATGGAGGCTGAAGCTGCCCTCATTGCACCAGGTACCAAGGAAGCTTCTCCCAACTTTCTCCTTTGCCAGGAGTAGGGACAAAGTCACAGCTATGTAGAATAATACAAGTTGTGCTGGCCTAGACTGTAGCTGCCCAGAGAGACTGATGAAGGTTCACACCCTGTTCCCCCTTGCCTTGGGTAGGGGAGGAGCTGTAGGTGTGGGCAACAATCTATGCAGTTCAGGTCCAAAGATGACCACAGTTGCCCTGGTAGACTTCCAATTATTCAGTCTTTGCCAGTCAAATGTTCCTGTGGTTACCTTGATAGGCTTGTGCAGAGCCCGCCAGCCTCCTCCCTGCCAGAGGTTGGGCTGAAGCCTGAGCTAAGGCTTCAGGGTGATCTGGGTGAAAAAAACTGGTTCCTACAGTCACTGTGATTTTGTTCAGCCGATTTTCCCCTCACACTGGGGGCAGGATCAAAATGGAGGACAAAGGCCTCTTTCAGACTTCAACAGTTTCAAACTTTAGATGTTCTTAGTGCTCTATACTTTAGTGAGCCAATTTTACTCATCAGTAGCTGCAAGCAGTGGCCAAACATCCCTTCCCCACCCCCTGCTTTTGGGAATGAACCTTCCAATTCCAGCCACAGAATTCCTCCAGGGTCACTTGCATTGTCAAGTTCGGGTGATCAAATGCCTCTGAGACTTGGCCTGTATTTCCTAGAGAGGCTGCCGCAGGTCCCCCAGCTTCCTCCCTGTAGAGGTGGGGCTGGGGCCTAGGCTAGACCTGCAATATGGCCTGGATGGAACAAAGCTGGTCCCCACCAGCACTGTGATTTTCAGTCATCCCAGCTTTCCCTCTGCCAGGTGCTGAGTTAAGATGCCAGGTACCGGCCTCTTTCTCACTTGAACAATTTCAAACTTAACTGTCCTTAGGGTTATATTTTTGTCCAGCGAATTTACTTATCAGTAGCTGAGATTGGTGCCCAACCATCTCTTCCTCCCCCATATTTTGAAAGTGGAGCTTTCAATTCCAGCCACAGAGCAGCGGCCAAACTGAAATCAACATATTTCATTGGCTGAGCATCATCCCTTATAACCTAAGCAGTCTTAAATAAGTATAGTATATTAAGGCACCCATAATTACTATTTGATGGCAATAAGAAATGAAAATGATTATCTAAATTAAAAAGGAAGGTAGAGTAGCAAATCAAATAATCTTTTGTGAAAATGAAAAGAAAGGCATGAATGGCAAAAGGTCCAGTGAATGAAATGAGTTAAGGAGGTAAATGACCTTCCATAGGGGAAGTTTTGAATGTGACGGATCAAGGATTTAATCTTGGGAAGGACCAGAGTTGGAGGATAATGGGGGAGAAGGAAGAATATGGAAGGGATAAGGAAAGAAGATGATAAATTTTTAAACATGAAGGAGATACAATGAATAGATAATCAATCCATCAGGTTGTAAAGTTTAAAAGACCCTAGCCTAGAGGGTCAACTCACCCTGTCACTAGATCTGGCTAAGAGAAAAAAAGATTTCTATAGTACCCTTCCCTGTCTGTTTCTCAGACAGATGGAGGAAGCAAACATATTCAAGTCTATTTGAGGAGGAAGCAGCTGGTGCTGCAAGACTCACTGCCCTACAGCCCTGGGGAGGAGGTTTGTGTTCGAGGTTGAAGCACTGTGGGAGGATAGCTGCTACTTTGCTGACAGTAATAATCTCCCAGATCTTCAGGTTGGAGTCTGCTGATGGTGAGAGTGAAATCTCTCCCAGACCCACTGCCACTGAATCGATCAGGGACTCCAGATGGCCGGTTGGATGCACCATAGATGAGCAGTTTAGGAGCCTGGCCTGGTTTCTGGTGGTACCAGTATAAGCTGCTGTAAACACTCTGACTGGCCTTGCACTTGAGGGTGACGGTCTCTCCTACAGATGCAGCCACAGAGCCTGGAGACTGGGTCATCACGATGTCCCCACTGGCACCTGCAACCAGAAAAGAACATAGATCATTCATTAAATTATGAATGTATAAAATATGTATCTAAATGTAAGTTTTCTTATTTATCATATATATTCAGATCTGCTTTAGATGAAATGGTTTGCTCGCTCTGCATGTTAAAACCATTCTCAAAACTTATAAAGATAATACCCTTCTAAATCTCTCATCTGAGGCCCAGAATACCAGCAGGATGAGCAGTTGGGAATGTGACATCATCTTGCTCGCCCAACTGATGTACTCAGTCAGCATTTCAAGGGAAACTGCATTAATAGAGATCTGAGCAGACAACCGAGTCCCTGAGGAGCATATGCAAATCAATAGAGAGAATAAAGGCAAATGTACCTGTGCAGTGAGTTGTGAAGATAAATAATGGAAAGAGATAAAAATATTGTGAGTACAGGAAATGTAACTACACTCCTGCAAAAGGCAAGAAATCAACTTAACACCACAACTGTCAACAATAATCAGCACAATTTGGAAAATGAAATATTTTATCAGCAATTTTACTCTTTCAAATCAACTGCACCCATTTTGAAAACAAAAGGAATTTGTAAGAAAATACATGCATCTGTAAGTGTAAAACAGAACTTAATTAAATGTTGTAACTATGGTTCCCAAATCTAGGTGAAATATACTCATATCATTGGATATATTAAGATGCAGTGCACGTATGGTGTATCTATCTCAGTCTAGATTTTAAACAGATATTTGAAGCTCCTCTTCAACATCCCAAAGGCACCTCACTTAATATATCCAAAACAAGACCTTCGTATTGCCCTTAATACAAATAATACTCCCAGAAATGAGTCACCAGATACTTACAAGTCACCCTAAGCACTGTCATTTAAATCGACCACTTTCTAAAACCGCTAATGACCTGATTAGCAGAACTGAAGTGGAACACCTCCACCTAGTGGTCATAGGTAAAATGGCTTCAGCTCCCAAGGTCTGATAGAGCAGTTCATTTATTCCTATCCAAAACTAATGATAATTTTAGAACTAAGCAGATAATGATATGAACACTTCTAGGCATAGGACACAATTCTGTGGATAACTAGGGTATTAGTGACTGGTGCCCCTCGCACTTCCACCCCTTGATTCCGGGATTGTGAATCCCAGCTAGGGTAGAAATAGCACCATAGAGTGAATGCTGATTTAGAGCATACAAAGCTTCCTGGAAAGCATTGCCCCATCCCTGAAGGCACTGTCACCTAGTTGACAAGGTAAGGGAGTCCTGATAGGATCAATACACTGAGATGGAAAGATCCTGTATTTTGTTGGGTTTATCTCCCATCCTCTCTCCTCCAAATGTCAGGTTATTCACTAACAGCCATTATTGTAACCCTAGTACAAAAAAAGAGTACCAGAACTGTATGAGATAGCAACTAGTATTTGTATAATAAGTATATGAATGAAAAGATAAACAAATAAATGATATAAATCAATTATGTAAAATTTATTTACAAGTAAAACAGAATTATAAGCAATAAACTTATGAGTAACTTTAGATTTTTTTTGCTATTTCATAAATTTGCAGAAATGAAAATAGGTCACCATAGCCATAAATATTCAAGGGGAAATAAATTTTGATACAGGGTAATGCTACTAAATATGAAAAATATTTTAGGGATTGGTCTCTTGGATGCAAACAACAGAAATGGAGTGGGTTTTGCTAAGCAAAAATGAAAGTATAAAATGAATATCCTTGGCTTACAGATCTGATCACAAGCTGGGGCAGCATAGGAAATGTGTTGGAAATTAGATGGCATTAACACAGTCTGGGACATCACAAAAAGAGAAAGACTTGATCCCACTCCTACCACAGATGGATGGTGGACACTCCTGATGGCAACATCAATGCTGGATGCCAGTCATGAGACATTGGAGGTTGAAGATATCTGCTGCCCCCATCATGGCAGAGGACTCAGTCTAAATATTTTAGACTCAGAGATGCATATTAGAAAAATTTCTACATGTTATGTCCAAATTGTGTGAATCTAGCAACTATAAATAAATTGCTAAATGTGATTACTGTTTTCCATCTTAGTGTTTTTAGAGAATGCACATCATATGACTTCTTCCTGCATACAAGTATATAAGTAAGGAGAAATAGAACCAGCAAGATGGTGGAGAGTAAGGAGCTCCTATAGTCAGCTCATGCTACAGACAGTTAGTAATCACCCAGAGCTATCTAAAGCACCTGTTGGGTGGCTCCAGGAGACAAGAAGGTCATCATGCAACATCGTGGAAAGATTGGAAGGAGGATACTCCCCATCTGCAGATGGAAGGAGGATACTCCCCACCTGCAGAGAAGATTTAAGAGTAAGGCACTCCACATCCCAGAGGCTGGTGCCCATCTTCCACCAGCTGCATGTACTGCCTAAGGAGTAATTCCGTGCCTGGAATTGGAAGCTCCACCTCCCAAAAATGGGGAAGGAAGAGAGGGTTGTGTACCAACTTAAGATGCTGATCAGTAAATCTGGTGTGCTATCTTATAATCCTTAGAAGAGGTAAAGTTTGAACCTGTCCACGTCAGAAAGAGACCAGTAACACCATTTTAACTCCACCTCTGGCACAAGGGGAAGCAGCATGTACTGAATATTGCAGTGCTGGTAGGGACTAGCTTCATTCCATTCTGACCAAATTGCAGTTATAGCATAAACCCCAGCCCCACCTCTGGCGGGGACATAACTGGAAAGGCATGCACCAGTCTATCCAGGAAAATATAGGCCACACCAAGGAGGCTGGTGATCATCCTCCTTGGCCACACAGGCCACCTCAGGGGCTATCCTGTGGCTGGAATTTATATCTCCATTTCCCAAAAACAAGGAGGAAGAGATGGTTGACCACTGATTTCAGCTATTGATTAATGAATTTGGATGGCTAGAGTATAACTCTAAAAATAGCTAAAGATTTTTAAATGTCCAAGTCAGAAAGTGACTGGTAACCTCCACTTTGACTATGAACACAGCATGAGGACAAGCAGGCTCACTGAAAATCACCGTGATTAAAGGGACAGGTATCTTTCAACCAGGTTGCCCTCAGTCCAAGCCTAAGCTTCAACCCCACATCTAGCAGGGAGAACTTGTCGGGCCCTGCAACAGCCTTTCCAGGTAAATGACAGTGTATTTGGCTAGCACTAACAGAATAGCATGATATGTACAAGACAACTGCAGTCTCCTTGGACCTGTAATACATACATTGCTCCCCCCACCTGTAGCTCCATCCCAGCCCCAGGAAGAGGAGAAAGGCACTTAAAACTTTGTAAGTCTAACTGGGCAATCACAGTCTAGAACTACACAACTTGGATTATTATACACAGATGTAGCTTGGTCCAAACACCTGGCAAGAAGAAATGTGGAAGAAATTTCATCAGTCTCTGGGGCACTGAGGGCTCCTTGAGCCTCCACAGCTCACAACACCAAGTGCATCCTTGGCTCCTACTACACAACCAGCAAGGGAGAAAGGGCAAGAAAACCCTAAAATAAAGAGCAAAACTGCACTCAGAATGAATACTCTAGGAAGCCAGACATCGAGGTACCAACAAAAAATTTCTACCCACGCTAAGAAACAGGAAGATATGACCCAGAAAAAGAAGCAAGATATGCCTCCAGATGGCATAAAGAAGTTGAAACAACTAATTATAGTTGTTTAAATAAATCTCCTTAATAAACTCATTGAGATGGCGAAAGAGATTAAGGATATTAAGTAGACATTGGATGAGAACAAAGAAGAATTTGAATGCATACATAGAAAAATAGCAAATCTTATTGGAATGAAATCAATAAATGAATTTTAAAATACACTAGAACAATCCCCCAAGTGCAACGGGAAAGACCAAAAAAGAATGAAGGTCCAACAATGAGCCCTTGATACTAATGACTATGCTTGTGAGCCTGTGCACCTGAAATAAGAACAAGGCCTAGAGCTGCAGGGCGCCTAAGAGTTACCTCCTGAGAGCTTCCATGTTGCTCAAATGTGGCTAGTCTCAATGCCAAACTCAGCGTGTAAATGTGTTGCCTTCCCCCAGCGTGGGACATGACTCCAGGGCATGAGCCTCCCTGGTGCTGAGGGATTACTACCAAGTACCAGCTGATGATATAACTAGAAAATTACCTTGAATAAAAGGGTCAACTCGGACCAGCAGAATATCTCAATCTACTTATAACACCAGGAGTTAAAAATGCTTTTTGACCTGAATAAATGGTGGAAATGGAAAGGACAAATGAGTTTATATGGCTATGATTCTCCAGAAGAGCCAAGAGATTATCAGTGGGGTTGCCCTTATGCACACCTCAGCAGAGTCCCAGAGACAGATAAAGTAGATACAACCCCAGCTCTTGGTTCTTCTGAGGGCTTCAAAAACACATAGGTTCTTCGGTCATGGCAGATCGAGTTCAGTGCCTTCTCAGTTTGCCCTACTTTGGAATTTGTGTTTCTGTGTGATGTAGCTGGACTCAGATGTGATCTTTGTTCACAAGCTTCTCCTCATAGTTTTACCAGAACTGTAGTTGGTGCCGATCAACTGACTACAACTGACTACCTATAACCTAAATCCTGTTATGGTTTTACTCAATCCAATAGTGAACTAATTACAGACATCTTAGGGAAGTAATCCATGGACGTCTGCAAAAATGGAGAATTAAGAGTGGTAGTTGGAAATGTAACCCCTTCGTCAAAAGTCATTTTCATACCCAACATTTTCCGTCATGTCATCCCTCAAGTCCCAATCATGCCTCTAACCATTCCCTCCCCCAGGCTGATTATCAACAACTTACAAGATGACTGAACTGAGAAGATTAAAAAAGTAACAATACCTTATGAGTGATAGTCCCAGAGACAAAGATAGCAAATGTCCAAGCAATGGTCACACAGAATTAGTCAAGGAGAAGATCCTAGAGGCCTCGTGAGGTCTGAAGATATATTTCTGTGTGTTTGTAGTCATCTGAAGGAGATCCTATTCAACAATCCTAATCCTGGGAACCTATATGAGTTACCTCATCTATGAAATTTCTGCGGATGTGATTAACTTATAACTTCAGATGGGAGAATTGCCTGGATCAAAACCCTGGGCCCCCAATGGCATCACATATATTCTTACAGGAGGGACATTTGACAACAAATAGAAAATAAAGTGGTATTAAGACAGTAAAGACAGGAATTAGGAGGCTTGAGGACTGAACAAACTCAGCCACAACAATCAAATTATTCATTGCAATAAGGCTCTTAATATAGGTCTTATGTTTTATTTCTGTGGTGGAATCCTGACGGATTTTAGTACCAAGCATGGATGGTTCTATAACAAATACCAAATATGTGGAAGTGACAATCAAAACGGTTTATGGGTAAAGACTGGAAGAATTTTGAGACCTCTGATAAAGCATAGATTTCTTTAAGCAGAACATTGTTAGAAATATAGATATTTGCTTCCATTGTGGGCTCAGAGGAAATGATGAGCTGTTACCTTAAAAAGGAAATATGATAATCCTTGTATATAGAAGCAGAACATTGCTGAATTTTGTCTAAGAGTATTTTGTGTGAAAAGCAGAACTTGAAATCAATAAACTTCCACACTTAGCCTAGGAGATTTCCAAGCGAAGAGTTGACGCCATGTCCCATGTTCATCTTGCTACATATGCAAACTACAGAAGAAAGGGAAAATGGTAAAGTGAAAAAATAACTGTTAAGTAAAAAGGAACTGGAATTATGATTTGGGTAATATTCCATCTGTCTAGAACAAAAGATGCTAAAATTAATTCATGATCTGTAAAGAAAGAATGAACTGAACATAAGGTCAAGGGAGATTTGAAAACTTTTGCAAGTTGAAAGACATTAGGCATATGTATATGGATCACTTCAAACAAGGAGCAGAAATGAGGAACGGAGATGAGACTACCCTGGAAAGATCCATGGGGGACCCTCTTGTCTAATGATACGTGAAATGGAGAGAAGACATGTGCACATTTAATACCTGATACTCCTTCATATCAGATATTAAATTTTCAAAAATATTTTACTTATTTTTTCTAATATAAAATAAAAACATATATAATGCACTGTTGTTACACTATTTAACCTGCTATACATACTTCATCCATCATACAAGCAATAGTTGCTTAAAAGACATTTTTTATTTACTTTAAGAAGAATATCTATAGCTACCAAATAGATTTCAACCCATCTTTTTTTTTAATTAAAATTATTTATTTTTACGAATTACATTAAAAAAATATGAGGTCCCAATCAACCCCACCGCCCCCACCCCCACTCCCCCCACAGCAACACTGTCTCCCATCATCATGAGACATCCATTGCACCCAGTAAGTACATCTCTGAACATCACTGCACCCCGTAGTCAATGGTCCTCATCATAGCCCACACTCTCCCCCGTTCCATCCAGTGGGCCCTGGGGGGGTCTACAATGTCCTGTAATTGTCCGTGAAGCACCACCCAGGACAACTCCACGTCCCGAAAACGCCTCCACATCTCATCTCTTCCTCCCATTCCCCAAACCCAGCAGCCACCATGGCTACCCTTCCCACACCCATTCCACATTTTCTCTGTGGACATTGGATTGTCAACCCATCTTTTTAATCAAATTTTAGATTGAATTGATCCTAGCTTGTTTTATCTTATAGACTTCAGGGAAGCTTCCATGCAGGTCTGTCAGGAACTCAAATATTCCAAATTCTGGTTTTTTATACTGCTTTGTAGCAAATTCTCTCTGAGTCAAGCAAAGAGATGCCACTTAAAAGTTCCTGTTGAATGAACAGACAACATTAAGCCAACAGTTATTTCAGTCTATGAAATTGTTTTCAGGTTATGCACATTTTTTCACTTTATTGAAATATATCATTCATCATAAACAATACATGTATAGTAATAATTGTGAACTTACAAAACAAAAATATGTAACATCATACAGGATTCTTGTACCTCACCCTACAACCAAACTTGCATTGTTGTTAAACATTTTTAAGTATTTATTAAAGAGCATTGTCAATATATTACTACTAACCAAAATATTTTCCCCAACACACCCTATTATTATAATTGTATCAATTATATATGAAGATACAAAAACAGCAAGTGTATATTAAAAGTTGTGCACATAGATAGCAAACATGCATAACATCATAAAGGAGGCTCATACATTGGCCCACCACAAACACCTTGCATTCTTACGAGATGCTTGTGACACAGTAGGAAAGAGTATTGTGAAAATCTTACTACTAATTATAGTAATTATCTTATATTTGGTGTATTTTCCCAAAAAACCACTGTGTTATTATTTTTTAAATATATTTTTACTACATAAGTTGTAATCTTATAACACAATCATGCACATGTGCAGAGTTCCCAAACAACATCCCTTTAGCAACACACCACACAGTGGCAGCGTATTTGTTACAGGTAAGATAATGTCCTCTGAATATTACCGCCTACATAGTGTACATTTGGCCCACATTTTGCATACTTCCCCATTATTAACAAAGTACATTTTTTGCATAGATGCAAGAATATTATATTATTACTGCTAACCACAATCCATAGTTCACTCCAGCTGTTATTTTCCCATGCTTCCCGACATTCCCATCACCCTGCATTAGTGATGTACATTTGCCCTAGCTAACAAAGGACACTTTTGCATTTGTACCATCAACCACATTTCTCATCCATCTCTTGATTTACTGTGCTAATCAGATCCTAAAATATTCTCTAGCATTCTGTCAATTGGCTCTTATATCCCTAGACATCCATTTTCAGCCACAACTCTTTTTATAATCTATTAATCACTATGTATTATCATCCACTCTATACGTTTCTGCACTTATACTGTAAAGCTAATTAAAACTTCTACATACATTAAACATCAGTAGCCCGTCCCTGGCTTCCTCTTATTTCCTTTGAGATACCACCATCTAACACCATGTCTTGAAGATATTTTCTTACATTTTCTTCTAGAAAGCTAATGGTTCTTGGCTTTATTTTTAGTTTTTTTAATCAATTTTGAGTTAATTTTTGGATAACATGTGAGCTAGGGGCCCTCATTTCTTCTTTTGGCTATAGATATCATACTTTCAGCATCATTTCTTGAATGGACTGTTCTGACCAAGATGTGTAGTTTTGACAGGCTAGTCAAAAATCACTTGACCATACATGTGAAGGTCTGTTTCTGAAGTTTGGATCCATTTTTCTATATGTCTGTTTTTATGCCAGTACCAAGCTGTTTTACCACTGTAGCTAGATAACATGCTTTAAAATCTGGACATGACAGATTGCTTTTCCTTTTTAAAAGTTTCTGGCTATTCAGGACCCCATACCCTTCCAAATAAATTTGATAATTGTATTTTTGATTTTTTTAAATGCTGGTGGAAATTTTACAGGATTGCATTGAATCTATATATAAATTAGAGCGAAATTAACATCTTAATTATATTTAGTCTTCCAATGAATGAGCATGGAATGGTTTTCCATTTATTTAGGCCTTTTTTGATTTCTTTTAACATTGAGTTGCAGTTTTCTGAATACTAGTGCTTTACATCATTGCTTAAGTTTATTCCTGCCTATTTGAGTGTTATCTGCCATATTCTATTTTCAACACTCTTTTGACATTTGGTACTTTTATTGATATAATCTTCATTTCTAGACTCTCTTCCAAGCCTCTCTCTCCTGTCTTTTCATGTTCTAGGACACCCTTAGTATTTCCTGAAAATCTGGTCTCTTCTTTAGAAATTGTCCCAGTTTCTGTTTATCACTGATATTCTAAACTCGCGCTCATTTTTGAAATAAAATCTTACCAAATATAAGATCCTTTTTTTTAAAATTTTTTAATTGATTTTGTAAAAATATTACATTGAAAAAACAATATGAGGTCCCATTCAACCCCACCACCCCCACCCCACCATCCCCCCCCCCAGCAACACTCACTCCCATCTTCATGGTACATCCATTGCATTTGGTAAGATCCTTGAATGTAAGTTTTACTCTTGTAATATTATAAATATATCATAGCACTGTCTTCCTGCCTCGATGGTTTCTTGTGAGAAATTAGCACTCTATCTTATTGGGTATCCTTATTTTTTATGCATTGCTTTTATATTGTTCTCAGAATTCTCTCTGAGACATTGGCATTGGGCATTTTGGTCAGTGTGTGTCCTGAAGTTGGTCTATTTAAAATATTTGGAAAGGGAGTACATTGGGCTTCTTAGACATGGATGTCTATGTCCTTCAATAGGGTTGGGAAAATTTCTACCATAATTTCTTCTAATATTCCTTCTTCCCCTTTTCCCTTCTCTTCTCCTTCTGGGACATTCATGACATGTATGTTTGCACAATTTTTCATGTCATTATTTCCCTGAGACCCTGTTCAATTTTTTCCATTCTTTTCTTCATCTGCTCTTTTATTGCACATTTTTTAAGCTCACCAAACCTTTCTTCTGTCTCCTCAAATTTGCAATTTATGATTCCAATATTTTTAAATTTGACTTATTGTACCATTCATTCCCAAAAGATCAGGTTTTTTATATATGCTTTCAAATTTTAATTTGTGATCATCCATATCTTCTTAGTATCCATAATCTCTTTAGCCATCTCATTGAATTTATTAAGGAGATTTATTTGAACATATATGATTAGTTGTCTCAACTCCTTTATATCATCTGGAGGCTTAACTTGTTCCTTTAACTGGGCCATATCTTTCTGTTTTTTGGTGTGGATTAAAGTTTTTGTTGGTGTCTTGGCATCTGGCTTACTACAGTATTTATTCTGGGTGTAGTTTTTCTCTTTAGTTTAGGGCTTCGTGCCCTTTCCCCCTTGCTGGTTGTGTAGTAGGAGCCAAGGATGTAGTTAATGTTATAAGGTATGGAGGTTGAAGCTACGCTCATCGCTCCAGATACCAATGCAGCTTTTCCCAACTTTCTCCAGGGGTAGGGACAAAGTCACAGCTATGTGGAATAATACAAGTTGTGCAAGCCTAGACTGTAGTTGCCCAGAGAGACTAATGAAGCTTCACACCCCTTTCTCCCTTGCTTTGGGTTGGGGAGAGCTGCAGGTGTGGGAAACAGTCTGTGCAGTTTGGGTCCAAAGATGACCACATTTGCCCCAGCAGACTTCCCATTATTCAGTCTTTGCCAGCCTAATGTACCTGCGGTTACCTGGATAGACTTGTGCAGGGCCCACCAACATCCTCCCTGCAAGAGGTGAGGCTGAAGACTGGGCTAAAGCTGCAGGGTGATGTGGGTGAAATAACCTGTATCCTACAGTCAATGTGATTTTTGTTCTGCCCAGTTTCCCTTTGCGCTGGGGACCGCATCAAAGTGGAGGGTAACAGCCTCTTTCAGACTTTGACAATTTCAAACTTTAGATGTTCTTAGGATTATACTTTAGCCATATTTCCTAATCAGTACCTGAAAGCGGTGGCCAAACATCTCCTCCTCCCCTGTTCTTGGGAATGGAGTTTCCAATTCCAGCCACAGAATTGCTTCTGGGTGATTTGCATTGCCAACTTAGCATGACCAAATGGCTCTGAGACTTGGCCAGTAATTTCCTAGAGAGGCTGCCATGGGTCCACCAACTTCCTCCCTGCTGGATGTGGCACTGGGCCCTAGGCTAGACCTGCAATATGGCCTGGATAGAAAGAATCTGGCCCCCACCAGCACTGTGATTTTCAGTCCTGCCTACTTCCCCTCATGCCAGGCGCAGAGTTAAGATGGCAGATACCAGCTTCTTTCTCACTTGGACAATTTCAAACTTTAGCTGTTCTTAGGGTTGTACTTCTACTCACTGAATTTACTCATCAGTAACTGAAGTTAGTGCCCAACCATCTCTTCCTCCCCCATATTTTGGAAGTGGAGCTTTCAATTTCAGCTGCAGAACAGCTCCCCAGGTGGTTTATGCCTCCATTGGAGGATGGGCACCAGCCCCATAGCTTGGAATGCTCTGCTCCTGAGTTTTATCTGCAGATGGGCAACCTCCTCTTTTCATTCCTTCAGAAATGTTGCAGGATGCACTTCTGGTCTCTTGAAGCCCCCAGGCAGGTTCTTCAGCTATCTCAAGAGCTCTGAGCATTTACTAACTCCGCCATGTAGCAGGAGATGACTCTAGATGCTCCTTACTCGGCCCCATCTATTGGTTGTTCTCTCAGGTTATGCATCTTTTAAAAAAAAATGTATGTAGAAATATATTTGAGGATATTGTGAGGAATTGGAAATATCGCAAAGTTCCCATTTATTTGATCCTAATGCACTTGTTTTTTGTACATATCCCTCTAATAGAATCCAGTTGTAACCAAACTTTCCTAGTTTAGGACAAAGGCCTGTTAGAGGTCCTCAGGATTTATGAAATTCCAGACTCCTTATCCATAGTCCCTCCACTCATTATTGATTTTGTTCTTCTAAACTAGAATATTTTTGAGAATGTTATATTATCAAAAATACTGTATGCTGAGGTGAAAGAGACAACAAGAGGACAAAATTAAAGAAGGCTGTGGAATTACAAAATTCTACATACTGATAAAACTATGAACTTCAAAAACCCTTTGAAGAAAAACAAGGTATGATACCTTATTTTCCCAGGCTACTATCATAGGTACTACAGAATGGGATGGCTTGGACACTGAGAATTTATAGGCTCACTGTTTTGTGGTTAGGAAAAAATCCACCACTAAGAAAGCAGCAAAGCAATGCTTCTCCCTAATCTCTACAACATTCCAGTGCTGGCTACCAGAGATCCTTGAGGTTCCTTGGCTACTCTCCCTGCCTTGCCTTCATAGCAATGTCCTCTTCTTTCTCTTCTGGTTTCTGTTGACTTCCATCTTATGGATCCTCCCTGTGGCTTCTATATTTTGAATGAAAGTTACCATGCTTATAATAGAATCCAATGATCTGGATTAAGGCCCCCTTCCAATCATATCAGCCACACCTTAACTCAAATAACATATTCAATGTCCTAACTACAATATGCCCATACAGACAGGAATACTGACAATGATTATATTGGGCTTCAAATTTCGGGGAGTTCTGGATCACAGAGTGTTTCAACAATGGCAATGGAGGGATACTGGTATGGGATACCAATGACAGGTAATATATGGCTGACAGGGAGCTGTACAGAACATATGTCCAGGGTGCATGGTAATGTTTGGATATACTCATAGTGGCAACAATTAAAAACCACAGCAGGGGGGGTACTGGGTTCCTGGCCAATGGTGTTCTGTCGTGGTCCCTAGGGGAGCAGCGATAGTCTCCCAGGTACAGCGGCGGGGACCGGGAGGGAGTGAGGGTTCAACAGTGAGCCCCTGATGCTAATGACTATGCTTGCGAGCTGATAAGCCTAAAATAAGAACAAGGCCTAGAGCAACATTGTGCCTGGGAATTTCCTCCTGTCAGCCTTCATGTTACTCAAATGTGGCCAGTCTCAAAGCCAAACTCAGCATGTAAATGCAATGCCTTCCCCCCAGCGTGGGACATGACACCCGGGGATGAGCCTCCCTGGCACCGAGGGACCACTATCAACTACCAACTGATGATGCAACTGGAAAATGACCTTATACGGAAGGTTCAATGTGGATCAGCAGAATATCCCTGTCTACATAAAATAACATGACTTTAAAATGCTGTTTGACCTAAAGTAAGGGGGAAATGGAAAAGAGAATTGAGTTTATATGGCTACGAGTTTCTAAAAAAGAGTCTGGAGGCTGGCAGAAGGATTGCCCTCATGCACAACTGAGCAGAGTCAGAGAGACAGATAAAGCAGATACAACCCCCAGATATCGGTTCCTTCGAGGGCTAAAGAGACCCATGGGAGTTATGGTCATGGCTGATGGGGTTAACTACCAGGGCAGATGGCCCCTTTTTGGAACTGGTGTTTATGTGTGATGAATCTGGACTCAGATTGGATCTTCCTTCATAAGACTTTCATGCTAAGGTGATGGAGGTGCAGTTAATGTTGGGGTTTAAGATATATTTAGCGGATTTGAATCTCTGGACTGACAATGTGATAGCCAGGTCCTGAGCCTCAACAGACTCCAGCACCTACAATATGATTTATTGGACTTATCACACTCAGCTAAGATGGAGTTGAAGAAGGACAACCACCACACCATGGAGCCTAGAGTGATTACAACTGAAAGTGGGAGGATTGCATCCAACATCCATTGTGGAATCTGAGCCTCCTCTTGTCATAGAGGTGCAATGGACACAACCAATCCAATGTCCACATAGAAGAGGTGGCATTGGATTGGGAAAAGTGGACATGGTGGATGATGGGTATGGGGAAAGGCAGGAAGAGATGAGAGGTGGAGGAGTCTTTGGGACATGGAGCTGCCCTGGATGGTGCTTCAGAGGCAATCACCAGACATTGTAAATCCTCACAGGGCCCACTGGATGGAATGGAGGAGAGTATGGGCCATGATGTGGACCATTGACTATGAGGTGCAGAGGTGACCAAAGATGTACTTACTAAATCCAATGGATGTGTCATGATGATGGGAACGAGTGTCGCTGGGGGGGGGGGGGGGGGGGAGAGGTGGGGTGGGGGGGGTTGAATGGGACCTCACATATATATTTTTAATGTAATATTATTACAAAATCAATTTTAAAAATTAAAAAAAAAAAAGAAAAAAAGAATATATATGTACTTCAATCTACACCTGATAAGACAGAGGTCAGCTCTGCAGGGAGAGTTATAACAAACATGGGCTCAGAGGCCAGAGACTTGGGTACAGAAGCCAAAGCCAGAGGTCCAGAGGGCAGAGATGTGTCACAAAGGGCAATCCCTTGGTTATAGAGATGACTCCAGGCAGTGAACCTAAAAGAACTTCAGGATTTCAAAATTGCTTGGAAGCAGTGCTTCCTTTCTTCCTTTCATCTTCTCCCTTTTGGAATTAGGATGTCTGCAATATTTATACTATGCGTGCCCCACCAGGGTATTTTGTAGTGAGTGAAATTCTTTTCTTGTTTCTGGTCGACAGACAGAAATTAATTTACCCCAGATTGGACCCTACTGCGAATGTAATGCCTACCTAATTTATCTAATTTAGACAATTTAGATGGTGACTTGTGACTGTTCAGGACATGATATTTAGATGAGGCTTGGGAATTGAGTTGAGGCTATAATTTGTTTGGATATTTGGGCATGTTGGGATTAGGACAGGTTATTTTGCATATGGGATAAATGGACATCACTGAGGTTGAAGAAAACACACTATACACTGAACACCAGCCTGAAAATACCTTGTCTTAAATTCTGGTGCCCATGCATGCTACGTCATATGAAACATTCATGGTACTTTGTTTAGTTTGAGATGGAGACATTATCCTGGGACTTCAGGTTAGGCAAAAATACTATCACGTGTACTCCTATAAAAGGGATACAGGATAATTTGGCAGACTAACATAAAAATGCAAGAGAGAAAAGAGCATAGAGTAATTTGAAGATGCTGGACTTGAAAGCTGGAGTAATGAAGTCTCAAAACAAAATTTCTGGCAGCCTCCATGAGCTCGTAGAGTCATGGAATATATGAAGAGCTTCCAAAAGTTTGGCCTTATAGAACCCTTGATTGCAGCCCTGAAATACTGATTTCAATTCTCTGGCTTCCAAAAGTGTGAGTGATTTGAATTCTGCTATTGTGAGTTATCAAGTTTTTTTTTTTTCAATTTGTTAAAGCAGCCACAAAAAAACTAATTTAATCATTAATAATTGATGAATAATTGAGGGATTTTAAAAAGAGACATGAAAAGCCTATCAATCATTGGAAATGAGGGTTTTATATGTATCAGGTTTGGCTCATAACCTGTTATGAGTGTTGAGTGTGTTGACTCATTTTGCCTCAAGACATCCTCACGAAATAGGGACAATTAGAATAAACACTTTATATCTGAGAAAACCTTCACACTGGGAGGTTAAGTAATTTACTTGAGGACACATGGGCAGAAACTGTTAAAGATGTACAAAATTTGCACGTATTTATAAGTAGGATTAGAAAATTGTGGGATGGCCTTTAACAGGAAGAGAATGACAAAGACAGATAATGTTCAATCTTTTTAAATTTTCTCTTATTTTCAAAATAAAATGGAGGGCACATCAAAGGTATTGAGGTAGTTCTGTAAAATACAATCAGGGGACACTGAGCAGAAGGGCCTGACCCAACAGAGGGTCCAGTAGGTAAGGAGGGAGAGTGACAGACAAGACCTCCAGAGGAGAGTGTGAGCCTGTGCTGGTGAGGATTATACCTTTATGTCATATGTGGAGGACAGTAACAGGGACCAGAGGAAGGGAAGGAGAATGAGGAGTCAAAATAGGAAAGTTTAGATAAGGGAGGCACAGGGAAGAGGTAGTTGATCCATCAGGGAATGAAACACTCTGAAATGGGCTTTCATTTCATCTTTCGGAGCATGAAAATAGCCATCAGAAGAATCTAGAATTAGTCTGCCAGGTGGTTAAAGACATGTGGTGTAGGCAACCCAAAGTCAGCCTGATGGCCAGCTGAGGAGCAGGTGAAGGAGATCAAAGATGATTGAGCTTAGAACACACAGACCTCAGGGGACCTGCCAGATAACTATACACCAAGAGAAGGCCCTGATGAGTCAGTGAGGCTCCCATATGAACAAAATGCACAGCTCACCAAAAACTCACCAGCTAACGCTTTATGACACTGGTGATGGGCATGGTATCTTACATGACAGTGGCCAACTGACATATTTTCATCTTTTAAATTGCTATTCATTCTAAGCCACAGTCTCCTCCCCAGACCTGATTTATTTTTTAACCTAGCACTAAAAAATGGCCTAGTGTATATTTTTCATATGTGTTTTTATCTCATTAACTACAATGATAGGAGAGAACTTTGCAAAAGACAGAGGAACCATTCAATAAATGTTCATTGTGTGAATGAATGACATGGATTCAATGATGAAAATACCTTTCATTACTAAGAGTAAAGTACAGTTATGTGTGTCAGAGAGTTCAGTGTATTCTCCTCTGATTTAATGAGATATTCGGTGAAACTAAATTTCATCCACCAAAATATTTACGAAGAAATTTCAGAAATAATACTAGAATATTCAGAGTATTTCCACTAGTACACTGAGAATAATGTGTTAATTACATTTTATTCAGGGAAGTGGATTTGAATCAACTTGTAGATTGTCTGCCTACCACTTAGGAGGTGCAGGGTTCAAACCCAGGGCCTCCTGGCTCATGGGGTAAGCTGGCCCATGCACAGTGCTGAGGCATGCAAGGAGTGCCATGCCACTCTGGGGTGTCCCCCATGTAGGGAAGCCCCACACACAAGCAATGTGCCCCATAAGGAGAGCTGCCCTGTGCAAAAAAAGCAAGCCTGCCCAGGAGTAGCACTATACACACGGAGAGCTGACACAGCAAGATGACACAACAAAAAGAGACAGATTCCTGGTGCTGCTGATAAGAATACAAGCAGACACAGAAGAATACACAGGGAATGAATGCAGAGAGCAGGCAATGGAGTGAGGGGGAGTGGGCAGTGAGAGGAGAGAAATAAATAAAATAAATTAATTAATAAATAAATAAATTTATCTGAAGTGTTCAGGTTACAGCAGTTTTAAGGATGGTAAGAAAGAAAGTTGACAATTGGTGAAAGAGTTCAGGGGGAAAAGTCTCACACATTTCTAGAAGGGTAAAGCTGAAGAATTAGAGAGTAGCCATGAAAGAATGAGAATAGCTGAAAGACATGCAGAAAAGTAAAAGGGCTTTATAAAAAGAGGCAGACTTTCAGTTATTTTATAAATATTTGGATATAGACTGTTGTAGTTAGACTGAAATGGATTGGCTTTCACAAGAGGTATTTATTAACGTACAAGCTTACAATTTTGAGACTGAGAAAAATGTCTAAATCAAGGCATCATCAGGTAATGCTTTCTCCCCAAAGACCAGCTGCCAGTGATGCTCGAATCCTCTGTCACATGGCAAGACACATGGAGGCATCTGCTTCTTTTTTCCATAACTTTCAGGATTCATTGCTTCAGATTCTTGCTGCCATGGCTTTCCCCTTCTTTGTTTAAATCTCATTCTCTTATAAAAGACTCAAGTAAAGGGACTGAGACTCACAGTGATCCAGGCATGAACTGAAGTAACCACCTCAAGGTGTCCCACCTATCTACAATAGGTTACATCCACAGAATGGATTCACCTTAAGATCCTACTTTACCGAGGTTCACACTGTTTCACACCATCAAAAATACATATGTTCTATTTGAATTGTTTTTTTTTTTAAACAGATGGAACATACAATGTTAGGTAATATTGTAAAGAATAAAATTTTCTACGTGTCCTTTCAAATATATGGGAATAAGATGAAGTAAACACAGACCTTACAACAACATAGAACACATTTAATTTTTGGCAAGTTTGATGGTTCAGCCATTTTATAAGAAAACTATAGAAATAGCATGGCAATCGCAGGAATAAGAAGCCCACTGGAAAATTTTATATCCAAACTGAAATCAACATATGTCATTGGCTGAGCATCATCCCTTATAACCAAAGCATTCTTCTTCAATGAGTATAGTATATTAAGGCACCCACAATTACTATTTGATGGCAATTACAATGAAAATAGTTATCTAAATAAAAAAACAAGGTAGAGTAGCAAATGTAATCATCTTTTGTGACACTGAAAAGAAAGGCTTGGATGACAATGAGTCCAGGGAAGGAAAGAGTAAGGGAGGAAAATGACCTTCCACAGGGGAAGTTTTGAATATGAAGGATCAAGGATTTAATCTTGGGAATGACCAGTTGTAGGAGGATGATGGGGGAGAAGAAAGAAGATGATGAATTTTTAAACATTAAGGAGATACAAGGAATAGAGAATCATTTCATCAGGTTGTAAAGTTTAAAAAACCCTAGCCTAGAGGGTCAATTCACCCTGATATTTGATATGGCCAAGTGAAAAAAAGATTTCTATGGTACAGTCCCCTATAGGACGTAGTTTCTCAGACAGAGGGAGGAAGCAAACATATTCAAGTCTATTTGAGGAGGAAGCAGCTGGTACCGCAAGACTGACTACACTACAGCCCTGGGGAGGAGGTTTGTGTTCGAGGTTGAAGCACTGTGTGAGGAGAGCTCTGGTGTTGCTAACAGTAATAATCTCCCAGATCTTCAGGCTGGAATCTGCTGATGGTGAGAGTGAAATCTGTCCCAGACCCACCGCCACTGAATCGATCAGGGACCCCAGATGGCCGGTTGGATGCACTATATATGAGCAGTTTAGGAGCCTGGCGTGGTTTCTGGTGGTACCAGGCTAAGTTGCTGCTAATACTCTGACTGGCCTTGCACCTGAGGGTGACGGTCTCTCCTGCAGATGCAGCCACAGAGCCTGGAGACTGGGTCATCACGATGTCCCCACTGACACCTGCAACCAGAAAAGAACATTGATCATACATTCAATCACATATGTATAAAATATGTATCTAAATATAGGTTTTCTTATTTATCATATATATTCAGATATTCTTTAGATGAAATGGTTTTCTCACTCTGCATGTTAAAACCATTCTCCAAATATAAACATAATACTCTTCTAAACCTCTCACCTGAGGTCCAGAGTAACAGCAGGATTGGCAGTTGGGAATGTGACATCATCTTGCTCACCTGTGTGATGTACTCAGTTCCCATCTCTAGGGAAACTGCATTAATAGAGCCCTGAGCAGACAACCAAGTCCCCGAGGAGCATATGCAAATCAATAGAGAGTATAAAGTCAAACGTACCCGTGCAGTGAGTTGGAAAGATAAATTATGGATGGAGATTAAAATATCATGACCACAGGAAATGTTAACTACATACTTGCAAAAGGCAGGAAATCAACCTAGCACCACAACTTTCAACAATATTCATAAGAATTCGGAAAATGAAATATTTTATCCCCAATTGTACTCTTTCAAACCAATTGCACCCATCTTGAAAACAGAAGGAATTTGTAAGAAAATACATGCATCTGTAAGTGTAATATCAGAACGTAATTAAATGTTATAAATACGGTACCAAAACCTATGTGGAATATCCTCATATCATTGGATAGATTACGATGTAGTACACGTATTGTGTATCTAACTCACTCTATTCTAAATTTTAACATCCCAAAGGAGCCTCACTTAATACATCCAAAACAAGTCCTCTCTTTTGCCCCTAATACAATATTACTCCCAGGAAGTAATCATCAAATATTTACAAGTTACCCTTAGAGCTATCATTTAAGTCGACCACTTTCTAAAATCACTAATTTAGTGATTAGCAGACCTGAAGTGTAACATCTCCACCTAGTGGTCATACGTAAAATGGCTTCAGCTCCCAAGGTCTGATAGAGCCTTTCTTCATTTATGCCTAACTGAAACTAATGATACTTTCAGAATAATGCAAATAACAATATCATGAACACTTCTAGACACAGGACATTAAATTGTGAACAAGTAAAACGATTCGTTTTAACTTTTCTGCAGCCATTTCTAAACTGCTTCTTTGAGATTTCCTCCTTTGAGCTAAGCTGTTACTCAGGAAAGGTAGGGCCATGTGAACCTGGTCCATTTCAGGATCAACCCTCTGCACGAACAGTCAAGGTAAGAGACAATTTAGGACACTTTAACAATTATATGCATAAAAAATTTTTCCAATATCATGAGTATAACTTTTCCTGCAGACTTTTTCCAAAGCTCCTGAGGTTTTCCATGATGTGGAATGTCCTAAGGCATGTATTGTTCTAATTCTAATTAAGAAGTTCATTTCCTATGAGCACTTTACCTTAGGAGAGGGTCCCCTCCCAGCATTCAGGAATGGTGCTGCACATACCCACCTCATCAGAGAAGGAATTCCTTCTCATCTACAATCCACCCTGTTCTTGGCCCACCATGTATTTATATTTAGAAGATGTTAATAATTAATTCAGGTTTGATCTTTCCACCCATGTATTTTTTCCTCCTCTTCCATGAAGTTGCATTTAATATACATTCTTTATTTTGCTTGAATTTCTACTACTTAATTGAAAGGTTTCCTGCATCAGTGCAACAGAATTTCCTTCACATTCTTACACACATTCAAAAATTTAAAGTCATCATGGATGACAGGATGATAAAAAAGGATGTGTCATGCAGGGTAACTGGCCCAAAGGGGTCCATGTGAAATGTGGAGTAAGGAAACATTGTCTTCAAGTAGGGGAGAGTTGGCCTAATGCATGAATAGAGGAGGGGGCTGTCCTTCAAACCCAGGGAAGAGCACTTCAGAAAATGAACAGGATTGGGAAAAGATGGGCCTGGATATTTAATAAAGACTAACGAAACAGAGCGTGAAAGCAGAACGGGCATGATCCAAGGGAAACATTACTTCAATGAAAATTTGCGGCTTAGGTTATGTACTATGAGAATCCATGGAACAGGAGTTGAAATTAATTTTTCATTTTAGGAGGTACTTCTGGGTCATTTTACAAGCAATAACACTCCAAAGGTGCACACACAGTGGAAGCCACTAATGTTTCAGTGCAGCTGGGAGACTAGGTTTCCTATCATCTCCTTCCCTGAAGTCATATGATGATTTTTAGAAGTGAAATTTTCCAAATGCTCTCCCAATGCCAAATATCCAATTGAGGTGCAATCAATCTTTGGTAAATGATTTAAGAAGAACACTTTGTGTTAATTAGAGTTCTAAAAAAGCCTGGGGACTCCTTCCCACAGTATATACACACCTTCTCTCAATTGTTGAAACATTATTCAGGTTCTGCTGTGAAGGGATTTTGCAGATATCATTAAAGTTGTTGACTTTAAGAAGGGGGGTACATTAAATCTTGATCTACTGGTCAGAGAGAAAGAGCCCAGAGAAATTCTTAAATAATTAGTATTTGAAATGGAAAAATGCATCTGAATTTGATTGTGGAGTTTCAGGGACCAGGTGGCAAGGAATGTGGGTAGGCTCTAGGAGGAGAGAGCTGACAGCCAGCAAGGACATGGGATCTCAGCACTGCCACCTGAGGAACTCCTTCTGCCAAACCCCATGAGCTTGGAAGAGACAGAAGGCAGCCCTATTTAACCATGGAGGAACCTGAGAAGAAAGCCATCATTTGTGGACCCAGACTCTTCATCTACAAAATTCTGACCTAATAAATTGTTAATTAGTTATAAAATGAGAGAAAAGTGATATGTGTGTATGTGCGTGTGTGTGTGTGTTCATATATGTATTAAATTGAACCACATGCTAGAAAGGAAGTCATAAATCCAGATACAAGAGTTGTCATCCCATTGAGCTCATAGCTGAATGGTGTAGACACAGGTCTCTTCTCATGAAATGTGCTGTGCTTTATGCCCCTTTCACCCATAGATGATTTCCTGATGTGTTATCACATCCACAGGGTCAGAGCTAAATACTGTGCTATGAAAATACAGGTAAGAGCAGAACTAGCTTTGAAGGTAGTCAGGATCTGCCCCCTGTGTTTCCATGGCCATGTCCTCTGACAACTGAAGAAATTCTAGACAGGGTTGTTGGTAAGAAGGCAGTGACCTGGGGGCATCCCAGGTAGACCTGAACCAAGTGGCTGTCTTCACATTTGCTTTAGACTCTGGAATATTTCAGATTTCTAAATGTGGATGACTCATTCCTTCTACATGGGTCAAAATGGGAATATTGTATTTTGTCTTGATCTAAGCAGTAAACTGACTTATGCTTCCATTTATTGAGAATTTACAATTCTATGTGTCTTATTTAATTTTGTATACTCCTGTTTTTCAAATGACCAACAAAATCTTAATTATAGATAAAATCAACTTAGCAAGTACATTTTCTTGGCACAGCTCACACTGCCCCATGAACTTACCAGGGGGCAATATAGCCGAGTGCTTTTGTTGCAGACATGAAATCAGGCTGATTGTAATAAGAGGCATGATTCATATGCAGCCAGATCTAACATGCCTTAGGTTCTGAAACAATTTTACATTATCTATGGAATGCTTTTACTCCAGTATAGATACAGGGCCCCAGTGAATGTGCTCAATACATTGGAGCATGAATGGATGAAAGTAATGTGTTACCAAATTCTTAATATGAAGGCAATATTAATCCATAAACTTTAAATAATGAGATTTGTTGCCAAATGCATAGAATATTGATGTGCAGAATAAAACATGATGCTGTTCCCTTAAAAGGGGAACAATGCATTAGCAGTGACCAAGACATTTTTCAGTAAAGGGTATACGATATTCCTGAAACAGATTCATGGAAACCAAATGCATGTGGTGTCCTGGACTGGAATCTGGAAGGGGGACAGGATAAGAGTAAAAAATTAGATAAAACTGAATGAAGTCTGGAGTACAGTTACTAAATTTGTACCAATGTAAATCTCTTAGTTTGACCAATGTACCATGATTATGTAAGATGTTAACATTAGGGGGAAGTGGGCAATGGTGTGCAGGGACTCTCTGGACAACTTCTACAACTTATATATGAATCTAAAATTATTCAAAAATATAAACTTATTTAACAAAACACAAGGAGAGAGATCTCAGTATAGCAGAGTGAACATTGTATTTAACCAAGTGAGGTCTGAAATGACGATAAAATAAGATAATCCTATTCTAAAGCCAGACCCCATCTGCAGTGACATTAAAACGCTTGCTCCAGACATTCATCATCTTCCTTTGTAAGTGAAAGCTGCACAACTTGCCATAGTGACTTTTTGACTCGTGATTTTCCTCACCTTATTGGACCCTGGTAGGCAAAAAGGTTTTCCCAGGGGTTCATGGCCAAGGATAGGTTTAATGGAATACATTTCTAGATCTATGTATTCTGCTCAGATTCTTTCTTAAATTGCATCTTTCAAGTTGTGCTGCTGACTCCTTTCACACCTCATGTGCACAATCACCCTCAACTGCTTTTATAAGATGAGTGAGTACTCACTCCTCTTACCATAGGCATTTCCATGGGATTCAAAAGAAAATGCAGCAAGAAATGTAGAGATTTTTTTCCCAGAAATCCATGTGGGCCAGCATACAGAAAGTGAACGACTCCAGAAACTGGCAACTCTCCTGTGATGCCAAATATTTCACACCCAACAAACTGAAGGAAGATCTGGTTGAGTTGTCACACCAAATATTCCAACTTGCATCAGGGAATTTCAAAATTCATAGCTTGAGTCCACCTTCTTTATTCTTGTCTCTTCTATATTTTAATAAAACAACCTGATTGAAAACATTCCATTTACCAATTGGATCTAGCTAAACATTACAAGCTGGAATTTCCCACTCTTTTGAAAAAGGGATTAAAGAATTCCCAACTAATTTTGAATATAATTTCTGAAAATTTTACATGATTTCTTTACAAAATGTTCATTAAAATAAAAAGCACCTTGGTTACTTTATGCATTTGAACAAAAGGTTCAAATATTTTGCAAATTAACCTATAATTCACAAAGAGAGAAGGTATGGAATGGATTATTATGCTTTTATTCAATATCAAATTGTCTAGGTCCCTATTCAATTATTCTGTATGTTCATGTGTGTACAGATATCTGTGCTTAGACATATAGATATATTTTTAATATATATGTATTATAATATTTATGCATATAAACATTTGTAAATTTTTTTTTTTAAAGATTTATTTTTATTTATTTAATTCCCCTCCCCTCCCCCGGTTGTCTGTTTTCTGTGTCTTTTTGCTGCGTCTTGTTTCTTTGTCCACTTCTGTTGTCGTCAGTGGCACGGGAAGTGTGGGTGGCGCCATTCCTCGGCAGGCCGCTCCCTCCTTCGCGCTGGGCGGCTCTCCTTATGGGTGCACTCCTTGCGCGTGGGGCTCCCCTACGCGGGGGACACCCCTGTGTGGCAGGGCACTCCTTGCGCGCATCAGCACTGCGCATGGGCCAGCTCTACACGGGTCAAGGAGGCCCCGGGGCTTGAACCGCCGGCCTCCCATGTGGTAGACGGACACCCTAACCACTGGGCCAAAGTCCGTCTCCCCTAACATTTGTAAATTTTGATCACCATAGTTCTCTTTGTGTGAATCGAGTAACAGAGGTTTCTTGATTCAAAGTATGAAAAAGTTTCTACCAAAATCAAATAAAAAAAATCTCATCATCTTTGCATTCTTAAATTGGAAAGAAAATTATTATTACCATCACATTTTGCTTTGCAGAAATTTGTCCTATCGTAACCAGACACATAGATCAGTTTTCTTCAATGCTGAAGTTTTTATTTAATTCACAATAGGATTAATAAGAGGAGACATTGGGCCTCCAGCAGAATGAATTTTAAAAACCTTTTTCTCTCTCCTTCCCCCCAGATTTCATGCCCACCCAGAACCTCAGAATGTGAAATAGGGTCACTGCAGATGGAGTTAGTTAGATGAAGACGAGGCCGTCCTGGAATAAGGGACCAAATCCAGGCCCTGGTGTCTTTCTAAGGAGGGGACGTGGAGACTCGGAGCCACGCAGGAGGGCGGCGTGAAGACCGGCAGAGAGGCAGGGGCCCCCACGCCAGGCACCGCCCAGCACTGGAGCCCCCGGGCGTGGAGGGGCTCTGCTCGCAGCCTCTAAGGTCCCGGCAATGATGACACCAGGATTTTGGACTTTGGCCTCCAGAACTTAGAAGAAAACGCCCTTGGGGTAGCTGGTGCGCTTGCGCAGGGGTCCCCGCTGTCCAGGTGCGGCCCAGGCCCACCAGAGGTGGAGCACGTGCGCTGGTGACAGCGACCCCAGGTGCCGCCTGCGTCAGTCCCAGAAGTACCTGCCTTTGAAGAAGAGTCCCCACGTCGGGTCCACTGCGTCAGACTCAGCGTCACTCCTGAGCGGAACATCCTAAGAGTGGGATGCTGGATCTCCTCTCTGGGGTCCCAGAGGACTGGAGGCTTATCCGGTGGCGCAGTGGAGGACATGGACTCCCAGACGCCGTGCAGCTGCGAGGTGCGCACTTCATCCTCCTGGGGAGGCAGCAGATCAGGGGGCGCCCTCCAGGCCCTGGGAGTTTGGCTGCATGATGGACTGTGGGGCCAAGAAGTGGCTCAGCCAAATGCCATGGCCAAACTGATGACTGCCACCAAGAGCTGGTTCATTTAGAAAGTTACTGAAAATATGGCCAAAAATGAAATCAGTATTGCAACTAAACTATTTCCTAATGGAAGCATCGGAGATATTAATGGAAAAGAGACATCACTGAATTGTTAGTGAAACCATTCTTTCTCTAATGGAGAAAAAGCCACTTTATATTTCATACTTGCACACACAAAAAACATGGAATTAAAGATAAGCAAAATTAATTTAGAAGAACCCCCTTTTGACCTAAATGAAATCTAACATATCAGAGATACTTAAATACATCCTCAGCAGATACATGTGACAAATTGGTGTTAGGAATAGTTCTATTAAAATAAAAGTTTCCCTGAGATACAGATGCTAGTATTCTGTCACTGATGTGTGTTCTGTTTTCAAAGAGGTTAATACTCACACTATACTGTAAATTTCTACAAACTTTTAGTGCAAGTTATACTTTTGTTATCATTTACTCTTTGTAAAAAGGAAAACATTGAGATCTTCCTCGTGGCTCAAATGTGGCCTTTCTCTAAGCCATTCATTCAGCATATAAATTCATTACCTACCTTCAATGTAGGAAACAACTCACAGAAATGAGCCTCCCTGGCAGTGAGGGATTACTACCGAGCACCAACTAGCAATGCAACTGGAAAAAGACCTCAGCAAAAAGAGGAAAAGACTAAAATGAGTTCATATGGTTAAGAGACTTCAAAGTGAGTTGGGAGGTCATTCCAGAGGTTATGCCTATGCACATTTCCATAGGATCTCATTGACAGCCTAAGTAAATATTGCCTTAAATAGCAGGGCACCTGCAGATCATGGAGACATCTAGACACTAGAAACATGACAAAGAACTCAGCAGTTTGGTGCCCTGACACTGAACCCTACTTTCGAACTTATATTCCCCAGTGTGACAGAGATGGACTCAGTTTCCCAAAATATGGCCTTTCTATCCCTTCTATTTGAATCTAGTGATAGTACTAGATCTGATAAGTTATGCCCAAGAGACAAATCTTTGGGCTGTCCATGTGCCAGTTGTAACTGTTTATCTCAACGGTTACCAACACCTACTTTCGAGGTTATTGGATTCACCCAGGACAACTAACAAGGAGACGATGATGAACAACGAACATTTCAAGGAAAAAAGAGAGTCTGCACCTGCAAGCAGAAAAGTCACATCCATCTGCCCCATGGGCTCTAATCCCAATGTCAATTGGAGGCAGAGTTGGAAAAACCTTCCAAAAATCCTCAGGATTGGACAATGAATGATGGACTAGAGTACTGGTATTCTACTATAGATGTGGTTCTAGCAATGGAGTAAATTTTTTCTTTGATGTGGAGGCAGTGTACACAAGAGGTTCTGAGAATGGGTAAAACAGGCGTTCTATGTGGACATTTTCAGGATGTGGGAATCATCCTGAATGACATTGCAAAGACAGATACAGGTCATTGTATATCTTGTCATAATTTACAAAATTGGTGAGGAGATAATGTGTAAATTACAAAGTAAACAAAAATCCATGCCAAGTATTCCAAAATGTGTTCATCAATGATAACAAATGTATCATGAAAAGGAAAGATGTTGTTAATGTGGTAAAATATGTAAGGGACTGGGAGCAATATTTTTATATAACATTTATGAAATATAAATATTTGTAAAACTTTTTTAAAATACAAAAAAGGAAATGAACCCATTTTTAAAAAGAAAAGTATTCATTAATTTTTGCTTTTTAGCATTCATTTTTCTTTTTCTATTGCTGCCTAAAATGTTTCAGAACAAAATGCTTGAGGGAAATGATAAAATAGTTACAATGCACCCCATACACTAAATGACAGAGCCACTTTAGCAAGATAATTTACATTGCCCTTTATTATTTCCGTGGCAGGATTCCTGTGTCTCTTCTCCAGCAAATATTTTACATTTGATTAACCTATAATTCCCATATTTGCCACTATTTATACCAAGTCCAACTTGGCATCTTTGTGCATCAAGGTGGACAGCACAAAGGTAGAGTACCCAAGAGAATGGGGGTTTCGAGATGCATCAAATATTTCATGTAATATCTTCTGAGACTAGATGGAGTTGGCTTTCCCAAGATGATAAGGAAATGGTGAGGAACACAAGAATGGTTGACATAGGTCTCTCCCAGACTTAAACACAAGGTGGAGACAGCTCTGTTTTCTAAACTGGGATCTCATTAACTAAGACCAGAGCAGAAGCTAGAAGCAAAAACATAAACTAAAACTACAATGATTTTATTTGTACCTACTAATGACACTTTCAAGGTAATAAAAAGTCTGGAACAAATGTTAAAATGCAAAGTACACTACAAGAATTGATACAAAGATAGAATTTTTCAGGCATTCTTGAAAAGAGAATGTTACGGAATTGAGAAAAGAACGCAATCTCTGAAAGTTCACCCATTGCATAATCAAATAATATCTCAGCATCTCAGATCAGCTGAATATCAGAATCAGGTGTCACAATGGTTGCAAATATGAATCTTGAGCCACATTTGGACAAACTAGTCAGAATTCTAGAACTGGATTTCAGGAATCTGTTCTGAGCAAACTCACCGAATTTATAGCCTGCTGCACAAGTCCATGAATGGGATTTTAGAAATTAATGCTGCAACATATAAGCTGTCCCAATGACATCAAGCACAATATTAAATGTTATCAGGTAGATTTTATGAAGATTGAGATAAATAGAGCATAGCATGATGATCATTATATTTATCTCAAAAGCAAAGAAATGACAACCTGGTTAAGGATTGAAAAAATGTAGATGTGATTTAACGATCAATCTCTGACTTTATTGTCATCTTGGCAAAAAGCAGGAATGTGCAGACTATTCAACAGAAGAAGAGGCAAAAAAAATAGATTACATCAGAAACTAGAGGATTCTGAGATATGCGGATAATCTTTATTATAAAGACACAGGACATAATACACTGAGAAGAAACAGTCACCTGTAGAGACTGAAAATGAAGACAGTGCCCAAATGTGGTCTTAGTTCCAGGCAATGCTCCCATGTTTTACATGTATAGACTTATTGAGCCTCACAACAATGCTAAAAACATGAAACAATTTTCATATCCTTGTACCACAGAGTAGTCAAGTAGCTTCAATTTCCGGGACTAGGAAGTATCAGAACTATATACATAAACTTCATACTTTAGGGATCAAGGTCATAGAGAAATCTGTACTCATTTATTGATAGGTTTATTTACAAAACAGAGTGATTCTTAGTAGGATTATGAAAGAAAAAGATGATTACCCATCTTTTGTGTACTGCTTTCTCTTTTTAAAATAAATCAATTTTATGCATACATATTAATAAAGCATGAATCCATCGAAAGTGCACAGTCAAACTTATTTAGTTTAAACTATATTTAGCCTGGTTTTTGCATATCAATCCTGTATCCTAACAATCTAATGAAATTGTTTATTAACTCTAGCTAGGAATAAATACTCATGACCCCTGTAGGCTTCATTTCTGTAAATGGTACATGGTTAAAGTACATATTCATCACTACATCATTCCACTACCTATTCCATGTTCCCTTCACCCTCACCCAGTCCCTCAGTTGGCCGTGTTTCTTTTCCTGATGGGATGACTCAGGCCTTCATTCCTGAGGATTCTGGACCATTGACAGTCATTCCTGGGGTGACTTCTTGCAATTTTCCATTGACTTTGGTCACAGAGCACAGTAATACTAGGAAGTTCCCAAGGTCATCTGCATCCCAGACAAACTCTTTCTACCACCATTGTGTACTAGCAATCCTTTTCCTCTTGATAGAATCAATTACCCCAGCCAATACCATAATTCTCTTTCTCTTTTTATTCAGAGGCATGAAAAGACCAAAGTGGACAGGCTGCAGTCTTACCATCAAGATCAATGGAATTATGTTTGTGTTTCCTGGGGGAAGCACTCCTCCTTTTGGGACAAAGACCTGAAGACCATTTGAGCTTGAGGTTGCACAGACAGGGAATAAAACTTTCATAGCGAAACCTGGGCCTCCTTGACCCATGTGGAGCTGGCCCACGCGCAGTATTGATGTGTGCAAGGAGTGTCCTGCCATGCAGGAGTGTCCCCTGTGTAGGGGAGCCCCACTCGCAAGGAGTGCGCCCTGTAAGGAGAGCCGCCCAGCACAAAAGAAATTGCAGCCTGCCCAGGAATGGTGCCGCACACACGGAGAGCTGACACAACAAAATGATGCAACAAAACAGAGACACAGATTCCTGTGCCGCTGACAACAACAGAAGCGGACAAAGAAAAAGACACAGCAAATAGACACAGAGAACAGACAACCAGGATGGGGGTGGGGGAGAGAGAGAGAAATTAAATAAATAAATAAATAAATAAATAAATAAATAAATCTTTAAAAAAAACTTTCATGGTGGATCACTGAGGTAATAGTGAATGTTGCCACTCGCATTTCCAACCCTTGTTTCTAGGATTGTGAATCCCAGCTAGGGGATAAATAGCACCATAGAGTGAATGCTGATTTAGAGCATACAAAGCTTCCTGGGAAGCATCTCCCAGTCCTGCAGGTACTGTCACTTACTTGAAAAGGTAAGTGAGCTCACATAGGACCAATATACTGAGATGGAAGAACCCTGTATTTTGTTGGGTTTATCTCCCGTCCCCTCTCATCCAAAAGTCAGGTTATTCATTAAAAACCATTAGTATAACCCTAGTACACAAATGAGTACCAGGCCTGTAGGAGATTGCAACTAGTATTTGTTTAATAAGTATGTGAATGAACAGGTAAATAAAGGATATAAATCAATTAAGTCATCTTTATTTACAAGTAAACCAGAATTCTAAGCAATAAACTGATTAGTAATTTTAGATTTTGTGCTATTTCATAAATTAGCAGAAATGAAAATAGGTTACAATAATCATAATTAATTCAAGGAGAAATAAATTTCAATAAAGAGTTATGCTACCAAATATGAAAAATAATTTATAAATTAGTACTCTTGGATGCAAACAACAGAAATGGAGGGGGTTTTGCTAAGCAAAAATGAAAGTACAGAATGAGTATCCTTGGCTTGCAGATCAGATCACAAGCTGGGGCAGCATAGGAAATGTGTTGGAAGTTAGATGGCACTAACAGTCTGAAACATGACGAAAAGAGAAAGACATGATCCCACTCCTACCACAGATGGATGGTGGACACTCCTGATGGTAACACTAATGCTGGATGCCAGTCATGAGACATTGGAGTTTGAGGACATCTACTGCTGCCATCATGGCAGAGGATTCAGTCTGAAATATTTTAGACTCAGAGATGCATATTAAAAAATTTTCTACATGTTATGTCCAAATTGTGTGAAACTAGCAACTGTAAATAAATTGCTAAATGCAATTACTCTTTTCCATCTTAGTGTTATTAGAGAACCCAAGACAAGATATGACCTCTTTCTGTCTATAAATATATAAGAAAGGAGAAGTAAAACCAGCAAGGTGGTGGCAGGTAAGGAGCTCCTAGCATCAGCTCGTGCTACAGGTCATTTAGTAATCCCCCAGAGCTATCTAATGCACCTGTCTGTTGGCTCCAGGAGACAAGAAGGTCATCCTGCAACATCATTGAAAGATTGAAAGGAGAATACTACTCATCTGCAGAGAATATTTGTGAGTAGGGCCCTCCATATCTCTGAAGCTGATGCACATCTTCCACTGGCTGCACATTCTGCCTAAGGAGTAATTCTATGGCTGGAATTGGAAGCTTCACTTCCCAAAAAAGGGGAAGGAAGAGATAGTTAGGCACCAACTTAACGTACTGATTAGTGAATGCGGGGGGCTATATTATAATACTAAGAAGAGCTGGAGTTCGAACATGTGCAAGTCAGAAAGAGGCCTGTAACACCATTTTAACTCCACCTCTGGCACAAGGGGAAGCAGCATGGACTGAAAATCACAGTGCGGTTATGGACCAGCTTCTTTTTATCCAGATCAAATGGCAGTTCTGGCATGAGCCCCATCCTACCTCTGCCAGGAACATAGCTGGAAAGGCATGCACCAGCGTATCCAGGAAAATATAGACCACACCAAGGAGGCTGGTGATCATCCTACCATGGTGATGCAGGCCACCTCAGGTGCTACTATGTGGCTGGAATTGGAAGCTCCATTTCCCAGAAACAGGGAGGAAGAGATGGTTGACCACTGATTTCAGCTACTGATTAATAAATTTGGCTGGCTAAAGTATAACTCTAAAAATAGCTAAAGTTTTAAACTGTCCAAGCCAGGAAGTGATTGGTAGCCACCATTTTGACTACACACACAGCATGAGGACAAGCAGGCTCACTGAAAATCACCCTGATTGTAGGGACAGGTATCTTTCACCCAGGTTGGCTTGCAGCCCAAGCCTAGGCTTCAATCCCATCTCTAGCAGGGAGAAAGCTGGTGGGCCCTGCAAAAGCCTTTCCAGGTAACTGAAGTTGTACATTTCACAAAGAGAATAGTATGATATGTACAGGGGCAACTGCAGTCATATTGGGCCTGCGCTGCATAGATTGCTCTCCATATAAGTAGCTCCATCCCAGCCCCAGGAAGGGGAGAAATGCACTTGAAGCTTCATAAATCTCTCTGGGCAACCATAGTCTAGAACTACACTACTTGGATTACTACACACAGTTGTAGCTTCATCCAAACACCTGGCAAAAGAAATGGAGATGAAGTTTCATCAGTTCATGGGGCACGGAGGGCAGCTTGAGTAGCACAGCTCAGAACACCAACTGCATCCTTGGCTCCTACTACACAACCAGCAAGGGAGAAAGGGCAAGAAAGCCCTAAACTAAAGAGCAAAACTCCACCCTGAATGAATACTCTAGTAAGCCAGATGTCAAGGCACCAAAAAAAATTTCAATCTACACCAAGAACCAGGAAGATATGACCCAGTTAAAGAAGCAAGTCAGGCCTCCAGATGACAAAAAGGAGTTGAAACAACTAACATAGATGTTCCAACAAATCTCCTTAATAAATTCATTGAGATGGCTAAAGAGATTAAGGATATTAAGTAGACATTGGATGAGAATAAACAAGAAATTGAAAGTGTACATAGAAAGTTAGTAGATTTTATTGGAATGAAAGACACAATAAATGAAATTTAAAATACACTGGAGTCGTTTAATAGCAGATTTGAGGAAGCAGAGGAAAGGATTGGTGACCTTGAAGAAATGGCCTCTGAAAGTGAACAAACGAAAGAAAAGATGAAGAAAAGAAGGAAAAATTGTACAGTGTCTCAGGGAAATAAATGACAGCAAGTGACGTGCAAAAACATGTGTCATCATTGTCCGAGAAGGAGAAGATGAGGGAAAAGGGGCAGAAGGAATATTTGAAGACATGATGGAAGAAAATATCCCAACCCTATTGAAGGATATAGATTTCCATATCAAGAAGCACAACATACTCACTTCCAAATAAACTGAGTTTCTAACGAAAAGACTAGCATTGCAGGAAATACTAAAGTATGTGCTACTGCCTGAAAACAACAGATTGTCAAGAGAGGCCTGGAAGAGCGTAAAGAAATGAAGATTATATCAATAAAAGTAATTAAAGTATCAGAAGAGTGGCAAAAATAATACAAGACAGGAAAAAATATTCAGGAATGAACTTAACCTATGATGTAAAGCACTTACATCCAGAAAAATACAACTAATTGTTCAAAGAAATCAGAAAGACCTAAATAAAGATAAAGACCTAAATAATTGCTCACAGTTTGGAAGACCAAATATCATTAAGATGTCAGTTATACTCAAATTGATATACAGATTCTATACAATCTGGATAAAAATTACACTACAAATTCTAAATAAATTCAAAATATGAGATTATCAATTTTATTTGGAAGGGTGTTTGGTCCTGAATAATCGAAGCATCTTAAAAAGGAAAAGCAAAGTTGGATAGCTCTCATTTCCAGACATTAAATCGTATTACTTGGTTACCTTGGTAAAAACAACATGCTACTGGCATAAAGACAGACACATAGACCAATGGAACCAAATTGATGGTTCAGAAACAGACACTCACATTTATGGTCAAGTGATTTTTGACTAGTGTGTCAAAAGTACTCAGCTCTGGCAGAATAGTCCATTCAACAAATGGTGCTGAAAGAACTGGATATCCATACCCAAAAGAAGGAAAGAGGACCCCTATCTCACACCTTATCCAAAATTTAACACAAAATGGATCAAAAACCAAAATATAAAAGCAAGAACCATATTGCTTCTAGAAGAAAATGTAGGAAAATATCTTCAAGACCTGTAGTAGGTTGTGGTTTCTTAAAGGAGATAAGAAGATGACTGAGGTGGGCTACTGATATTTAATGTATGTAGATGTTTTAATTAACCTTACTGTAAAAGCGTGGAAATGTACAGAGTTCATAGTAACACATTTAGTGAGTAAGAGCTGTTTTATAAGTCAGAATGTTCCTTAAAATGGTAGTCTAGGGATATAAGTGCCAATTGAAAGAAAACTAGAGAATAATCTAGGGAATGAATAGCACAGTAAATCCAGAAGTGGATAAGAATTGTGGTTGACGACACAGAGGCAAAAGTGTCCTTGGTGAGCTAGAGCAGGTGTACATCATTCTTATAGGGTGGTGGGAATGTGGAGAAGCATGGAAAAAAGCAACCGGATAGACTAATGGACTGTGGATAATAGTAATAATGTAATATTCATGCATCTATGCCAAAGATGTACTGTGTTGATAATGAGGGATAATGGAAAAGGTGTGCCAAATGTATGCTAAGGACTTTGAAATAATTTGTTGATACTATGTCATAATCTATAAAAAATGTTCCTCTATGGTATGGTGTGTTGATAGAGGGGTGTTGTTTGGGAATTCTGCACATGTGCATGATTGTTTTTTAAGCTTACAAATTCTGTCATAAAAATATCTTTAAAAATAGTAATAGGGTGGGTTGAGGGAACATACACCAAATGTAAGTAATGACTATAGTTAGTAAGATTTTGGTAATATTCTTTCATAATTTGAAACAAATGTCTCAAAACAATGCGAAGTATTTGTGGACTGATGATATATGGGACCCCTGTATGATGTTATGCACTTTTGCTTGTAAGTTGCCAACTTGTACTATACATTTATTATATATCCATGTTCATGTATAAATAATATAAAATAATAATAGGGTGGTTTGGGGAAAATACTTTGGTTTGGTTAGCAGTAATATTTTGAGGTTACTTTTTAATCATTTGTTAAATATATTTCACAGCAATGCAAGGTATTGTTGGTAGTTTGAGGTATGAGAGGACTCTATGATATTATGTATGTTTGAATTGTAAGTCCACAACTGTAACTATACACTTGTTGTTTATTTATGGGTATTTATGACTGATATACTTCAATAAATTAAAAAATATACCTAGAGAAAGAAATCACTGATTCATTGCAGGAACATCCCACAGCCAAATACATTTTGTAGAAGCTTGTTGATCTGAGCCTCACAAATGGAGCCTTTTATCTGAGGTATATGGCCAGAGAAACAACAATTAATGATAAGTTGAAAAATACTCAGGTTTCTGTTCTACTGTGGCCTTATTACAGATTTTTACAAACTTGAAATTTTCCTAGTTCATGATCCTCCTATTCAGGCAGATCTAAGTTATTAAATGGGATATAATTCAAATGCTACCAGCAACACAAGCTTCTCTACCTAACAGTTAGAGATTGTATTTTTGCTTGATTATTTTTCCTATCATGACTTGCACAACATCACTGTATCAGTCCCCTGTCATATCCTCACAACATTAAGACTTTGATCAAATCATTCCTTCTCAGTGGAGACTTCCATGACTTTCCATGTCCCCAATTTCTTACCTCCTCCATGTTCCATGCTTATGAGCATGTGCCTTTACAACTTTTCCTATGAAAAGGTACAGGCCATTTGCTTTCCTCTTAAATGTGAGCTTGTCCTGGGAATTCCATGGATCAAAACAATGCAAGCATAGGAAATTGCTCTCCTTCTAGGTTTTCAAGAAACAAATAAAGGCTGCAAGATGACGACATCATCCTAGAACCTCAGGCTCCTGCTCTGCTGTGCTTCAGATGAGATATGTGCAAACTTGACCATGGTATTTTCCTTCCAAGGTCATCCTCCTATTCAGCTATAAAGTCCACCATATTAAAATAGGATATGAAATAAATTATGCAACCATCTATGAAGGTAATATCAAATGTAAAAAAAAGAAAACTTGATTTTCCCTCATACAAGTAGGTAGATCCCTTTACTCTCCACCCTTTCCTTACCTCATCTATTTTAGAAAAATTCAGATTGTAAATGAGTTCTCTGTCCTTTTCAGAAGTATGTATATTTTTTGTTTGTTTTTGTTTTTATTTTTTAATTGGCTTTTAAAAAAAGATATACAGGTAGCAAAAATGTTACATTAAAAATATAAGAGGTTCCCATACACCCCACCCCACTCCACTTTTCAAAGTTATATATTTTTAAAAGATAAATAGTTGCTTAACATACTGATCTGGTTTTTTTAATAGACACTACATATGTACTCTTGAGATTCTTGACACTCTATTAGAGAATGTAGCAGGACTCACCAGGATGGAAATTTAATGCTTTCTTTTTATTTTGTGGGTCTCCACCCAATGAGATGACACCCTAGGACAATATGAACACATTCAAGACCTTAATATTAATGTGAAACTATGAAACTTATCCTTGGAAGGCTGAAACTTAATGGTTACCAAAGATTCCAAGGGGACAGAGAGGGAAGAATAGGTGGAATAGGGCATATTGAGATCACTGTAATTGTTCTGCATTAATTATCAATGATGCATGCATTATGATACATTATGTCAAAACCAATAATATAGTACAGTGCAAAGTATAAACCATAATAGAGACCATTGTCCATGGATAGTAGCAATGCTTCAATATTTGTTCATCAACTGTAACAAATGGACCATACTCATGTCAGATATTATTAATAGGTTAAAATGTGAGAAAAGGGGGGATGGGGTGTATAGGAAGTCCCTATATTTTCTATGTGACTTTCCTTTGACTTAAAGCTTCTTTGAAAATAAAATAAAAAAACAAGACACTGAAGGAACATACTGAAGAAATTTTCATATACATAAATGATAGATCATGCACTGATGAAAGATGCAAGGGAAAGAAAATTTAGTTTTGTTGTTTTGGAGATTTTGCATTACATGAAAGTTACATCTATGGCAGGAGAAGGATAACTGGTGCAATTGTTGTGTAGGGCAATTTGTGTGGGTCAAAGTATAAACCAAATTGTATGCTACATACAGATCATGGTTAATAACAATGTTTCAATATTTAATCACCATTTACAATAAATGTACCACACTAATGAAAGGTTGTTAATGGGGGGAAGTATGAGGGATGCAGTATATAGGAATCCCTCATATTTTTGATGTAACTTTTATGTAATCTAAAACTTGTATAAATATAGAGGAATATCTTTCTCATTCACCTAGGAACCATCTCTTGGAAATGGAATAATCAGGAAGATAATGCCCTTCTCTCCCATTTTCTGTGGGAGAGTAGGTGGAAAACTTAAATGGACACCTGGCTCCAAGTTGAAAAACTACCTTATGTCTTAAAAATATGATAACTTTTTATTTCTCTTTATGTTTCCTTGGAAAATGGCAATTAACTAAGCCAGAGGCTCACCTCCGTTGCCACATGTGTTTAAGATAAACTCTTTGTGATGAATGGAGCTGTCAATTTTCTAACTGGAGAACCAGTTATCATTTCCCTTGAGAACATGTGTGTATAATGAGTAGTTTTCCTACAGATATCTAAAAAGTTGATATTTTCTTCTGACTTTGCAAACTCTTTACAGTATTGTCTGGATGTACATCACTTTTCTATATTTACTTAATCAAACTGTTGCCTTTCTCATCTATCCTTTTGGAGTGGTTTTGTGATTGGCAGAATGTTTTGTTTTGAATTATATTTTCCCCAAGTCTGATGACATGGATTGAATTATCTGGAAACTTACTGAATTAGGTAGATAATTTACAGGACATGTGGGCATGTAGCAGTCAGGTAAAGGACCCTGAATTATTCAGTGTGCCAACTAGATCTTCATTTTTTTTTCAAATACTAAGCAAATAAAACACACTATTGAAAACGTCTGGGAAATACAGAGTCTCTAATCCTGTGAGAAACAACATATTGTTAGCTAATTTGGAAGCTAGAATCTTCTCTGCTAGTATTTCTCCTAAAGGAATACTATATCTCTGTCATATTGGCAAAGGGCTTATGAGAAAGCATACTGATGTTGCCTCACAAGGATTCCTTTGATTTGGATAAATTAATGTATCCAAAGAATAAATGGTTTTAGGTCTCATCACAGGCAAATAAATTCCTGGAATTCATGTAATGTACATTATTTTAGAGGAAAGGAAAAACTCTTGTCAAAGGCTTGAAGGTAAGATTGTGAAAATTGGAAGAGGAAATGTAGCAATAAAAGCCACTTTCTCTTTGAAGGTGCCTTCCTTCTTTCTCTATTGTCTTCACTTGATAGGGAGGGTGACTCCCTTGTTAGGTGCTAATGTGGTGGGTGATTTTAAATTGGAGCCTATGCTCATTTGCCTTCTGGAAAACCCCAGGACCCTTAAAAAATATGCAAAATCTACTCTGCGTGCTCTAGAAATTGAACAAGAAATGCTGAATGACCGCCCACCTATTTACAACATTATTAGCTGAAAAATTTAAGCCCACTGTTGAGATCTACTGCTCAGAACAAAAAATCCCTTTCAAAATATTTCTGCACACTGACAATGCACTTGGTCACTCAAAGCTCTGATGAAGTTGTACAATGAAATTCACATTGTCTTCCTGCCTCCTAATCCAACATCCATTCATCAAACCATGGATTGAGAAGTCATTTTTAATTCAGGCCTTATTATTTAAAAATACATTTTATGAGTTACAGCTGCTATAAACATTGAGCTTTCTTATGGATCTCAGCAAAGTAAATGGAAAAAATTGTGAAAATGATTCACCATTATAGATGACATTAAGTTCAGTTGTGATTCTTGGGAGGAGTTCAAACTATCAAAACTAACAGGACTTTGGAAGAGGTTGATTCCAACTCGCATGGAAAATGTTCAGGGGAAGTAATGGCAGATGATATGAAAGAGGAAGAGAACTAGAATGTCATTGTTTCATTTTAAAAGAATGAATACAGCATTTACTCAAATAAGAAGTAACATCATCTGAAATATAGAATGTTTAAGCTTTGCGTATTCCTTCACAAAATTTTTCTCACTTCATTATTTTTATCTGTACTTTAGATATACCTATACAAAAGAAAAGAATTATGATTCTGTATATTTCTTAAGTCCATCATGTTTTATATGAGATATTTGTATTATCATGTTGAATTTCCCCAAAGTAGATATTTTTAGTGCATTGTATGAATAAGGAAGTGAGGTCCAGAGAAAACCAAAGATGGAGACCTTGAGGACTTAAACCAAAAGCTTTTTAGTATTGCTTCTTTTATTCTTTCTACTATGTCTTAGCGCCTTCATTTCTCCTACAAGCTAATTGTATGGGATATTCTTTGAAATATGAACAAGGGCATTGTGACACTGTGTGGTTTCTCTTCCTGGCTTTGCTACTCTCATCTGTAACAAATGTTCCACAACAATGCAAGGTATTGGTGGAGGGGTGATGTTTGGGGATTTTGCATGTTATCCATGATTGTTCTTTAAGCTCACAATGTTTTTAATAAAAATATTTTTTAATTGAAAAAAAAAAAAAGAACTAGAGTAAGCACTGGAGCCTGAAGATGGGACTGAACTTCTGCAATCTCATGAGGCATATTTAACCGATGAGGAGTTTTCTTCTGAATGAACAAAGAAATTGTAGTCTTGAAATATAATCTATTCCTGGTGAAGATTCATCTCAAGTACACCTAGAATATTCTCCAGGATATACTACATGCTTGTTATCAGAACTAGTCTCAACAAAATTTGACTGATTGAAATTTACAAACTAATTTCTCTGACCACAAAAGAATGAAGCTGGAAATTAATAAGGGACACAGAATGATAACTGACATAAAGAAATGGAAGTTAAACAACACACTCTTAGACAATCAGTTTGGTCAAGGAGGAAATTGATAAAGAAATTAGTAACTTCCTTGAAATGGATGAAAATGAGAGCAGAACATGTCAAAACACATGGGATACAGTAAAATTAGTGAAGAAATTTATAGCTATAAATGCTTATATTGGAAGGAAGGAAGGAAGACAAGGAAAGAAAGAAAGAAAGAAAGGAAAGAAGAAAGATGAAAGAAAGAAAGAAAGAAAGAAAGAAAGAAAGAAAGAAAGAAAGAAAGAAAGAAAGAAAGAGCAAAGATCAAAGACTGAATTGAACACCTGGAGGAACTAAGAAAAGAACAAAAAAATAATCTCAAAGCAAACAGAAAACAGGAAATCAAAAATGTTAGAGCAGAATTAAAAGACATGAGAATTTAAAAAGAAAAGAAAAGAAAATTTTAACAGATCCAAAGATGGATCTTTGAGAAGGTTAATGAAACTGACAAACTTAGGAAGCAGATATGGCTCAACCACTTGTCAACTGTCTATCATATGGGATGTCCAGGATTCAGGTCCCAGTGGTTCCTAAAAAAAAGAGGCAGACGCCACCCCTTGCCAGAACAGAGCTAGATGCTGCTGCAACAAAGCTAGACACACCCCCACTGTAACAGCAGAGGCTTCAAGCCAGTAGACACCGCAGCTCACAGGGAGCAGATGTGGCTCATTCTTTGGGCACTCCCCCCTCATGTGGGAGGTCTAGGTGTGTTTCCCAAGACTTCCTGAGCAAGGTGAGCAAACAATTAGCACACAAATGAGAGAATTATCTGGGGGAAGAGGCAGATAAATAAAGTAAATTTTTAAAAAGTAGTTTAAAATAATAGAAAAACCTTTAACCAGACTAAGAAAAAAGAGAGAGACAGAAGATGCGATTAAAATAAAAAATGAGAGAGGAGATATCACCACTGATTCCACAGGAAAAATATATCATAAGACAATATTTTGAAAAAAAAATGCCAACAAGATGGCTAAATTAAATGAAATTGACACACTTCTAGAAACACACAAGCAACCTACATTGACAAGAGAAGAAATTGATGAACTCCATGTACCAATCACAAATAACAATATTGAATTAGTTGTCAAAAACCTTCCAACCAGGAAAAGCCCAGGATCAGATGGCTTCACAGTTGAATTCTATCAAGCATTCCAGAAAGAACTAACAGCAATCCTACTTAAATTCTTCTGAAAAATACATGTGGAGGGAACATTGTCTATCTAAGTCATTTTATGATGCCAACATAACCCAAATACCAAAACCACATAAAGATGTCACCAGAAAAGAAACCACTGACCAAACTCTTTAATGAACTGCATGCTAAAATCTTCAACAAAATATGTGCAAAACATACTCAGCAGCAGATCAAATCAATTTTAGACCGTGATCAATTGGGTTTCATCTGAGGTATGCAAGGATGTGTCAATATAAAAAATAATTATAAATATAATACACCACATTAGCAGATCAAAAGAAAAAAAATCACATGATCATTTCTATGGATGCAGAAAAAGCATTGGCAAAAATACAGCATCTGTTTTTATAAAAACACTTCAAACGATAGGAATAGAAAAAAAATTCTCACCACGATTAAAGGTATTTATGAAAATCCCACAGCGGACAGGTGGGTCACAATACGTGCACCCATATCATCTCTCGTGCAAAGAAAATGGCTTTGTGGGGGATAAAATCATGCCTGAGTGAGGTGTTTTGGGGAACCCACAAAGCAGGAGGCTTCTGGCCATCAATCTGGAGAGAGTGTGACAAAAAGTGTCAAGGTTTCTGGTGCTTGTGGAGCTGTGAGAAGGAAAATCCCACCCTTAGGGCAGGAAGCTGCAGCATTCTCTAAACCCTCATGCCCCCATCCCGGTGCTCCCTGAACCCCACCAGCCTCAGAAAAATGACAAGGTTTGGAGGGTTCTGATGTAGGGTGCTGAGGGGTCTGATGAATGTGGGTTCAAATGTATGGACCCCGCTTTTTGAGCATACCAGTTAGCTTGAGGCAAAACTAGGGATAGGTGAGAGGTGAATCTGCTGAGGCAGACTGATTTACCTAAATTCCCTGGGATAGGGAAAATTGGTCTAGGAGAATGTGAAGTCAGGCAATTAGCTAATCCTGTGCAACACACTTAATGGAGGGGGACAGTAGGAAGTGCTTGGCAGGCTTCCAAGAGCATATTTAGGGTTCCTGGCAAGGTGTGGGTGCTCTTTCTCAGAAACACTGAGAGTCATTATTTTCTGTGGTGGGTTGGTTCCCCAGGGTCCCATTTGACTCTGGAAGGAGAGCTTTCATATGGGCTTCCTGCTAAAATCAGCAGGAAATCAGCACTGAATCTTATTGAGCTTCCCTTCTTTCTGAAGAAAAGGCCAAGTTCTTAACGTTGCACTGGCATTGCAAATCCTCAAAGGAATGAGTAGGAGACACAGTGTCTTGGGCAGGTAGAGGAAGTGTGCATGCGCAGAGCTGTGGGGGGAGGAACCAGCTGATGCAGCAAGGAAACACCTACAGGCAGCCAGGGGAGAGGGTTTGTGCTGGAGGCTGAAGCTCTGTGGGAGGAAGGCTGTTGTCCTGCTGACAGTGATAATGTCCTCCATCTCCTACCTGCAGCTTGGTGATGGTGAGTGTGAAATCTGTTCTAGAACCTCTGCCACTGAATCGAACAGGGACTCCAGATGCTTGGGATGATGCGTAATAGATGAGCAGTTTAGGAGCCTGGCCTGGTTTCTGCTTGTGCAAGTCTATGCTTCTGCTCACACTCTGACTGGACTTGCAGCTGATGGTGCTGGTGTCTCCTGGAGACCCAGCCTTGGAGGCTGGAGACTGGATCACACAGTGTCACCACTGGACCCCGCATCAGAATGGAAAATGACACACATTCCTACCACTTTATCAGAGACAGATTAAATGCATCATTTAAAATGTGCTTTCTAATTAAATAATTAAATAACAGCACATAATTGGGCCATTTTGGAAAGAGGCATTATGTCCCTTCCATCTTAAAATCATTTCTGAATTCTTCAAAGATATAGTCCTGAAGACACTGGGGCACTTTTAGATTTCTCACCAGAAATCCAGAGGAGCAGGGACATGAAGAATTGCATGTTTGAGATCATCTTGCTGCTCTGCCTGCACGATGCTGCTCAGTTCACATTGCAGAGTGCCCATTTATAGATTCTGAGCAGCTGACCTGGGCCTGGGGGAGCCTATGAAAAGCAATCAGTGCACGTGGAGAAAATTGTATGGGCAGGCAGTGGTGGACTATGCAGTGGAAATAAGAGTTAAAAATATCTTCACAGAGAGACTAATTTTGTGACAAATCAGAAGCTTTAATACAAGCTTAGATCTCTAAAACCACAAAAAGTATCAAATCTAATGAAGATATTTACTTTAAGTAAAAATATATTCCTGTGCCCCCTCTTCACCTTCTCCTAGTCTCTGCTAGCTGCATCTTTGACCTGAACTTGCTTTTGAAGTGACCACCTCCTAGGCCAAGAGAGGCCTGGGCTAAGGAGGCTAGCAGCAGGTCCGTGTAGTTCCTTCAGACCTGAAGTCCTTAGGGACCCTGGGAATGAGACCCAGGCCTCTGTTTTCCTTCTTCTGCAGCTCCTACCTCTACAAACAGAGCTTCATCTTACTAGGCTCCAGCTGCTCAGTGTTTTAGCTGTGCCTTTGTTGGGGCCATGGCTGGGGCACCTGCTGTGCTGTGCTGTGTGGAGATGTCTGTGGGGGCCACATGCTGCTACCTGCTCTCCAAGACTTTTGGCAAACGGTGATTTCCTGCTTTACTAGTAAATTGGCCCATGAAATTTCCTTTAGGTACAATCAGGCTCCATCCTGTCATCCCTCATTCCTCTAGATGCTCTTTTCTTCTGGGAAACTGCCCTTAAGTTGACACCATTTCCCTAGTGTTCTAAGTTCCTGGGACACTCTTTGAAAAATTTATCCCGAAACACCTGTAATTTGAATAAAACAAGAAATTTTCATCATTGAAATAGTAGAAACAAGGGTTTCCTCTGCAATTTCTTGCTAATGACCTACCTCTTCTACAATCCAAGGGAAGCAAGCTGACGAACTGCTTGGGACTTGCACATGGAGCTGAAATGCACAGTGACTTCTGTGGTTCTGTTTGTGTTCAGATGCCATAATGTCGCCATGTTTATCAAACCTCCTTCTGATCCCATGTCCTGACAATTAAGCTGATTGCAAACAGACTGCTAAGGATGGATAGAGCAATCTTGTATGTTGTAGATATCTTCTTGAGAAATTCACATCCATCTAGATAAGAGGGCAATGCCCTTGATTCACCTGAATCCAATGACTATCATTACATTTTCTATTTTGTCCTTTCTGTATTGGAATCCCTTTTACCTCCCCCTTCTAGGAGGAGAGACTCACACCAGGTTATCAGTCAATGAACCCTCTGAATGGTCTTCAATTTCTCATTTGACAAGAAGAACATAGGGATAGCTTTGTTATTATAATTAAAAGAAAAAAACTTAGTTTCTGATATTATTATGTGGTATTTTAATTACCATATAGTTCCCATTGCTCCCTGCAGCTACAGTATTGACTTGGCAGAGACCATGTTAATGTGTCCAAGGACAGAAGGACCTGGATAGAAACCTGCACAGCTCTGTGATTTTGTGCCCTACAAGAGCAGCTCACAACCACTTACCAGAAGTGATGCCCTTGAGCACACCTGCTGGATTTTTCATCTTGTCAAGAGCTTTTATCTAGGCCACTTGCTCTATATCAATGGTTGGGAAAACTCATGTTCTGCAGGAAAAGTGAATTCCTAAACTGTGTTTTGGGGGATCTTAAAATCCCTTTCACATCAAGGATTTCCTTTTAAAATTGTGTTTCTTTAAAAGAAGCTTTGTGCTGGCATAGGTGGAAGGAAGGATAAACAAGGAAGTATTGCATGGTTATGAGTCCCCCTGCCATTTAGCAGAACTCTTAAATATTTCACCCTTCTGATTTTGCAGCAATGTGTCTTCCCACTTGTGAGTTTACCGGCAATTTCCCAAATAAATGGATATAAGTGGGTTCAGTTTCTGAAAATAATCTTTGTGAAATAATAATAATATACTTTGTGGGGGGGGGAACAGAAAAAAGAAAGAAGACTAGAGAAGATTATCTAAAAGAAGAGGAAAGAGTAGAGGGGAAGAGAAGAAAATGTATAACTTCAGGTCCAAATTTGATAAAAGTCAAGGACCAAAAATATGTTTAACTTTAAAGCCATTTTTATCCTGAAAGTACTCAAGGACAGTACAAATAGTTGACCTCTGATTCCAGGGCTATACAAGAGTCTGAGTGATAAAAGACAGTCAAGAATTTTCCCATGTGGGGTACATTATCCTGAAGGACCCTACCGTGTGCTATGGGCTAGAGAGTTAGAAATCCCAAAGTAAATGTGAACCAAAGTAAAAGTGGAATCTATCCTTCTGCAACAGAGAGGAATTAATAGAAAGGTTTGTTTTGTTACAAAATGGATAATAAAAGATATATTAGCAGTGTAAAGAGAAACATAACTGACAAGAGCTATCTGTAAATACTAGCTAGGTGCAAAATTAATTGTGGTGTTGCATTGTTGAAATTGCCATTTGATATTGGCATGCACTGTTAGATAAATGTAGTTATGTTATACATGGTTTTAATGTAAATTTCTCATCTTATGTTTCTTTGCAATTGACTTATTAATTGCTGTTTATTTTATATTTATTTTAGACTATGGAAAAGATTTTAGACAAAAAACAAATTTGAACAATTTTCTTATTTGAGTACAAAATGGGTCATAAAGCAGCAGAGACAACTCACATCATCAACAGTGCATTTTTTGTCAGGATCTGCAAACTAATGTACAGTGCAGTGGTGGGTCAAGAAGTTTTGCAAAGGAGATAAGAGCCTGGAAGATGAGGAGCATACTGCCCAGCCACCAGAAGTTGACAACGTCCAACTAAGAGCAATCACCAAAGCTGATCCTTTGACAACTGCACCAGAAGTTGATAAAGAACTCAACATCGGCCCTTCTGTGGCATTTTAAGCAAATTGGAAAGGTGAAAAAGCTTAATAAGTGGGTGCCTCTTGAGCTAACTGAAAATATTTAAAAATTGTTGTTTTGAAGTGTTGTCTTCTCTTACTCTATACAAAAACAAATCATTTCTTCACCAGATTGTGACATGGGACAAAAAGTGGATTTTATACAACAACCAGTGACAACCACCTGAGTTGCTAGACCAAGAAGAAGCTCCAAGCACTTCCCAAATCCAAATTAGCACCATGTGAGTGAGTGCCAGCCCATGAGCAAGACCCTGTGCTTCAACGTGCTCAAAGTCACCAAGGCTGCTGGCACCAAGAAGCTGTTCCAGAAGTTCTGAGACTGGACACCTGTCCGTCCCCTTGGCTCAGTATAAATAAATTTTTTTTCACATCTACAAACAAAAAAAAAACAAAAAATAAAAAAGAATTTGCAATAAAAACTGGTCTTGGTCACTGTTTGCTCATCTTCTTCCAGTCTGATCCACCATAGCTTTATGAATCCTGGTGAAACCATTACATGTGTAAAGCATTCTCAGCAAATCCATGAGCTACACTGAAAATTGCCATGCCTGCAGCCTGCAGAAAGGGCCCAATTCTTCTTCATGACATCGCTTGACTGCACATCACACAACCAATGCTTCAACAGTTGAATGAACTGGGCTACAACATTTTGCCGCATCCGCCTTTTTCACATGAGTTCTTACCAATTAACTACCAGTTCTTCAAGTATCTCAACAACTTTTGGCAGGGAAAACACTTCCACAAACAGCAGGATGCAGAAAATGTTTTCCAAGAGTTCATCAATTTCAAAAGCACAGATTTTTATGCTACAGGAATAAATAAAAATGTGTTGATTGTAATGATTCCTATTTTGATTAAGAAAGATGTGTTTAAGCCTAGTTATAATGATCTAAAATTCACGGTCTGAAATCATGATTCATTTTGCACCAACCTAAAAATATTAGAAGATTTTATAAAATTGTCTTAAATGACTGTTGGGGTGCACACATCCGAATTGTGTAAAACGCTGCATGCTGGGAGCTCCAAAGAAAGTTTTTGATATATTTCCCAGGAGAATCTGGCAGGCTGAAGTAGAGACATTCTCTCTTTGGGCTGCTTGCAATTTATTGATGATTTAAATCTACACTGTAACAATTAGGCCAGCTCTTGCTTCACCGAACAAATGGGTGCCATTACCGGGACAAGCTGACACATGAATCTAACCATCTAACAAAAGACAAGATTTCAAACCAGAGGCAAGGAACACAGCCTCATGAGCACCACCTCTTTGGTGGGCCTTGTTTGGTAATACATGGTAATCTACTTCTCCAGTATAACAAAGCTGTACTCATTTATAATACAAATACTACCCATGATTCTTCTAAACCTTTATTTGAACCCATAATTTTAAATATACCTATTAAATATATCTCTCAGTCTTATGTCTTTGAAGTGTTCATATGCTGGTTGAGACATGAATCGCAAACGAATTGCTGCTAACTCCTCTCAAGTTCTTCATTATATATAGAATCAGATCTCTGCGTAGCCCTCACAGTAAAAGCTGTCTCTGGAAATGAGCAACCAGATACTTAGATGTCACCCTTAGCACTGTCCTTTAGGTCAGTTTGTCCAATAACAAAGTGATTAGTGCCCTAAAGTGCAGCCTCACCACCTACTGGTGATAGGTAAAATGGCTTCAGCTCCTAAGGTGTCATAGAGCAGGTTCTTCATTTACTCCCACCCCAAATCGATGATATTTTTAGACTTATGCAAACAACATGAGGATCACTTCTAAGCTTAGGACACCAACTTAGGAACAAATAAAACAGAAGCCCTGATCTCATAAAGTTTTCGTTTTGCTGGAAGGGACAAACAATAGACAAATAATATCTCTGTATCCTCTCTTATCCTGCTTCTCTGAGATTTCCTCTCCTGGGCATTAGGTGCACAGTGCAGGTACCACAGCTCTTTTCTCCTCTGACTTGCCTTTCAGGAAGCTGAGGTGCATCCCTCAAGGTGGTGCCCACTGCCCCCTTCCTTCCTTTCCCTCCTACTGGGATGGGCATGCTCACAGCACCCCTCTGGTGGGCACAGACGTCCCTGGATGACATGATGCAGTAGTGCCTCACTGCAGTTCCTTGTGCTTAGGGGGATGGGCTCCCACTGTACTCCAGGTCCTCTGACTTTTGTAGGAAGAGTGAAGGGACCCAGCTAATTGGAGGATTGAGTGGGGTTATCTGCCCCCAGCTGCTTCTTGTAATCTCTAGGAAAGGAGAAAGTAAGCCAGGGCATCTACAGCGTCCCTGTTGTGCACCAAGCTCTGCCTGAACCAGCGGTTACCTGCAGACTCACCTAGCCATCATTATTAGAGTCTATAAATGCTCTAATAATGATTGAAGTGAAGAACACACAACTATGTAATTATGCCAAATACTACTGTTTGTACAATTTGGATGAATTGTATGCTTTATTAATATGTATCAATAAAATTGATTTGTTTAAAAAATATGAAGCAATAGAATTTATTTTTAAAAACTGAAAGGGGAAGAACTCTTCAGGAATAAGATAAAATCAAATTGAATCACTCTAACCCTTTGCAATGTAGGAACTTTCCTCTTCAGTATGAATTTAAATAAATTTTAAAAATACATAATTTTTTTAAAAACTATTTTGTCTCCATTTGCAATTCATCTTTACATTCCTGAGCACTATATTGATCTGTGCTCTGTTGACTTTTCCTTGGAATAAGTTTTAATCTCTTTCTGAATCCCTCATATCATGAGTAAAATAAAATTTTTAACACAACAGTTTTTATGTCCATATGAAAATTACACTCTCCCTGAGTCCATTAAGTGGGTTATGGCAGGACATATAATGTCCTGCATCTGTCCCTGCAATATCATTTAGGGCAACTTAAAGTCCTGAAAATGTCCCCACATCACACCTCTTCTTCCTTCTCCCTGCCTTCAGAAATGCCCATGGCCACTGTCTCCATTTCAATGATACCATTTCTTCCATTGCTAGAGTCACAGTTGTTCTATAATAGAATACCAATAAGTCCACCCTAATGAATATTTTATTCCTCAATCCTGTGAACCCTGGGATGGTGATGTATCCTGCACCTTTATATTGAGATATGGCTTAAATACCACATGGCTGATGGATGCAATTCTCCTGCTTGCAGTTGTAGACCCTCTTGGTTCCCTGGTGTGGTGGTTGACCATCTTCACCTCCCTGTTAGCTGACCTGGGTAAAATAGTTTCTTTAAAATCCCTAATTATAGTTTGACAGTTATGTTTTGGACTTGGTCCTTCCACCTCATTTAGTATTTCTATTTATCATACTTTCCTCTTGGGTTTGATTACCCTGTCCAGAATTTGGCTGGATTGGTTTCATTATATTTGCACAGCTTGTTCCTTTGAGAGGTTTAGAAGTGTTACATTCTGTTGCTGTTCTGTGTCTACTAATATTACCCCTTTTTATTTCCATCACTGTCCACACAGTCTGAAGGGGCGAGCCAAGGTCTCTGAACATGGGCAGATGCTACTTCATGTGATTCCACCTTCCACTGCCCACCTCACCCCACCTAAGCCCATGAAGAATGAGGTGGGCTTTCCCCAGCTCTATGCAGAAAACTAGCACTGGCTGGTTCAAGGGCTAGTCCTGCTCACAAAAAATAATAGAAGTTTCCAGATTCCTATTTCCCCATCAGTTCGATCACACAAATTAAATCTTTGAGGTTTTCCTCAAAATTTGTTTTCTGCTAAATGAGTTCCAATCATGATTCTCCAACTATGAAATAAATTTAGCAATTTTCTATTTTTTCTCTGATTTCAAAGATTTTGAGGGCATGAAACACTGAACATAAAGTTCACATGGACAGGGGTTTCAATCTCTTCTTTTCCTCCTGGTCTGCCTTCTTCCTATCTGCTCTTCTTTGTTGGAACTTTATCTAGGTCTCTGCCAGGATTACCAGGGCAGTGTGGGAAATGGGAGACAGTGGGCCTTGCTGCTTCTTCCCCAGCAACAGACCAGCAGGACTTAACTGCACCAGTGAGGATGAGTGGGAGAATCAGGAAGCAGCCTAGCTTAACCCTAACTAGAAAGCAGAGTAACCAGTCAAAAGAGAATCAAGGTTATGAGAGTGGCTTTAAGACATCCCATAAATCCCCAAGAGAAAATATGTTAATTATTATTTTATTTTTAAAGAAACTTTAGATTACATAAATGTTACATTAAAAATATATAGTGTTAGCTTCAGCAGCACATATTCTAAAATTGGAAAAATACAGAGAAAATGGTCCCTGCACAAGGATGACATGCAAATTCGTGAAGCATTCCATATTTTTTTGTCTTTATATTTTAATATTACATTCAAATAATATGAGGCTCCCACTTTCTCCACACCAATTCCACATTTTCTTCAATTACTAATCACAATAGTTCATGAATAGAATATCAGTAAGTCCACTCTAATCCATACTCTATTCTTCCATCCTGTGGACCCTGGGATGGCTGTGTCCACTCCACATCTATGTCAAGAGGGGGCTTAGATTCCACATAGATGCTGGATGCAATCCTCCTGCTTTCAGTTGTAGGCACTCTTGGCTCCCTGGTGTGGTGGTTGACCTTCTTCAACTCCATGTTAGCTGAGTGGGGTAAGTCCAATAAACCAGAGTGTAGGAGCTGAAGTCTTTTGAGGCTCAGGGCCTGGCTATCACATGGTCAGTCCAGAGATTCAGGTTCCCTGGGTATATATTAAACCCCAGCACAAACTACAGTTCCGGTAAAAGTAACAAGATAGGCTTGTGAACAAAGATCATATCTGAGTCCAATATTTTTTAATGTGAAGAAAGTGGCCATAGTAGCTGCTGAGGGTAGAGAGAGGGAAGAAGAAATATGATGTGGAGGTATTTTCAGGACTTGGAGTTGTCCTGGGTGGTACTGCAGGGACAGTTTCTGGACATTGTATGTCCTGCCATGGCCCACTAGGTAGACTAGGTGAGAATGTAAACTACAATGTAAACCACTATCCATGTGGTACAGCAGTGCTTCAAAATGTATTCACCAAATGCAATGAAAGTGCCACGATGATGAAAGAGGTTGTTGATGTGGGAGTAGTGGGGTGAGGGGTGTGGGGGCTATATGGGGATCTCAGAGTTTTTTTAATGTAACATTTAAAAAATTAAAAGTAAAAAAATTTAAATAAAAAAAAATAAGTTTATAAGGGACTCCCTTAAGAATATATATATATATTTTTTTAAAGATTTATTTAATTTTATTTATACTGTAGTACCTCAGATAGCTCTTTCATCTGTCTGCTCATTGTTTGGTCACCTTCTCCAGGAGGCATCGGGAACCAAACCAGGGACCTCCCACCAGGGAGGCGAGTACCCAATAGCCCGAGTCACATCCACTTGTCAGCTGTGGCATCTGCTGGCTTGTGGCATATGTGTGTTGCATCGGGAGTGGCATCTAGCTCATTGTGGCAGGAGGTGGCGTCAGCTCATCTTCTTTTAGGAGGCACTGGGACCCAACCTGGGACCTCCCATGTGGTAAGTTGAGCCATATCTGCTTCCCTATAAGAATATTATTTTGAAAAAACAAACACACAAAGAGAGGAAGAACTGAGTAGGAGGCAACAGCAGCAAAATATTAGACTGTATAATGCAGATGTCACATGGTAACCAATTTAACTGACCCAAGAAAGCATATAAGAGCTTTAGTAGGAGCATAAAGCAGAGAGACATCAGAATCTTCCAGACACTGTGCTGGGAATATGCATTTCTGAGGCATGATACAGTGTCAGGGTGGTAAGAAGGAAAGATCAGAGTCTAGGCCTCTCATGGAGATAAGCAAGACCCAGAGGGAGAGGTCCTAAGTGCTGGACCCCTGACCAGCAGGGAGCAGTTGTGTGTCCATGACAGACCTGAGAACTTTGACAGCAGAGAGGGCAAAGAGCATGAAGAACCAATGAGAACATGCTGATCTCACAGCTCCTCCAAAGCTACCTGATCTCCATAGATGTCCATGATGGGCTTCTCTGCTGTGCCTGGAGCCAAATGCCAAGTAGGAAGCAGGAGGGCAAGGAACTCTCTGCACAGTCAAGGTGCTGTCTCACCATCACTCATGACTGTCCAGGGGAAAACACAGCGCTCAGTATGCAAATCTTGCTGGCTGAGATAAGCTCCTCCCAAAGTAGTAAATCCTGATACAGAAGCTACTCTTTTCTCTTCCATTCCGAGAAGCAGAACAATACCTGCAGTTTAATGTCCCCTTAGAAACAAGAAGGGAGTCTGTATTTTCAAGAGTGGAACCAGAATCCGTGGTCTTGTTGCCTGCACACACATTTCCCCCTGGTCAACTACACTTCTCCCAGCACCTCCTTCTTCCAAAGGAGTGGAGCAGACACAGCTCTGAAGCAGCAGAGGAGCAGCTCTTTCTCAGGTGAACTCTCTGTCTCCTTCTTTCTGAACAAAAGGGACCCAGCCTAGCCCTTTTCGGGATTTAGGGAATGTCCTTCACGACATTCTTGGCACACTGTCATTGAAAACAGACAATTGCTCAGATTCTATGCATCACTGGATGGAAACCCCAAAATGTCTGCCTCTCCTTGTGGATATCAACTTCAATCAAGTGAAAATGGTCGATGTTATGATCCTATGGAGAAACCAAGCTGAGGTGCAAAGAATCACCTGCATTGAACTCTATCATGTCTGAGGGGCAGGACAAAACTTATATGCAACAACAGCCTTCAAGATGGATTATCAGACACAAACATCCCAGAACCAGGTAGGGAAGATACCACACCTCAAAACTTGCATAGAACAAAATTGTGGCATTGTGTCCGTGATACACTAGGTGATTTACTGTATATGAGGGGTACCTCGCCATAAACACTAGCTAATTATGTCAAATAAAAGGTAAAAACAATGTTTCTCGACATCTTAGCCCTGAGGAACATGGATACAAGAGATTATCAATAGTTTTTAAAATGATTTATAAATGTATCCTTAGACTCTCTATTTCTCTATCTTTCCCCCATCTTTCTTTTCCTCTCTCTCCCCTTCTCTACTCCATAAATAGTTTAAGAGTTTATTATGAGACTCTAACTTCCCTGGGGTCAAAGCTTCAGTGAAGAATTTGTTGGCATGCTCCCCAAGAAGTCCTATTTCCTCCCTTCTTGTACAGTCCATCCAAGAACCTATCTAACTGCTTCACTGACTCTTCTCTTTTCCTCCATCCATCTGGTCAACGTCCATCATGGACGCTTCATAGAATGACAGTTCCTGGCAGCGCCTCCAAGGCATCCTTTGCCATGTAATGAACCACACACAGGCTAAGAATCTCAACACTTCTCAGTAATCCATTCTGTTACAACAGACATCACAAAAATCATTCCTATAGGATACAGTTGTGCATGATCAATAAAATGCCTTTCATTACAATGGCTTTTAAAATAATCATCTTTGATTAGTAACAAATACTTTTTTCTAACAGTCATTCCATTGCATTCTTCACATTATATTTCCAGTTTACTCATTTAGGATCATATATCCCTGTACAACCAGGTTATCTCTTCATTCCCCTTTCCAGCCCTATCACCCTCACAGCTTCTACATTTGTGAAAGAATTCTTCAAGGCAGAACCAGGAAAGGCCTTGACTTTTTTGCATTCTTGATTTAAAGGTTACAGAAAAGTATTTAATTTGACAAAGAAAGCTCACGTATGTAGATCCTTTAAGAATTATATGTAGATTTGCATATGAATGTTGAGGATTCTACTAGGCAAAATAATACACTTTTGTGTTTCTGAAGACCTTAAACTGAATTTATTACCATGGTTAAAAATCAAATAATAGAAAATATACAGGAAGGTAGAAAAAAAAAGTGTCATTGCTCCTCTTCCCTTCACAGCATATCCTGTAATTCTAGCACATTACTGAGAATAGTTTGTTTCATATCCTGTATTAACCTGTATTAATAAACATTTAAATTCCATTCAAATGGGATCATGGTATTACATTCTCCATAACACTCAGTTAAACCTGAGTGTGTACCTTCCATGTGACTATATACAGACCCACTTTGTCCTCTTACTAGCTGCATCTATTTCATTGCATTGCTCTATCCTAATTAGTTTAACTAAACCCCTATTGATTAAGACATCACTTATTTTTCACTTTTCACCTTCTAAACAAGATTTATCTGAGAAGGCTCATATATACACCTGGGCACATTCACCCAGTCGTTTCCAGCCCCAGCACAGTCCAGGAGCTTCTTTTTCCTACCTGCTACCCCGCACCTTCTTCCATGCCTGCAGCTTCCATTGGGTGACTTCACCCTTGGGGTCTAGCCTGCCAAGCAGTGTGGTTCAGTGCATGAGCTCCCGTGCAGCTCGCAGTTCCATCCCTTACTGCCTTGAGCAGGTCACCGAACCTCTCAGTACTCAGGTTTCCTCACCTACAAAAGGGGATAATATTAGTTTCTAGTCTATAAAATGTGGAGAATAATTAAATGTGTTGTCCATATACAATGTCTGGCACTTTGTAAGAGCTCTGTAAATGTCAATTATTATGGTAGGCATTGCTTGTATCTCTGCAGAGAAAGCCTCTTTCCATCCATCTTTCAAACCATCTTTGCTATGTCTGGGTCAGCTATTTTGCACATGTCATTTCCACTTGCCAAATTCTCTCTTTCCTCTACGTCCAGTTTGACTCCACTCTTTTCTCATCTTTGTTGTGACCCCACCCCATTGCTGATTTTGCTATTCAAGGCAACTAGCGAAAGCTCCCAGTGAGAGAACCAAAGAAACTTGCCCATGCTCTTCAGAATTACAATTGCGATTTCTTTTATAATGCTTGCTGTTGTGAAGGTCAGTATTAGATCTTAGTTCTAGTATAATTTATTACTGCTGATATATTATTGATTTTTAACTATTTGGTTTCTTCATTCATTCTACAAATGTTTGCCTATTATTTGCCTAGGAAAAATACTGGAGTGGGCCTCCCAAATACAATAGAAATAACATAGCAACTATCTGACAATCTTAGTAGGGTAGAAAGAATCTGACAGCACATAAGAACAATTAGGCATTCTAGGGTCAATTGCCTGCTTCTGTGCTCTACAAGATTTGGTCAGCTGCTTGGAGAAAATTCAAGAGACATGAATCTTAGAAACAATTAGGTATTCACATTCTAACCCAAGTAGGCAAATGTTTTGTCAAGTAGAGGAAGTGCTTTCTAAAAGCTGAAGGCCATAAAGATCTGTTAGGAGTTTAGCCTGGTGGCAGCAATGTAGGCTGAGGGTGCGAATGGAGGGTTACAAGGGAAACAAGACCAATTAGATGAAGCTGTTCACAAAAGAAAATGAGGTTTTGGAATCCCTGTTTGTGTTCCTATGGAAATGCCATGGCATGCCATGATTCCCTGGCAGCTCCAAAGGCAGCAAGACCTGGTGGAGCTCCATGAAAATGGTGGCACCTGTTTTGAGATTTACCTGTCCTATGACAGAAAACAATCATCCAAAATAAAATCTACTTTCCTACTCTCTTGACGTTTCATATCACATCATCAATTGCTTAATATCAAGTACATTTCAAAGAAATGCATATGCCTTGGATTGGTGTACAGTTAGCCTGTCTGTTTTGAAACAACATCATGGCCAAGGAAAAGTTCCAACAGGAAGACAGTCTGACATTAATCTTAACTTAGAAACACTAACAAGTTCCTTAATTACACTGACTGAGGGTTACCATTTGCAAAGCACCTCTCCCCATCAGGAGAAGATATGAACAGGTGGCAATCTTTTTATTTTGCTTGTTTTTTCTTCCCAATCTACATTCAGCCTACATTAGGGGAAGGAGGGAGGGAAGCAATCCTGATGTGGTAAAATGCTAGGGAATGGGAATATCGAGCCATGGACAAAAACGTATTAATCTCTAGGACTGCAGATTTGACCTAAGGAAACAAATATTTCCCCCTGTCAGGAGAACCCAGGGCTCCCACGCCTGCTGGAAAAGGGAGTTAAGATTCAGCAGCTGAACCAGGCTCTGCTCCACTTCAATGAGAAAGGTTTTGTACAGCCAGACATCAGAGAAATATCACCATGTTGGCCATTCGGCCAAGGGACCAAGGTGAAAATCAAATGTGAGTAAAATCCAAACTTTCCTCCCTCGGCTCTCTGTGCCTTGTGATCCTTGTGTTATAAAATGACCTATAAGTTCACTCTTTGCAGCCAGACTCTGATATTCTACAGGGTAAAGATAAAGAGAAAGCCTTAAGCAAACTTGAGAATCGAGTGCACATTTTCTCTGTTTCTCTGAAGGACAAGATTCAGTCACTGGGTGAGAATAACTTGCCTGAGTGATAGTTTCAGAAATTTACTGGGGAGCATCATCATAGATTCTGAACAGAGCCTTGCTCAAAGTTCAGAAAGGGAAACTCAGTTTTTGTATGAGTGAGAGACTAAGAGAAACCACTGTGTGTACAATTTCATCAAGGGGACCAAGCTGGAAATCAAATGTATGTATTTTTCAAACTGATTCTTACTGTTTCTGTCCATTGGATTTGCCTTTTGTTCCTTTTAGTGTATTTTCAGTAGTTGCAGGCCAGGGATGTAAAAAATTTCATTCCTAGATTAGATATAGAGAAGGGAAAATTGTTCCCCAGGAGGCTAGCTGATGGCTAATTTTTGAGATTTCCAAATCAAAATAATTTAATTGGAGAAGGGGTCGTGCTGCCCTTCTCAGGAAAGGTTTTTTAGAGGAGGAAACTTAGAAGAAGCACTGTGGTTCACTTTCGGCCAAGGGACCAAATTGGAAATCAAATGTAAGTATGTTTTTCCTCAGTTATTTGTGAAGTTTTTGCACTGTTGTAACATTTGTATGTATTTGTGATATTTAGGCTAAATTAACCATTCCTAGTGACACAAAAGTAAGTGGCAGAAAATCTGCCAAGTAGGTGAGTGAAGAAATTGTTTGATTTTTTTTTTTAAGGTGAATAGGATTTGTAGGGAGAATGAAAGAGAAAGAGCTGGAATTCTCTCCAATTTAGCCAATCTAGTCTGATTAGGTTCAAAAAGAGGAGGTTTTTGTTGAGGGGGAAGTGTGGGTCCTATCACTGTGGCTCACCTTCGGCCCGGGGACCAAGGTGGAGCTCAAACATAAGTGCCCTTCTCTAACTGTTTTTCTTGTAGATTTGTGAAGCTGGGGGCTTTTCATATTTGGGATATGGGTTGAGGTCAGTTCTAAGGAGAATGGGATTCTCCCTGAAAGCAGATGAGTAAGGGGCTGACAATCAGCTCATCTCAAGGAAGAACGTAGAGCCAGTCAGTTGATGTGGCATTTAAAGAGCCAGATTTTCTCCATGTCAATCTAGTAAGAATGGCAGTAGGAAGGAATTTTTTGTTGCGGAGAAGGTAATTAAGCTAATACCGTGGATCATCTTTGGCCAAAGGACCCATCTGGAGATTAAATGTTAGTAATTTTTCTCTACTGCCTTCAGAAATGTATGTCTAATAGCCAGTATTGTCTGTTAGAAGCTTCAGTATAAGTTTTTTTGGTGATAGTAATTGAGAGCATTTCAGATTTGTCATCAGTTTCAGAAAGTTAAACTCATTTCCAAATTTATATTTGGAGACCAAAAAACGGTGAAAATTGATCTAAATTAAATAACTCAGAAAAAAGTAGTGTAGATTAATGAAGAACCCTTGGAATTATAAAGAACAAAAGTAATTTCATTTTCATTAGGTTTTGCCAAATATTTTATTGGTGTTTTGCTCATTATATATGATTTTAGAAAAGGAGAGGAATGTTTTTCTCAGTCTGTGTTCTCTCTTCTGCCTCATAATTATTTCACAAGTAGAAAAATCAATAGTAAGAACTAAAAGCCAGCAAAAAGCTAAAAAAGTATACCCAATTGTCAAGTAGAAGAGGTGGCTTAATGTCATTTTTTAGGGTCTGAGTGGTAGACTATCAAAATCAGCTAAGAATGTTCATGCACTTCTTTAGGAATAAGGCCTTGACATGTTATCTTCTTTTTGTTGTAATACAATTTTTACATTGCACTGCACATGAAATGATCTTTTAGGATAATGGTGTCAAGACTGATGTCCCCAAAAGCCCAGTTTAAAGAATTTTTAAAAGAAGGAAAGTAAAATAATTGCATTTTTAATTGGCTAAGGACTTGTAGAAAAGCAAAAAACATTTTACTTGAAGAGTGGACACATTTTTATACTGTCAAGGAGGCCGTGGCACAGCTAGCATGGGCCTTAGACTTCTTGGCAGTATTTCTTCATGATTGAGTGACTTCTGTGGCCATGGTGCTCGTGTGGCAGTGAGTGCCTGGCTGCTAAGGTCTGCAGGAACCCGGCACTGATCCGTTTAAATTTGCCATGGCCTGCTCTTCGTGACACACAGTGATACAAATAATGCCACGAATGAAATGTGGTGGACATTAGCTAACGTGGGAAAAACAGGCAACATATCTATTTGTTAGAGATTTCAGATATAAATTTCACATTCATTTTTATTATTATATCCCCATGATTAATTTTCCCTAGAGGACTATAAAGAATTGAAAGCGAGTTTTTTTCAGTGATATAAATTATTTCAATACTTGTGATAAAATTTATTTAAACGATAAGAGCATAATCGAAAAGAGATAAATGTATATAACTGTTCCAGGCCAAACTCCACAGCAGCAAAAATCAAATGTAATGCCAGCAGTCTAACCTCTCAGGTCTTGATAAGTTTTACTGAGTTCACATCATTAATAATATTAACTGATAAATAGAAATAAGCTAAATTTGTGATGTTTTTAATTTTCAAAAATTTAACTGATTTGGTTAGGAGTATGATATTTCAGTTGTACAAATACCTAATTATTTATAAATGTGCTTAATAAAAAAAACATATTTTCAAACCTTAATTCTTTGATAGAAAAATTTTAATCTAGGTAGTTTAATCTCATCGCCTCTAAAAGAGTTTATTAATTTGGCTTTCTTTAGATGAGCTGATTTCAAAAATGATGTTTAAGGGGAATTATTCTGGTCTCGACAAATTTGGCAGGGGTATTTAGGGCCTTTAAAACTCTATTAAAAGCTAATAAGATTACTTGAAATAATGCCCAGATCTAATGGAGTAATTGTTCGGTGTTTTAATGTGTAGGGAAACCCAGATGGGAATATCACAGAATGTTTTCCCTCTCCTTAATTTCTAGAGATCACATTATTTTTCCGCCATGGCTAATTTTATACAATTCTCTGGGAAAATTAGGCATGTAAGTTTAAAAGAGAAAGTTTAAAAAGTTCAGTGTCTTATGTTGAATTGCTTGGCTAGCTTTATAAAAACCATAAACTTATCTGCTGACTTCTCCTAGCAAAGGATTCTTGATTTGTTTTGTGACTTTAAGGGAGAACAAACTGAGTGGGGCTGTTGGGGACTTGCTGTTCCCCTTGGGGCTGGAACAAAAGGGGGGTTTCCAGGGGACACCTGGCAGCTGCTCAAGGTCAGAACTGAAGCCAGCCAGCTCCTCCTGGGCAGGTGGCCAAGGTCGCAGTGGACCCCAGATCATCTCAGCACCCCTGGGCTGGCTGAACCTTGCCCCCGCACAGCTAGAGATTCGGGCCAGGGCCCAGGACTCACCTAGAGCCTCTGGGGAGGGGAGAGTGGGTGGCAGGGCCCAGAAGGCAAAGGGGCCTCCCCGCTCCAGGTGCAGACATGGGCTTGGGACCCACTCTGCAGGGTGCATCCAGCCCTGCCACGGTTAGGGACGCACAGGGCGGGGGCAGCCTCGAGCCTAGGGCAGCTCTGCAAGGGGGACGGGGGCAGTGGGAGCCGGAGCCTTCCCCAGCGGCCGCTGCCTCGTCTTCCTCCACGGGGACAGCCCACACCTGTCCTGGGTTCTGAACTCTGGGGGTCAGAAGAAGAGGTGTGGGTTTCTCTGCCCATGGCACTGAGATCACTGCACAAGGCAGGGAGAACAGGGGAAGGACAGAAGGTGAGGTCAGACCAGCCAGCCAGGAGACCTCAGGGGGTGTCAGAGTTAGAGCAGCGATGAGCCACCCGAACGCAAGGAAAGAGCCACAGGAGAAAGAGGTTGTTCATGTGGGAGGAGTGGGTTGTATATTGGAAACTTAAAAAGAAAATGGGTAGGTGGCAATGAGCAGAGACTCAGAACCGTGGAGCCCAGCACAGTGTCTCCTGGGCTCGTGGCTGCACTGACACGGAGTAGGCATGTTGCTGTGTGTCTGTCCCCACGCCCCGCCTGACCACCCTTCTGTGCTTCCCTCCCCAGGGAGCGTGGCCAGCCCGTCCCTTCCTCTTCCCCGTCCCCGGAGCACCTCGCTTCTGGAATGGCCTCCGTCGTGTGCCTGTGAACGGCTACTGTCCCGGTAACGCCAAGGTCACCTGAAGGTGGATGGAGCCGAGTGGACCAAGGACGTCCAGAGCAGCGCCCGGAGCAGGACAGCGAGGACGGCACCTCCACCTCCACAGCGTCCTGACGCCGCCCGCGGCCCAGCACAGCGCCCGCCCCAAGGAGGACTGCAGGTCACCCCGAGGGCCTGCGCTCCCGCTGGTCAAGAGCTGCACCAGGAACCAGGGCTGGAGCCTGCGAGGCCGCCCCGGCCCAGGGCGCTGCCCTCTCCCCAGAGATGCCCGAGCCTCTCAGTCCTGCAGCCCCTCCCCAGCTTACCTTCCCCTGCCCCTTTAGTTTAAAGACCCTAATATTTGGGGAAAAAGAACAAAAAGAATGAACCAATAAAGTAAATGAAAATGCTTTGCACCTGTGGTTTCTCCTTCTTAACTTAATGTGGTAATGCATTGTTTTTCAAATTGCCAATTTTTTCTTCTAAGGAACTAAGTCATTAGTTGCCCCAAAGACACCATCATTTACAGAAATCCATCCTCCATCCTGCCCTCTATAAGAGCCCACCTGTCTTCAGAGCCTGCTCCACCTGCACAGGGCATGAGAGGCTGCCTTGCTTTCCCTTCTCAGCCAGCCCATGCGGTCTTTCCAGGGAGGCAAGTTCTCAAAGTCACACATGCTTGATCCCGATAAACCTGTCCTGAGAACTTAACCCAAAGCAAGATTTTAGAATGAAACAGCTATAAGGAGAGTCATTCCCTGCAGCGTTACATTAAAACACACACACACACACACAGAAAAAAACCAAATACCACCTAAATGAGCAAGCAATAAGAAAATGTTTAAGTCCATTATGGTACTTCAAATTAATGGAGAATATTAAGCCTTGGTTACATTTTTATTTTTATTTTTAAAGATTTATTTATTTATTTGTTTGTCTCCCCTTCCCCCCCACCCCAGTTGTCTGTTCTCTGTGTCCACCCACTGCATCTTCTTTGTCTGCTTCTGTTGTTGCCAGTGGCATGGGAATCTGTGTTTCTTTTTGTTGCGTCAGCTCTCCATGTGTGGGGCACCATTCCTGGGAAGGCTGCACCCTCCTTCACACTAGGCAGCCCTACCCACGGGGCGCACTCCCTGTGCATGGGACTCCCCCATGCAGGGGACCCCCCAGCGCAGCAAGGAACTCCTTGCAGTGCTTTTGCACTGGGCATGGGCCAGCTCCACACGGGTCAAGGAGGCCCGGGGTTTGAACCTTGGACCTCCCATGTGGTAGACGGACGCCCTAACCACTTGGCCAAGTCCGCTGCCTTGATTACATTTTTAAAGGTGTATTGGGGGGCCTTCTGTCTTCCAAGCACCCTTAGAAGCACTTTAATGTTCACAACCCTGTGAGGTTAAAAATGAACATTAAACTCTCAGGCAGGTTCTGTACAGCTCTGAGCTGGTCATTCCATAATCCAGCAGTTCCTCTCCTAGAGGGAATCGTTCCCCTCCTTACACCTGTCCACAAAAAAAATTTATATGCAATAGCGTTCAGAGCCAAAAACTGGAAATAACTGAAATGTCTACAACAGTGAAAGGGATAATTACCTTGTGATATACTTACACATTGGAACACAGCTCAGTAAGGAGACTCAAGAAACCACAACTACACCTAACAACGCAAGATGAATCTTATAAGCATGATGCTAAGCAGAAGAAACCAAATGCAAAAGGTACATTCTATATGTTTCTATCCATATGAAATTCAAAAACAGAGAGTACTAAAATAAAGTTAGACATTGGGATGGAGTCCTCTTGCGTCAGGTGGGGTGGGGTGATGACTGGGAGGCCCAAGAAGAGGGTCTGGAGCTCGGCACTATTCTGCCCTCCCTTTGTGCAGTGCTGCTTTGTGAAATCTGTATGATTACGACTTGCACACTTTTCTGTATGTATATTATATTTCAAAATAAGTTCATTTAGAGGAATGTCTAAGACCCAGTTTACAGGTAAGAGAGGCTGAGAAGAATAAGTAACAGGTCGAGGCCTTACAGCTGGTAAAGGTGGGCAGGGATCAAATCCCTCCTGCCTGAACCCGCCCTCTGAAGCCCCCACTGCTCTCCTTCTAGCGCTAACGGGGCTCTACAGACCACGTGGTCAGACGTGCTCCTTCCCCGCCTCCACCCCCTAGTGAGGGGCACCAGGTATGGAAACAGAAGGGAGCAGGCTTCAGCAGGGCACAAAGGACAGTGCAGGGGGCCCACGTGTGAAACGTCACGTATTGGGGTGGGGTGGGGGAGCATGTCAAACCCACTTTGATTGTCCTCCCACTTCTGTGTGGTCACCGAGCTTCCCCTCCCCTTCTCCCACCCACCCAGCTAACACTCACTGAGTTTGCTCTCAGCAAACACTCTTAAGGAAGTACAGAGACACCTAAGGCAGCATCCCTTCCCTCAAGCAACTGATAATCCAGTTTTTCTACTCTTTTTCCTTTCCCTCGTCCAACCTAGAGCAGTGGGTGGGAAAGCACGGTGGTGGGAAAGCTGAATAGGGAGACCACTTGCTATCCTTCCTCTTAAGAATATTCTCTATCATCACATTTTTTAAACTTTGAAGGTCTGAATAGAGTTCAGAAAGGCTAAATACCTTCCCTTCAAATTACATGAACTTACTCACACATCCCTGGGAGCCACAATCAACAATTAAGGGCTCCCCTCTTTCTTTTTCACCCCACAGATATAAAACCACCTTTATTCAACCACTCCCACCCCACCCAAGGCTTAAGTCTCAGCTGGACACTCTACCCACCAGTGTTACTCCAAGAATCAGAAATTCCAATGACTTTTTGGGGAGGTAATTTACCTCCCCCTCCCTGTTGTTTGCACTCATACTATCTGCTCCTCTTCTTTTCTTTTTAGGAGACACTGGGAACTGAACCTGGGACCTCCCATGTAGGAACGAGGTGCCCAACTGCTTGATCCACCCCCATTCATTGCCTTTTATGTCTCCCACTGTGTTTCCTCAATGCATCATCTTATTCCATCAGCTTGCTGTCTTCTTTATGAGGCTCCAGGACCAAATCTGGGGACTCCTATGTGATAGGCAGGTGCCCAACTTCTTGAGCCACATCAACTTCCTCATCACTGCACAGATTCCATGGAACAGCCTGATGGACACTGAAGGCACAGGCCTTCAAGGATATTCCAGCTCTGGCATTATGGGAATTTTGCTGCTCAAACACCAGGGGAATAGTAGACTCCAAAGTGCTGTACACCATGGTGGGAAGACATCACAGCTGAGATTTGTCTCCAACAGGAACCCTGCTGAGGTCCAACATGTTCAGTCTCTGCTCCCATACTGTTCTGGAGCTACAACTATTCCTCAACATTGAAACTAAGCTGAGTATCAGCAGGTTTGGCACAAGATGTGTGCTCAGCAGACATTCTCATCTGACTCTCCAATGCTCTTTCATTAAATTCAGCTCGTGCTGCATTCACCCTCCCTTAGCTCCTTAGGCATTCAGCTCTTCAGTAAAAACTTAGCCTTCGTTTCTCTAATTGAAGATCCTGTATACTCAGAGCCTCTGAAAATCTGAATGTTAAATTTTACTTTCCGATAAACAAGCCACACATGGCCAGGTGGCTGCAATATTAGACAGTGCAGACAAGACGCCCAGTATATGAGATTCAGGAGAGGGCAAGCAACTGTCTGAAATTTCTATTGCCTTGAGCTGTAGAGGGAGCAGAGCAAGGCCTGAAACCATTTCAAGCCTGTTCTCACAAGCACTGTAGGATTGCACAGGGTCACTGCAGACCCAAGCACGCTGGAGGCTTGCAAGCCCCTCGTCCTTCTGTAATTCATCTATGAACCTGATGTCAGTTTCTCTTCAGAAAGCAACATTCTGAAACCAGAACCTCCAGGACCCAACAAGTAAAACCAGGAGTCATGGGATGAATTGTATCTCCCGAAAGGGTATATTGAAGTGTGAACCTCCCCATACTGTGAACGTGGCCTTCTTTAGAAATAGGGTCTTTGCAGATGCACTTAGTTCACATAAGGTCCTGCTGGACTGGGGTGGCCCTAACCCAGTGGCTGGTGTCCTAGTAAGGAGGGGGAGATGGGAAACACCAGCTCGGGAAGGTCAGGTGGGGAGCGCAGGGACACACCTGCAAGCCAAGGAATGCTAAGGCTGGCTTGAAGCCCTGGGAGCTGTGAGAGAGAAGGGGCGGTTTCTCCCTCTGAGTCTCCAGAGGAGCCAACCCTGCAACACCTGATTTCCAGCTTCTGTTCCCCAGGACCATGAGAGAATACATTTCTGTTAGCTTTTTAGTTCAATAAAGCTTTTCCTCAGGATGCCATGAGCAGAGGTTGTTCCAGGAGCTGGAGGGAAGGGAAGGCGGGGCAGACACATCCAGAATCCCTCGTGGGTTCCCTGGACTTCCCAGACTGTGCTGATGGTGGGGATTTTCCAGGAGGCTGGTGGGCAGGTGGTGGAATCCTGAGCTGACGCAGCAGTTTCTGCTGTTTTCGGACACGAAGTTTGTGCCCTTTGTTGCAGCATCGCTATGAAACTAACCCAATGGGGCTGGCAAAGAAGAGCACTGAGCTCCTCAAGTGCAAAACATTGCTGAATTTTGTCTGAAAGTTTTTTGTGCAAAAAGCAGAACTCAAAATCAATAAACATCAATACTTAGCCTAGAGGACTTCCAAGCAACGAGTTTAGTCATGTCCCAGGTTCGTCTTGCTGTGTATACAAACTACATGAGGAAAGGTAAAATGGTAATGTGAAAAAAAAATCTGTTAAGTTGAATGGAACTAAGAATTATGATTTGGGTAATACTTCATCTGTCTAGATTGCAAAAGATGCTAAAAGTAAGATATCAACTGCAAAGAAAGAATGAACTGTAGATAAGGTCAGGAGAGACTTGATGACGTTTGCAAGTGGAAAGACATTAGGCATGTGCATATGGATCACTTCAAACAAGGAGCAGAAATGAGGAACAGAGATGGGGAATATCCTGGGAAGATCTGTGAAGGACCTTCTTGTCTAATGATATGTGAAATAGTCAGAAGACATGTGCAAATTTAATACCTGATACTCCTTCATATCAGGTATTAAATTTTCAATAATTCACTTATTTTTTCTAATATAAAATAAAAAGTTGTATAATTCACAGTAGTTACATTATTAAACCTGATGTATATATATCGTCCAACATACAAGCAATAGATGCTTAATGGTCATTTTTTATTGAATTTAAGAAGAATATCTAAGCTACCCAAATAGATTTCAACCCATCTTTTTAATAAAATTTTAGATTGAACTGATCCTAGCTTGTCTTATCTTATAGACTTCCTGGAAGCGTCCATGCAGCTATGTCAGGTACACACATATTCCAAATTAGGATTTTTATACTGCTTTGTAGCAAAGTCTCTCTGAGTCAAGCAAACAGATGCCACTTAAAAGTTTCTGTTGAATGAACAGACAACATTAAGTCAACAATTATTTCAGTCTATGAAATTGTTTTCAGGTCATTCACATTTTTTAAATTTATTGGAGTGTATCACTCATACATAAACATACATAAATAATACATGTATAATAATAATTGTGAACTTACAAAACAAAAGTATATAACATCATACAGGACTCTCATACCTCACCCTGCCATCATTAACTTGCACTGTTGCTAAACATTTTTAACTAGTTATTTTTTTTGTTTTTTTTGTTTATTTTTTTGAATGTTACATTAAAAAAACATGAGGTCACCAGATATTCCCCTCCCCCGTCACCCCACTCTCCCCCATAACAACAACCTCCTCCATCATCATGAGACATTCATTGCATTTGGTGAATACATCTCTGTGCACCGCTGCACCTCATGGTCAATGGTCCACACCATAGCCCACACTCTCCCACAGTAAACTCAGTGGGTCATGAGAGGACATACAATGTCTGGTATCTGTCCCTGCAGCACCACCCAGGACAACTCCAACCCCTGAAAATGCCCCCACATCACATCTCTTCCTCCCACTCCCTAACCCCAGCAGCCAAAATGGCCACATTCTCCACACCAATGCCATATTTTCTTTGATTACTAATCACAATAGCTCATGAATAGAATATCAGTAAGTCCACTCTAATCCACACTCTATTCCTCCATCCTGTGGACCTTAGAATGGTTGTGTCCACTCCACATCTATATAAAGAGGGGCCTTAGATGCCACATGGATGCTGGATGCAATTCTCCTGCTTTCAGTTCTGGGCACTCTTGGCTCCCTGGTGTGGTGGTTGACCTTCTTCGCCTCCGTGTTAGCTGAGCAGGGTAAGCCCAATAAACCAGAGTGTAGGAGTTGCAAGTATGTTGAGGTTCAGGGCCTGGCTATCACATGGTCAGTCCAGAGAGTCAGGTCCCCTGGGTATACATTAAATCCCACCATCAACAATAGTTCTGGTAAAAGTAACAGGAGAGGCTTGTTGAGAAAGATCACATCTGAGTCCAGCTCCATCACAGAGAAACACAAACTCCAATGTAGGGCCAACTGACATGGCACTGAACTCCATCTGCCATGACCATAGAAGATGTGGGTCTCTGTAGCCCTCAGAAGATCCAATACCTGGGGTTTTATCTACTTTATTTGTATCTGGGACTCTGCTGAGGTATGCATAAGGGCAACCCCTCTGATAGCCTCCTGGCTCTTTTTGGAGACTCATAACCATATAAACTCATTTGTCCTTTCCATTTACCCCTTTTATTCAAGTCAAAAGCCTTTTTAACTCCTGGTATTATATGTAGACTGAAATATTCTGCTGGTCCAATTCGACCCTTTTATTCGAGGTCATTTTCTAGTTACATCATCAGCTGATACTTGGTAGTAATCCCTCAGCACCAGGAGGCTTATCCCTGGGAGTCATGTCCCATGCTGTGGGGAAGGCAACACATTTACATGCTGAGTTTGGCTTCGAAACTGGCCATATTTGAACAACATGGATGCTCTCAAGAGGTAACTCTTAGGCATCCTGCAGCTCTAGACCTTGTCTTATTTCAGGCGCACAGGCTTATAAGCATAGTCATTAGTGTCAAGGGCTCATTGTTGGACCTTCCTTCTTTTTTTATCTTTGCCGATGAACTTGGGGAGTTGTTGCTGTTCCTTTAGGGACTGTGATAGAGCTCCCTTGGCTAGGAAATCAGCACTCATCAGTTGTTATTTTTAATTGTAACCATTTTGAAAATATCCAAACATTTTTATGTACCCTGGATATATGCCCTGGAGAACTTCCTGCCAACCATGAGTCCCCTGTCAATAACATCCCACACCAGTATTCCTCCCCTGCCATTGTTCAACCTCTCTGTGATCCAAAACTTCTTCAAAAATGAAGCCCAATATATTGCCAGGTTCCATTAATAGTAAAATGGAATACCATGATGAGTTTAAAGATTAGATATAGAATACATATAAATTTAGAAAAAATAAGGTAAAAATAAATTGGGGTATCAAAAAATTTAAAAATGCAAAAGCTTCTTTTTTGATGTTTTGCCTTCCATCACTGCAATAAGTGTTGCACTGTATTCAAATTAGCAAGACAACTTCTTCTATCCTTTCCTCAGCATCTACGTCCTTTGTTTTTCTTTTTATTTTCCTAATTATTAAGCTTATCTTCACAAAAGTTTTGGATCACAGAAATTCATATATATAATATACAGTACTCCCACATATCCAACATAAAACCCTTTTCCCTTCCACAGCAATAATCTTTTTACATATTCATACTATATTTACTGTAACTGATGTATAGATATTGAGACAATAGCTTTCAAACAAGGTAACATTTGGGTTTACATTGTGGTTTACATTTTAGACTATACAATTTTCTAAATTTTTAGTTACCTTATGATTTACATTATGATTCACATTTTAGCCTATCAGCCACTATATATTTTTGGTGTAATTTCCACACGTCTTATATCCATCCTTGTGTAATCTTGTGGAACACTTCTATTGCCCACACATATTGGTTCCATCTATTCAATACGTCTTTCCCCCTCCCGTTAGGGCCCACAGTGACAGTCAGTCTTCATTGCTTGAAGGGCCGTGTTCAGAGATACTTGCAACACATTGAGGGCTTGACATGCATGACTGCCATAATATATTGGCAGCCACCATTTCTCTTGAGAGATACAATTCCCTCTATTTGAGAACATCAGTCCTCCCCAGGATGTCGGTATACCTTCACTCTCATTATGTGTGTCTCTATCCAATGATATAACCCACTATGGAAAAATGAGCATTCACACACTCTCTAGGAGCCTGTTCTGCATTGGATTATCCCCATTAAGCATCTTAAACACGTAACCTTCCTTATCATATTTTTAAAAAAGTTTTCTCAGCATTATACTCTCAACCATATACTGGAAATCTCCTATGTTTGTATGTTCCCCCACCATCCCCCCACTTGCTTGGGCAATATTACCCATCCTCCCATCCCTAGCCCCCCTCAAGCCTGAAAAACCCCACCCAAAGATCCCTATTCCCCCATTTTATCCCTTCCTTTACAAATACTTACCTCCAGCTTATCATAGATTTCACCCATGTAGGTGTCAGCTTACAACCTTCCTCTACCCCCCAATTTCTTTTAAGCCTATCATCCAGTCTCTAGCTCTCTGAGGCAGCTTGGTTTACTTATTTCATATCATTGTAGGATTTGTCATGTAGTATTTGTCCTTGAATGCCTGGGTTGCTTCACTCAACATAAGGTTCTCAAGATTCATCCATTTTATCACGTGTGTTTGTAGTGTAGTCATTCTTAAAGCTGAGTAGCATCCATTGAATGTATATACCACGTATTATTTATCCATTCATCTGTTGATGGGCATTTGGGTTGATTCCAACTTTTGGCAATAGTGAACAATGCTGCTATGAACATTGATGTGCATATATTGGTTTGTGTCCTTGTTTTCAGTTCTGTTGGGTATATTATCAGCAGTTGAATTGCTGGGTCGTATGGCAAATCTATAGCTAGTTTTTTGAGAAACTGCCAAAATGTCCTCCAGAATGGCTGGATCCTTCTCCATTCCCACCAGCAGTGGATGAGTGTTCCCATTCCTCCACATCCTCTCCAGCAATTGTTATCTTTTGTTTATTTCATAGCTGCCAAACTAATGGGAATAAGATGGTATCTCATTGTAGTTTTGATTTGCATTTCCCTGATAACTAGAGATTTGGAGCATTTTTTCATGTGCTTTTTAGCCACTTGTATTTCCTCTTTGGAGAAGTGTCTGTTTAAATCTTTTTCCCATTTTTTAAATGGGTTTTTTGTCTTTTTATTTTCAAGATATAGGAGTTCTTTATATGTGCAGGTTATAAGTCTCCTATCAGATATATGGTTACCAAATATTTTCTCCCATTGTGTAGGATCTCTTTTCACTTTCTTGACAAACTCCTTTGAGGTGAGGAAGGCTTTAATTTTGAGGAAATTGCATTTATCTCTTTGTTCTTTTGTTGTTCCTGCTTTGCGTGTGAATTTCATGAAGCCATTTCTTATTACAAGGTCCTGTAGATGCTTCCCTACACTGCTTTCCAAAGTCTTTATGGTCTTGGCTCATATATTTAGGTCTTTGATCCAAGTAGAGTTGATTTTTGTACAAGGTGTGTGTTGGTAATCCTCTTTCATTCTTTTAAGTATGGATGTCCAGTTCTCCAGGCACCATTTGTTGAATATGGCATTCTCTCCCAGTTGAGAAAGTTTGGTGGCTTTATTGAATATTATATGACTACATATATGAGGATCAATGTCAGAAATCTCAATTAAGTTGCATTGGTCTGTTTGTCTCTCCTTGTGCCAATACCATGTTGTTTTCACTACAGTAGCTTTGTATTATGTTTTGAAGTCAGGTAGTATGATTCCTCCAATTTGGTTTTTCTTTTTCAATATGTCTTTGGCTATTTGGGGCCTCTTTCCTTTCCAAAAAAATTGCATATCTAGTTTTTCTAGTTCATTAAAGAATGCTCTGTTGATTTTTATTGGGATTGCATTGAATGTACAGATCAATTTTTGTAGGATAGACATCATAATAACATTTAGTCTTCCTATCCATGAACAGGGAATATTCTTCCATTTATTTAGGTCTTCTTTGATTTCCTTGAACAGTGTTGTGTAGTTCTCTGTGTATAAGTCTTTTACCTCTTTAGTTAAATTTATTCCTAGGTATTTGATTTTTTATTTACTATTGTAAATGGTATTTGTTTATTGATTTCCCCTGAGATTGCTCATTATTGGTGTAGAGAAATACTACTTATTTTTGCACATTGATCTTATAACCTGTGACCTTACTAAACGTATTTATGAGTTCTAGAAACTTTGTTGTTGACCGATCAGGGTTTTCTATGTATAGGATCATGTCATCTGCAAATAATGAAATTTTGACTTCTTCCTTTCCAATTTGAATGCCTTTTATATCTGGTTCTTGCCTCAGTGCTCGAGCTAGTACTTCTAAGACAATGTTAAATAGAAGAGGTGAGAGTGGGCATCCTTGTCTTGTTCCTGACCTTAGAGGGAAAGATTTTAGGATTTCACCTTTGAAAAAATTTTGGCTGTGGGTTTTTCATATATACTCTTTTTTCTTTTTCTTTTTTAAAGATTTATTTTATTTATTTATTTAATTCCCCTCCCCTCCCCCAGTTGTCTGTTTTCTGTGTCTTTTTGCTGCGTCTTGTTTCTTTGTCCGCTTCTGTTATCGTCAGCGGCACGGGAAGTGTGGGCGACGCCATTCCTCGGCAGGCTGCTCTCTCCTTCGCGCTGGGCGGCTCTCCTTATGGGTGCACTCCTTGCGCGTGGGGCTCCCCTATGCGGGGGATACCCCTGTGTGGCACGGCACTCCTTGCGCGCATCAGCACTGCGCATGGGCCAGCTCCACATGGGTCAAGGAGGCCCGGGGCTTGAACCGCGGACCTCCCATGTGGTAGACGGACACCCTAACCACTGGGCCAAAGTTCGTTTCCCTCATATATACTCTTTATCATGTTCAGAAAGTTTCTTTCTATTCCAATATTTTGCAGTGTTTTTATTAAGAAAGGGTGCTGTATTTTGTCAAATGCTTTTCCTGCATCTATAGATAAAATCATGTAGATTTTTCCTTCATTCTGTTTATATGGTATATTACATTCATTGATTTTCATATGTTGAACCATCCTTGCATACCTGGAATGAATCCCATTTGGTCTTGGTGTATCATTCATTCAATGTGTTGTTGAATAGCAACTATTTTGTTGAGGATTACTGTGTCTGGGTTTATTAGAGAAATTGGTCTGTATTTTCCTTTCTTGTGGTGTCTTTGTTTGGATTTGGTACTAGGGTAATATTGGCATTATAGAATGAGTTAGGTAATGTTCCTTCTGTTTCAATTTTTTGGAAGAGTTTCAGCAAGATTGATGTTAGTTCTTTCTGGAATGTTTTGTAAAATTCACCCGTGAAGCCATCTGGCCCTGGACTCTTCTTAGTTAGGACGTTTTTACTGACTAATTCTATCTCTTTACTTGTGATTGGTTTGTTGAGATTATCAATTTCTTCTTTCATCAATATAGACTGCTTATGTGTTTCTACAAATTTGTCCATTTCCTCTGAATTGTCATTTTTGTGGGAATATAGTTTTTCAAAGTATCCTCTTATAATAGTCTTTATTTCTGTGGAGTCAGGGGTGATATCTCCTTTCTCATTTCTTATTTTGTGTATTTGCATCTTCTTTCCTTTTTTTCTTTGTTAGTCTACTATGGGTTTGTCAATTTTATTGATCTTCTCAAAGAACCAGCTCTTGGTTTTGTTTATCTTTTCAAGTGCTTTTTTATTTTCTATTTCATTTAGTTCTGCTCTTATCTTTGTTCTTTCTTTCTTTCTTCTTCCTGTGGGTTACTTTGGTTTTTTTCTTTTACTAATTCCTCCAAATGTGCAATTAGTCTTCAATTTTAGCTTTCTTCTTTTTTGATGTATGAATTTATGACTATAAATTTCCCTCTCAGTACTGCTCTTGCTGTGTCCCATAAGTTTTGGTATGTTGTGTTATCATTTTCATTAGTTTCAAGGTAGTTATTAATTTCCTTTGAGATTTCCTCTTTGACCCACTGTTTTTCTAAGAGTGTGCTGTTTAATTTCCATATCTCATCGTGAAATCTGGACCTCTGGCCCTTGCAGATTTCCAGCGTCACTCCACTGTGGTCAGAGATATTATTTTGTATGATTTCAATCTTTCTGAATTCATTGGGCCTTTCTTTGTGGGCTAGCATATGGTCTATCTTGGAGAATGATCCATGTGCACTTGAGAAAAATGTATATCCTGCTGTATTCGGGTGTAATGATCTGTATATGTCTATTAGGTCTAGCTCCTCTAATATACTGTTCAAAGTTTTTGTTTCTTTATTGATTCTCTTTTGAGATGTTCTGTCCAAAGTTGATAGTGGTGTATAAAAGTCTCCCACAATAATTGTAGAGGCATCTATTCTTTCACTTAATTTTTCCAGTGTTTGCCTCACATATTGGGAGGCGCCCTTGTTAGGAGCATATATATTTATGATTGTTCATTCTTCTTGAAAGATTATCCCTTTTAATAATATGTAGTATCCATTTTTGTCTCTCACAATCATTTTGCATTTAAAGTCTATTTTGTCTGATATTAATATAGCTACTCCTGCCTTTTTTGGTTATTGTTTGCTTGTAAGATTGTTTTCCAGCCATTCACTTTCAACCTCCATGAATCCCTGGGTCTAAGATGTGTTTCTTGTAGTCAGCAAAGAGTTGGGTCATATTTCCTCATCCAATCTTCCAGTCTGAATCTTTTGACAGGTGAGTTTAATCCATTAATATTCAGCATTATTACTTTCAAGGAATTATTTATGTTAGTCATATTTTTTTGGACTTGTATTTGTCATACTTTGTTTTTTTCCTTCTCTTTTTGTCTTTTTGGTTGCTTTACACTCTCCTCCATCTCTGCCTCTCCTTTTTCTTTCTTCCTGCAGCACTCCCTTTAGTATTTCTTGAAGGGCAGGGTTCTTGTTGACATACTCTTTTAATTTCTGTTTATCTGTGAATATTTTGAACTCTCCATCATTTTTGAATGCTAGCTTAGCTGGGTAGAGTATTCTTGGTTGGAATTTTTTTCTTTTAGTACCTTGACTATATCATACCACTGCCTTCTTGCCTCTACGGTTTCAGATGAGAAATCAGCACTTAATTTTATGGAGCCTCCCTTGTATGTGATTGTTGCTTTTAGAATTTTCTTTTTGTCTGGAGCATTGGATAATTTGACAAGTATATGTCTTGGGGTAGGTCTTTACGGATTTATGGTTTTTGAGTTGTGTTGTGCTTCCCGACATTTACATCCATCTCCCTCAGCAGATTTGGGAAGTTTTCAACCATTATTTCCTCCAACACCCCTTCTGTACCCTTTCTCTTCTTTTCTCCTTCTGGGATACCTATAATATGTATGTTTGTGCATTTTGCATTGTACCAGCTGGATTTTTTCTAACTTTTTATCTATCAGTTATACTACCTGTTTGATTTCAGATGTACTGTTTTGCACATCACTAATTCTCTCCTCTGCCTCTTCTAATCTGCTGCTATTTGCTGAAAGCGTATTTTTGATTTCTTGAACTGTGATGTTCATCACCATCATATCTGTTATCTTTTTGTGTATTTCCACAATTTCCTCTCCAAGTGATTTCTTCATATTGTTAGTCTCTTCCTTTACTTCATTAAGTTGGTCTCTAATATACGTTTTGCGATCTTTAATTACTTGTCCAATATTCTGCTCCTCTTCCTGGTTTTTAGTTTGTTCATTGGATTTGACCATGTTTTCCTGATTATTAGTTTGGTTTGTAGTTTTTTTCCTGTCTGGTCATCATTTTGTCTTGACGGGTTTAATCAGTTCCTTTGTTTCTTTGTCTAGTCTTGGGGATTGATTAGTTGTTGTCTGTGCATAAGTGCTATGTCTTTCTTAGTCACTTTGTTCTTCTTACTCTATTTTCTTGTTGCTGGCTAAGTTCACGTTGAAGGAAAACATTAGGAGCAGGGAGAGCAAAACAAGTAAGAAAAGAAAATACATAAAGTAATATTGGTAATAAATGTTAACAGAGCAACAATGTGAGATCTAGGAGAATGGATATTAGACCCATATAAGTTGTTTAGAGTTATAGCAGTAAGTAGAGTTCCTATAATGAGAGAGTCAACTGAATATGAGGAGGAATATAGTATGAATTAAAATGTCAGTGTTTTCATGAGAGAGGGAAAGAGAAAAGAAAGACAATAATATCAAGAGTAGATAAAAGACAGAAAACAGAACAAAGGTATTAGAACTTAAAAGTCAGACAATTTGGGAGCCAAAGAAAGGTAGGTGGAATGTAAGAGAAACCGTAGATAATGAAGGATAGAAAGATGTAGCAGAATGTAGATAGTTTAGGTGGCCCAAATCAATACACACAGAAAAGAGGAAATGGAGGATGAGAAAACACAGCAAATATGAAGCGCTCCTTCTGGCAACTATTGTATAAAGAAAATAAAATAAAAAAGAAGAAAAAGAGAGAAAAGGAAAAAAGAGAAGAGTGAAAAGGTGCAAAGAAAATCAGAGAAACAAGCAAGAAAAAGAAAAAGAAAAAACTAAATAAATGAGAAAGAACCTTGGTGGATAAAATGGGAGAAAAGACCAGGAGACAATGCAATATTACCAACCATGACAAAAACAACAAACAAACAAACAAACAAAAAGAACCAACATTTCAAGCTAGGAATCCTCTTTGCAGTTAACTAATATGCTTACGGATCTGACCTTCCCTCTTTCTCCCTTCCTCACTTCTTTCTCTCCCAGGGCAGCAGAAAAGCTGCCTGAGAGTTCCAGTAGGAGATTCAAGTAGGTCCTTGTTGAACCAACTCAACACAGGAGACTATGGCTCTTTATTTCCAGCATGAGAGCACCTACACCTCACCAGAAATCCTAAATATGCTATTGGAAGCTTGGATAGCAAGTCCTACATTCCCTCCCCCTTAAGCATGCTAGGGAGGTCTAATTGATTTTCTGACTCCACCTTCTCCCAGACCAAGTTTCCTATCCCAGAATGTTTAGGTAAATTGGGCTTTCTCAGCAGATTCACCTCTCCTTTCTTCCCAGACTCTCCGCATGTCAGCTGGTGCACTCTTCCAAGTTCAAGGAGAGAGAGAGGGAGAAAAAAATACAACACAAAATGCAGAGGGCTAGGGTAATCAAGGACCTCAGATGGACCTCAGGGCACAGTGGATTCAGGTATGGGAAGTCCATGATATTGCAGACTCAAGGTGTGTGAGTCTTTGGAGGATGGGTCAACAGGGTTTAGGGGATACAGACCTGGGAATGACACATCTGGTTAACACGGGGCCTAGGAACACCGCAGCACAATAAAGCCTTCAGGGATAGCTGTAGCCAGGATGCCAGCCCTAGGGGGAGGGGTCCCACCCACAAGTTCTTACCTCCATGTCAGAAACCCAAAATTCCACCACTCACAAGAATCTCCTTAGTCACTGTCTCACCACATCGACATCCAGACACCTCCTACCCTGCAAGCCCCTGAAACAGCCTGCTCAGGGCTTGGGAACACCCCAGCACAACCTTAACTAACTATTAAGGAGCATTGTCAATATACTACTACTAACCAAAGAATTTTCCCCCAACCCACCCTATTATTATTATATTTGTATCATTTATATATGAAGACACAAAAAACAATAATCATATAATAAAAGTTGTGAATTTATAAAGCAAACATGCATAACATCATACAGGAATCCCATACATCAAACTTCCACCACCACCTGGCATTATTGCAAGACGTTTGTTGCACATGAAGAAAGAATATTGTCAAAATCTTACTACTAATTATAGTCATTATCTTACATTTGGTGTATTTTCCCCCAAAACACACTGTTATTATTTTTTACTATATTTTTATGATAAAAGTTGTAATCCCATAAAACAATCATGTACATGTGCAGAATGTCCAAGCAACACCCCTCTAACAACACATCATACTATGGCAGGATATTTATTACAGGTAAGATAATGTCATCTGATTATTACCACCTCCATAGTATACATTTGGCACACATTTTGCATACTGCCCCATTTCAACAAAGAACATCTTTGGCATAGATGCAAGAATATTATATAATTGCCTCTAATCCACAGTTCACTCCAGTTGTATTTTTCCCATGCTTCCCCACATTCCCACCACCCTGCAATAATGATGTAAATTTGCCCCAGCTAACAAAGGACATTCTTGCATTTGTACCACGCAACACAATTCCCATCCACCTCTTTGTTTGCCATGCTATTCAGTTCCTAAAATATTCTCTTGCATTCTGTCAACTGGCTTTTACATCCCTAGACAGCCATTTTCAGCCACATCCCCTTTTATAAACTAACTGTTAATCACTATGTATTATCATCCACTCTATACATTTCCACACTGATACAGTAAAGCTAATTAAAACTTCTAAAACACTAAATATCAGTAGTCCGTACCTGGCCTCCTCTTATCTCCTTTGAGAATCTTCCACCTACCACCAGGTCTTGAAGATATTTTCCTACATTTTCTTCTAGAAGCTTTATGGTTCTTGCTTTTACTTTTAGATTTTTGATTCACTTTGAATTAATTTTTGGATAAGGTGTGAGAAAGGGGTCCTCTGTTCTTCTTTTGGCTATAGATATCCAGTTCTTTCAGCACCATTTGTTGAATGAAGTGTTCTGCCCAAGATGTGTAGATTGGACAGGATAGTAAACAAAATCACTTGACCATACATGTGATGGTCTGTTTCTGAAGCATCAGTTGGATTCCATTTGTCTATATGTCTTTCTTTATCCCAGTACCATGCTGTTTTACCACTATAGCTAGATAACATGCTCTAAAATCTGGAGATGAGAGTTTGCTCTTCCTTTTTAAATGTTTCTGGCTATTCAGGCCCCCTTACCCTTCCAAAAATTTTGCTAATTGCATTTTCAATTAAAAAAAAGGGTAGAATTTTTATCAGGATTGCATTGAATCTATACATAAATTAGAGTAGATTTGACATCTTAATGATATTTCATCTTCCAATGCTTGAGATTGGAGTGTTCCTCCAGTTATTTAGGCCATTTTTTATTTCTTTTAACACTGAGTTGCAGTTTTCTGAATACTAATGCTTTGTATAATTGGTTAAGTTTATTCCTGCCTATTTGAGTGTTATCTGCAATATTTTATTTTCACCACTCTTAACATTTGGTACTTTTATTGATATATTCTTCATTTATAGACTCTCTTCCAGGCCTCTCTCTCCTGTCTTTTCTTTTCAGGCTCTAGCACACCCCTTAGTGTTTCCTGAAAATCTGATCTCTTCTTTAGAAATTCTCCCAAGTTCTGTTTATCTTTGATATTCTAAACTCATGCTCATTTTTGAAATATAATCTTGCCAAATATAAGATTCTTGAATGGATGTTTTTCTTTTGTAGCATCATAAATATATCATACCACTGTCTTCTTGTCTCCATGGTTTCTCGTGAGAAATCAGCCCTCTGTCTTATTGGGTACCCTAATTTTTTTGCATTGCTTTTATCTTGTTCTCAGAATTCTCACTTTGTCTTTGGCATTTGAAATTTTGATCAGAGTATGTCCTGAAGTTGTTCTATTTGGAGTATTTTGAATAGGAATGCACTGGGCTTCTTAGACAGGGATATCTATTTCCTTCAATAGGTTTGGGAAATTTTCTACCATTATTTCTTAAAATATCCCTTCTGCCCCTTTCCCCTTCTCTTCTTATTCTGGGATACCCATGAGATGTATGTCTGCATGATTTTTAATGTCATTAGTTCCCTGTCGCCTTGTTAATTTTTTCCCATTCTTTTCTTCATCTTTTATTTTGTATGTTCACTTTCAGAGGCCATTTTTGATTGCACCAATCCTATCTTCTGCCTCCTCAAATCTGCTATTTATGATTACAATATTTTTTAATTTGACTTATTGCACCATTCATTCCCATAAGATCTGCTTTTTTTTCCTACGTATGCCTTCAAATTTTATTTTGTGCTCATCCAATCTCTTCTTAATATCCTTAATCTCTTTAACTATCTCATTGAATTTATTAAGGAGATTTGTTTGAACATCTATGATTAGTTGTCTCAACTCCTTTATGTCATCTGTAGGCTTATCTTTTCCTCTAACTGGGCCATAGTTTCCTATTTCTTGGTGGGGATTATAAGTTTTTGTTGGTGTCTTGGCATCTGGCTTACTGAAATATTTATTCTGGGTGTAGTTTTTCATTTTAGTTTAGGGTTTCCTGCCCTTTCTCCCTTGCTGGTTGTGTAGTAGGAGACAATAATATAGTTGGTGTTACAAGATATGGAGGCTGAAGCTGAGCTCATTTTACAAGACACCAAGGAAGTTTCTACCAACTTTCTTCTATGCTAGGGGTAGTGACAAAGTCACAGTTTGTGGAACAATACAAGTTGTGCAGGCATAGACTGTAGTTGCCCAGAGAGACTAATGAAGCTTCAAACCCTTTTCTCCCTTGCCTTGGTTTGGGGTGGAGCTGCAGGTGTGGGCAACAATCTATGCAGTTCGGGTCCAAAGAGGACCACAGTTACCCTGCTAGAATTCTCATTATTCAGTGTTTGCCAGTCTAATGTACCTGAGGTTACCTGGATAGACTTGTGCAGGGCCTGCCAGCATCCTCTCTGCAAGAGGTAGGGCTGAAGCCTGGTCTAAGGCTGCAGGGTGATCTGGGTGAAATAACCTGGTTCCTACAGTCAATGTGATTTTTGTTCAGCCCTGTTACCCCTCACGCTGGGGGCAGGGTCAAAGTGGAGGGTAACAACCTCTTTCAGACTTCGACAGTTTCAAACTTTAGAATTTTCTTAGGAGTATACTTTAGCCAGCCAAATTTACTAATGAGTAGCTGAAAGCAGTGGCCAAACATCTCCTCCTCCCCTCTTTTTGGGAATGGAGCTTCCAATTCCAGCCACAGAATTGCACTGGGTGACTTGCATTGCCAACATTGGGTAATCAAATGGCTCTGAGATCTGGCCAGTAATTTTCTAAAGAGGCTGCCACATGGCCCCAGCTTCCTCCCTGTAGAGGTAGGGCTGGTGCCTAGGCTAGACCTGCAATATGGCCTGGATGGACCGAAGCCGGTCCCCACCAGCACTGTGATATTCAGTCCTCCCTGCTTCTCCTCTGTCAGGCAGAGAGTTAAGATGCCAGCTACTGGCCTCTTTCTCACTTGAACAATTTTGAACTTTAGCTGTTCTTAGAATTATATTTTTGTTCAATGAAGTTAATCATGAGTAGCTGAAGTTGGTGCCCAACTGTCTCTTCCTCCTTCATATTTTGGGAGTGGAGCTTTCAATTCCAACCATGGAAGAGTGGCCAAACTAAAATCAACATATTTCATTGGCTGAGCATCATCCCTTATAACCTAAGCATTCTTCAATAGTATGGTACATTAAGGCATACAAAATTACTATTTAATGGCAATAAGAATTGAAAATAGTTATCTAAATAAAAAAAGAAGGTAGAGTAGGAAATCAAATCATCTTTTGTGACAATGAAAAGAAAGGCATGGATGGCAAAGGGTCCAGTGAAGGAAATGAGTAAGGGAGGTAAATGCCCTTCCATAGAGGAAGTTTTGAATATGAAGGATCAAGGATTTAATTTTGGGAAGGACCAGAGTTGGAGGATAATGGGGGAGAAGTAAGAAGATGCAAGGGATAAGGAAAGAAGATGATAAATTTTTAAACATTAAGGAGCTACAACGAAGAGAGAATCAATCCATCAGGGTATAAAATTTAAAAGACCCCAGCCTAGAGGGTCAATTCACCCTGCCAGCTAAGAGAAAAAAATATTTCTATGGTACAGTCCCGTAAAGAACATGGTTTCTCAGGCAGATGGAAGAAGCAAACATATTCAAGTCTATTTGAGGAGGAAGCAGCTGGTGCTGCAAGACTCATTGCCCTACAGCCCTGGGGAGGAGGTTTGTGTTCGGGGCTGAAGCACTGTGGGAGGTCTGCTGTAATACTGCTGACAGTAATAATTTCCCAGATCCTCAGGCTGGAATCTGCTGATGGTGAGAGTGTAATCTGTCCTAGACCCACTGCCACTGAATCGATCAGGGACCCCAGATGGTCGGGTGGATGCATAATAGATGAGCAGTTTAGGAGCCTGTCCTGGTTTCTGGTGGTACCAGGCTAAGTTGTTGTAAACACTCTGACTGGCCTTGCACTTGAGGGTGACGGTCTCTCCTGCAGATGCAGCCACAGAGCCTGGAGACTGGGTCATCACGATGTCCCCACTGGCACCTGCAACAAGAAAAGAACATAGAGCATACATTAAATCATGAATGTATAAAATATGTATCTAAATGTAGGTTTCCTTATTTAGCATATATATTCAGATCTGCTTTAGATGAAATGGTTTGCTTACTCTGCATGTTAAAACCATTCTCCAAATTTATAAAAATAATAGCCTTCTACACTTCTCACCTGAGGCCCAGAGTACCAGCAGGATGAGCAGTTCGAAATGTGACATCATCTTGCTCACCTGACTGATATGCTCAGTCCCCATTTCCAGGGAAACTGCATTAATAGAGCTCTGAGCAGACAACCAAGTCCCCGAGGAGCATATGCAAATCAATAGAGAGCATAAAGTCAAAGGTACCTGTGCAGTGAGTTGTAAAGATAAATTATGGATGGAGATAAAATTATCATGACCACAGGAAATGTAACTACACACCTGCAAAAGGCAGGAAAACAACTTAGCACCACAATTTTCAACAATATTCAGCACAATTCAGAAAATGAAATATTTTATCAGCAATTGTACTCTTTCAAATCAACTGCGCCCATCTTGAAAACAAAAGGAATTTGTAAGAAAATACATACATCTGTAAGTGTAATATCATAACTTAAATAAATATTATAAATATGGTGCCAAAACCAGGTGGAAAAGACTCTTATCATTGGATAAGATTAAGATGTAGTGCACGTATGGTGTATCTATCGCAGTCTATTCTAAATTTTAAACAGATATTTGAAACTCCTCTTTAACATCCCAAAGGAACCTCACTTAATATTTCCCAAACTAGTCCTCTGTATTGCCCTTAGTACAGTATTACTCTCAGAAATGAGTCACCAAATACTTACAGGTCACCCTTAGGACTGTCGTTTAGTTCGACCACTTTCTGAAATCACTTATGTAGTAAGTAGGAGACATGAAGTGTAACACCTCCACCTTGTGGTCATAGGTAAAATGGCTTCAGCTCTCATGGTCTGATAGAGCAGTCTGATAGTTTGGTTTATTTGTACCCAAAACCAATGATACTTTTAGAATTATGCAAATAACAATATCATGAACACTTCTAGGCATAGGATATTAAATTAGGAACAAGTAGAACGATTCATTTTATTGGGAGGTTACACAATAAACAAGTAACATTTCTGCAGCCATTTCTAACCTGCTTCAATGAGATTTCCTCCTCTGAGCTAAGCTGTTACTCAGGAAAAGTAGGGCCATGTGAACCTGCTCCATTTCAGGATCAACCCTCTGCGTGAACAGTCAGAGGTAAGAGAAAATTTAGGACAATTTCACAATTATGTGGATAAAAAATTCTTCCACAACTATGAGTATATCTTTTCTGGCAGACTTTTTCCAAAGTTCCTAAGAGGTTTTCCTTGATGGAGAATGACCTAAGGCCTGTATTGTTCTAATTCTAATTAATAAGATCATTTCCTGTACTTTGTCTCCTTATGAGTACTTTACCTTAGGAGGGGTCCCCTCCCAGCATTCAGGAATAGTACTGCAGACGCCCACATCAGGGAAGGCATTCCTTCTCATCTACAATCCACCCTGTTCTTATTTCACCATGTATTTATATTTAGATGTTAATAATTAATTCAGGTTTGCTCTTTCCACCCTTGTATTCTTTCCTCCTCTTCCATGAAGTTGCATTTAATATACATTCTTAAATTTCCTGATTTTGTTTGAATTTCTACTACTTAATTGATAGGTTTCCTGCATCAGTGCAATATAATTTCCTTCCCATTCTTACACACACTCAAAAATTTAAAGCCATCATGGATGACAGGGTAACAAATGAGGATGTGTCATGAAGGGTAACTGTGCCAGAGGGGCCCACATAAAATGTGAAGTAAGGAAATGTTGTCTTCAAGTAGGGGACAGTTGACCTAATGCGTGAATAGAGGAGGGGGCTGTCCTTCAAAGCCCAGGGAAGAGCACTTCAGAAAACAAACAGGACTTGGGAAAAGATGGTCCTGGATATTTAAGAATGACTAATGAAACAGAGTGTGAAAGCAGAACAGGCATGTTCCAAGGGGAATATTAATTTGATGGAAGTTTGAGGATTAGGTTATGTACTATGAGAATCCATGGAACAAGAGTTTGAAATAATTTTTCATTTTAGCAGATACTTGTGGATCATTTTACAAGCTATAACACTCCAAAGATGCATACACAGTGGAAGGCACTAACGTTTCAGTGCAGCTGGGAGACAAGCTTTCTGTCATATAAGGATTTTTAAAAGTGAAATTTACCAAATGTTCCCCCAATCCCAAAGATCCAATTTAAGCCCAATCAATCTTTGATTAATGATTTAAAAAGAACACACTGTGTTAAGAGGAATTCTAAAAAAAGCGTGGGGACTCCTGTCCTTAGCATATTCACACCTTCTCTCAGTTGTTGAAACACTGTTCAGGTGCTGCTGTGACGTGATTTTGCAGATATCATTAAAGCTATTAACTTTAAGAAGGGGGGTCCATTAAATCTTGCTCTACTGGTCAGAGAGAAAGAACCCAGAGAAATTCATAAATAATTAGTATTTGAAATGGAAGAATATATCTGAAGCTGGTTGTGGAGTTCCAGGGGACCATGTGGCAAGGAATGCAGGCAGGCTCTAGGAGGAGAGAGCTGACAGCCAGCAAGGACATGTGATCTCAGCACTGCCACCTGAGGAACTGCTTCTGCCAAACCCCATGAGCTTGAAGAGACCGCTGTGCTCTGGACAGAAGGCAGCCCTCTTTAACCATGTAGGAACCTGAGAGAGAACCATCAACACTGGACCCAGACTACTGATCTACAAAACTCTGACCTAATAAATTGCTAATTAGTTATGAAATAAGAGTAAAGTTTTATATATATATATATATATATATTTGTATTAGAATAACCACACCCAGCAGAACTGAAAACAAGGACACAAACTGATATATGTACACCAATGTTCATAGCAGCATTGTTCACTATCGCCAAAAGTTGGAATCAACCCAAATGCCCATCAACAGATGAGTGGATCAATAAAATGTGGTATATACACACAATGGAATACTACTCGGCTGTAAGAACAAACACACTACAAACACATGTGATAACATGGATGAATCTTGAGAACCTTATGTTGAGTGAAGCAACCCAGACATTGAAGGACAAATACTACATGACCTCAATGATATGAAATAACCAAGCTGCCCTAGATAGCAAGAGACTGAACGATAGGCTTACAGGAAATCGGAGGGTGGAGGAAGGATATGAGCCGATGTCTGCAGGGGTGGAATTTAAGATGAGATGGTGGTAAGTATGAACACAAAGAAGAGATAAAATGGGGGCAAGGTGTTGCCTTTGGTTGGGGCTTTGCGGGTTTGAGGGTGGCTGGGGATGGGCAGATGGGTAACATTGCCCAAAAGTGGGGGGAGGGAGGGGTAGCATACGAACACAGGAGAGTGTCAGGTGTTGGTGGAGAGTAAAATGCTGAGAAAATCATATCAAAATATAATAAAGAGGGTTACCTGTTTAGAACGCTCGGAGGGGAGGGTCTGATGCAGGACGGGCTCCTGGGGAATGTCTAAATGCTCATTCTGCCAGAGTGGGTGACACCATGGGGTAGAAACCCAAGTAGTGAGAGTGGGGGTGGACCCACATCCTGGGGAGGACTAATGCCATCAAATAGAGGGAACTGTATCCCTCGAGAGAAAGGGTGGCTCCCAGGGCATTGGGGCAGTTGAGCAAGTTAGGCCCTGAACACTATTCCATCTATCTCTGGACGTCGCTCCTCGGGAAACGGAGGTTGGCTGTCACTGTGGGCACCAAGGTGGAAGGGAAAATGGACGTTAAATGTGTGGAACCAAGGTAAATGGGGGGTAAGAGAGGAGTTTCTTGAGAGTACACAAGGATGGATATAAAACATGTAATATTACACCATAACATATAGGAGATGACAGACTGATAATGTAAACCATAATGTAAAACATAGGATAACTAAGAATTTAAAAAACTGTGTATCCTAAAGTATGCACCACAATGTAAGCACAGATGTCACCTTGTTTGAAAGCTATTGTCTCAGACTCTGTACATCACGTTAAGTGAATATAATGTGAATAGGGTGTAAGAGTATTGCTGTGGAAGGGAAAAGGTTTTGTGGTGGATGTATGGGAGTGCTGTATATTATATATATGCCTTGCTGTGGTCTAGGGCTCCTGTGAAGAGAAGTTCAATAATTAGGGGAAAAAAAAAAAAAAGAAAAAGATAGGATGTAGAATTTTTTCCAAGTCGACACGTATTCTTTATCTAACCTTTAAACCCATCGCTATATGCCATTTCCTAGTAAGGGACCCTGACATTATATTGGGCTTCAATTTTCAGGGAGTTCTGGATCACAGAGTGGTTCAACAATGGCAATGGAGGAATACTGGTATAGGATACCATTGACAGGTGATATATGGCTGACAGGGAGCTGTACAGAACATATGCCCAGGGTGCATGGTAATGTTTGGATATACTCATAGTGGCAACAATTAAAAACCACAGCAGGGGGGGTACTGGGCTCCTGGCCAGTGGTGCTCTGTCGTGGTACCTAGGGGAGCAGCGACAGTCTCCCAGGTGCAGCGGCGGGGACCGGGAGGGAGTGAGGGTTCAACAGTGAGCCCCTGACGCTAATGACTATGCTTGTGAGCTGATAAGCCTAAAATAAGAACAAGGCCTAGAGCAGCATTATGCCTGGGAATTTCCTCCTGTCAGCCTTCATGTTACTCAAATGTGGCCAGTCTCGAAGCCAAACTCAGCATGTAAATGCAATGCCTTCCCCCCAGCGTGGGACATGACACCCGGGGATGAGCCTCCCTGGCACCTAGGGACCACTATCAACTACCAACTGATGATGCAACTGGAAAATGACCTTATACGGAAGGTTCAATGTGGATCAGCAGAATATCCCTGTCTACATAAAATAACATGACTTTAAAATGCTGTTTGACCTAATGCAAGGGGGAAATGGAAAGGAGAAATGAGTTTATATGGTTACGAGTCTCTAAAAAAGAGTCTGGAGGCTGTCAGAAGGATTGCCCTTATGCACAACTGAGCAGAGTCTGAGAGACAGATAAAGCAGATACAACCCCCAGGTATTGGTTCCTTTGAGGGCTAAAGAGACCCATGAGAGTTATGGTCATGGCAGATGGGGTTAACTACCAGGTCAGATGGCCCCTCTTTGGAACTGGTGTTTATGTGTGATGAATCTGGACTCAGATTGCTAATGTGCTGGAGTTGCAGTTAGTGTTGGGGTTTAAGATATATTTAGGGGATTTGAATCTCTGGACTGACAATGTGATAGCCAGGTCCTGAGCCTCAACAGACTCCAGCACCTACAGTCTGATTTATTGGACTCACCACACTCAGCTAAGATGGAGCTGAAGAAGGACAACCACCACACCATGGAGCCTAGAGTGATTACAACTGAAAGTGGGAGGATTGCATCCAGCATCCATATGGAATCTGAGCCTCCTCTTGACATAGAGGTGCAATGGACACAACCAATCCAATGTCCACATAGAAGAGGTGGTATTGGATTGGGAAAAGTGGACATGGTGGCTGATGGGTATGGGGAAAGGCAGGAAGAGATGAGAGGTGGAGGCGTCTTTGGGACATGGAGCTGCCCTGGATGGTGCTTCAGGGGCAATCACCGGACATTGTAAATCCTCACGGGGCCCACTGGATGGAATGGAGGAGAGTATGGGCCATGATGTGGACCATTGACCATGAGGTGCAGAGGTGTCCAAAGATGTACTTACCAAATGCAATGGATGTGTCATGATGATGGGAATGAGTGTTGCTGGGGGGGGAGAGGTGGGGTGGGGGTGGTGGGGTTGAATGGGACCTCATATATGTATATTTTTAATGTAATATTATTACAAAGTCAATAAAAAATAAATAAATTTTAAAAAAAAAGAATAACCACATGTGAAAAGGGAAGTCATAAGTCCAGATACAAGAGTTATCATCCCACTTAGCTCATGGTTGAATGATGCTGACACATGTTTCTTCTCATGAAATGTGATGTGCTTTATGCCCCTTTTACCCACAGGTGATTTCCTGATGTTTACCACATCCATAGGGTCAGGGCTGAATACTGTGCTATGAAAATACAGGTAAGAGCAGAACTAGCTTTGAAGGTGGTCAGGATCTGTCCCCTCCGTTTCCATGGCCATGTTCTCTGACTAAAGAAGAAATTCTAGACAGGGCTGTTGATAAGAGGGCAGTGACCTGGGGACATCCCAGGTAGACCTGAACCAAGCTGCTGCCTTCACTTTTCCTTAAGACGAGATGACTCGTTCCTTTTACCTGGGACAAAATGGGAATGTTGCTTGTTGTCTTGATCTAAGAGATAAACTGTATTATGCTTTAATTTAGTTAAAATTTACAATTCTATGTGTTTTATTTAATTTTGTATATTCCTGTTGTTCAAGTGACCAAAAAATCTCAATTAATTATACATAAAATCAACTAAGCAAGTACATTTTCTGGGCACATCTCACCCTTCCCCATGAACTTGCCAGGGGGCAGTCAAACCAAGTGCTGCTGTTATAGACATGTAATCAGGCTGATCAATATATGAGGCACGATTCATGTGCAGCCAAACCTAATATGCTTCAGGTTCTCATACAATTCTACATTATCTAAGGAATGCTTGTTCCCCAGTATAGATACAGGGCCCCAGTGAATGTGCTCAATTCATTTGGGCATGAATGGATGAAAGCAATGTGTTAGCAAATTCTTAATATGAAGGCAAAATTAATCTTTAAACTGGAAATGATGAGATTTGTTGTTAAATGCATAGGATATTGATGTATAGAATAAAACATTATGCTGTTTCCTTAAAATGTGAGCAATGCATTAGCAGTGACCAAGACATTTTCAGTAAATGTCACACGATAATCCTGTAATAGATTCATGGAAACCAAATGCATGTCATGTCTTGAATTGGAATTTGGAAGGGGCACAGTACAGGAGTAAAAAATTAGATACATCTGAATGAAGTCTGGAGTATAGGTACTAAATTTGTACCAATGTAAATCTCTTAGTTTGACAAATAAACCATGATTATGTAAGATGTAAATATTAGGGACAAGTAGGCAATGCTGTGCTGGGACTCTTGGGACAACTTCTACAACTTAATAGGAATCTAAAATTATTTAAAAATAAAAACTTATTTAACAAAACACGTGGAGAGAGATATCTGTGTAGTTGAGTGAACATTGTATTTAACCAAGTGAGGTCTGAAATGATGAGGTCATATAAGAAAATCCTACTCTAAAGCCAGACCCCATCTGCAGTGATGTTAAAACACTTGCTCCACAGTAATTCATATATACAATATACAGTACTCCCACACATCCACCATAAAACCTTTTCCCTTCCATAGCGATAATGTTTTAACTTATTCATATCATATTTCCTGAAACTAATGTACAGACTCTGAAACAATAGCTTTCAAACAAGGTGACATCTGTGCTTACAATGTGGTCCATACTTTAGGATATACAGTTTTCTAAATTTTTTAGTTATCCTATGTTTTACATTATGGTTTACATTATTAGTTGTCGTCCCCTATATGTTTTTGGTGTAATATTACATGTTTTATATTTATCCTCGTGTACTTTCGTGAAACTCCTCTCTTGCCCCCACATTTACCTTGGTTCCATCCTTTCAGCATCCATTTTCCCCTCCCCTTGGGGCCCACAGCGACAGCCAATCTCCATTTCCCGAGGAGCTACGTCCAGAGATACTTGCATCAGTGTTCAGGGCCTGACTTTCTCAACTGCCCTAATTCCCTGGGAGCCACCCTTTCTCTCAAGAGATACAGTTCTATTTGATGACATTAGTCCTCCCCAGGATGTGGGTCCACCCCAACTCTCACTTCTTGGGACTCTACCCCATGGTACAACCCACCCTGGCAAAATGAGCCTTCAGCCATTCCCCAGGAGTCCGTCCTGCGTCAGACCATCCCCTCCGAGCATCCTAAACAGGTAACCCTCCTAATTATATTTTGATACGATTTTCTCAGCATTTTACTCTCAACCAACACCTGACACTCTCCTATGTTCGTATGTTGCCCCTCTCTCCCCCCAATTTTTTGGGCGATATTACCCCTCCGCCCATCCCCAGCCCCCCTCAAACCCGCAAAGCCCCACCCAAAGGCAACCTCTTGCCCCCATTTTATCTCTTCTTTGTGCTCATACTTACCGCCAGCTCATCATAGGTTCCACCCCTGCAGACATCGGCTCACATCCTTCCTCCACCCCCCGATTTCCTGTAAGCCTATTTTCCAGTCTCTAGCTCCCTGAGGCAGGTTGCTTATTTCATATCATTAAGGTCATGTAGTATTTGTCCTTCAATGCCTGGGTTGCTATGATGTGGACCATTGACTATGGGGTGCAGCGATGCCTAGAGATGTACTTACCAGGTGCAATGGATGAGTCATGATGATGGGGGAGAGTGTTGCTGTGGGGGGAGTGGAGGGTGGCGGCGGTGGGGTTGAATGGGACCTCATATTTTTTGAATGTAATATTTAAAAAAAAAAAGAATTAAAAAAATAAAAATAAAAAAAAAACAAAGTTAAAAAAAAAAAAAAACACTTGCTCCAGACATTCAGCATCTCACTTGGCAAGTGAGAGCTGCACAACTTGAAATAGTGATTTTTGACTCCTGATTTTCCTGACTTAATTGGACCCTTTGGCCCAAACAACCCTACTTTAGAGCAAAATCTTCAACAAGGGTATGTGTCCCACTGGTAGGCAAAAAGATTTTTCCATGGCTAAGAATAGGCTTTTTGGAATACATTTCTAGATCTAAGTATTCTGCTCAGATTCTTTCTTAAATTGGATTTTTCAAAGAACGGTCAAGTTGTGCTGCTGACTCTCCTTTCCCACTTCATGTGCACAATCACCATTTACTGCTTGAATAAGATAAGTGAGCAGTCACTCACTTATCTTATTATCTCTGGAGTTAGCACTCCAAAGAAATATGCAGTAAGAAATGCAGGGATTTTTCAGAAATCCATGTGGGTCAACATACAGAAAGTGAATGACTCTAGAAACTGGCAAATCTCCTGTGGTGCCAAATATTTCACACGCAACAAACTGAAGGAAAATCTACTTGAGTTGTCAGACCAAATATTCTGACTTGCATCAGGGAATTTCAGTCCATGGACTGAGTCCACCTTGTTTATTCTTGTTTTCTATATTTTAATAACAACCTGACTGTAAACTTCCCAGTTACTAATTGGATCTAGCTAAACAGTACAAGCTGGAATTTCCCACTTGTTTGAATAAAGGGATTAAAGATTCCCAACTAAATTTGAGTATAATTTCAGAAAAACTTACATGATTTCTTTACAAAATGTTCATCAACATAGAAAGCACCTTGGTTACTTTATGTGTTTGAACAAAGACTCAAAAATGGTTGTAAATTAACCTATACTTAACAAAGAGAGAATGTGTGGAATGGATTATTTTGTTTTTATTCATTATCAAATTGTCTCAGTCCCTATTCAGTTATGCTGTGTGTACATGTGTGAGCATGTGTGTACAGATACGTGTGCTTAGACATATATTTTAATATATATGTATTATAATATTTATGAATATAAACATTTGTAAATTTTGATCAGCATAATTTCTCTTTGAATGAATAGGATAACACAGGTTTCTTGGATCAAAGAATGAAAAACTTTCTACCAAAATCAAATAAAAGAAAATCTCATCATCTTTGCATTCTTAAATTGGAAAGATAATTATTCTTACCACCACATTTTGCTTTGCAGAAAACTTTCCTATCGTTACCAAAGACATCGAACATTTGTCTTCAATATTGAAGTTTTTACTGAATTTTCAACAGTATTAACAATAGGAGACATTGGGGCTCCAGCAGAATGAATCTTCAGAAGCTTTTTCTCTCCCCTTCCACCCAGAATTGATGCCCACAAAGAACCTCAGAAGGTGAAATCGGGTCACTACAGTTGGAGTAGGTTAAATTAAGATGAGGCTGTCCTGGAATAGGGGACCAAATCCAGGGGCTGGTGTATTTCTAAGGAGGGGACGTGGAGACTCAGAGCCACAGAGGAGGGCGGTATGAAGACGGGCAGAGAGGCAGGTGCCCCCACGCCAGGCACCACCAAACAGTGGGAGCTTCTGAGTGTGGAGGGGCTCTCCTCGCAGCCTCAAAGGTGCTGGCCCTGCCAACACCTGATTTTGGACACCAGTTTCCAGAACTTTGGATGCCCTTGACTTTGCTGGTGCACTCGTGCAGGTGTCCACACTGTCCAGGTACAGTCCAGGCCCGCCAGAGGTGGTGCACATGCATTGGCCACTGTGACCCCAGGTGCCAGCCAGGGTCAGTCCCAGAAGTACCTGACTGTGATAAAGGCTCCTCAGGTCGAGGCTACTGTGACAGAGTCAGCGTCACACCTCAGGAGCACATCCAAAGGGCGGGATGCTGGATTTCTTCTTTAGGGTCCCACAGGAGGGGAGGCTTATCTGGTGGTGCAGTGGGGACATGGACTCCCACACACCCTGCAGCTGCCAGGTGCCACTTTATACTCCTGGGGAGGCTGGAGATCAGGGGATGCCCTCCAGGCCCTGGTGCTTTGGCTGCATGGTGGACTGCAGGGCCAGAAAGTGGCTCAACCAAATGCCATGGCCAAACTCTAGGACAGCACCTCAAGCAGGTTCGTCTAGAAAGTTATTAAAAATATAATGAAAAATGAGCTCAGTATTGGAATTAAACTATTTTCTAATGGGAGCTTCTTAGGTTATTGATGGATAAGAGACATCATTGAATTGTTTGCAAAACCATTATTTTTCTATTGGAGAAAAAGAAAGTCACTTTATATTTCATACTTGCCCCCCAAAAAAACATGGAATTAAAGAAAAGCAAAATTAATTTAGAAGAACTCCCATTTGATCTAAATGAAATCTCACATGTCAGAGATACTTAAATACAACCTCAGCAGATACATGTGGTAAATTGGTGTTAGGAATAGTGCTATTAAAATAAAAGTTTCCCTGAGATACAGATGCTAGTATTCTGTCACTCATGTGTGTTCTGGTTTCAATGAGGTTAGCCCTCATATCATACTGTAAGTTTCAATAAACCTTTAGTGCAAGTTATAATTTTGTTACCTTCTACTCTTTGTAAAAAGGAAATCATTGAGATCTTCCTCGTGGCTCAAATGTGGCCTTTCTCTAAGCCACACTCAGCATATAAATTCATTACCTACACCAATGTAGGACACAACTCAGAGGCATGAGCCTGCCTGGCAGTGAGGGATTACTACCAAACACCAAGTAGCAATGCAACTGGAAAAAGACCTTGACAAAAAGGGGAAAGGCTAAAATGAGTTTATATATTTAAGAGACTTCACAGTGAGTTGGGAGGTCATGCTTATGCACATTTATGCAGGATCTCATTGACAGCCCAAGTAAATATTGCCTTATATAGCAGGGCACCCTAGAGCCATGGGACATCCAGACACTAAAGGCAGGGCAAATAGCTCAGCAGTTTGGTGCTCTGCCACTGGGCCCTACTTTGGAAATTACCCTCCCCAGTGTGACAGAGATGGACTCAGTTTCCCTAAATATGGCCCTTCTACCCCTCCTATTTGAACCTAGAGTTAGTACTAGAGCTGATAAGAGTATGCCCAAGACACAAAACTTTGGGCTGTCCATGTGACAGTAGTAACTGTTTATCTCAACAGTTACCAACACCTATTTTTGAGGTTATTGGACTCACCCAGGACAACTAACAAGGAGATGATGATGCACAATGAACATTTCAATAAAAAAGAGAGTCTATACCTGCAAGCAATGTAGTCCCATCCATCTGCCACATGGGACCTAATCCCACTCTCAATTGGAGGCATAGTGGGCATCACCATCCAAGAATCCTAAGGATTGGAGAATGAATGATGGACTAGAGTAGACTTACTGTTATTCTATTATAGATATGATTCTACCAATGGAAGAAATTTTCTCATTGATATGGAGGAACTGGGCACAGGAGTTTCTGAGAGGAGGAAGAGGGGAAAACAGGTGTCCTATGTGGACGTTTTCAGGATGTGGGAATCATCCTGCATGACACTGTAAAGACAGATACAGGCCATTGTCTATCTTGTCATAATTTACAAAATTGGTCAGGAGATAGTGTAAATTACAATGTAAACTAAAATCGATGCCAAGCGGCAATATTCCAAAATGTGTTCATTGATGATAACAAATGTACCACAAAAAATAAGGATGTTGTTAATGTGGCAAAATGTGAAGAGGTTTGGTGCAATATTTTTTTGTAAAATTATGTAATATAAATACTTTGAAAACTTTTTTAAAGTATAAAAAAGATAGACCCATTTTAAAAAGAAAATATTCATTAATTTTTGCTTTTGAGCATTTATTTTTCTTTTTTTATTGCTGCTGAAAAAGTTTTTTGAGAACAAAATGCTGGAGAGAAACAATAAAATAGTCACAATGGATTCCACACACTAAAAAGACAGTGCCACTTTAGCAAGGGAATTTATATTGCCCTTTATTACTTCCATGGCAGGACTCCGGTGTCTCTTCTCCAGCAAATATTTTACATTTAATTAACCTATAAGTTCCCATGTTTGCCACTATTTACACCAAGTCCAACTTGGCATCTTCATGCATCAAGGTGGACAGCACAGACCCAGGGAGTGTGCCCAAGAGAATGGGGGTTTTGAGATGCATCAAATATTTCATCCAATATCTTCTGAGACTAGATGGAGTCCCAAGATGATAAGGAAATGGTGAGGAAAACAAGAGTTGTTGATACAGATGTTTTTCAGACTTAACCACAATGTAGAGACAGCTCTGTTCTCTACACTGGGATCTCATTAACTAAGACCAGAGCAAAGGCTAGAAGCAAAAACATAAACAAGCAATTACTAAAATGCAACAATTTTTTAAATTGTAGCGATTAATGACACTTTCTAGGTAATAAAAATTTTGGAACAAATGTTAAACAGCAAAATACACTACAACAATTAATATAAAGATAGACTTTTTCAGGCATTATTGAAAAGGGAAGGTTGAGAAATTGACAAAAGAACTCAGTCTCTGAAAGTTCACCAATTACATAATCAACTAAGATCATCTTGTCATCTCAAATTAGCTGAATATCAGAATCAGGTGTCAAAATGTTTGGAAATATGAATCGTGAGCCACATTTGGACAAACTAGTCAGAATTTCCAGAATTGGAGTTTGGGAATCTGTCCTGAGCAAAGTCACTGAATTTGTAGCCTGTCTGCACAAGTTCATGAACTGGCATTTAGAAACTAATGCTGCAACATATAAGCCGTCTCAGTGACATCAAGGACAGAATTCAATGTTTTTAGCATCATTTTATGAAGGTTGAGATAAATAAAGCATAACATGATAATCATTACATTTATCTTAAAAGTAAAGAAATGACAACCTGGTTGAGGACTGAAAAATGAAGATGTGATTTTGAAATTAAAGATCAATCTCTGACTTTATTGTGGTCTTGGCAAAAGCAGGAATATGCTAAGTTTTCAAGAGAAGAACAGGCAAAAAAATAGGTTACATCAGAAACTAGAGGATTCTGAGATGTGAGGATATATCTTTATTATGGTAAAGATTCGGGACACAATACACTAAGAAACAGCCACCTGTGGATTCTGAAAATGAAGACAGTGCCCAAATGTGGTCTTAGTGCCAGGCACTTCTCAAATATTTTATATGTATAGACTCATTGAGCCTCACAACATCCTAAAAAACATGAAAGAGTTTTTATATACTAGTACCACACAGTAGTATAGTAGCTTCAATTTCTGGGCCTAGGAAGTGCCTGGACTATAAACATAAACTTCATACTGTAGAGACCAAGGTCATAGAGAAAACTGTACTCATTTATTCATAGGTATACTTACAAAATAGAGTGGTTCTTAGTAGTTGTATGAAAGAAAGAGATGATTGCCATCTTCTGTGTATTGCTTTCTTTTATTAAAATAAATCAATTTAATGGGTAGATATCAATAAAGCATGAATCCACCCAAATGGTAAAATCAAACTTATCTGGTATAAATTATATTTAGCCTGATTTTTGCCTATTGATCCTGTATCCTAAAACTCTACTGAAATTGTTTATTAATGCTAACTAGGAATAAATATTCATGACCATTATAGACCTCGTTTCTGTAACTGATCACACAGCAAAGTACATATCCATCACTACATTCTTCCACTACCTATTCCACCTTCCCTTCACTCTCACCAAGCACCTCAGTTGGCCATTTTTCTTTGCCTGATGGGATGACTCAAGTCTTCATTCCTGAAGATTCTTGGCCATTGATAGTCATGCCTGAGTTGACTTGTTGCAGTGTTCCATTGACTTTAGTCACAGAGCATTGTAATACTAGGAGGTGCCCTAGGTCATCTGCATCCCAGACAAACTCTTCCTTACCACCATTCTGTAGTAGCAGTCCTTTTCCACTTGATAGGATCAATCACCCCAGCCAGTACAGTAATTCCCTCTTTCTCTTTTGATTCGGAGGTATCAAAAGACCAAAGTGAGCAGGTTGCAGTCTTACCTTCAAGATCAATGGAATTGTATTTGTGTTTCCTGGTGGAAGCACTCCTCTTTTTGGGACAAAGACCTGAAGACTAGTTGAGCTTAACGTTGCAGGGACAGGAAACAAAAACTTTCCTGGTGGATCACAGGGATAATAGTGAGTGGTGCCACTTGCATTTCCACCCCTTGATTCCAGGATTGTGAATCGCAACTAGGAGAGAATTAGCACCACAGATTGAATGCTGATTTAGAGCATACAAATCTTACTGGAAAGCATCACCCCATCCCTGCAGGTACTGTTACCTACTTGACAATTAGGATCAATACACTGAGATGGAAGAACCCTGTATTTTGTTGGGTTGATCTCCCATCCTCTCTAATCCAAAAGCCAGGTTATTCATTAAAACCCATTATTATAATCCTACTACAAAAATAGAGTATACGGACTGTATGAGACTGCAACTAGTATTTGTGTAATCAGTATATGAATGAAAAGATAAATAAATGACATAAATTATGTCTTTATTTACAAGTAAAAGAATTCTAAGTAATAAACTAATAAGTAAATTTAGATTTTTTTTGCTATTCATAAATTAGCAGAAAAGAAAATAGGTTAGCATAGCCATAAATATTCAAGGGGAAATAAATTTTGATAAAGAGTAATGCTACCAAACATGAAATTATTTTGGGGATTAGTTCTCATGAATGCATATAACAGAAATGGAGTGGGTTTTGCTAAGCAAAAATGAAAGTATAATGTGAATATCATGTGGCTTACAGATCTGACAACAAGTTGGGGCAACATAGAAAATGTTTTGGAAGTCTGATGGCATTAACACAGTCTGGGACATCACAAAAGGAGAAAGACATGATCTCACTCTTACAACAGATGGATGGTGAACACTCCTGATGGCAACATCAATGCTGGATGCCAGTCATGAGACAGTGGAGTTTGAAGAAATCTACTGCCACCATCATGGCGGAGGATTCAGTCTGAAATATTTTAGACTCAGAGATGCATATTAGAAAAATTTCTACATGTTATGGCAAAATGGTGTGAATCTAACAACTTTAAACAAATGGCTAAATGCAATTACTTCTTTCCAACTTAGTGTTAATAGAGAATTCACGACAAGATATGACCTCTTCCCACATATAAATATATAAGTAAGGAGAAATAGAACCAGGAAGATAGTGGCAGAGTAAGGAGTTCCTAGAGTCAGTTCATACTAGAAGGCAGTTAGTAATCACCCAGAGCTATCTAAAGCATCTGTGTGTTGGCTCTAGGAGAAAAGAAGGTCATCCTGAAACATCGTTGAAAGATTGGAAGGAGAATACTCCCCATCTGCAGTGAAGATTTGCGAGTAGGACACTCCACATCCTAGAGAGTAGTGCCCATCTTCCACTGGCTACACATGCTGCCTAAAGAGTGACTCCATGGCTGGCATTGGAAGCTCCGCTTCCTGAAAATGGAGAAGGAAGAGATGATTGGGCACCAATTTAAGATACTGATTAGTAAATACAGAGGGTTATATTATAATCCTAAGAAGAGCTAAAGTTTGTACCGGTCCAAGTCAAAAAGAGGTCAGTAACACCATTTTAACTCCTCCTCTGGCACAAGGGAAGCAGTATGTACTGAAAATCGCAGTGCTGGTAGGGACCAGCTTCTTTCCATCCTGACCAAATTGCACTTCTAGTATAAACCCCAGCCCCACCTTTGGCAGAGAGACATAGCTGGAAAGGCATGCACCAGCCTATCCAGGAAAATATAGGCCACACCAAGGGGGCTGGTGATCATCCTACTTGGCCGTGCAGGTCACCTCAGGAGCTATCCTGTGATAGAATATGAATCTCCAATTCCCAAACACAAGGAGGAAGAGATGGTTGACCACTGATTTTAGCTACTAATTACTAAATTTGGATGGCTAGAGGATAACTCTAAAAATAGCTAAAGTTTTAAAATGTCCAAGTCAGAAAATGACTGGTAGCCACCATATTGACTATGCCCGCAGCATGAGAACAAGCAGGCTCACTGAAAATCACCGTGGTTGTAAGGACAGGTATATTTCACCCAGGTTGGCCTGCAGCTCAAGCCTAGGATTCAGTACCACCTCTTGCAGGGAGGAAGCTGTAGAGCCCTGCAGTAGCCTTTTCAGATAAATGATGGTGCATTTGGCTAACACTAATAGAGAGCATGATATGTATGGACAACTGCGACCATCTTGGACCTGTAATGCATAGATTGCTCCCCAAATCTGTAGCTCCATCCCAGCCCCAGGAAGCAGAGAAAGGCACCTGAAACTTCATAAGTCTCTCTGGGCAACCACAGTCTAGAACTACACAACTTGGATTATTATACACAGAAGTAGCTTGGTCTGAAAACCTGGCAAGAAGAAATGTGGAAGAAGTTTCATCAGTCCCTGGGGCACTGAGGGCAACTTGAGCCTCCACAGCTCACAACAACAACTGCATCCTTGGCTCCTACTACACAAACAGCAAGGGAGAAAGGGCAAGAAAGCTCTAAACTAAAGAGAAAAACTCCACCCTGAATGAATACTCTAGGATGCCAGACATCAAGGTACCAACAAAAAATTTCTATCAATACCAAGAAACAGGAAGATATGACCCAGTTAAAGGAGCAAGACAGGCCTCCAGATGACATAAAGGAGTTGAAACAACTAATCATACATGTTCAAACAATGCTCCTTAATAAATTCATTGAGGTGGCTAAAGAAATTACATGTGTCATGGGTTTCCCAGAAAGAGAAGAGAGGAGAAAAGGGACAGAAGGAATATTTGAAGATATAATGGAAGAAAATATCCCAACCCTATTGAAAGACAGAGATTTCCATATCAAGAAGCACAACATACTCCCATACAAATAAACCAAGAGACCAGTTTTGCAGGACATACTAAAGGGTGTGCTACAGCCTGAAAACAGAAGACTGGAGAGAGACGCCCAGTATACGAGATTCGGGAGAGGGAAGAAACTGTCTGAAATGTCTATTACCTTGCTCTGTAGACAGAGCAGAGCAAGGCCTCAAACCATTTCAAACCTGTTCTCGCCAGCACTGTAGGAATGCACAGGGTCACTGCAGACCCAAGCACGCTGGAGGATTGCAAGCCCCTCGTTCTTCTGTAATTCATCTATGAACCTGACGTCAGCTCCGCTTCAGAAAGCAACACTTTGAAGCCAGACCCCCAGGACCGAAGCTAATAAAGCAACATTTCATGGGATGAATTGTGTCCCCTGAAAGGGTATATTGAAGTGTGAACCTCACCATACTGTGAACGTGGCCTTATTTAGAAATAGGGTCTTTGCAAATGCACTTAGTTTACATAAGGTTGTGCTGGACTGGGGTGGCCCTAACCCAGTGGCTGGTGTCCTAGTAAGGAGGGGGCGATTGGAAACCAGCATGGGAAGGTCAGACAGGGACCGCAGGGACACACCTGCAAGCCAAGGCACGCCAAGGCTTGAAGGAAGCCCTGGGAGATGTGAGAGAGGAGGTGCGGTTTCTCCCTGTGAAACTCCAGTAGGAGCCAACCCTGCAATACCCTGATTACCAGCTTCTGCTCCCCAGGACTGTGAGAGAATACATTTTTGTTTGCTTTTTAGTTCAATAAAGCTTTGCCTCAGGCTGCAAAGAGCAAATGTTGGTTCCAGGAGCTGGAGAGAAGGGAAGGCAGAGCAGACACGTCTAGCATCCCTCAGGGGTTCTCTGGACTTCACAGACTGTGCTGATGGTGGAGATTTCCCAGGCGGCTGGCAGACAGGTGATGGAATTCTGAGGTGACCCAGGCAGTTTCTGTTGATTTTGGCCACCCAGTTTGTGCCCTTTGTTGCTGCATCGCTAAGATGCTAACCCAATGGGGCTGGCAAAGAAGAGCGCTCAGCTCCCCAAGGGCAAAACATTGCTGAATTTTGTCTGAGTTTTTTTGTGCAAAAAGCAGAACTCAAAATCAATAAACTTCTACACTTAGCCTAGGAGATTTCCAAGCAAAGAGTTCAACCATGTCCCAGGTTCATCTTGCTATATATGCAAACCACAAAAGGAAAAATAAAATGGTAAACTGAGAAAAAAAATCTGTTAAGTTAAAAGGAACTAAGAATTATTATTTGGGTAATACTTCATCTGTCTAGATTGCAAAAGATGCTAAAAGTAAGATATCAACTGTAAAGAAAGAATGAACTAGAGGTAAGGTCAAGGGAGACTTGACAACTTTCCCAAGTGGAAAGACATTATGCATGTGCATATGGATCACTTCAGCCAAGGAGCAGAAATGAGGAACAGAGATGGGAATATCCTGGAAAGATCTGTGGAGGACCCTCTTGTCTAATGATATGAGAAATAATCAGAAGACATGTGCAAGTTTAATACCTGATACTCCTTCATATCAGGTATTAAATTTTCAATAATATTTCACTTATTTTTTCTAATATAAAATAAAAAGATGTATAATTCACTGTAGTTACATTATTAAACCTGACGTACATATATCATCCATCATACAAGCAATTGTTGCTTAATAGTCATTTTTTATTGACTTTAAGAATATCTAAAGTACCCAAATAGATTTCAACCCATCTTTTTAACCAAATCTTAAAGGGAATTGATCCTAGCTTGTCTTATCTGATACACTTCCTGGAAGCTTCCATGTAGCTGTGTCAGGAACACACATATTCCAAATTAGGATTTTTATACTGCTTTGTAGCTAAGTCAAGCAAAGAGATGCCACTTAAAAGTTTCTGTTGAATGAACAGACAACATTAATTCAACAATTATTTCAGTCTATGAAATTGTTTTCAGGTTATTGACATTTTTAAAAATTTTTTGAATTGTGTCACTCATACATAAACATACATAAACAATACATTTATAATAATAATTGTGAACTTACAAAACAAACATATATAACATCATAAAGGACTCTCGTACCTCATCCTACCACCAATACCTTGGACTGTTGTTAAACATTTGTAACTAGCTATTAAAGAGCATTGTCAATATATTACTACTAACCAAAGAATTTTCCCCCAACCCACCCTATTATTATTATTATATTTACATCATTTATATATGAAGATACAAAAACAATAAATGTATAGTAAAAGTTGTGAACTTACAAAGCAAACATAAGTAACATCATACAGAAGTCCCATACATCGACCCTCCACCAATACTTTTCACTGTGGTAAGACATTTCTTACACATTAAGAAAGAATATTGTCAAAATCTTACTACTATTTGTAGTCATTATCTTGCATTTGTTGTGTTTTCCCCCAAACCACCCTGTTATTATTTTTTAATATATTTTTATGACAGAAGTTATAATCTTATAACACAATTATGCACATGTGGAGAATTCCCAAACAACATCCCTCTAGCAGCACACCACAGAGTGGTGGGATATTTCTTACAGGTGAGATAATGTCCTCTGATTATTACCACCTCCATAGTGTACATTTGGCACACATTTTGCATACTGACCCATTATCAACAAAGTACTTCTTTGGTATAGATGCAAGAATATTATTTTATTACTGTGAACCACAATCCATAGTTCACTCCAGCTGTTATTTTTCCCATGCTACCCGACATTCCCACCACCCTGCATTAGAGATGTACATTTGCCCTAGCTAACAAAGGACACTCTTGCATTTGTACAGTCAACCACAATTCTCATTCACCTCTTGGTTTACCATGTTATTCAGTTACTAGAATATTCTCTAGCATTCTGTCGATTGGCTCTTACATCCCTAGACATCCATTTTCAGCCACAACCCCATTTATAATCTGTTAATCATTATGTATTATCATCCACTCTATATATTTCAGCACTTATACAGTAAAGCTAATTAAAACTTCTACATATTTTCAACATCAGTAGTCTGTCCCTGGCCTGCTCTTATCTCCTTTGAGAAACCACCATCTAACACCAGGTCTTAAGGATATTTTCTTACATTTTCTTCTAGAAAGTTAATGGTTCTTGATTTTATTTTTAGGTTTTTTTTTAATGAATTTTGAGTTAATTTTTGGATAAGATGTGAGATAGGAGCCCTCATCTCTCCTTTTGGCTATGGATATTGTACTTACAGCACCATTTCTTGATTGGACTGTTCTGACCAAGATGTGCAGGTTTGATATGCTAGTCAAAAATCACTTGACCATACATGTGAAGGTCTGTTTCTGAAGCATCAGTTTGTATCCATTTGTCTGTGTGTCTGTTTTTATGCCAGTACCAAGCTATTTTACCACTATTGCTAGATAACATGCTTTAAAATCTGGACATGAGAGTTTGCTTTCCTTTTTAAAAGTTTCTGGCTATTCAGGACCTCTTACCCTTCCAAATAAATTTGATAATTGTGTATTTATTTTTAAATGCTTGTGGAGCTTTTACAGGATTGCATTGAATCTATATATAAATTAGAGTGAAATTGACATCTAATGATATTTAGTCTTCCAATGCATGAGCATGGGATGTTTTTCCAGTTATTTAGACCTTTTTAAAATTTCTTTTAACATTGAGTTGCAGTTTTCTGAATACTAGTGCTTTACTTCATTGCTTAAGTTTATTCCTGCCTATTTGAGTGTTATCTGCCATATTTTATTTTCACCATTCTTTTGACATTTGGTACTTTTATTGATATAATCTTCATTTCCAAACTCTCATTCAAGCCCCTCTTTCCTGTCTTTTCATGCTCTAGGACACCCTTTAGTATTTCCTAAAAAAACAGGTCTCTTCTTTAGAAATTGTCCCAGTATCTATTTATCACTGATATTCTAACTCGCCCTCATTTGAAATATAATCTTGCCAAATATAAGATCCTTGCATGGTAGTTTTTCTCTTGTAGTATCATAAATATATCATACCATTGTATTCTTGTCTCCATGGTTTCTTGTGAGAAACTCTATCTTATTGGGTATCCTTATTTTTTATGCATTGCTTTTATCTTGTTCTCAGAATTCTCTCTGAGTCTTTGGCATTGGACAGTTTGGTCAGTGTGTGTCTCGGAGCTGCTCTATTTGGAGTATTTTGAATGGCAGTGCATTGGGCTTCTTAAACATGGATGTCTATGTCCTTCAATAGGTTTGGGAAATTTTCTACCATTATGTCTTCAAATATTCCTTCTGCCCCTTTTCCCTTCTCTTCTCCTTCTGGAACATCCATGACATGTATGTTTGCTCGATTTTTCACGTCATTAATTCACTGAGACCTTGTTCAACTTTTTCCATTCTTTTCTTCATCTATTCTTTTGTATGCTCACTTCCAGAGGCCATTTTTAAAGCTCACCAATCCTTTCTTCTGTCTCCTCAAATCTGCAATTTATGATTCCAATATTTTAAAATTTGACTTACTGCACTGTTCATTCCAAAAAGACCTGCTTTTTATGGTATATGCTTTCAAATTTTAATTTATGATCATCCATGTCTTCTTAATATCCACAATCTCTTTAGCCATCTCATTGAATGTATTAAGGAGATTTGTTTGAACATCTATGATTAGTTGTCTCAACTTCTTTAATCATCTGGAGGCTTAACTTGTTCCTTTAACTGGGCCATATCTTTCTGTTTTTTGGTGGGTATTATAAGTTTTTGTTGGTGTCTTGGCATCTGACTTACTAGAATATTTATTCTGGGTATAGTTTTTCTCTTTAATTTAGGGCTTCCTGCCCTTTCTCCCTTGCTGGTTGTGTAGTAGGAGCCAAGGACGTAGTTGGTGTTATAAGATATGGAGGCTGAAGCTGCCCTCATCAGTCCAGATACCAATGCAGCTTTTCCCAACTTTCTCCTTTGTCAGGGGTAAGGACAAAGTCACAGCTTTGTGGACTAATACAAGTTGTGCAGGCCTAGACTGTAGTTGCCCAGAGAGACTAATGAAGCTTCAAATCCCTTTCTCCCTTGCCTTGGATAGGGGTGGAGCTGCAGGTGTGGGCAACAGTCTATGCAGTTTGGGTCCAAAGATGACCACAGTTGCCCCAGTAGACTTCTGATTGTTCAGTCTTTGCCAGCCAAATGTACCTGCGGTTACCTGGATAGACTTGTGCAGAGCCCGCCAGCATCCTCCGTGCAAGAATTGGGGCTGAAGCCTGTTCTAAGGCTGCAGGGTGATCTGGGTGAAATAACCTGGTTCCTACAGTCAATGTGATTTTTGTTCAGCCCTGTTACCCCTCATGCTGGGGATGGGGTCAAAGTGGAGGGTAACAGCCTCTTTCAGACTTCGACAGTTTCAAACTTTAGATGTTCTTCGGATTATACTTTAGCCAGCCAAATTTCCTAATCAGTAGCTGAAAGCAGTGGCCAAACATCTCCTCCTTCCCTGTTCTTGGGAATGGAGCTTCCAATTCCAGCCACAAAATTGCTCCTGGGTGATTTGCATTGCCAACTTAGCATGACCAAATGCCTCTGAGACTTGGCGAGTAATTTCCTAGAGAGGCTGCCACAGGTCCCCCAGCTTCCTCCCTGTAGAGGTGGAGCTGGGGACTAGGCTAGACCTGCAATATGTCCTGGATGGAAAGAATCCAGTCCCCACCAGCACTGTGATTTTCAGTCCTCCCTGCTTCCCCTCATGCCAGGCACAGAGTTAAGATGGCAGCTACCGGTTTCTTTCTCACTTGGACAATTTCAAACTTTAGCTGTTCTTAGGGTTATAATTTTACTCACCGAATTTACTCATCAGTAGCTGAACTTAGTGCCCACCATCTCTTCCTCCCCCATATTTTGGAAGTGGAGCTTTCAATTTCAGCTGCAGAACAGCTCCCGAGGTGGCTTGTGCCTCTATTGGAGGATGGTCACCAGCCTCGTGGCTTGGAGTGCTCTACTCATGAGTCTTGTCTGCAGATGGGCAGTCTCCTCCTTCTATTCCTTCAAGAGTATTGCAGGATGCACTTAAGGTCTCCTGGAGCCCCCAGGCAGGTTCTTCAACTATCTCAAGAGCTCTGAGTCTTTACTAACTGCCCTGTATCAGGAGCTGATTCTAGACACTCCTTACTCTGCCCCATCTTGCTGGTTGTTCTTTCAGGTTATGCACCTTTTTAAAAGAATGTATGTAGAAATGAATTTGAGGATGTTGTGAGGAACTGGAAATATTGCAAATTTCTCATTTATTTGATCCTAATGCACTTGTTTCTTGTACAGCACCATTACTCTCTAATAGAATCCAGTTGTAACCAAACTTTCCTAGTTTAGGAGAAAGGCCTGTTAGAGGTCCTCAGGATTTATGAAATTTCAGACTCCTTATCCATAGACCCTCCACACATTATTGGTTTGTGTTCTCCTAAACCAGAATATTTTTGAGAATGTTATATTATCAAAAGTACTGTCTGCTGAGGTGAAAGAGACAATAAGAGGACAAAATTAAAGAAGGCTGTGGAATTACAAAATTCTACATGCTGATAAAACTATGAACTTCAAAAAACCTTTGAAGAAAAACAAAGTATGATACCTTACTTTGCCAGGCTGCTATCACAGGTACTACAGAATGCGATGGCTTGAACAGTGGGAATTAATGGGCTCACAAGTTTGAGGTTAGAAGATGTCCATATTGAGACATCAGCAATCATTGCTTTATCCCAAAAGTCATTCTAGCTGGCTACCAGAGATCCTTGAGGTTCCTTGGCTACTCTCCCTGCCTTGCTTTCATAGCAATGTCCTCTCCTTTCTCTTCTGGTTTCTGTTGACTTCTACCTTATGGATCCTCCCTATAGCTTCTATATCTTTGAATGAAGTTATCATGCTTTTAAGAGAATCCAATGGTCTGGATTAAGGTCCCCTTCCAATCATGTCAGCCACACCTTAACTCAAATAACATATTCAATGTCCTACCTACAATGTGCCCACACAGACAGGGATACTGACAATGATTAAGAATACATATATAATTCAATCTACACCTGATAAGACAGAGGTCAGCTCTGCAGGAAGAGTTATAAGAAACATGGGCTCAGAGGCCAGAGACCCGGGTACAGAAGCCAAAGCAGAAGTCCAGAAGGCAGAGACATGTCACCAAGGACAAGCCATAGGCCACAGAGATGACCCCAGGCAATGAAACTAACAGAACTTCAGGATTTCAAAATCGCTTGGGAGCTGTGCTTCCTTTCTTCCTTTCATCCTCTCCATTTTGGAATCAGGATGTCTGCAATATTTATACTATGCAGGCCCCACCAGGGTGTTTTGTAATCAGTGAAATTCTTTTTTTGTTACTGGTCTACAGATAGAAATTAATTTACCCCAGATTGGACTCTACTGAGAATGTAATACATACTTAATTTACCTAATTTAGATGATATAGATGGTGACTTGTGACTGTTCAGGAGATGATATTTAGATGTTTTGGGAATTGAGTTGAGGCTATAATTTGTTTGGATATTCGGGTTTGTTCAGATGAGGACAGGGTATTTTGCATATTGGATAAATGGGCTTCACTGAGGTTGAAGGCAACACACTATACACTGAATACCAGCCTGAAAATACCTTGTCCTAAATCCTGGAGCCCATGCAGGCTGCCTCATATGAAACATTCATTGTACTTTGCTTTATTTGAGATGGAGAGATTATCCTGAGATTTCAGGTTAGGCCAAAATACAATCACATGTATTCCTATAAAAGAGATAAAGGATAATTTGGCAGACAAACATAAAAATGCAAGAGAGAAAAGAGCATAGAGTAATTTGAAGATGCTGGACTTGAAAGCTAGAGTAATGAAGTCTCAAAACAAAAAATTCCAGCAGCCTCCAGGTTCTGGTAGAGTCATGGAATACATGCTCCTAAAGAGCTTCCAGAAGTGTGGCCTTACAGAAGCCTTGACTGCAGCCTTGAGACACTGATTTCAATTCTCTGGCTTCCAAAAGCATGCGTGATTTGACTTCTGGTATTGTGAGTTATCAAGATTTTTTTCCTCAATTTGTTAAAGCAGTCACAAAATAATTAATTTAATCATTAATAATTGATGATTAGGCGGCGGACTTAGCCCAGTGATTAGGGCATCCATCTACCACATGGAAGGTCCACGGTTCAAATCCCAGGCCTACTTGACCCATATGGAGCCGGCGCATGCACAGTGCTGATGCGTGCAAGGAGTGCCGTGCCACACAGGGGTGTCCCCCACTTAGGGGAGCCTCACACGCAAGGAGTGTGCCCCATAAGGAGAGCCACCTTGTGCAAAATATCACAGCCTTCCGAGGAGTAGCACCACACACATGGAGAGCTGACGCAGCAAGATGCTGCAACAAAAAGAGAGAGAGTCCTGGTGCTGCTGATAAGAATACAAGCAGACACAGTAGAATACAGAGTGAATGGATGCAGAGATCAGACAACGGTCTGGGAGAGGGTGTGAGAGGAGAGAAATAAATAAAATAAATAAATGAATAAATAAATAAAGTTTATCTAAAGTGTTCAGATTACAGCGGTTTTAAGAACCATGAATTCCTTCAGGGCCAAAGGATGGTAGAAAGGAAGTCGGCGATTGGTGAAAGAATTCAGGACATTTCTAGAAGGGTAAAGCTCAAGAATTAGAGAGTTGCCAAGAAAGAATGAGAATAGCTGAAAGAGATGGCGAAAAGGGAAAGGAATTTATAAAAAGAGGCAGATTTTCAGTTATACTATAAATATTTGGAATTAGACTGTTCTAGTTAGCCAGGCTGAAATGGGTTGGCTTCCACAAGAGGTATTTATTAACTTGCAAGCTTACAATTTTGAGACTAAGAAAAATGTCTAAATCAAGGCATCATCAGGAAATGCTTTTTTCCGAAAGACCAACTGCCAGTGATGCTAGATTCCTCTGTCAAATGGCAAGACACATGGTGGTATCTCCTTTCTTCCATAACTTTCAGGATTATTGCTTCAGATTCTTGCTGCCGTGGCTTTCTCCTTCTTCACTTATATCTCATTCTCTTATAAAGACTAAAGTAAAGGGACTGAGACTCACAGTGATCCAGGCATGAACTGAAGTAACCTACTCAAACGGTTCCACCTACAATAGGTTAAACCTTAAGATTCTACTTACTGAGGTCCACACTGCTTCACAACAACAAATATGCATATATTCTATTTGAATTATTTTTTCTTTTTTAAACAGATGGAACATACAACATTGGGTAACATTGTAAAGAATAAAAATATATATATGTCCTTTCAAATATATGGGAACAAGATGAAGTAAACACAGACCTTATAACAATATGGACAACATTTGATTTTTGGCAAGTTTTACACTTCAACCATTTTATAAGGGAACTATAGAAATAGTGTGACAATCACAGGAATATGAAGCTCACTGGAAAAATTTATATCCAAACTGAAATCAACATATTTCATTGGCTGAGTATCATCCCTTATAACCTAAGCATTCTTCAATGAGTATAGTATATTAAGGCACCCATAATTACTATTTGATGGCAATTAAAATGAAAATAGTTATCTAAATAAAAAAACAAGTTAGAGTAGCAAATGTAATCACCTTTTGTGACACTGAAAAGAAAGACCTGTATGACAATGGGTTCTGGGAAGGAAAGAGTAAGGGAGGTAAATGACCTTCCACAGGGGAAGTTTTGAATATGAAGGATCAAGGATTTAATCTTGGAAAGGTCCAGTTTTAGAGGATGATGGGGGAGAAGAAAGAAATTGATGAATTTTTAATTATTAAGGAATACAAGGAATATAGAATCAATGCATCAGGGCGTAAAGTTTAAAAGACCCTAGCCTAGAGGTCAACTCACCTTGTCATTTGATCTGGCCAAGTGAAAAAAATATTTCTATGGTACAGTCCCCTAAAGGACATGGTTTCTCAGACAGATGGAGGAAGCAAACATATTCAAGTCGATTTGAGGAGGAAGCAGCTGGTGCTGCAGGACTCACTGCCCTACAGCCCTAGGAGGTTTGTGCTCGAGGCTGAAGCACTGTGGGAGGAGAGCCATAACCATGCTGACAGTAATAATCCCCTGAATCTTCAGGCTGGAATCTGCTGATGGTGAGAGTGTAATCTGTCCCAGACCCACTGCCACTGAATCGATCAGGGACCCCAGATGGCCGGTTGGATGCATAATAGATGAGCAGTTTAGGAGCCTGTCCTGGTTTCTGGTGGTACCAGGCTAAGTAGTTGCTAACACTCTGACTGGCCTTGCACTTGAGGGTGACAGTCTCTCCTGCAGATGCAGCCACAGAGCCTGGAGACTGGGTCATCACGATGTCCCCATTGGAACCTGCAACCAGAAAAGAACATAGAGCATACATTCAATCACAAATGCATAAAATATGTATCTAAATGTAGGTTTTCTTATTTATCATATGTATTCAGATCTGCTTTAGATGAAATGTTTCCTCACTCTGCATGTTAAAACCATTCTCCAGCTTTATAAAGATAATACTCTTCTAAACCTCTCACCTGAGGTCCAGAACACCAGCAGGATGAGCAGTTGGGAATGTGACATCATCTTGCTCACCCATCTGATGTACTCAGGTCCCATCTCCAGGGAAACTGCATTAATAGAGCTCTGAGCAGACAACCAAGTCCCTGAGGAGCATATGCAAATCAATAGGGAGTATAAAGTCAAAGGCACCTGTGCAGTGAGTTGTAAAGATAAATAATAGATGGAGATAAAAATATCATGACCAGAGGAAATGTAACTACATGCCAGCAAAAGGCAAGATATCAACTTAACAACACAACTTTCAACACCATTCAGCATAATTCAGAAAATGAAATATTTTATACACAATTGTACTCTTTCAAATCAACTGCACCCATCTTGAAAACAAAAGGAATTTGTAATAAAATACATGCATCTGTAAGTGTAATATAAGGACTTAGTTAAATGTTATAAATATGGAGCCAAAACCTAGGTGGAATATACTCATATCATTGGATAGATTAAGATATGGTGTACATATTGTGCATCTATCCCAGTCTATTCTAAATTTTAACATCCCAAATGAACCTCACTTAATACTTCCAAAACAAGTCCTCTGTAAGCTCTTAACACAATATTACTCGCAGAAAGAAGTTACCAATATTTACAAGTCACCCTTAGGACTATCATTTAAGTCGACCACTTTCTAAAATCACTAATGTAAGGAGTAGCACACCTAAAGTGTAACACCTCCGCCTAGTGGTCATAGGTAAAATGACTTCAGCTTCCAAGTTCACATAGAGCATTTCTTCATTTATTCCTACACAAAACTAATAATGCTTTTTGAATTATGCAAATAACAATGTCATGAACACTTCCAGGCATAAGACATTAAATTATGAACAAGTAGAATGATTCATTTTACTGGGAGGTTACACAGTGAACAAGTAACTTTTCTGCAGCCATTGCTAACCTGCTTCTTTGAGATTTCCTCCTCTGAGCTAAGCTGTTACTCAGGAATGGTAGGGCCATGTGAACCTGGTCCATTTTGGGATTAACCCTCTGCATGAACACTCAGAGGTAAGAGAAAATTTAGGACACTTTAACAATTATATGGATAAAAATTCTGCCACTGTCATGAGTATAACTTTTCCTACAGACTTTTTCCAAAGCTCCTGAGGTTTTCCATGATGTAGAATGTCCCAAGGCATGTATAGTTCTAATTGTAATTATTAAGTTCATTTTCTGTACTTTGTCTCCTTATGAGCACTTTACCTTAGGAGAGGGTCCCCTCCCAGCATTGAGGAATAGCACTGCAGATGCCCACATCATCAGGGAAGGCATTCCTTCCATCAACAATCTGCCCTGTTCTTAGAACAGCAAAGTATCTGTGTTTAGAAGATGTTAATAATTCAGGTTTGTTCTTTACACCCATGTATTTTTTCCTCCTCTTCCAAGAAGTTGCATTTAATAAACATTCTTAAGTTTACTTATTTTCCTTGAATTTGTACTCCTTAATTGATAGGTTTCTGGCATCAGTGGAATATAATTTTCTTCCATTCTTATACACATTCAAAAATTTAAAGTCACCATGGGTGACAGGATGATAAACCAGGATGTGTCGTGTGAAGGGTAACTGGCCCAGAGGGGTCCACGTGAAATGTGAAGTAAGGAAATATTGTCTTCAAGTAGGGAACAGTTGGCCTAATGTGTGAATAGAGAAGGGGGCTGTTCTTCAAAGCCCAGGGAAGAGAACTTCAGAAAATGAACAGGACTTGGGAAAAGATGGTCCTGGGTATTTAAGAAAGACTAAAGAAACAGAGTGTGAAAGCAGAATGGGCATGATCCAAGGGGAACATTAGTTCGATGAAATGTTTGAAGCTTAGATTATGTACAATTAGAATCCCAGGAACAAGAGTTAGAATTAAATTTTCATTTTATCAGGTTCTTCTGGGTCATTTTACTAGCAATCACACTCCAAAGATGCAGACACAGTGGAAGTAACTAACAATTCTGTGCAGCTGGGAAACTAGCTTTACTGTCATACAATGATTTTAAAAAGTGAAATTTTCTAAATGCTCCCCCAATGCCAAAAATCCGATTTAGGCCCAATCAATCTTTGGTAAATGATTTAAAAAGAACACATTTTGTTAAGTAGAATTCTGAAAAAGCCTGGGACCTCCTGCCCATGGTATATACACACCTTCTCTCAGTTTTTGAAACACTGTTCAGGTGCTGCTGTGACATGATTTTACAGATATCATTAAAGCTATTGACTTTAAGAAGGGGGGTCTGTTAAATCTTGCTATACTGGTCAGAGAGAAAGAGCTCAGGGAAATTCATAAATAACTAGTATTTGAAATGGAAGAATACATCTGAAGTTGGTTGTGTAGATCACTGGGCCATGTGTCAAGGAATGTGGGCAGGCTCTAGTAGGAGAGAGCTGACATCCAGCAAGGACATGGGATCTCAGCACTGCCACCTGAGAAACTGATTCTGCCAAACCCCATGAGCTTGGAAGAGAACTCTGTGCTCTGCACAGAAGGCAGCCCAATTAACCATGTAGGAACCTGAGAAGAGAATCATCAACACTGGACCCAGACTACTGATCGAAAATCTCTGACCTAATAAATTGCTAATTTGTTGTGGAATGAGAAAAGTGATAAATAGATAGATATAGATATATATATATTAAAATGAACCACGTGATAAAAGAAATATCATAACTCCTGATACAAGAATTATCATCCCATTTAGCTCACAGTTGAATGATGCTGACACATGTCTCTTCTCATGAAATGTGCTGTGCTTTATGCCCCTTTTATCAACAGATGATTTCCTGATGTTTACCACATCCACAGGGTCAGAGCTAAATACTGTGCTATGAAAATACAGGTAAGAGCAGGACTAGGTTTGAAGGTGGTCAGGATCTGTCCCCTCTGGTTTCCATGGCCATGTTCTCTGACAACTGAAGAAATTCTAGACAGGGCTGTTGGTAAGAGGGCAGTGAACTGGGGTCATCCCAGGTAGACCTGAACCTAGCTACTGTCTTCACATTTGCTTAAAAGTCTGGAATCCTTCAGATTCTTAAAAGTGGATGACTTGTTCCTTCTACATGGGACAATGTGGGAATGTAGCATTTGGTCTTGATCTAAGAGATAAATGTCTTATACTTCTATTTATTTAGAATTTACAGTTCTACATGTTTTATTTAATTTTCTATACTCCTGTTGTTCAAATGACCAAAAAATATCAATTAATTATACATAAAATCAACTTAGCAAGAACATTTTCTGGGCACAGCTCACCCTACCCAATGATCTTACCAGGGGGCAGTCAAGCTAAGTGCTGCTGTTGCAGACATGAAATCAGGCTGATCGATATATGAGGCATGAATCACATGCAGCCAGACCTAGCCTGCTTCATGGTTCTCAAACAATTCTACAGTATCAATGGAATTTTTATTCCCCAGTGTAGAATCAGGGCCCCAGTGAATGTGCTCAATGGGTTTGGGCATGAATGGATGAAAGTAATGTGTTAGCAAATTCTTAATATGAAGGCAAAATTAATCTTTAAACTTGAAATGATGAGGCTTGTTGCCAAATGCATAGAATATTAATGTACAGAATAAAATATTATGCTATTCCCTTAAAATGGGAGAAATGCATTAGCAGTGAGCAAGACATTTTCAGTAAAAGTCACATGATATTCCTGCAACAGATTCATGGAAAACAAATGCATGTGGCTTCTTAGATTGGAATTTGGAAGCTGGACAGTATAGCAGTAAAAAATTAGATATATCAGAATGAAGTCTGGAGTATAGTTACTAAATTTGTAACAATGTAAGTATCTTAGTTTGACCAATTTACCATGATTACGTATGATGGTAACAGGGGAAGTGGGAAAGGGCGTGTGGGAACCCTCTGGACAACTTCTACAACTTATATAAGAGACAAATCTTTGTGCTGTCCATGTGCCAGCTTAACTGATTATCTCAACAGTTACCAACACCTACTTTCGAGTTCATTGGACTCACCCAGGACAACTAACAAGGAGATGATGATGGACAATGGACATTTCAAGAAACAAAGAGAGTCTGCACCTGGGAACAAGATAGTCCCATCCATCTGCCCCATGAGATCTAATCCCACTCTCACTTGGAGGCAGGTGGGCTTCACCATTGAAGAATCCTCAGGATTGGAGAATGAATGATGGACTAGAGTAGACTTACTGTTGTTCTACTGTAGACGTGATTCTAGCAATGGAAGAAATTTTCTCATTGGTATGGAGGCCCTGGGCACAGGAGTTTCTGAGAAGAGGGAGAGGGGAAAACAGGTGTCCTATGTGGGCATTTTCAGGATGTGGGAATCATCCTGAATGACATTGTAAAGACAGATACAGGCCATTGTCTATCTTGTCATAATTTACAAAATTGGTCAGGAGATAGTATAAATTACAATGTAAACTAAAATCCATGCCACATGGCAATAGTCCAAAATATGTTCATCAATGATAAGAAATGTACCACAAAAATTAAGGATTTTGTTAATATGGGAAAGTGTGGAAGTGGTTGGGTGCAATATTTTTATGTAAAATTTATGTAATACAAATATTTTTAAAACTTTTTTAAAGTATAAAAAAAGAAATTGACATATTTTAAAAAAGAAAAATATTCACTAATTTTTGTTGTGAGCATTCATTTTTCTTTTTTTATTGATGCCTAAAAGTTTTTTGAGAACAAAAAGCTGGAGGAAAACAATAAAATAGTTTCAATGGACCCCGTACACTAAATGACAAAGGCACTTTAGCAAGAGAATTTACATTACCTTTTATTACTTCCACACCAGGACTCCTGTGCTGTTCTCCAGCAAATATTTTAAATTTGATTAACATATACGCTCCCATGTTTGCCACTATTTACACCAAGTCCAACTTGGTATCTTCATGCATCAAGGTAGACAGCACAGAGCCAGGGAGGGTACCCAAGGGAATGGGGATTTTGAGATGCATCAAATATATTTCATCCAATATCTTCTGAGACTAGATGGAGTTATCTTTCCCAGGATGATAAGGAAATGGTGAGGAACACAAGAAAGGTTGATTCAGGTCTCTTTCAGACTTAACAAGGAAGAGACAGCTCTGTTCTCTGCACTGGGATCTCATTAAATAAGACCAGAGCAGAAGCTAGAAGGAAAAACATAAACAAACAATTACTAAAACCTCAATGATTTTTTAAATTGTAGCTATTAATGACACTTACTGGTAATAAAAAATCTGGAACAAATGTTAAACAGGAAAATACACTACAACAGTTGATATAAAGATAGATTTTTCAGGCATTCTTGAAGAGAGAAGGTTGAGAAATTGACAAAAGAACTCAGTCTCTGAAAGTTGTCCAAATACATAACCAACTAACATCATCTCAGCAACTCACATTAGCTGAATATCAGAATCAAGTGTCAAAATGTTTGGAAATATGAAACTTGAGGCACATTTGGACAGACTCGTCAGAATTTCCAGAATTGGAGTTTGCGAATCTGTTCTGAGCAAAGTCCCTGAATTTGTAGCCTGTCTGCACAAGTTCACGAATTGGCATTTAGAAACTAATGCTTCAACATCAGCTCTCCCAATGACACTGAGGACAAAATTAAATGTTTTTAGCAAGATTTTATGGAGATTGAGATAAATAGAGCATAACATGATAATCATTATATTTACCTTAAAAGTAAAGAAATGACAACCTGGTTAAGGATTGAAAAATGGAGATGTGATTTTGAAATTAAAGATCAATCTCTGACTATACTGTGGTCTTGGCAAAAGGAGAATGTGCAGAGTATTCAAGAGAAGAAAAGGCAAAAAAAATAGGTTACATCAGAACGTAGAGGTTTCTGAGATATGAGGATATATCTTTATAATGATAAAGACTCAGTGCGGGCAGCGGCGGGCCTCCGGGAGGGTCAGCATGGTTGGCCGGGCGGGCTCTCCAGACGGGGGCTGCCTCGCAGTCGAAGGAGAGGAGGGGGTTCGGCACGAAGCCGTTGGGCCCTCGCTCTCTCCGCTCAGGCATGGGGGACGCGTGGTGCAAGCAAGAACACCACGGAGACAAGGTCTAGGCACAAGTCTACTTTATTGTTGAAGGGGACTTGGTTTTATAGGGTCTAGGGATACGTAAAGGGACTTGATTGGTGCCGGCGGGTGCTGTTGCTTGCGTAGTCAGTTACTGGACAGTAGGCGGTTACTGGACAGTAGGTGGTTACTGGACAGTAAGCTGGCTAAGAGGTTAGGAGCAAGGGAGGGGAAGGGGAAAGTGTGGGCTGTCTAGATAACGGCTAGGCAGAAGACAGAGAAGGGGAGAAGGAGGGGCAGCGCTGGCTGCCAATACTGGGCAGGAAGGAGATGGGGACAATTGCTCCCTTTTGTTTAAGAGTATGTGCTTTGGGGGAGGTGAACTGGTGGCAGCAGGGGCAGTATGGGACGGGGTACTGGGGTAAGACGAGGGGAGGAGGGCGACCACGAGGACCGGCTGGCAGCGAGAAGCAGAGGGCTCTCCCAGCTGCTCTCAGCTGCAGAGGACACAGCGTCTGGCCAGGACGCATGTGCCTGCTGCTGGGGCTGGCGCATGCCGGTGCCTGGCACGCACCGAGCTCTGCCAGCAAAACGGGGTCGTGATGTTCCTGAACCCCTCGCCCGATTGGGGGAGAAGGAGGGAGATGAGTGAGGAAAGGGAGACAGGAGGTTACAGGCGTGCGGTTCGGTGTTTGCGGTGGGGGCAGGAGGAGCGCGGCGGATGGCTTGGTGGTGGCTCTTTAGTGGCGAGGCGTTGATAATGAACCTGCACAAAGGAGCTGAATACCGTGTTGGCTTGGTCTTTGGTGAGGTGGACTATTTTTTTGACGGCCCAGGGTCCTACAGTGAGGGCTAAGATGATGATGATGAGTGGACCTAAAAATGGAAGGAGGTATGGGAGGAGGGTATGGAGAACACTGGAAAAATAGTTCGCATTTTCTCGCTCTTTGTGGCACTTATCCAATCCCTCCTGGACCTTTCTCAGGTTGTCCTTGACTAAGCTGGTGGAGTTGGCGTATACGCAGCACTCCTCTCCAAGGGCGGCACAGAGACCCCCTTCCTTAAGGAGGAGGAGGAGGTCGAGGCCGCAGCGGTTCTGGAGGACTACCTCAGAGAGAGAATTGAGAGAATTTTTTAGATGTTTTACAGCATTTTGAAGGTAGGTGATATCTTCATCGACGGCCTGTCTGAGAGAGGAGAGGGCAGAGGACTGTGTGGCGAGGGTGGCGATCCCTGTGCCTGCCCCTGCAAGACCTAGAAGGGTAGCGACTGTTAGGACTGCGGTGACAGGCTCTCTCCTTTGTAAGTGGAGGGAGGTTTGTCTGCTCAGCACGCGGCGGAAAAATTCGTGGTCAGAATGGTAAACGACTCGAGGAGCGAGAAGGATGAGCAGGCAAGTCTCATGGGTATCGTTGAGGGTGGCGACATTGAGGCAGGGGGTTAGCCCGGTGGAGGTGCAAAGCCACTGGGAGGTGTTAAGGGGGATTAAGAACTTGGCGGAAGCGCTGGGAGAGGAGTAGTTAGAGCAAGCACTAAGGGAGGGGTGGGAACCTTGACGAGAATGAACACAGTGTCCTGTGGAGGAAACAGATTGAAAGGTTAGGGGGACGGAGGAAGTGTTCCAGTTGCACTTGGCTGGGTATACTGAAGTGGATTCATTGAACGTGAAGTTAACGGCCACAGGCTCATAGATAGGAAGGGAGGGGGAGAGGCAGAGCCAACAGTTCTTGGTGAGGTCGGGGTGAGAAGTATTTAGAGATAAGTAGGTTGCATAGATTAACGTGAGAAGGGGACTGGAATACTTGGTAGGGGGGGCCATGGCTGGGGAGCGATGGACGAGGGGGGGTGCTGGTGAAGGGGGGGGAGGCGGGGGGATTGAGGACTTTATTGGGGCCAGTGGCGAGGGGTGGGGATTCAGGCGTGGGCAGTAGTTTTCTGATGATGAGGAAGGCTTCCTCTTGCCAGCGCTGGAGGGTCCAATTGGAGCATTGATGGTCCGAGTTGACAACGGCCGGGGAGATGAAGGGAAGCATGACGATGAGAGCAATGGGAAGAACGGAACTACCCGCGTGGCGGCGAATCATCTGTGGAGACAAAAGAGAGAGAGAAAACTACAAAGGAAACAGCAATGGGAAGGAGGCAAGTTAGGTAGGCAACTCATTAGGAGGATCATTGGTGTCGGACGTCCTGGGACCCAGATGGGCTGCGGCTCTGATTCAGGGAAAACGCAGGCGAATCCCCATCCTTGGGCTAAGAGAGGGGCAGGTCCATGCCACTGGGTGGTCTGCGGGTCATGCCAGAGGACAAGCGGTGCAGGGGTGGGCCGGAAGGTAGGCCCCCAGTGCATGTGGACCAGTGAAAAGCCTTGGGCATTGAAGGTCATCAGGTTGTGTCGGATCAGGGCCTCTGTGACGACGTCGCGAGGGGTGCGACGCGGCTGGTCAGCAGATGTCTTGAGAATGAGGGTTTTGAGAGACTGGTGAGCATGCTCTATTAGGCCTTGTCCCTGCGGATTGTAGGGAATGCCGAAGTGATGGGTGATGTCGTAGAGCTTGAGGAATTCAGCAAAGGAGGCGCTCCGGTAGGCAGGTCCGTTGTCTGTCTTGATGTCCCATGGAACACCCATGAAAAGAATAGATTCTCTGAGCGCTTGGATGGCGTGCTTGGCCATTTCTCCGGTGAGCGAGGTTGCGTAGCAGAGATGAGAGAAGGTGTCGATGGCTATGTGGAGGTATTTCCATTGGCCAAACTGGGGGACGTGAGTGACGTCCAGTTGCCATCTGGAATTGGGGCGGAGCCCACGAGGGTTAACTCCCTGCGGTTGGAGCGGCCCCAAGGGCAGCAATGGAGCGCACGTTCGGCATGACCGCACAAGGTGTTTGCAGGTATGGATTGGGAGGTCTGGAAAGAGTTTGTGGAGGCCAGCTGCTGAGAAGTGAAATCTGGCGTGCAGCAGCTTGGCTTGATTGATGAGGTCTCCGACTGCGACGGTGGTCTCGGCTGGAAGCAGGTGAACGGCCTGATCAGCAAGGTGGTTGCCGTGGGCCAGGGGCCCAGGAAGGCCGGAATGGCTGCGGATGTGAGCGATGAACCAAGGCTGTCGGCGGTTCTCTATGAGCTCTTGAAGGTCCAGGAGAGCGACGTTGATGCTTTCACTCACTGAGTTGTTGGGCGGAAAAAACACAGAAAAGGCGATGACTTGGCAGACTTGTAGGCAGTAGAGGCTGTCTGTAAAGATGTTCAGTGGACAGTGGGGATGGGTTTGGAGTGCTAAGATGACAGCACGCAGTTCGGCCACTTGCACAGAGGATTGATGGAGGCGCACATGTGAACGTGGCTGGTGCTCGCCGGGTGCGAAGACAACGGCGGCAAACTTAGTCTTGGAGGTGTCTGTGAAGATGATGGTGGTGTCTGGAAGAGGCTTGCTGGACGGAAAAGGGAAATGGCTGGGGGCGGTGATTTCTAGCAGGGGAAGGCCCTGCAGTAACCGATGCTGTGGAAAGTGGTTATCGAAGTTGCCATGATAAAGCTCTATAAGAGTCTGCATATCAACGGAGCTGCGTAGCAGGGTGGTGACTTGCTCGGCGGTGAAGGGCCACACAATGGTGTCAGGTGGGCACCCATAATGATGGGTGGCTTGTGTGACTAGGGCGGTGGCGAGCTGAACGAATAGGGTGGTTTGAGGTCCAATCTTTCGAAGCTTGCTCTTTGCCATATGGACCCAGAGGAGCGGTCCGTCTTGCCAAAGAAGGCCAATAGGTGTTCCCCGAGTGGGTAAGACTAGGCCTAACAACGGTTTCCTGGGCTCATGTCGCTGGAGTTGGCACTGTTCGATGGCTCTATTTACCTGGGCCAGGGCATTTTTGGCCTCGTCGGTGAGGTGAATCCTCTTTCCGGGTGTGGATGATGGCGGAGCGTTGGAGCAGAGTAGCCGGTACAGGGGCTGGAGTTGCTCTGTGGTAAGCGGCAGCGCTGGGCACAACCAATTGATCTGTCCGCAGAGTTGTTGCAATTCAAGGAGTGTAAGCAGGTCAGGAATTCTGATGTGTGGCATTTGGGGCGCAACGGTGGAAGTGATGGAGAACCCTAGGAACTGGTAGGGTGGATGAACCGTTAGCTTCTGTGTATTGACTTTGAGATCTAGGTCTCGAAGGTGGCGCAGCAGTTGCTCCAGGACTGCGTGCAGACCTGACTCTGAGGGATGGGCCACGAGCAAGTTGTCCATATACTGGATGATGTTAGCGTACTTCACGAGTGGCTGGATGGCTTCGCGTACATACATCTGGCAAATGGCAGGGCTGTTTTGCATGCCCTGAGGCAGAACGCGCCAGTGGTATCGCAGTGCTGGGTCCCGATGGTTGGTCTGAGGAACTGTGAAGGCGAATTTCGGTCGGTCGTCTGGGTGCAACGGGATGGAGAAAAAGCAGTCCTTAATATCTATCACTGCAACAAACCAATGCCGGGGCACCGCGGTAGGGTGGGGGAGGCCGGGCTGCGGCGATCCCATAGGCTTGATGTGTTTGTTGATTTCTCTTAAGTCTTGAAGTAGACGGGACTTCCCGTTCTTCTTTTGAATGAAGAAAATTGGCGAGTTGTATGGGCTGGTGGAGGGCTCGATGTGGCCCGCATGAATCTGCTCATCAACAAGCCCCCTAAGAATGTCCAGTTTAGGGATTGGGAAAGGCATTGCTCCACCCAAATGGGCTCCTCTGTATCCCATTGCAGAGGAATGGGTGCTGGAGGTCGAACGCGAGCAATGGCCGAAACTATTGGGGGGGCAGCTGCGGTGGCGTGGCAGTGAGAACGGCTCCCGACTGATGCATGATATCACGGCCCCGAAGAACTTGCGAGATTTCCTTCAGAACGAGGGGGCGGAAGGTTCCCTGTCAACCTTCTGCGTCTCTCCAGACGACGTCCTAGGCAACTTGCTGGGAGGGCGCTTGGCCAGTGGCTCCCACCACTAGGGGGCCATCGGTCAGAGGGAGGTGCCCAGCCTGGTTGAGTGGGATGCAGAAAATTTCTGCTCCTGTGTCGAGTAGCTCTGTGAGCCAGCGGCTGGAGACTTGGATAGAGAGAAGAGGCCTGGTGGAGGGTGCGATGGGAACAGACCAGAGTACTTTCATGGGCGGGGGCGTTGAGTCGTTGTGGCCTCTTTGTTGCGGGACTGAGTCCTGCCCCCATGGCTGTTTAAAGGCTTGCGGCTGGTGTTAGGGACACGGCAGTCGCGGGCCCAGTGGTATCCTTTTCCGCACCGCGGGCATGGAGTGGAAGGAGGCCGTGGTGGATGGCCTATGTTGGGCACGTCCGGCGGCGGCCGTGGCTTGTTGGGGCAGTCTCGAGCGAAGTGGCCGAGTTCGCCACAGCAGAAGCATTCGTTGGAGGCCGAGACGGCAGCGAGGACAGCCTGGGCCACGGCAGAGGCCTGGGCGTTTACTCCGGAGCAGGCGAGGACCCAGTCGTGGAGGGGCTTGTCTCTCAGCGGCCTGATGATCGCCTTGCAAGTTGGGTTTGCGCCCTCCTGAACAATGTCCTTGATGAAGGAGGTCTGGGCCTGCGTGCCAACGACCTTGCGCTCGGCTGCGGCCTGGACACGCGCCATGAAGTCGGAGAATGGTTCCTCTGATTTCTGGAAAAGTCTGGTGAGTGGCTCGGGCGCGGAGGCAGCGCAGTTGCGGAAGGCATGGAGGGCACACTGCCTTAGCTGGAGGAAGAAGCCTTGAGGGAGGGTGACGTAGCTCTGTGGCATGGTGTAGCGCCCCAGTCCGAGGAACTCGTTGGCAGGATATCGGGTGCCGTCGCGGGCGTTCTCGGCGATTTGTTTTTCGTTCTCGGCAGCGAAATGTGCGCGCCATTCAATAAACTGCCCCGAGGGAAGTATGCCTCTCGCGAGGGATATCCAGTCGTAGGGGAGACAGTGGGCAAAGGTCATACGTTCAAGGAGGTCTTGAGCATGGGGGCTGGCAAGACCGTCCTCTCGGATAGCGCTGCGGAGGGTTTGCACGTCTTTCGGGGAGAAGGGAACCCATACTTGGGGGTTCGCTCGAGAACGATTGGGATTTAGCGGATACATATCAGCGATTGGAGCAGTGGGGGGCTCCAAGAGAAGATCATTAGAGCACGGGAGGGGGTGTCTATTCGGCAGCACATAAGATGGCGGGCACTTGTACGCATCATCTAGGTCGTCATCAGAAGATGGCAGATGAAGAGCTTCCGGTTCCGGGTAAGGGCAAGATGGCACCGGTTCCGGGTAGGGGCAAGATGGCGCCGAGGCAGGAAGGGGAGGGTACAACAGCGGATAGTCCTTCCGTGAAGAAGCAGGAAGGGGCGGGGAGTGCGGCTTCTTCCTCTTTTGGGAGGAAGAAGGAGGGAGCGCGCCATCTTGGGTGGGCTTTCCTTTGTTTCGTAAGGAAGAAGGCGGAAGTGCGCCATCTTGGTCGGAGTCAGAATCAGTGGCGCAAGGGGGGTCAAGCTCAAGCACGGCCTCCAACTGAGCCGAGAGCGATTCGGCATCAGAGTCGTTACCGGGAGCGCCGTCTTGGCAGCCGCGCCCTTCCCCTGACTCATCCACGGTATCGCATGGGAAGGCCTTGGCCTCGGGAGCGGGCACGTCTTGCAAACAAGCATGAATGGCCACAAGAGCGGGGAGGAGGCCAGGGGGAAAGACCTGGCCCTCATGTTCCATGGCTGAGGCTACTCGTTCGATCAGCCGGGCATAAGTCTGAGGACTCCAGAGCGGGCAGGTGATGAGCCAGGGATTGAACAGGAGAAGTAAGTCCCAGTAGCGCTGAAGCTGGTGGATGGAAACTCTAACCTGGTTAGTTTCCAGGAGGGCAGCCAGGGCCCGAACCTGCGGGACCTGACGGGAGGAGAGCGAAGCACCCATTCTGGTTTGAATGGAAGACGCCGAAGAGTCCCTACCTTAAGCGAAGCGTGGGGGGTAGGCATCAGAGTGGGCCCCACCCACGTTGGGCACCAATTGCGGGCAGCGGCGGGCCTCCGGGAGGGTCGGCGCAGTTGGCCGGGCAGGCTCTCCGGACGGGGGCTGCCTCGCGGTCGAAGGAGAGGAGGGGGTTCGGCACGAAGCCGTTGGGCCCTTGCTCTCTCCGCTCAGGCACAGGGGACGCGCGGTGCAAGCAAGAACACCACGGAGACAAGGTCTAGGCACAAGTCTACTTTATTGTTGAAGGGGACATGGTTTTATAGGGTCTAGGGATACGTAAAGGGACTTGATTGGTGCCGGCGGGTGCTGTTGCTTGTGTAGGCGGTTACTGGACAGTAGGCGGTTACTGGACAGTAGGCGGTTACTGGACAGTAAGCTGGCTAAGAGGTTAGGAGCAAGGGAGGGGAAGGGGAAAGTGTGGACTGTCTAGATAACGGCTAGGCGGAAGACGGAGAAGGGGAGAAGGAGGGGCAGCGCCGGCTGCCAATACTGGGCGGGAAAGAGACGGGGACAACTCAGGACACAATACCCTGAGAAGGAACAGCCATCTGTAGTTTCTAAAAATGAAGACAATGCCCAAATATGGTCTTAGTGCCAGGCACTTCTCAAATATTTTACAAAAATAGACTCATTGAACCTCACAACAATCCTAAAAAACATGAAACAGTTTTTATATACTTGTACCACACAGTAGTAAAGTAGCTTCAATTTCTAGGACTAGGAAGTGCCTGAACTATAAGTATAAACTTCACACTTTAGGGATCAAGGTCCTAGAGAAATCTGTACTCATTTATTGATAGGTATATTTACAAAATAGAGTGGTTCTTAGTAGGCGTATGAAAGAAAGAGATGATTGCCAACTTCTGTGTATTGCTTTCTTTTTTAAAATAAATCAATTTAATGGGTAGATATCAATAAAGCATGAATCCACACGAAGTGTAAAATCAAACTTATTTAGTATAAATTCTATTTAGCCTGATTTTTGCATATTGATCCTGTACCCTAACACTCTACTGAAATCCTTTATTACCTCTAGCTAGGAATAAATAAATATTCATGATCGTTATAGATTTCATTTCTGTAACTGGTCACATGGTCAAAATACATATTCATCACTACATTCTTCCACTACCTATTCCATATTCCCTTCACCCTCACCCAGCACCTCAGTTGGCCGTGTTTCTTTGCCTGGTAGAATGATTCAAGCCTTCATTCCTGAAGATTCTGGGCCATTGATAGTCATTCCTGGGTTGACTTGATGCAGTTTTCCATTGACTTTGGTCACAGAGCACAGTCATACTAGAAGGTTCCCAAGGTCATCTGCATCCCAGACAAACTCTTACTTACCACCATTGAGTAGTAGCAGTCTTTTTCCTCTTGGTAGGATCAATCATCCTAGTCAGTACAGTAATTCCCTTCTTTCTCTTTTGATTCAGAGGCATGAAAAGACCAAAGTGGGTAGGCTGCAGGCTTACCATCAAGATCAATGGAATCGTGTTGTGTTTCCTGATGAAAGCCCTCCTCCTTTGGGACTAAGACCTGAAGACTAGTTGGGCTTAAGGTTGCAGGGACAGGAAATAAAAACTTTCCTGGTAGAATACTGGGGTAATAGTGGGTGGTGCCACTTGCATTTCCACCGCTTGATTACAGGATTGTGAATTCCAGCTAGTGGAGAAATAGCACCATAGCGTGAATGCTGATTTAGAGCATACAAAGCTTCCTGAAAACATTGCCTTAGCCCTGCAGGTACTGTCACCTAGTTGACAAGGTAGGGGAGCCCTCATAGGATCAATACACTAGATGGAAGAACGCTGTATTTTGTTGGGTTTATCTCCCACCCTCTCTCATCCAAAAGTCAGGCTATTCATTAACAGCCATTATTATGATCCTAGTACAAAAAAAGAGTACCAGGACTATATGAGATTGCAACTAGTATTTCTTTAATAATTATATGAATGAAAAGTTAAATAAATAAAGGGCATAGATAAATTCTGTCAACTTTATTCACAAGTAAAACAGAATTCTAAGCAAAAAACTAATGAGTAATTTTAGATTTTTTTTTGCTATTTCATAAATTAGGAGAAATGAAAATAGGTTAGCATAGCCATAAATATTCAAGGGGAAATAAATTTTGATACAGAGTAATCCTACCAAATATGAAAAATATTTTAGGAATTAATGCTCTTGGACGCACACAACAGAAATGGAGTGGGTTTTGCTGACAAAAATGAAAGAATAAAATGAATATCGTGTGACTTGCAGATCTGATCACAAGCTGGGGCAGCATAGGAAATGTGTTGGACGTTAGATGGCAATAACACAGTCTGGAACATCACAAAAGAGAAAGATATGATCCCACTCCTACCACAGATGGATGGTGGACACTCCTGATGGCAACTTCAGTGCTGGATGCCAGTCATGAGTCATTGGAGGTTGAAGACATCTACTACTGCCATCATGGCAGAGGATTCAGTCTGACATATTTTAGACTCAGAGATGCATATTAGAAAAATTTCTACATGTTATGTCCAAATCATGTGAATCTAGCAAATGTAAAATATTGCTAAGTGCAATTACTGTTTTCCAACTTAGTGTTATTAGAGAATCCATGACAAGATACAACCTCTTTCCGTATATAAATATATAAGAAAGGAGATATATAAAACAAGCAAATGGGAGCAGAGTAAGGAGCTCCTAGAGTCAGCTTGTGCTACAGGGCAGTTAGTAATCACCCAGAGCTATCTGAAGCATCTGTCTGGTGTCCCCAGGAGACAAGAAGGTCATCCTGCAACATCGTTGAAAGATTGGAAGGAGAATACTCCCCATCTGCAGAGAAAATATGTGAGTAGGGCACTCCACATCCCAGAGACTGGTACCCAATTTCCACTGGCTGCATGTGCTGCCTAAGGAATGATGCAAAGGCTGAAATTGGGAGCTCCACTTCCCAAAAATGGAGAAGGAAGAGATGGTTAAGCAGCAACTTAAGATACTGATCAATACATCCGGTGGGCTATCTCATAACCCAAAGAAGAGCTGAAGTTCGAAACTGTCCAAGACCAAGAGTGGCCAGTAGCACCATTTTAACTCCACCTCTGGCACAAGGGGAACAGAATGGACTGAAAATCAAAGTGCTGGTAGGGACCAGCTTCTTTTCATCCTGACCGAATTGCAGTCCTAACATAAACCCCATCCCCACCTCTGGCAGGGATGTAACTGGAAAGGCATGCACCAGCCTATCCAGGAAACTATAGGCCACACCAAGGAGGCTGGTGATCATCCTACTTCGCCATGCAGGCCGCCTCAGGACCTATCCTGTGGCTGGAATTTGAATCTCCATTTCCCAAAAACAGGGAGGAAGAGATGGTTGACCACTGATTTCAGCTACTGATTAATAAACTTGGATGGCTAGAGTATAACTCTAAAATTAGCTAAAGTTTTAAAATGTCCAAGTCAGAGAGTGAATGGTAGCCACCATTTTGACTATGCACACAGCAGGAGGACAAGCAGGCTCACTGAAAATCACCATGATTGTAAGGACAGGTATCTTTCATCCAGGTTGGCCTGCAGCCCAAACCTAGGAAGCTGGCAGGCCCTGCAATAGTCTTTCCAGGTAAATGACGGTGCATTTGGCTAGCACTAACAGAATAGCATGATATATATGGGACAACTGCGGTCATCTTGAACTTGTAATGCATAGATTGCTCCCCACACCTGTAGCTCCATCCCAGTCCCAGGAAGGGGAGAAAGGCACTTGAAGCTTCATAAGTCTCTCTGGGCAACCATAGTCTAGATCCACACAAATTGGATTATTACACACAGAAGTAGCTTGGTCTGAACACCTGGCAAAAGAAATGTGGAAGAAAATTCATCAGCCCACGGGGCACTGAGGGCAGCTTGAGCCTCCACAGCTCACAACACCAACTACTTCCTTGGCTCCTACTACACAACCAGCAAGGGAGAAAGGGCAAGAAAGCCCTAAACTAAAAAGCAAAACTGCACCCAGAGTGAATAATCTAGGAAGACAGACATCGAGGCACCAATAAAAAATTTTCTTTCCACACCAAGAAACAGGAACCCATGACCCAGATAAAAGAGCAAGATAGGTCTCCAGATGGCATAAAGGAGTTGAAACAACTAATCATAGATTTTCAAACAAATCTCCTTAATAAATTCATTGAGATGGCTAAAGGAATTATGGATATTAAGGAGACATTGATGAGCACAAAGAAGAATTTGAAAGCATACATAAAAAAATAGCAGATCTTATTGAAATGAAAGACACAATAAATGAAATTTAAAATACACTGGAGTCATATAATAGCAGATTTGAGGAAGCAGAATAAAGGATTGGTGAGCTTGAAGAAATGGCCTCTGAAAGTGAACAAAGGAACAGATGAAGAAGAGAAGGGAAAAAACTGTACAGTGTCTCATGGAAATAAATGACAGCAAGAGACATGCAAACACATGTTTCATGGTTGTCCCAGACAGAGAAGAGAAGGGGAAGGGGGCAGAAGGAATATTTGAAGACATAATGGTAGAAAATATCCCAACCCTACTGAAGGACAGAGATTTTCATATCAAGAAGCACAACGTACTCCCATCCAAATAAACCAAGAGACCAGCATTGCAGGAAATACTAAAGGGCTACAGCCTGAAAACAAAAGATTGGATAGAAAGACCTGGAAGACCATAAAGAAAGGAAGATCATATCAATAAAAGTATCTAAAAGTATCAGAAGAGTGGTGAAAATAATAAAAGAGAGTAAAAAAAAAATATTCAGGAATAAACTTAACCAATGATATAAAACACTTGTATCCAGAAAAATACAACTAATTGGTAAAAGACATCAGAAAGACCTAAATAATTGGAAGAACATTCCATACTCATAGTTTAGAAGACCAAATATCATTAAGATGCCAATTCTACTCAAATTAATATGCAGATTCAATACAATCCAGATAAAAATTCCACCAGAGTTTCTAAGTAAATGGAAAGCATGAGTATAAATTTTATGTGGAAGGTTGAGTGGTTCTGAATAGGCAGAAGCGTCCTAAAATGAAAAACAAACTTGGAGAACTCTCATTTCCAGAATTTAATTTGCATTAACTAGCTACCTTGGTAAAAACAGCACTCTACTATCATAGAGGCAGACACATAGAACAATGAAACCAAATTGATGGTTCAGAAACAGACACTCACATCTATGGTCAAATGATTTTGATTAGTGTGTCAAACATAATCACCTCTGGCAGAACAGTCCATTCAACAAATGGTGCTGAAAGAACTGGATATCCATACCCAAAAGAAGAAAAGAGGACCCATTTCTCACACCTTATCCAAAATTTTACTCAAAATGGACCAAAAACCTGAATATTAAAGCAAGAAACCTATTGCTTCTAGAAGAAATTGTAGAAAATATCTTCAAGACCTAGTAGTAGCTGGTGATTTCTTAAAGGAGATAAGAGGATGACTGAGATGGGCTACTGATGTTTAATGTATGTAGAAATTTTAGTTAACTTTACTGTAAAAGTGTGGAAATATATAGACTTGATGGTAACACATTTAGTGAGTAAGAGCTGTTTTATAAATCGGATTGTGGCTGAAAATGGTAGTCTAGGGATGTAAACACCAATTGAAAGAAAGCTAGAGAATAATCTAGGGAATGAATACCACAATAAACCCAGAAGCGGAAGAGAATTGTGGTTGATGGTACAGAGACAAGAGTGTCCTTGGTGAGCTAGAGCAGGTGTACATCATTATTACAGGGTAGTGGGAATGTGGAGAAGCATGGGAAAAATACAACTGAAGTGCTAATGGACCCTGGCTAATAGTAATAATGTAATATCCATGCATCTATGCCAAAGATGCACTGTGTTGATAATGGGGGAGAATGGAAAAGGTGTGCCAAATATATGCTAAGGGCCTTATAATAATCTGATGATACTATCTCATAATCTCTGAAAAATGTTCCTCCATAGTGTGGTGTGTTGATAGAGGGGTGTTGTTTGGGAATTCTTCACATGTGCGTGATTGTTTTGTAAGCTTACAACTTCTGTCATAAAAATATATTTTAAAAAATTGTATTAGGGTACGTTAAGGGAAAATACACCAAATTTAAGATAAGGACTATAGTTAGTAAGATTTTAGCAATATTCTTATATAATTTGTAATAAATATCTCAAAACAATGCAAGGTATTATTGGTGGGTTGATATATGGGACCCCTGTATGATGTTATGCATGTTTGCTTGTAAGTTGTCAATTTGTACTATACGTTTATTATCCATGCATGCTCATGTATAAATGATATAAAAATAATAATAGGGTGGTTTTCGGAAAAATACTTTGGTTAGCAAGAATATTTTGAAGTTACTCTTTAATCATTAGTTAAAAATGTTTCATAACAATGCAAGGTATTGTTGGTAGGTTGAGTTATGAGAGACCTCTATGAGGTTATGTATGTTTGAGTTGTAAGTGCACAACTGTTCCTATACACTTATTATTTATGTATGTGTGTTTATGACTGATATACTTCAATAAATTTAAATATATATGTATTTATATATGTATGTATATACATATACATGTGTATCTATATACATATACATATAGAGAGAGAAACCAGCTTACAAGGTTTTTTTTAAGATTTATTTATTTATTTATTTCTCTCTCCTCCCCCCCCCCAAGTTGTCTGTTCTCTGTGTCCATTTGCTGCGTGTTCTTCTTTGTCCACTTCTGTTGCTGTCAGTGGCACTGGGAATCTGTGTTTCTTTTTTTGTTGCATCATCTTGCTGTGTCAGCTCTCCATGTGTGTGCCACCATTCCTGAGCAGGCTGCACTTTCTTTCGTGCTGGGCAGCTCTGCTTACAAGGCTTCAATCCCTAACACTGTGCTCTGAGAATTTCACCTTCATCTTCACTGGTTCATTGCAGGAACCTCCCTTAGCCAAGATACATTTTGGAGCAGCTTTGTTGGTCTGAGTCTCACATATGGAACCTTTTATCTGAGGTATATGGCCAGAGAAACAACAATTAGGGATAAGTTAAAAATTACTCAGGCTCCTATTCTACAGTGATCTTAATTCAGATTTTTTACAAACATGAAACTTTCCTGGTACATGATCCTCCTATTCAGGTAGATCTAATACAGGAAATGGGATATGACTCAAATGCTACCAGCAACACAAGCTTCTCTACCTAACACAGTTAGAGACTGTTTTTGCTTGATGATTTTTCCTATTATGAGCAGAACAACATCTCTGGATCAGTCCCCTGTCATTTCCTCACAACATTAAGACTTGGATCAAATCATTCCTTCTCAGTGGAGACTTCCATGACATTCAATGTGTCCAATTTTTTACCTCCTCCATGTTCCATGCTTATGAGCATGTGCCTTTACAACTTTTCCTACAAAGAAGTACAGAGCATTTGCTTTCCTCTTAAATGTGAGCTTGTCTTGGGAATTCCATTAATCAAAACAAGGCAACCATAGGAAATTGCTCTGGTTCTAGGTTTCAAAAAACAAAGAAAGGCAACAAGATGATGACACCATTTCAGAACCTCAGGCTCCTGCCCCGCTGTGTTTCAGATGAGAGAAGGTGTACAAACTTGAACATGGTATTTTCCTTCCAAGGTCATCCTCTTGTTCAGATATGAAGTCCATCATATTAAAATAGGATATGAAATAAATGGTGCAGTCATCTATAAAAGTAAAATCAAATGTGAAAAAAAGAAAATTTGATTTTCCCTCATACAAGAAGGTAGATGCCTTTACTCTCCTCCTTTTCCTTAGTGCACCTATTTTAGAAAAATTCAGATTTTTTTTTTAATTTTTTAATTTTTTATTGACTTTGTAATAATATTACATTAAAAATATATATGTGAGGTCCCATTCAACCCCACCCCCCCACCCCCCCTCTCCCCCCCCCCCCAACAACACTCGTTCCCATCATCATGACACATCCATTGGATTTGGTAAGTACATCTTTGGGCACCTCTGCACCTCATATACATTGGTTCACATCATGGCCCATACTCTCCTCTATTCCATCATGTAGGCCCTGTGAGGATTTACAATGTCCGGTGATTACCTCTGAAGCACCATCCAGGGCAGCTCCATGTCCCAAAGATGCCTCCACCTCTCATCTCTTCCTGCCTTTCCCCATACCCATCGTCCACCATGTCCACTTTTCCCAATCCAATGCCACCTCTTCTATGTGGACACTGGATTGGTTGTGTCCATTGCACCTTTATGTCAAGAGGAGGCTCAGATTCCACCTGGATGCTGGATGCAATCCTCCCATTTTCAGTTGTAATCACTCTAGGCTCCATGGTGTGGTGGTTGTCCTTCTTCACCTCCATCTTAGCTGAGTGTGGTAAGTCCAATAAATCAGATTGTAGGTGCTGGAGTCTGTTGAGGCTCAGGACCTGGCTATCACATTGTCAGTCCAGAGATTCAAATCCCCTAAATATATCTTAAACCCCAACATTAACTGCACCTCCAGCACATTAGCATGAAAGTCTTATGAAGGGAGATCCCATCTGAGTCCAGATTCATCACACATAAACACCATTTCCAAAGAGGGGCCATCTGCCCTGGTAGTTAACCCCATCGGCCATGACCATAACTCCCATGGGTCTCTTTAGCCCTCAAAGGAACCAATATCTGGGGGTTGTATCTGCTACGAGTTTCTAAAAAAGAGTCTGGAGGCTGGCAGAAGGTTTGCCCTCATGCACAACTGAGCAGAGTCAGAGAGACAGAAAAATTCAGATTTTAAATGAGTTCTCTGTCCTTTTCAGAGGTATGTATATTTTTTGTTTGTTTTCATTTTTTACTTTTTATTTTTAATTGGCTTTTTAATAAAGATATATAGATCTCTAACAGTGTTACATTAAAAAATATAAGAGAGGGAAGTGGACTTGGCCCAGTGGTTGGGGCATCCATCTGCCACATGGGAGGTCCGCGGTTCAAACCCTGGGCCTCCTTGACCCATGTGGAGCTGGCCCATGCACAATGCTGATGCACACGAGGAGTGCCCTGCCACCAAGGGGTGTCCCCCACGTAGGAGAGCCCAAGGCTCAAGGAGTGCAATCCAGCGTGAAAGAAAGTGCAGCCTGCCCAGGATTGGTGCCGCACACATGGAGAGATGACGCAGCAAGATGACGCAACTAAAAGAAACACAGATTCCTGTGCCGCTGACAAGAACAGAAGAGGACAAAGAAGACACAGCAAATAGACACAGAGAACAGACAACTGGGGTGCGGGTGGGGGGGAAGGGGAGAGAAATAAATAAATAAATCTTTTAAAATATAGATATATAAGAGGTTCCCATATACTACACATTCCACCCCACCCCACTATTCAAAGGTATATATTTTTAAAAGATAAATACTTGCATAGTATACTGATCTGTTTTCTTTTATTAGACACTATATATGTACTCTTGAGATTCTTGACACTCTATTAGAGAATGAAGCAGGACACACCATGATGGAAATTTAATATGTTCTTTTTTATTTTGTGGGTCTCCACCCAGTAAAATGACATTCTAGGACAAGATGAACACATTCATGTGAAACTATGAACCTTATTCTTGGAAGGCTGAAACTTAGTGGTTACCAAAGGTTCCAAGGGGACAGAGAGGGAAGAATAGGGACATAGGGCATATTGAGATCACTTAAATTGTTCTGCATTACCTTTCAATGATGGATGCATTATGATACATTATGTCAAAACCCATAAAATAGTGCTGTGCAAAGTGTAAACCATAATGGAGACCATTGTCCATGGATAGTAGCAAAGCTTCAATATGTGTTCATCAACTGTAACAAATGGACCATACTCATGGCACGTATTATTAATAGGTTAAAATGTGAGATGAGGGGGAGATAGGGTGTATAGGAAGCCCCTATATTTTCTATGTGACTTTTCTGTGACAAAGCTTCTTTGAAAGTGAAATGTTAAACACAAATAAGACACTGAGGGAACATACAGAAGAAATTATCAATATTCATAAAAGATATACAGTGATGAAAGGTACAATACAAAAAAAATTGGTTTTAATTTTGAGAGGAGTTTTGGATTACATAACAGATACTACTATGGCAGGGAAGGATAACTGGTGCAATTATCATGTGGTTCAAATTTGTGACTGAAGTGTAAACTATAATGTAAGCTATAGACTATGGTTAATAGCAATGTTTCAATATTTGTTAATCATTTGCAACAAGTATACTACACCAATGAAAGTTTGTTAATGGGGGAAAGTATGAGGGTTGGAATATATAGGATTCCCTCATATTTTTTATGTTAGTTTTATGTAATCTAAAACTATAAAAATAGAAGGAATATCTTTCTCAATCACCTGGGAACCATCTCGTAAAAATGGAATCATCAGGAAGATAATGTCCTTCTCTCCCACTTTCTGTGGGAGAGTAGGTGCAAAACATAAATGGACACCTAACTCCAGGTTGAAAAACTACCTTATGCATTAAAAATATGAGAATTTTGTATTTCTCTTTAGGTTTCCTTGGAAAAAGGCAATTAACTAAGCCAGAGTCTCACCTCCATTGCCAGATGTGTTTAAGATGAACTATTTGTGATGAATGGAGCTGTCAATTTTCTTACTGGAGAACCAGTTATCATTTATCTTGAGAACATGTGTATAAGGAGTTGTTTTCCTACCAAGATCTAAAAAGGTGGTATTTTTTTTCTTTCTTTGCAGCCTGTTTAGATTATTGTCGGGATGTGCATCACTTTTCTATTTTAATTTATTAATCAAACTGTTTCCTTTCTCATCTACCTCTTTGGAATAGTTTCATGATTGGCCGGATTTTTTGTTTTGAATTATATTTTCCCCAAGTCTGATGACATGGATTGAATTAGCTGGGAAATTACTGAATTAAGCAGATAATTTACAAGACAGCTGAGAAAGAAGCAGTCAGGTAAAGGATCCTGAATTATTCAGTGTCCCTAATAGATCTTCATTTTTTTGGAATACTTTGCAGATAAAACACATTATTGATAAAGTCTGGGAAATATAGAATCTCTAATCCAATGAGAAACAACCTATGGTTAGCTAATTTGGAAGCCAGAACCTTCTCTCCTAGTATTTATCCTAAAGGAGTACTGTATCTCTGTTATATTGGGAAAGGGCTTATGATAAAACAGTATTGATGTTGACTGGCAATGATTCCTTTGATTTTGATGAATTAATGTATTTGTTTGGATCTTAGAGTTCATCTCAAGCAAATAAATTACTAGGATGTATATAATTTACATCATTTTAGAGGAAAGGTGAAAATCATTTCAAAGGCTTGAAGGTAAAATTATGAAAACTGGAAGAGGAAATGTAAAAATATAAGCCACTTTCTCTAGAGGGTGCCTTCCTTCTTTCTCTATTGTCCTCACTTGATAGGGAGGGCGACTCCCTTGTTAGGTGCTAATGTGGCAGGTGATTGTAAATTGAAGCTTATGCTCCTTTGCCATTTGGAAAATCTAAGGACCCTTAAAAATATGCAAAATCTACTCTGCCCATGCTCTAGAAATTGAGAAGAAATGCTGAATGACAGCCCATCTGCTTACATGGTTAGCTAAAAAATTTAAGCCCACTGTTGAGGCCACTGCTCAGAACAAAGGATTCCTTTCAAAATATTCTACAACTGAAAGCAGGAGGATTGCATCCAGCATCCATGTGGAATCTAAGCCCCCTCTTGATATAGATGTGGACTGGACACAACCATTCTAAGGTCCCCTGATGGAGAAATAGAGTATGGATTAGAGTGGACTTACTGATATTCTATTCATGAACTATTGTGATTAGTAATCGAAGAAAATGTGACATTGGTGTGGAGAAAGTGGCCATGGTAGGGAGTGGGAGGAAGAGATGAGATGTGGGGGCATTTTCAGAACTTGGAGTTGTCCTGGGTGGTGCTGCATGGACAGTTACCGGACATTGTGTGTCTTCCCATGGCCCACAGGGTGGAATGTGGGAGGGTGTGGGCTACGGTGTGGACCATTGACCATGAGGTGCAGCGGTGCTCAGAGATGCATTCACCAAATGCAATGAATTGAATGTCTCATGATGATGGAGGAGGTTGTTGTTATGGGGGGAGGAGTGGGGTGTGTGGGGTGGGGAGTATACAGGGACCTCATATTTTTTAGTAATGTTAAAAAATAAATAGAAAAAAATAAACAAAAAAATAGACAAAAAAAATATTACTGCACACTGACAATGCACTTAGTCACCCAAAGCTCTGATGGAGTTGTGCAGTGAAATTCAGATCATTTTCATGCCTGATAACCCAACATCCATTTTGCAACCCATGGATTGAGAAGTCAGTTTGAATTCAGGCCTTATTATTTAAAAACACATTTTATAAGTTACAGTCGCTATAGACATTGAGTTTTCTTATGGATCTTAGCAAAGTAAATGGAAAAAATTGTGAAATTGATTCACCATTATAGATGACATTAAGTTCATTTGTGATTCATGGGAGGAGTTCAAACTATCAAAATTAACAGGACTTTGGAAGAATTTGATTCCAACTCCCATGGAAGATGTTCAGGGGAAGTAACTGCAGATAGTGTGGATATAGGAAGAGAAATAGAATGTCATTGTTTCACTTTAAAAGAATTAATACAGCATTTACTCAAATAAGAAGTAACATCACATGAAATATAGAATGTTTAAGCTTTGCAAATTCCTTCATAAAATTTTTCTTACTTGATCATTTTTCTCTATATTTTATTTTTTTAATATAATTGTTTCCTTCTTTATTTTTTTAAGTTACATTAAAATAATATGAAGTCCCTGTATACCTCCCATCCCCCTCGTCCCACACTTCCCACGTTAACAACGTCTTTCATCATCATGGCACATTCATTGCATTTGCTGAATACATTTTGGAGCATTGCAGTACCACAAGGATAGTGGTTTACATTGTAGTTGACACACTCCCCCAGGCCACCCAGTGGGCCATGGCAGGACATACAATGTCCAGCATCTATCCCTGCAGTACCACCCAGGACAACCCCAAGTCCTGAAGATGCCCCCACATCATATCTCTTCTTCCCTCTCCCTAGATACACCTACTCAAAAGAAAAGAATTATCATTCTGCATATTTCCTAAGTCCTTCACAGTTCATGTAACATATTTATTATATAATCATGTTGAATTTTCCCAAAGTAGATATTTTTGGCTCATTGTATGGCTAATGAAAGTGAGGTCCAGAGAAAACAAAAGTTTGAGATCTTGGGGACTTAAACCAAGAGCTTTAATTATTGCTTCTTTTATTCTTTCTACTATATCTTACCTCCTTCATTTCTCCTACAAGCTAATTTAGAGAATATTCTTTGAAATATGAACAAGGGCATGTGTGACACTGTCTGGTTTCTCTTCCTGGCTTTGCTACTCTCAACTGTAACAAATGTTCCACAACAATGCAATGTATTAATAGAAGGGTGATGTTTGGGGATTCTGAATATTATACATAATTGTTTTGTAAGCTCATGTCTTTAGTAAAAATAATTTTAATTAAAAAAAAAGAAAGAGAAAGAGAATTTGAGTAAGAAATGGAGCCTGAAGATGGGACTGAACTTCTGCAATCTCATGATACATATTTAACCGATGAGGAGATGCTTCTTCTGAATGAAGAAAGAAAATGGAGTCTTGAAATATAATCTATTCCTGGTGAAGATTCATCTCAAGCACACCTGGAACTTTCTCCAAGATACACTTTATGCTTGTTAACAGAACAAGTCTCAACAAAATTGGACAGATTGAAATTTACAAACTATTTTTGCTGACTGCAACAGAATGAAGCAGGAAATGAATAAGGTGCAGGGAACCATAACAGGCATAAAGATATGTGGGTCAAGAAGGAAATTGATAAGGGGGAAAGAACCAGAACAGACTGGGCCAAGGAGGCTGGCGGCAGTTCAGTCCATCCATCTCCGACAGACCTGGAGTCTACAGAGACCACAGGAAGGAGCCCCAGGCCTCTGTTTTCTTCCTGAAGCTCCTGCCTCTACACTCTACACACAGGGCTTCACCAACAGAGGCTCCAGCTCCTCGATGCTTTAGCTGGTGCTTTGTTTGGTCCATGGCTGGGGCACCTGCTGCATGATTTGCAAACATCTGTGGGGACTACGTGCTGCTATCTGCTCTACAAGACTTGGCAAACATTTGATGGTCTCCTGCTTTCTGGCAAAGTGGACCAAACCATTTCATTTGTGTACAAACAGTCTCAAACTTTTCATCCCTTATCTCTCTGGATGTTCTTTTATTCCAGAAAACTTCCCTTAAATTGCTCACCATCTCCCTAGTGACCTTACATCCTGGGAGGCTCTTTCAAAAATTTAGCCAGAAATACTCTAATTTGAATTGGAACAAGAAACTCTACTCATCTAAATATTAGAAAAGTGTGTTTCCTCCACAATTTCTTGCTAATGACCTACCTCTTCTACAATCCAAGGGAAGCAAGCCGATGAGCTGCACGGGACTTGTACTTGGAGCTGAAATGCACAATGACTTCTCTGGTTCTGTTTGTGTTCAGATGCCCTAATGTCACCATGTTTATCAAACCTCCTTCTGAACTCATGTCCTGACAATTTATCTGATTGCAAACAGACTGCTAAGGGTGAATGGAGCAATCACTGTATGATTTAGATACGTTCTGGAGAAATTCTTAACCATCTGAGTGAGTGGGGGCAGGGCCCTTGATTCACAGGAATCCAATGAACATTATTACACTTTCTAATCTGTCCTTTTTGTATTGGAATGCCTTCATTTCCATCTACTAGGAGGAAAGACTCAACCCACCAGGATATCAGTCAATGTATTCTCTGAATGGTCTTTAATTTGTCATTTGACAAGAAAAACTGAGGTATAATTTTATTTTATATTTTAATGAAAAGGGAAACCCTTGGTTTCTGATAACATTATACTACATTTTATTAATAATTATCACAAAGTTCCCAATGCTTCCTGAGGCTACAGTATTCATTTGGCACAAACCATGTTAATACTTCCAAGGACAGAAGGACATGGACAGATAAACTGAACAGCCCTGTGATCTTATGCCCTACAAGAGCACCTCACCACTACTTACCAGAACTGTTGACCTTGAGTTTCATCTGCTGGAATTTTCTTGCCAAGTGTCTTAACAAGAGCTGTTGCTCTATACCAATGCTCAGGAATGTTCAGCAGGAAGAATGAATTCCTAGATGTGATTTGGGCATCAGATAATGCTTTGACATCAAGGAATTCATTTTAAAAATGAGTTTCTTTTGATGAAACCTCAGTATCAAAAGTGGAGGTGAGGGAGACGGACTTGGCCTAGTGGTTGGGGCATCCGTCTACCACATGGGAGGTCCGCGGTTCAAACCCCGGGCCTCCTTGACCCTTGTGGAGCTGGCCCATGCGCAGTGCTGATGCGCGCAAGGAGTGCCATGCCATGCAGGGATGTCCCGCGTGTAGGGGAGCCCCACGTGCAAGGAGTGCACCCTGTAAGGCGAGCCACCCAGCATGAAAGAAAGTGCAGCCTGCCCAGGAATGGTATTGCACACACGAAGAGCTGACACACAAGATGACACCCCAAAAAAGAAACAGATTCCTGTGCCGCTGACAGCAACAGAAGCGGACAAAGAAGACACAGAGAATGGACACAGAACAGACAACTGGGGTGGGGGTGGGGGTAAATAAATAAATCTTAAAAAAGAAAAAGAAAAAGTGGAGGTGAAGTTGTACTTTGTATACTGAAGTAGGTGGGGGGAAGGATAAACAAGGAATTTTTGCACCGTTACAAGTGTGTGCCTTTGCCTTTAGCAGAACTCTTAAATTTTCACTGTAGCCCAGATTTTGCAACAGCATGACTTATCACTTCTTAATTTACAGGCGGTTTCCCAAATAAATGGATATAAATGGTAGAGTTTCCAAAAATGATGGGCCAGATCCCTGAGGTCAGCAATCCTGGTAAAATAATAATATATGTTGGAAAAGAATACTTAAAGAAAGAAGAAAGACTAGATCAGATTAGAGCAAAGAAGAGATAGGATGAGAGGGGAAGAGAAGAAAATGTGTAACTTTGGGCAGAAATTTTATAAAAGTCAGACAACAAATAATTTTTTAACTCTAAAGCCATTTTTATACAATAATTATTTACAGGTAGTATAAAGAGTCTACCTTCATTTCCAGAGCTTCTGAGGTCTCTAGAGACATGTGGACACTATTGGCAGGGCAGAGAACCCAAGCAAGTCAGCACCATCAGTGGGCCTTTCCTTGGAATATATTTTAAACTATCTCTCCAATGTAACCCAGTTAGGCTCATGTAGAATTTCCTTACACATGGTTCTTCTTCCCCTTTTATTTGAACCTATACTTAGAACTACATCCATTAAATATCTGTCCCTAAGACTTAAATCTTCAGTCTGTTCATTTGCTGGTTAAGCCTGAATTCCAGCAAAGTTGCAGCCAACACCTACTCTTTCATTTATATGACTTACTCAGGACAGCTAACAAAACAGTGATTAAGGACAACATCCATTCAAAAAAAGGAAGAGAAAATCTATAACTTAAGGTAAGACAGTTCCATCCATCTCCCCCATTGGATCTCAGCTCCCTCTAAGTCAGAAGCAGAGTAGTCCTCACCAACACAAAGGCCTCCAACTGAGGAATGAACAAATGTAAGTGGGAATGAACCTATCGACCAATGTAAACTTATTATACTAGTAACTGAGGAAATTATAATATTGTTATGAAGACAGGGGTCTCCAGAATTTCTGATGGGATGGTAGAGAGAACAATAGTATAAAGTGGCATTTTTGGGACAATGGCAGTGTTCCGTGTAATGCTGTAAAGGCAGATAGAGGCCATAATAGATTTTATCAACACTATAAAATTATGATCTGCAAAGTATGAAATATATTGGAATGTGTAGGCCATGGCTAGTAGTAATTCTTCAGTATGCATTCATTATTGTACCCTACTACCAAAGCAATTAAAGAGGGTTTTAATATGGGAGAATGTGACAGTAAAATGTGTTAGGGTTTTGGGGAATCACCTGTATTTTTGATGTAACTTTTCTGTAATCTAAAATTTCTTTCAAAATAAATTTAAAATAATTGAAGGAAAAACTACCTATATTGTAATAACATTGAATGCTAATTTATTAAATTTCCCAATAAAAAGACACAGATGGCAGAATGGATAAGAAAATAGAGTCTATTTCTATTCTGTATACAAAAGACTCACCCTTGGCCTGAGAATACAAATATTGAAAATGAAAGGCTGGAAGAAGATATTCCAGGCATGCAGTAATTTAAAAAAAATTCAGTTTGCTCATTAGTAGTGTCTAGATACACTCCTGATTTTTGCTCTTTAAACTTATATCAATCCACTGTGATGAGCTCTTTTACTAGCTCTAGTAACTTTTTCATAAATATTTCAGAATTTTCTAAATGTAAGAACATGTTATGTGCAAACAGTGAGAGTGTCACATCCTTCTTTCCAATTTGGGTGTCTTTCATTTATTTTTCTTGTCTAAGTACTTTAGCTAGGACTTCTAATGCAATGTTGAATAACAGTGATGACAGTTGCATTTTTGTCTTATGTACAGTCTTGGAATGATTTAAAACTTGTTTTAATTCCTTATTCTATTTATTTTTTAATTGTCTTTTTTTAAAGATATATAGATCACCAAAAAAGTTACATTAAAAATATATGAGATACCTATATACCCACACCCCTGCCCACCCCACTCCTATCACATCAACAACCTGTTTCCTCATTGTGGCACATTCATTACATTTTGGTGAATACAGTTTGGAGCACTGCTGCATTGAGAATAATGTTGGCTGTGAGTTTTCAATACATGCCTATTATCAGGTTGAGAAATATCCCTTCCATTCCTATTTTTCAAAGAACTTTATCCAGAAAGGGTGTCAGATTTTGCCATCTACCTTTTTGGCATCAATGAAGATGATCATGAAGTTTTTTCCATTTGATTTGCTATGGTGGTGGATTATGTTAATTTATTTTCTCATATTGAACCACCCTTGCACATCAGTAATAAAACACACTTGTGCATGGTATGTAATAATTTTAATATGTTGTTGGATTCTATTTGCAGGTATTTGTTGGCAATTTTTGCATCTTTGCTCATGACAGAGATTGGTCTGTAAAATTCTTTATTTGTAGTATCTAAACTGGTTTTGGTATTAAGGCAATGTATGCTTTCATAAAATGAGCTGGGTAATGTTCCATCCTCTTCAATATTTTTAAGAGTTTAAAGAGGCCTGGTCCTCAATTTTCTAGAAATGTTTGATAGAATTTTCTTGGGAAGCCATTGGTCTTGGACCATTCTTTGTTGGTAGATTTTTCTTGACTAATTCAATTTCTTTATTGGGATTTATTTCTTGACTCCTTGTAATGTCAAAGTAGTTGTGCTTCTTTAGAATTTGTCCATTTCACATTGGTTGTCTAATTTCTTGGCACAAAGTTTTTTTTATAATATCCTCTTATCATCCATTTTATTTATTTGGTGTCAGTCTTTACATCTCTCCCTTCATTCCTGATTTCATTTATTTGTATTTTCTCTCTTTTTTCTTGCTTAGTCCCACTAAATGTTTATAATTTTTATGTTAATTCTCAAAGAGCAATGTTTTGGTGTTATTGGTTTTCACTGCAGATTTTTTAAAAATCTCTACTTCATTTATTCCTGCTGTAATCTTTGTTATTTCTTTCTGCTTGTTTTGGATTGCAGTGCTGTTCTTTTCCTCATTCCTGGAAGTCAATAATATCTTTGAATTTAGCTCTTTCATACTGTTTAATGTAGGAAGGTAGGGCAATGAATTTCACTCCTAGAACTTCCTTTATTGAATACTATAAGTTTTGATAAGCACTTTTCATTTTCATTGAAATCTACACATTTACTAATTTCTCTTGCAATTTCTTCTTTGACCAACAGTTTGTTTTAAATTTATTGTTTAGTGTCTATATATTTGCAAATATTCCCATTCTCTGTCTGTTATGGATTTCCAGCTTCATTCCATTTATGATGCATGAAAGGGCTTTGCATAATTTCAAACTTTTAAAATATATTGTGACCTGAGTTTTTATTCCACATGTGTTCACTCCTGGAGAAAGGTCCATGAACACCTCTAAGAATGCATACCCTGCTGATTTGGGGTGCAATTATCTTTACATCTTTTAAGTCTAGCTTGTTACCATATTGTTCAAGTTCTCTGCTTACTTTTTTACCCTCAGTCTATTTGTTCTATCTATTGATTATTGAAAAGATATATTTTACTCCTTTCAGTATTGTCACAGTTTACCTCATGTATTTTGGTTCTCCCTGGTTAGTTCCATAGATATTTATGCCTGTTACTCCTTCCTGGTGAATTGTCCCTCTTATTAAATTGAATGTCCTACTGAATCTCAATTCATTTAAAATCTCTTTTTACTGATATTTGTGTACATGTCCCTGTTCTTGTGTTGGGTACATTTGAGAAAATTATCATTTTCCATCCTTTCAATATCAGCCTACTTATATGTTTTGTTCTTATGTGACTCTCTTGCAGATAGCATATAGATAGCCCATTTCTTTTTTTTTTTTTATTAATTTTTTTATTTTTTATTGACTTTGTAATAATATTACATTAAAAATATATATGTGAGGTCCCATTCAACCCCACCCCCCCCACCCCCCCTCTCCCCCCCCCCAACAACACTCGTTCCCATCATCATGACACATCCATTGGATTTGGTAAGTACATCTTTGGGCACCTCTGCACCTCATATACATTGGTTCACATCATGGCCCATACTCTCCTCTATTCCATCATGTAGGCCCTGTGAGGATTTACAATGTCCGGTGATTACCTCTGAAGCACCATCCAGGGCAGCTCCATGTCCCGAAGACGCCTCCACCTCTCATCTCTTCCTGCCTTTCCCCATACCCTTTGTCCATTATGTCCACTTTTCCCAATCCAATGCCACCTCTTCTATGTGGACACTGGATTGGTTGTGTCCATTGCACCTTTATGTCAAGAGGAGGCTCAGATTCCACCTGGATGCTGGATGCAATCCTCCCATTTTCAGTTGTAATCACTCTAGGCTCCATGGTGTGGTGGTTGTCCTTCTTCACCTCCATCTAAGCTGAGTGTGGTAAGTCCAATAAATCAGATTGTAGGTGCTGGAGTCTGTTGAGGCTCAGGACCTGGCTATCACATTGTCAGTCCAGAGATTCAAATCCCCTAAATATATCTTAAACCCCAACATTAACTGCACCTCCAGCACATTAGCATGAAAGTCTTATGAAGGGAGATCCCATCTGAGTCCAGATTCATCACACATAAACACCATTTCCAAAGAGGGGCCATCTGCCCTGGTAGTTAACCCCATCGGCCATGACCATAACTCCCATGGGTCTCTTTAGCCCTCAAAGGAACCAATATCTGGGGGTTGTATCTGCTTTATCTGTCTCTCTGACTCTGCTCAGTTGTGCATGAGGGCAAACCTTCTGCCAGCCTCCAGACTCTTTTTTAGAAACTCGTAGCCATATAAACTCATTTCTCCTTTCCATTTCCCCCTTACTTTAGGTCAAACAGCATTTTAAAGTCATGGTATTTTATGTAGACATGGATATTCTGCTGATCCGCATTGAACCTTCCGTATAAGGTCATTTTCCAGTTGCATCATCAGTTGGTAGTTGATAGTGGTCCCTCGTTGCCAGGGAGGCTCATCCCCGGGTGTCATGTCCCACGCTGGGGGGAAGGCATTGCATTTACATGCTGAGTTTGGCTTCGAGACTGGCCACATTTGAGTAACATGAAGGCTGACAGAAGGAAATTCCCAGGCACAAAGTTGCTCTAGGCCTTGTTATTATTTTGGGTTTATCAGCTCACAAGCATAGTCATTAGTATCAGGGGCTCACTGTTGAACCCTCACTCCCTCCCGGTCCCCACCACTGTACCTGGGAGACTGTCGCTGCTCCCCTAGGGACCACGACAGAGCACCACTGGCCAGGAACCCAGTACCCCCCCTACTGTGGTTTTTAATTGTTGCCACTATGAGTATATCCAAACATTACCATGCACCCTGGACATATGTTCTGTACAGCTCCCTGTCAGTCATATATCATCTGTCATTGGTATCCCATACCAGTAGATAGCCCATTTCTTAAATCCATTCTGTTATCCTGTACCTTTTGATTGGGAAAGTTTATCCATTAGCATTCAGTGTTATTATTTTAATACATTACTTAGTTAAACCATTTTATCCTTTGACAGCCAAAGGTATGGTGGATCCATACTGTATGCTCTGAGGGTGGGGGACTGGGTACGAGCAACTGCAGATTTACTCATGGGTCTTCTGCACTGAGACACCTTTTCTTGACCCCTCTGTCTTCTGGGTGCTGGACAACCTTTCCACGCTGTCCTAAGCCCTAGAACTATGTTCTGACAGTGTCTGCCTGTCTTCTAGCTATTTTTCTGGGAGACAAGTGACTGCTGTGCCTCTCTAATCTTCCATCTTCCTGGACGTTCTCCCATTGAACATTTTCTCAGCACAGCTCCCTCACTTCATGCTCTTACCCAGGTAATACCCAACACATCATGTTCCAGTTGCAGATATACCACCAGAATAAATGAGTGTGGAAGGATTGATTAACTCTGGCAGGTTTACTATCTTTCAGGATCCTCAAACAATTGTATATGGTTTGGGATACTTGTTTCTCTGCTGTGCTCTAAATACACAAAATAGACCTTCAATTACTATTTATATTAATAGAAAAATAATTTCAAGTACTTTAGCAGGAAATTCTGAATCTAGGAGCACATATTATTTTAACCATTGAAATTTTATAAACTATTGCTTTGTTTGAGACATAAGTTGAGTTTATGTTCCTCAAGTCATACAATCATTTCCTTTTAAAAATGTACTTCTAAAGGAGATGGGATGCTGCATTATAACTTCAATAGAGAAGTCTCAGGTGCAATTCCTCTAATGAATATATCAGGAAGCAGGTTTTCTTATTCAGTCTTACCCTTGGAAACGAGACTAATAATTGGTCTTGAGTGATCAGATTTTGTGACAAACTCATTGAATGTTAATATATACAATAAAATATAATTTTTCCATGTAAAACCCACAGCATTGGGAGAAGCCATGCTTTTCTGTATAAAATGTACCCTATTTTTAAGTAACAAAATTCATAGAAAACACTTACAGCATATTGTCCATAATTGATACCTGGAGTTGGAAAAGGGTATTAGTGGAGAAATGCTTAAATTCAAATAAAATCTGTGGCTAATCATTTTAGATGTATTAATGCACCATGGTTACATGAAATGTTAACATTTGGGTATACTGTAGTATGGCAAACAGTAACTCTGTATTGCCCTTGCAGATTTCTGTAAATCTAAAATAATTACAAATTACGTGTTATTTTAAAAACAGTCAGATATACGTATTTGTAAAGCTTATTGAACACTGGATGGGCCATCTTTCTTTGACACCTAATTTTTCTTTACTCATTCCAAACAATCCTTTTTTAATGCAGCCCTCTTCAGACCAGGCTATTTGGAACACCAATGTATACAAAGGTTCTCCCAGAGATTTCTGAGCATAAATGGCTTAAAGGGGGTTAAATTCCAGACCTTGAATTGATAATTGTGTGTTATCCAAATTTGTTTTAAAACAATCACATAGATAAATTACTCATTTTTATTACTGAGGGCTTTAACTGAATTTATAGTAGTATTCACTGTAATATTAGATATTTTACTAGCACCAAAATGAATTTCCAAATCTTTTCTGAATTATCATAAATTGCAAAACTAAATCACTATAGAAATCAATTGATTTTCTATTTAAAGGAGGACTTACTCTTATAAAACTGGTAGCATTTGTCTTTCTGCAAAATTGTTCTTCTATTAATGGAGCAAGCCATAGAAGATATCACTTCAATTTTCTCTCCATGGAAACAAAATCAAAATGAGCAAAATTATTTTATAAGAACCCTTACTTTGAGCAACATAGAGGACCTCAGGAGGTAACTCCTATGAACCCTGCAGCTCTAGGCCTCGTGGAAATTTCAGGCACACAGCCTCATAAGGATAGTCATCAGGATCGAGTTGCTGAGGGCAGGGAGATGGAAAAAGAGATGTGATGTGGGGGGCATTTTTGGGACTTGGAGTTGTCCTAAATGATATTGCAGGAATAGATGCCGGACATTATATATCCTGCCATAGCCCAGTGAATGTACTGGGGGAGAGTGTAAACAGCAATATATACTATAATCCAGGTGGTGCAGCAGTGCTCCAACATGTATTCACCAAATTCAATTAATATGCAGCAATGATGAAAGACGTTGTTGATATAGGAGGATTGGGTTAGATTGTGGGGTATATGGGAAACTTTCATATTTTTTAAATATAGTATTTTTTGCAATCTATGTATCTTTAAAAAGAAAGGCAATTAAATAAAATAAAAAATAAAAAGAACCCTTATTATCTAAATGAAAGCCCATAATTCATGCACATATAAAAGTACCTTCAACCACTATACATAGTAAAATTTGTCATGCCCCATACTCTTAAATGCTTATGCATGCATTGCATACTTATGTCTTGTAACAGATTCATATCTCCCTGATTTCATGTGGTCAACTCAAAGGCATAGAGTAAATATCTATAAACTTACCTGCCTATTTCATATTTATAATTTTCTAATGGATGAGAAAAAAATCAGTAGTTGTGAGCCATACACTTTCATTCTTCATGACATGCTTCACCAATCACTATGTGTGACCAGGAAGACTTAGTTGTACAAAGTTTATATGGACAAGGGCCAAGAAAAGTTAGGTGCATAATTGCTGGTCAGTCACAAATTTAACTTGTTAAACTTAAGAGTATTCTCTACCATGCATCAATCTCTTCTACCATGGCAGTAGATGCTAGTGTAATTTAAAATAGAAGGGTCTATGAAGTCATCCTGGCTTATTTTCACTTAATTATCAAAAATGTTTTATGAGGATATGCAATGTTTTAGACAATTGCTTAACTAGAAAAGAGAAGAGGTCTATTATTAAGAGTAACCAGTTCAGTTTCAGGCAAGCCTAATGCAACACTACCCAAAAATGAACTCACCCACAGAAAGGACATGACACAAAGTCTTAAAATCATCAAAGACGGTCACAATTTATGAGATGAGATATTTATGAAAATCAGCTGGGAAACTTGTTAAAAATACAAATCTTGGGCTACATTCCAGTTAACCTGGTCAGAATTCCCAGAGTTTGGGCCATATACAATCAAGACCGCAATTTTTTCTTTTGCAGATTTTCTGAGCATTCATGGATTTGGACATTGACTATATATTAATGTAATGATATCTCACAAAGAAATGAAAAATGTGAATTTCATTTAGTATAAAAATCATGTTGTCCCTCACTGAGAAGAACGTGAAAAAGGAAGATAAAGTAGAGTGTTCAAGACAAGGTAAGAAATGAAGTAAATAAAGATAAAGTGGATTAGTAGCTAGAAGACTCATGAGGTCTGAGGATATATTTTCTATGTTTGTAGTCAACTGAAGGAGACCCTATGAAACAATCCTAATCCTGGGAATCTGTGTGAGTTACCTCAGATGTAAAATCTTTGTAGGTGCGACTTAGTTAAAACTTCAGATGGAAGAATTTCCTGGATCATAACTTGGAACTCAAATGCCATCACATATATTCCGCTAGGAGGGACGTTTGACCACAAATAGAAAATAGAGTGGTATTAAGACAGTAAAAACAGGGCTTAGAAGCCTTGAGGACTGAAGCAACTCAGCCACAACAATGACATTATTCATTGCAATAAGTCTCTAATATAGGTCTTAATTTCCATTTCTGTGGTGGAATCCTGGCTGATTTTAGCACCAAGCATGGGGTGGTGCTATAACAAATACCAAATATGTGGAAGTGACTTTTTGGAAATGAATGGTGGGTAAAGATTGGGAGAATTTTGAGGCCTCTGATAAAGCCTAGATTTCCTCAAGCAGAACATTGGTAGAAATATAGATATTTGCTTCTGCTGAGGGCTCAGAGGAATTGACAAACTGTTACCTTAAAAGTGGAAAGATGACAGTCCTTGTATATAGGAGCAGAACATTGCTGAATTTTGTTTGAGAGTTTTTGTGTGAAAAGCAGAACTTGAAATTAATGAACTTCTACACTTAGCCAAGTGAAGTGTTCACACCATGTCCCAGGTTCATCTTGCTATGTATGTAAACTACAGGAGGAAAGATAAAATGGTAAAGTGAAAAATAACTGTTAGGTAAAAAGGAAGTAAGAATTATGATTTGGGTAATCTCCATCTGTCTAGATTGCAAAAGATGCTAAAATTAAGATATCAACTGTAAAGAAAGAATGAACTGGAGATAAGTTCAAGTGAGACTTGACAATGTTTGCAAGTAGAAAGGACATTAGGCATGGGCATATGGATAACTTCAACCAAGGAGCAGTGTGCAGAACTGAGATGAGAATATCCTGGAAAGACCTGTGGAGGAGCCTCTTGGCTAATGATATGTGAAGTAGTCAGAAGACATGTGCAAATTTAATACCTGATACTCCTTCATATCAGGTATTAAATTCTCAATAATATTTCACTATTTTTTCTAATATAAAATAAAATGATGTAGTTACATTATTCAACCTGCCATAAATATATCATCCATCATACAAACAATAGTTGCTAATGGACATTTTTTATTGACTTTAAAGAAGAATATCTATAGCTACCCAAAATAGATTTCAACCCATCTTTTTAATCAAATTTTAGATTGAATTGATCCTAGCTTGTCTTTTCTTATAGACTTCCTGGAAGCGTCCATGTAGCTATGACAGGAACACACATAGTCCAAATTCTGGAATTTTATACTGCTCTTTAATAAAGTCTCTCTGAAACAAGCAATGAGATACCACTTAAAAAGTGCAGCAATGCCCGGAGATGTACTCACCAGATGCAATGGATGTGACATGATGATGCGGGAGAGTGTTATTATGGGGGGGAGTGGTGGGGTGGGGGAGGTGGGGGCGAATGGGGACCTCATATTTTTTAAATGTAATATCTTTTAAAAAAATGAGTAAATTGAGAAGAATGTGAAAAAAAAAAAAAAACTCCTGTTGAATGAACAGACAACATTAAGACATCAATTATTACCGAAGCTTCTCCCAACTTTCTTCTTTGTCAGGGGTAGAGACAAAGTCACAACTATGTGGAATAATACTAATCATACAGGCCTAGACTATAGATGACCAGAGAGACTGATGAAGCTTCATGCCTCTTTCTCCCCTGCCTCAGGTGGGGGTGGAGATGCAAGTGTGGGCAGCAATCTGTGCAGGCTGGGGCCAAGGTGACCACAGTTGCCCTGGCAGACTTAAGACTATATTCAGTCTTTGCGAGCCAAATATACCTATGGTTAACTGATTAGTCTGATGCAGGCCCCACCAGCCTCTGCCCTGCCAGAGGTGCAGGTGAAGCCTAGGCTAGGACTGCGGGGTAATCTGGTTGAAAGAAACTAGTTCCTACCATCGCTATGATTTTCTGTCAACTTGGATTCCCCTCAGGGTGGGGGCAGAGTAAAAATGGTGGTTACTGGCCTCTTTCCAACTGTGATAGGTTCAAACCTTAGCTGTTCTTAGGGTTATACTTTAGTCCACTAGATTGATTGATTAATCAGTAGCTCAAGTTGATGCCCAACCCTCTCTTCCTCCCCAGTTTTTGGGTAGAGGAACTTTCAATTCCAGCTGCAAAACAGTTCTCATCGGGGCCAACAGTGGAGGATGGGCACCAGCCTCCATGGCTTGGAGCATTCTACTTAAGAGTTTTCTCTGCAAATGGGCAGTCTCCTCCTTCCATTCACCAAGGATGTTGCAAGATGCTCTTCCTGTCTCCTGGAGCCCACAAACAGGTGCTTCAGCTAGCTCCAGATAACTCTGAGTGTTTACTAATTGTCCTGAAGCAGTATTTGACTCTAGAGGCTCCTTACTCTGCCTCCATCTTGCTGGTTGTTCTCTCAGATTATGCACATTTTTAAAAGAAAATATGTAGAAATATATTTGAGGATATTATGAGGAATTGGACATATTTCAAAGATTCCATTTATTTGATCCTAATGCACTTCTTTCTTGTACAACACTGTGTCCCTCTAATAGAATCCAGTTGTAACCAAACTTTTCTAATTTAAGTGAAAGGTCTATTAGAGGTCCTCAGGATTTATGAAATTTCAGACTCCATATCCATTCTCCCTCCCCACATTATTGGTTTGTGTCCTCTTAATCCAGAAGATTTTTGAGAATGTTATATTATCAAAAACACTGTCAACTGAGCTGAAAGGGACAAAAAGAGGATGAAATTAAAGAAGGCTGTGGAATTACAAAATTCTACATACTGATCAAACTATGAACATTCAAAAAATTTTTGAACATAATTAAAGTATGATATTTTAATTTGCCAGGCTGTTATCACATGTAGTACAGAATGTGATGGCTTTAACAGTGGGAATTTATGGGCTCACAGTTCTGAGGTTAGGAGATGTATGCTATTGTGACATCAGCAAGGCATTGCATTCTCCCTAAACTTGATAACATTCCATTCCTGGCTACCCTAGATCCTTGAAGTTCCTGGGCTACAATCCCTGCCTTGCATTTCTAGCAATGTCCTCTTCTTTCTATTCTGGTTTCTGTTCACTTCCATCTTCTGACTTCTCCCTGTGGCTTCTATATCTTTGAATTAATTTCTTGTGCTTATAACAGAATCCAATAATCTAGAATAAGCCCCCCTTTCAATCAGGTTGGCTACACCTTAAGTAAAATAACATATTCAAAGTCCTATCTACAATGAACCCACACCCACAGGCATACTGACAATGATTAAGAATACATACATAACTCAGGCTACCACAGATAAAGACAGAGGCCAGGTCCATAGGAAGAGATATCATAGACAAGGTCTCAAAGACCAGAGACCTGGGTGCAGAGGACAAAGCCAAAGTTTCAGAAGGTAGAGCCATGGGCCCAAGGGAAAACCATGGGCCACAGAGATGACGCCAAGCAATTAACCTAACAGAATATCAGGATTTCAGAATTGCCTGGGAGCATTGCTTCCTTTCCTCCTTCATCTTCTCCCTTTTGGAATTAGGATGTCTGCAATATTTATACTATGCCTGCCCTACCACGGTATTTTGGAATCAATAAAAATTCTTTTCTAGTTACTGGTCTACAGAGAGAAATGGATTTACCCCAGACTGGATTCTACTGAAAAGGTAATACATACCTAATTTAGATGATTTAGATGGTGACTTGGGACTGCACAGGAGATGATATGTAGGTTTGGAAATTGAGTTGAGGCTATAATGGTTTAGATGTTTGGACATGTTGGGATGAGGACAATGTATTTTGCATGTGGGATAAATGGGCATCATTGGGGCTGAAGGAAACACACTATACACTGAATACCAGCCTGAAAATACCTTGTCTTAAATCATGGTGCCCATGCATGCTACCTCATATGAAACATTCATTGCACTTTGTTTCATTTGAGATGGAGACATTATTCTGGATATCAGTTTGGGAAAAAATGCTATCACATGTATTCCTATAAAAGGGATACAGGATAATTTGACAGACAACCACAAAAATGCAAGTGAGAAAAGAGCATAGAGTAATCTGAAGATGCTGAACTTCAAAGCTGGAGTAATGAAATCTCAAAAAATTTCTGGCAGCCTCCACAGGCTGGTAGAACCATGGAATATATGCTCCTGGAGAGTTTCTAGAGGTCTGACCTTACGGATTCCTTGATTTCAGCCTTGAGATACTGATTTCAATTCTCTGTCAAACAAAACTATGAGTGATTTGAATTCTGCTATTGTGAGTTATCAAGTTATATTTTCAATTTGTTAAAGCATCCACAGAAAAATAATTTAATCATTGTCTGAATCTCATTCTCTTATAAAAGACTCCAGGAAAGGGACTGAGACCCACAGTCGGCCAGGCATGAGCTGAAGTAACCTCCTCAAAGGGTACCATCTACAATAGGTTACATCCACAGAATGGATTCACCTTACTACTTTACTGAGGTCCATACTGCTTCACACCATCAAATACACATATATTCCTTTTTGCATTGTTTTAATGTTTTACGCATATGGAACATTCAATATTAGGCAATGACGTAAAGAATAAAATTTTATGCGTCACATCAAAGATGTGGGAATAAGATGAAGTAAACACAGACCTTATAACAATATGAAAAATATTTAATTTTTGGCAAATTTTATGGTTCAAACATTTTATAAGAGAACTATAGAAATAGGGTGATGATTGCAGGAATATGAAGCTCACTGAATATTTTATATCCAAACTGAAACCAACATATTTCACTGGCTGAGCATCATCCCTTATAATCTAAGCATTCTTCAATGAGTATAGTATATAAAGACACCCCAATTACTATATGATGGCAATAAGAAATGTAAATAGTTATCTAAATAATAAATGGAGTTAGAGTAGCAAATAAAATCACCTATTGTGACAGTGAAAAGAAAGGCTTGAATGGCAACAGGATCCAGTGAAGAAAAGAGTAGGGAAAGAAGATGACCTTTCATGTGGGTTGTTTTGCATACAAAAGACAAAGGACTTAATCTTGGGAAGAACCAAGGATGATGGGGGAGAAGGAAGAAGATCAAAGGAATAAGGAAAGAAGATGGTAAATTTTTAAACATTAAGGAGGTACAATGAAGAGAGAATCAACCCATCAAGGTGTAAAGTTTAAAAGACCCTGGCCTAGAGGGTAAGAGGTAGAAATTTATGCACCCTGTCATTTTTCTGGCCATGGGAAAAAAAGATATATATGATCAGTCCCTAAAGGATGTGGTTTCTCAGACAGATGGAGGAAGCAAACATACTCAAGTCTGTTTGAATAGGAAGTAGTAGGTGCTGCAGAGCTCACTACCCAAAAGCCCTGGGAAGGAGGTTTGTATTTGATTTTGAAGCACTATGGGAGGAGAGCTCTAATACTGCTGGCAGTAATAATCTCCAAAATCTTCAGGCTGGAATCTGCTGATGATGAGAGTGAAATCTGTTCCAGACCCACTACCACGGAATCAATCAGGACTCCAGATGGCCAACTAAATGCACCATAGACAAGCATTTTATGAGCCTGTCCTGGTTTCTGCTGGTACCAGGTTAAGTAGCTGCTAACACCCTGGCTGGACTTGTACTTGAGGGTGATGGTCTCCCCTGCAGATGCAGCCACAGAGCCTGGAGACTGGGTCATCATGGTGTCCCCACTGGCACTTGCAACCAGAAAAGAACCTAGATCATACATTCAATCACAAATGTATAAAATATGTATCTAAATGTAAGCTTTCCTTTTGTGATTTAATAGTTTATTTTTTAATTATCTTTTTTAAAAATTAATAGATCACACAAAATGTTACATTAAAAAACATAAGAGGTCCCATATACCCCCCACCCTACCCCTACCACCATCATTTTATAATTGTATTTTTTGAATATATAAATCACAAAAAAATGTTGCATTAAAAAATGCAAGAGGTTCCCATATACCCCACCCCCCATTTCCCACTCCTCCCACATCAACAAACCCTTTCATCAGTGTGGCACATTCATTGCATTTGATGAATACATTTGGAACACTACTCCACTACATGGATAAGAGTTTACATTGTAGTTTTCACTCTCCCCCAGTATATTCAGTGGTTTATGGCCAGATATATAATATCCAGGATCTGTCACTGCAACATAATTTAAGACAACTCCAATTCGTGAAAATTCCCCCACATCACGTCTCTTCTTTCCTCTCCCTGCCCTCAGCAACTACCATGTCCACTTTCTCCACATCAATGCTACAATTTACTCCATTACTAGTCACAACCGTTCTATAGTAGAATATCAATAATTCCACTCTAATTCATATTGTATTCCTTCATCCTGTGGAACCTGGAAGGGTAATGTCCACTCCACGATTGCATTGAGAGGAGGCTTAGATTACACATAGATAATGGATGCAAATCTGCTTGCAGTTGTAGGCACTCTCAGTTCCCTGGTGTGGTGATTGACAATCTTCACCTCCCTATTAGGTGACTTGGGTAAGTCCAATGAAGAGATGAAGAGAGGGTAGCATTTGCAACTCTGCTTAGGCTCAGGGCCCAGCTGGCACTTGGATAGTCCAGAGATTCAAGTCCTCTGAGAATACATCAACCCTAGCATCAACCACAGGTTCAGTAAAAGTAATGGAAGAGACTTGTGTAGAAAGATCACATCTGAGTCCAACTCCACCACACTCAGGAACACAAATTCCAAAGTAGGGCCCACTGACAGGTACTGAACTCCAGAGCCATCTGCCATGACCATTGATCCTGTGGGTCTCTGTAACCCTCAGGAGAACAAGTAACTCAGGTTGTATCTATTTTGACAGTATCTTGGTTCCTGCTGAGGAGTACATAAGGATGACCCCTCTAATGACCTCCTGACTCTTTTTTTTAAAGACTCTTGGCATTATAAACTCATTTGTCTTTGCCAATCCCCCCTTTTATTCAAGGTCAAAAAGCAGTTTTTAACACATGATCCTACATATAGGCTGAGATATTTTGCTGGTCCGAGTTGACTCTTTTATTCAAGGTCTCTTTCTATTTGCATCACCAGTTAGTGATTTGGAGTGATCCCTCAACACCAGGGAGGCTCACCTCTGGAAGTCATGTCCCACATTGGAGAAAAGTATTGCATTTACATGCTGAGTTTGACTTAGAGAGTGGCCACATTTGAGCAACATGGAGGCTCCCAGGAGGTAACAGACACCCGAAGCTCTAGGCCTAGTTCATATTTCAGGCAAACAGGCTCAGTTGCATAGTCATCAGTATCAAGGGCTCATCTTTGGATCATCTGTCTTCATTGGTCTTTCCCATTGCACTTGGGGGATTTTTGCTCTTCTATTGGGGAATGTGACAAAACACCCCTGGGTAGGAATTCAGCACTCCCTTGGTTGTTGTTTTAACTGTAACTACTATGAAAAGGTCCAAAATATCTGAACATTTTTATGTGCTCTATATGCATGCAGAACTAAATGAAAGATAAAATGAGAAAGTGCTCAAAACAATAAAGAATACAAAGAGCTGATTGTTTGAGAAGATGGATAAAATTGACAAACCCTTAGCTAGACTAACAAAGAAAAAAAATGAAGATGCAAATACACAAAATAAAAAATGAGAATGGAAATATTGCCACTGATCCCATAGAAATAAAAATGTCATAGGAGGATACTTTGAAAAACTATATCCCAACAAGGACAATATAGGGGAAATGGACAAATTCCTAGAAACACATAAGCAGCCTACATTGATGAAATAAGAAATTGACAATCTCAACAAACCAATCACAATTAAAACATAAAATTAGTCATTGAAAACCTCCCAACTAAGAAGAGCCCTGGGCCAGATGATTTCACAGGTGAATGCTACCAAACATTCCAGAAAGAACTAACACCAATCTTGCTTAAACTCTTCCAAAAAATTGAAATAGAAGGAACATTGCTTAACTCATTCTATGATGCCAACATTACTCTAGTACCAAAGCCAAACAAAGAAACCACAAGAAAGGAAAATTACATACCAATCTCTGGCCAGTGGATAAGGCATTCGTCTACCACATGGGAGGTCTGTGGTTCAAACCCAGGGCCTCCTTGACCCATGTGGAGCTGGCCCATGCGCAGTGCTGATGCACGTGAGAAGTGCCATGCCATGCAGGGGTGCCTCCCGCGTAAGGGAGCCCCGTGCACAAGGAGTGCACCTTGTAAGGAGAGCTGCCCAGCCCGAAAGAAAGTGCAGTCTCCCCAGGAATGGTGCCACACATATGGAGAGTTGACGCAGTAAGATGATGCAACAAAAAGAAACACAGATTCCCCTGCCGCTGACAACAACAGAAGCAGACAAAAAGAAGAACATGCAGCAAATGAACACAGAGGACAGACAACTGGGGTGGAGGGAGGCAGAGGAGGGCAGAGGGGAGTGGGTGGGAGGGGGGAAGGGGAGAAAAGTAAATAAAAATAAATCTTAAAAAAAGAAGTGATTTATTCCAAATGCTCCCCCAATGCCAAAGATCCATTTGAGGCCCAATCAATCTTTGGTAAACGATTTCAAAAACACACATTGTGTTAAGTAGAATTCTAAAAATGCCTGGGGACTCCTGCCCCCTGGTATGTACACAAGTCTCAGTTATTGAAACATTACTCAGATGCAGCTGTGAAGTGATCTGGCATATATCATTAAAGCTGTTGACTTTAAGAAGGGGTGTCCGTTAAATTTTTCTTTACTGGTCAGAGACAAAGAGCGCAAAGAGATTAAAAAATAAGGATGGTTTGAAATGGAAGCATATATCTAAAGTTGGTTGTGGAGATCGAGGGGGCCATGTATCAAGGAATGTGGGCAGGCTCTAGGAGGAGAGAGCTGACAGCCAGCAAGGACATGGGATCTCAGCACTGCCACCTGAGGAACTAACTCTGCCAAACCCTGTGAGTTTGAAAGAAAACTCTGTGCTCTGCATAGAGGTTAGCACTATTTTAATCATGTAGGAATTTGACAAGAGAATCATCAACACTGGACCCAGACTCCTGATCTACAAAATTCTGACCTAATAAATTGCTAATTAGTTATGAAATGAGAGAAAACTGGTGTGTGTGTATATATGTATATGTATATATATTTATTTATATTTTATATGTATTAAAATGAACCACATGCTAAAAGGGAAGTCATAAATCCATATACAAAAATTATCATCCCATTTAGCTCATGGTTGAATGATGCTGACACCCCTCTTTTCTCAGGCAACTTGGAACACTTTATGTCCCTTTTACATACAGATGATTTCCTGACATATGAGCACATTCACAAGATCATGGCTCAATACTGTGCAACGAAAATACAAGTAAGAGGAGAACCAGCTGTCCCCTCTGTCCCCTCTCGTTTCCATGGCCATGTTCTCTGACAAATGAAGAAATTTAGACAGCGCTGTTGGTAAGAGAGGCCAGTGCACTGGGGACATCCGAGGTAGACCTGAACCATGCTGCTGTTTTCACATTTCCTTAAGACCTTGGATTGTTTCAGATTCCTAAATGTGGATGACTCGTTCCTTCTACATGGGACAACAAGGAATGTTGCCTTTGGTCTTAGTCTAAGAAATAAACTGTCTTATGCTTCCATTTATTTAGAATTTATAATTTTTGTGTTTTATTTAATATTGTATACTCCTGTTGTTCAGATGACCAAAAATTCTTAATAAATTATACATAAAATCAACTTCACAAATATATTTCTGGGCACCACTCACCCTACCCCATGAACTTACTGGGGGCCATTCAAGCCAAGTGCTCCTTTCACAGACATAAAATCAGACTGAGAGATTTATGAGGTGCAATTCACATGCAGCCAGATCTAACATGTTTCAGGGTTCTCAAACAATTTTACATTATCTATAGAATTCTTGTTACCCAGTATAGCTGCAATGCCCCAAGTAATGTGCTCAAATAGATTGATCATGAATGGATGAAAGTAATGTGTTAGCAAATTCTTAATATGAAGGCAAAATTAATCTTTAAACTTGAAATGATGAGAGTTGTTGCCAAATGCAAAGAATATTGATGTACAGAATAAAATGTGATGCTATTCCCTTTAAATGGGAGCAATGCATTAATAGTGACCAAGATATTTTTCAGTAAATGTCACACAATATTCCTGCAACAGATTCATGGAAACCAATTGCATGTGGTGTCCTGGATTGGAATCTGGAAGGGGATCAGGATAGGAGTAAAAAGTAGTTACATCTGAATGAAGTCTGGAGTATAGTTACTAAATTTGTACCAATGTAAATCTCTTAGTTTGACAAATGTACCATGATGATATAAGATATTAACTTTAGGGGGAAGTGAGCAAGGGCATGCAGGAACTCTCTGGACAACTTCTGCAACTTACATATTAATCTAAAAATATTAAAATATAAAAATTTTTTAATAAAACATGAGGAGAGATATCTCAGTATAGCTGAGTGAACATTGTATTTGACCAAGTGAATGTTGCCAAAGATGAGGTCCTGTAAGATAATTCTACTCTAAAGCCAGACCCCATCTGTAGGGATATTAAAACTCCTGCTCCAGACATTCAGCATCTCTCTTTGCAAGTTCAAGCTGCACAACTTACAAAAATGATTCTTTGTGGAAGTGGACATGGCTCAACTGATAGAGCATCTGCCTACCATACGGAGGATCCAGGGTTCGATACCTAGGGCCTCCAGACCTGTGTGGTAAGCTGGCCCATGCACAGTGTTGCCATGTGTGCTGTGCCACACAGGTGCACCCCCAAAGTAGGGAAGCCCCACAAGCAAAGATTGCGACCCCTAATGAGAGCCACCCCACGTGAAAAAACAAACTGCCCAGGAGTGGCATTGCACACATGGAGAGCTGACACAGCAAGATGAAGCAAAAAAAAAAAGAGACACAGTTTCTTTGTGCCACCTCACAATGCAATCGGGCCAGAAAAATACACAGTGAATGGACACAGAGAGCAGATAAAAGGGGGAAGGTAGAGAAATAAATAAATAAATAAATCTTTAAAAAATAAAATGAAATAAAATACTACACAGCATCAACAACAACAAAAACAACAACAAAAACTGATTCTTTGACTCCTGATTTTCCTGATCTCATTGGACCCTTTGGTCCAAACAAACCTACTTTAGAGCCAACTCTTCAACCAGGGTATGTGTCCCACGGGGTAGACAAAAAGTTTTCCCAGGGGTTCATGGCCAAGAATTGGCTTAATGGAATACATTTCTAGATCTATGTATTCTGCTCAGATTCTTTCTTAAATTGGATCTTTCCAAGAACAGTCAAGTTGTGCTGCTGACTCTCCTTTCCCATCTCATGTGCACAATCACTCTTAACTGCTTTAATAAGATATGAGCATTCATTCCTCTTACCATGGGCATTTCCACGGGATCCAAAAATACGCAGCAAGAAATGCAGGGATTTTTCAGAGCTCCACGTGGGTCAACACGCAGGAAGTGAATGACTCTTGAAAATGGCAACTTTCCTGTGGTGCCAAATATTTCACACCCAAAAACTGAAGGAAGAGCTACTTGAGTTGTCAGACCATCAGGGAATTTCAAAATTCATAGCTTGAATCCACCTTGTTTCCTCTATATTTTAATAACAACCTGATTGAAAACTTTCCATTGACTAATTGTAACTAGCTAAACAGTAGAAGCTGAAATTTCCCACTTCCTTAAATAAAGTGATTAAATATTTTCAATTAATATTGAATATAATTTCAGAATTTTTTACAAGATTTCCTTTAAAAATGTTCATTAACATAGAAGACACCTTGGTTACTTTATGTATTTTGAACAAAGGCTCAAAAAATTTTGAAAACTAACCTATAATTAGCAAAGAGAGAAGGTGTAGAATGGATTTTGCTTTTATTCAATATCAGATTGTCTAAGTCTCTATTCAGTTACTCTGTGTTTGCTCATTTGTGCATGTGTGTACAGATATCTGTGCTTAGACATAAATATTTTTATATATTTGCATTATAATATTTTTGCCTGTAAACATTTGTAAATTTTGATCACATTAGTTTCTCCTTGTGTCAATAGAATAACACAGGTTTCTTGGATCAAAATATGAAGAAGTTTCTACCAAAATCAAATCTTTGCTTTCTTAAATTGGAAAGAAAATTATTCTTACAACCACATTTTGCTTTGTGGAAATTTGTTCTACCTTAACCACACACACATGGATCAGCCGTCCTCAATATTGAAGTTTTTATTGAGCTTACAATAGTATTAATAATAGGAGACATTGGGCCTCCAGCAGAATGAATTTTCTGAAGTTTTTTTTTTGTCCTCCCTCCTCCCAGAATTGATGCCCACCTAGAACCTCAGAATGCTAAATAGGGTCTCTGCAGATGGAAATAGTTAGATGAAGATGAGGCCATCCTGGAATAGGGGATCGAATCCAGGGGCTGGCGTCTTTCTAAGGAGGGGACGTGGAGACTCGGAGCCACGGAGGAAGATGGTGTGAAGACGGGCAGAGAGGCAGGGGCCCCACGCCAGGCACCGCCCAGCACTGGAGCCCCCGGGCGTGGAGGGGCTCTGCTCGCAGCTTCAAAGGGTCCAGCAATGATGACACCAGGATTTTGGACTTCAGCCTCCAGAATTTAGAAGAATACGCCCATGGGGTCTCTAGTGCGTTTGTGCATAATCCAAAAGAGATAAATGTATATAACTCTTTCAGGGGAAACTCCACAGCAGCAAAAATCAAATTTAACGCCAGCAGTCTAACCTTTCAGGTCTTGATAAATTTTACTGTGTTCACATCAAATATCATTAAGACATATTAACCGATAAAATAGAAATAAGCTAAATTTGTGATGTTTTTAATTTTCAAAAATTTAACTGATTTGGGTAGGAGTATGCTATTTCAGTTGTACAAAATATCTAATTATATATAAATGTGATTAATAAAAACAAACATATTTCCAATACTTTATTTTATAGAAAAATTGTAATCTATGTATTTTTATCCCATCACCTCTAAAAGAGTTTATTAATATGGCTCTTTGTAGCATCAGCTGATTTCAAAAGTGATGTTTAAGAGGGATTATTCTTGACAGGGGTATTTATGGCCTTTAAAACTCTATTAAAATAAAGTAAGATTATTTGAAATAATTCCCTGATCAAATGGAGTAATTGTTTGATGTTTTAATGTGTAGGGAACCCAGATGGGAATATTACAGAATGTTTCCCTGTCCTTAATTTCTAGAGATCACATTATTTTTCAGCCATGGCTAATTTTATACAATTCTCTAGGAAAATTGGTATGTAATCTTAGAAGAGAGAGTTAAAAAGTGCAGTGTCTTATGTTGAACTGCTTGGCTAGCTTTATAAGAACCTTAAACTTATCTGCTGACTTCTAGCAAAGGATTTTTCATTTGTTCTGTGACTTTAAATGAGAGCAAACTGAGTGGGGCTGTTGGGGACCTGCTGTCCCACTCGGGGCTGGAACACAAGGGGCATTTCCAGGGGCCACCTGGCAGCTGCTCAAGGTCAGAGCTGAAGCCAGCCAGCTCCTCCTGGGCAGGTGGCCAAGGTCACAGTGGACCCCAGATCATCTCAGCACCCCTGGGCTGGCTGAACCTTGCCCCCGCACAGCTAGAGACTCGGGCCAGGGTCCAGGACTCACCTAGAGCCTCTGGGGAGGGGAGAGGGGGTGGCAGGGCCCAGAAGGCAAAGGGGCCTCCCCCTCCAGGCGCAGACATGGGCTTGGGACCCACTCTGCAGGGTGCATCCAGCTCTGCCAAGGCGAGGGAAGCACGGGGCGGGGGCAGCCTCGAGCCTAGGGCAGCTCTGGAAGGGAACGGGGGCAGTGGGAGCCGGAGCCTTCCCCAGCGGCCACTGCCTCGTCTTCCTCCACGGGGACAGCCCACACCTGTCCTGGGTTCTGAACTCTGGGGGTCAGAAGAAGAGGTGTGGGTGTCTCTGCCCGTGGCACTGAGATCACTGCACGAGGCAGGGAGAACAGGGGAAGGACAGAAGGTGAGGTCAGACCAGCCAGCCAGGAGACCTCAGGTGGTGTCAGAGTTAGAGCAGCGATGAGCCACCCGAACGCAAGGAAAGAGCCACAGGAGACAGAGGTTGTTGATGTGGGAGGAGTGGGGGCATATGGGAACCTCTTATATTTTTTAATGTAACTTTTTTTTTATTCGGTATCTTAAAACAATACAGCCTCGTGGCTGCACTGACACGGAGTAGGCATGTTGCTGTGTGTCTGTCCCCACGCCCCGCCTGACCACCCTTCTGTGCTTCCCTCCCCAGGGAGCGTGGCCAGCCCGTCCCTTCCTCTTCCCCGTCCCCGGAGCACCTCGCTTCTGGAATGGCCTCCGTCGTGTGCCTGTGAACGGCTACTGTCCCGGTAACGCCAAGGTCACCTGAAGGTGGACGGAGCCGAGTGGACCAAGGACGTCCAGAGCAGCGCCTGGAGCAGGACAGCGAGGACGGCACCTCCACCTCCACAGCGTCCTGACGCCGCCCGCGGCCCAGCACAGCGCCCACACCAAGGAGGACTGCAGGTCACCCCGAGGGCCTGCGCTCCCGCTGGTCAAGAGCTGCACCAGGAACCAGGCTGGAGCCTGCGAGGCCGCCCCGGCCCAGGGCGCTGCCCTCTCCCCAGAGATGCCCGAGCCTCTCAGTCCTGCAGCCCCTCCCCAGCTCACCTTCCCCTGCCCCTTTAGGTTAAAGATCCTAATATTAGGGGGAAAAGAACAAAAAGAATGAACTAATAAAGTAAATGAAAATGCTTTGCACCTGTGGTTTCTCTTTCCTGACTTAATGTTGTAATATGTTGTTTTTCAAATTGCCAATTTTTTCTTCTAAGGAACTAAGTCATTAGTTGCCCCAAGGACACCACCATTTAAGAAATCCATCCTCTACCCTGCCCTCTATAAGAGCCCACTGTCTTCAGAGCCTGCTCCACCACACAGGGCATGAGAGGCTGCCTTGCTTTCCCTTCTCAGCCAGCCCATGTGGTCTTTCCAGGGAGGAAGTTCTCAAAGTCACACATGCGTGATCCCGATAAACCTGTCCTGAGAACTTAACCCAAGCAAGTTTTCAGAAGGAAACAGCTATAAGGAGAGTCATTCCCTGCAGTATAATATTTAAAACAAAGAAAAAACAGAAACCACCTAAATAAACAAGCAATAAGAAAATGTTTAAGTCCATTATGGTACTTCAAATTAATGGAGCGTATTAAGCTTTGGTTACATTTTTATTTTATTTTTTAAAAAATATTTATTTATTTATTTGTTTCTCTCCTCTCCCTCCCCGCCCCGGTTGTCTGTTCTCTGTGTCCACTCGCTGCATCGTCTTTGTTGCTTCTGTTGTTGCCAGTAGCACGGGAATCTGTGTTTCTTTTTGTTGCGTCAGCTTTCCGTGTGTGGGGCACCTTTCCTGGGCAGGCTGCGCCCTCCTTCACGCTAGGCGGCCCTACCCATGGTGCGTACTCCCTGTGTGTGGGACTCCCCCACGTGGGGGACACCCCAGCACGGCAAGGAACTCCTTGCGCACATCAGCACTGCACATGGGCCAGCTCCACACAGGTCAAGGAGGCCTGGGGTTTGAACCTTGGACCTCCCATGTGGTAGATGGACGCCCTAACCACTGGGCCAAGTCCACTGCCTTGGTTACATTTTTAAAGGTGTATTGGGGGCCTTCTGTCTTCCAAGCGCCCTAACAAGCTCTTTAATGCTCACAACCCTGTGAGGTTAAAAATGAACATTAAACTCTCAGGCAGGTTCTATACAGCTCAGAGCTGGTCATTCCATAATCCAGCAGTTCCACTCCTAGATGGAATTGTTCCACTCCTAATACTTGTCCACCAAAAAAATATATATATGCAATAGCGTTCAGAGCCAAAACTGGAAATAACTGAAATGTCTACAGCAGTGAAAGGGATAATTACCTTGTGGTATACTTACACATTGGAACACAGCTCACTAAGGAGACTCAAGAAACCACAACTACACCCAACAATGTAGATGAATCTTATAAGCATGATGCTAAGCAGAAGAAACCAAATGCAAAAGGTACATTCTATATGTTTCTATCCATATGAAATTCAAAAGCAGAGAGAACTAAAATAAAGTTAGACATTGGGATGGGGTCCTCTTGCATCAGGTGGGGTGGGGGGATGACTGGGAGGGCCAAGAAGAGGGTCTGGAGCTCGGCACTATTCTGCCCTCCCTTTGTGCAGTGCTGCTTTGTGAAAGCTGTATGATTACGACTTGCACACTTTTCTGTATGTATATTATATTTCAAAATAAGTTCATCTAGAGGAATGTCTAAGACCCAGTTTACAGGTAAGAGAGCCTGAGAAGAATAAGTAACAAGTTAAGGCCATACAGTTGGTAAACGGTGGGCAGGGATCAAATCCCTCCTGCCTGCATCCGCCCTCTGAAGCCCCCACTGCTCTCCTTCCAGCAATAACGGGGCTCCACAGACCACGTGGTCAGACGTGCTCCTTCCCCGCCTCCACCCCCTAGTGAGGAGCACCAGATATGGAAACAGAAGGGAGCAGGCTTCAGCAGGGCACAAAGGACAGTGCTGGGGGCCCACGTGTGAAACGTCACGTATTGGGGTGGGGTGGGGAAGCATGGCAAACCCACTTTGATTGTCCTCCCACTTCTGTGTGAGCACCGAGCCTTCCCCTCTCATTCTCCCACCCATTCAAGCTAACACTCACTGAGTTTGCTTTTAGCAAATTCTCTTAAGGAAGTACAGACACAGCTAAGGCAGCATCCCTTCCCTCAAGCAACTGATAATTCAGTTTTTCTACTCTTTTTCCTTTCCCTCATCAAAACTGGAGCAGTGGGTGGGAAAGCACAGTGGTGGGAAAGCTGGATAGGGAGACCCCTTGCCATCCTTCCTCTCGAGAATATTCACTATTACCACAGTTTTGAAACTTAGAAGGTCTGAGTAGAGTTGAGAAAGGTTCAATACTATCCCTTCAAATTATATAAAATTGCTCAGCCATCCCTGGGAGCCACATTCAACACTTAAGGGCTCCCCTTGTTCTTTTTTTTCCCCCCCACAGACTTAAAGCCACCTTTATTCAACCACTGCCACCCCACCCCAGGCTTAAGTCTCAGCTGGACTCTCTACTCTCCAGCATTACTCCAAGAACCAGAAATTCCAATGATTTTTGGGGGGATAAGTTATCCCTCCTCCCTGTTGTTTGCACTCACAGGGACTGCTCATCTTCTTATTCTTTTTTAGGAGGCACTGGGAAGCGAACCCGGGACCTCCCATGTGGGAGGGAGGTGCCCAATTTCTTGAGCCACCCCTGCTCACTACTTGCTGTATTTCTCAGTGTGTTTCCTTGTTGCATCATCTTATTGCATCAGCTTGCTGTCTTCTTTATGAGGCATCAGAACCAAATCTGGGGACTCCTATGTGGTAGACAGGCACCCAACTTCTTAAGCCACATCAACTGCCTCATCACTGCACAGATTCCCTGGAACAGCCTGATGAGCACCGAAGGTGCAGCCTTTCAAGGATCTTCCAGCTCTGGTATTATGGGAATTTTGCTGCTCAAACACCAGGGAAATGGTAGTCTCCAAAGTGCTGTACACCATAATGGGAAGACATCACAGCCGAGATTTGTCTCCAACAGGAACCCTGCTGAGGTCCAACATGTTCAGCCTCTGTTCCCATGCTGTTCTGGAGCTACAACTATTCCTCAACATTGAAACTAAGCTGAGTGTCAGCAGGTTTGACACAGGATGGGTGCTCAGCAGACATTCTCACCTGACTCCACTGCTCTTCCATTAAATTCAGCTCGTGCTGCCCTCACCCTCCCTTAGCTCCTTAGGCATTCAGCTCTTCAGTAAAAACTTAGCCTTCTTTTCTCTAATCAAACATCCTTTAGACTCAGAGCCTCTGAAAATCTGAATCTTAAATTTCACTTAGCATTAAACAAGCCACACATGGCCAGGTGGCTACAGTATTAGACAGTTCAGACAAGATGCCCAGTACACGAGATTCGGGAGGGGGCAAGCCACTGTCTGAATTTCTATTACCTTGCTCTGTAGATGGAGCAGAGCAAGGCGTCAAACCATTTCAAAACTGTTCTCGCAAGCACTGTAGGAATGCACAGGGTCACTGCAGACCCAAGCACACTGGAGGCTGGCAAGCCCCTCATCCTTCTGTAATTCTTCTATGAACCTGACGTCAACTTCTCTTCAGAAAGCAACACTCTGAAGCCAGACCCCAGGACCCAACCAGTAAAACCAGGTGTCATGGGATGAATTGTGTCCCCTGAAAGGGTATATTGAAGTGTGAACCTCCCCATACTGTGATCGTGGCCTTATTTAGAAATAGGGTCTTTGCTCATGCACTTAGTTCACATAAGGTCCTGCTGGACTGGGGTGGCCCTAACCCAGTGGCTGGTGTCCTAGTAAGGAGGGGGAGATGGGAAACACCAGCTCGGGAAGGTCAAGAGGGAGCGCAGGGACACACCTGCAAGCGAAAGAACGCCAAGGCTTCCAGCAAGGAAGCCCCGGGAGCTCTGAGAGAGGAGGGGCGTTTTCTCCCTCTGAGCCTCCAGAGGAACCAACCCTGCAACACCCTGATTTCCAGCTTCTGCTCCCCAGGACTGTGAGAGAATACATTTCTGTTTGCTTTTTAGTTCAATAAAGCTTTGCGTCAGGCTGCCAAGAGCAGAGGTTGTTCCAGAAGCTGGAGGGAAGGGAAGGCGGGGCAGACACGTGAAGCATCCCTCGGGGCATCCCTGGACTTCACAGACTGTGCTGATGGTGGGGATTTTCCAGGCGGCTGGTGGACAGGTGGTGGAATCCCGAGCTGACCCAGGCAGTTTCTGCTGTTTTCGGCCACTCAGTTTGTGGCACTTTGTTGCAACATCACTAAGAAGCTAACCCAATGGGGCTGGCAAAGAAGAGTGCTCAGCTCCCCCAGGCTTCATTCCACAAGGTCCAGTGGGCCCCAGTAAGGGTTTGTGTACCCCAGTATGGCTGAATCCCCTCCCAGAAATGGGACACCGCAGGCTCTGAACGTTCCTCAGATCCAGAAAGTTCATGCCAACATGTGTTCACGTCCAAGCAGGTGAGAGAGCCAGGCTGCACCTGTGGGTTGTGATCATGAACTCTGGGTCAGAACTCTGCCATTTACATGCTGTGGGACTCTGAGAAAGGTTCTTCATCGACCTGGGCCTCACGTTGTCTCCCTTAAAATGCAGATAACGATAGTCACCACCTGGTAGGTTAAAAAAATTGCAAAGATTAAAAGCGATAGCAGGTGAGGAGCTCACACCCTGGCACCTCTGAAAGCCCAGTGGGTGCAGCCTATTGAATGCAGACAGCTTTGAGCATGCGCGGTGGTACCTGTAAGAGAGAAGTGAGAGGAAGGGTGAAAACGGGGAGGAAAAGGAAAGAGAAGAAATTAAAGAGGAAAGGGTAAGGGAAGGGAGAAGAGGGAAATAAAAAAGAAAGAAAGCAAGAATGAGGGAAGGATCTCTGGCAAGGAAAACTAGGAAGGCCCTGCCCTGGGACGCCCTGTCAGGCAGGGCTGCTGTCCTCTCTCAGGGCCGAGAGAGCAACTCCTCCTGAGACGGGGAGACCCACCCATGGCAGAGGACATCAACTGTCGGGAGCAAAGATTGATTTATTGCACTGACCCCACTCAGCTAACATGGAGTTGAAGAAGGTCAACCACCACACCATGGAGCCTAGAGTGTCTACAACTGAAAGCAGGAGGAGTGCATCCAGTATCCATGTGGAATCTAAGCCCACACTTGACATAGATGTGCAATGGACACAACCAATCCAATGTCCACAGAGAAAATGTGGAATGGGTGTGGGAAGGGTAGCCTTGGTGGCTGCTGGGTTTGGGGAATGGGAGGAAGAGATGAGATGTGGAGGCGTTTTCGGGCCGTGGAGTTGTCCTGGGTGGTGCTTCACGGATAATTACAGGACATTGTAGATCCCCCCAGGGCCCACTGGATGGAACGTGGGAGAGTGTGGGCTATGATGTGGACCATTGACTACGGGGTGCAGTGATGTTCAGAGATGTACTTACTGGGTGCAATGGATGTCTCACGATGATGGGAGAGTGTTGCTGTGGGGGGAGTGGGGGGTGGGGGCGATGGGGTTGATTGGGACCTCGTATTTTTTGAATGTAATTTTTAAAAATAAATAATTTTAATAAAAAAAAGATTATACATTCAGCATTAAACATTAATGGCATTAATGGTTGACAGTGAAATTAAATGATTTGATGGGTTTATATACATAGAGTTTTAGCTGACATAGGAGACTTTAGATTATTAACTGTGGTTTCATAATGATGTTTTTGAGTGATTTTTCATGTATTTAAGATTCCCAACCAGCAGCGCTGCATTGACCAGTACGGTGATCAAAATTACACATTTCCCCCAGTTTATATAGTTTGAAGCATAGGGAACAACAATTTATTACTATGTTCCCTTTTGGGCTTGGGGCAGCTGGCACTTTAACTTGTAATTTAAACTTAGTCCATTGTTGTAAGGATTCAGTTACAAAGTTACAAGAGTCCCTTTGCAGTGTCTGCAGCACTGAAGGCATACCTTGCCCCTTCTGAGAGAGGGAGGAGTCTGATGTAATCCACTTGCCATTGTGCTACTGTTGAGGAATAAAAAGCATAACCTTACAAAATATCTAACAAGCCACTCCTACCCCCGCTTCTGTGGATCGGCCTGTGAGGGCATGGCCTTGCAGAAGAATATCAAATAACTCCCACCCCTGTTTCCATAAATCAGCCTGTGAAAATATGGCCTAGTAGAAAGATATCAAACAAGTAACTTCATCCCCCTGCTTCTATAAATCAACCTGCAACCTTGCAGCTGCATTCTGCCTCTCTAAACCCCCTGCTTGCAAAATTTTGCCTAGCAACATGTTAGCCAATGAACAAAAGTTATGCTGATCCCACCTGAAATCCTATATAAACCTATGAAAACTGGAAAAATGGGCTCAGAATTTGGAGATTGACTCTCCTCTGGGCCTGTGCATAATAAAACTGTTCATCCACCTTAAAAAAAAAAAAAAAGAAAGAGCATGTGGACTGTACATAAACTAAGACACAGTGAGAGGAGCTAAGACTTCCTGGTACCTGGAGGAAGTTCTATAATAACAACAAAAGTTTCATCTCCCAAGACTGGGGCAGTCAGCTGCTCACTCGTCACCCCACCTGTCCCTGCTTTTGGCCACACACTCCGCAGCAGGCACCCCTGGGTGCACCGCTTCACTCATGTCCTCCCTCAGCCAGTCTGCAAGACCAAGAGCCTATTTGGGGACCTTGAGGCCCTTTTCCAACTCTGATGTCCAGGCCTCTGGATGAGATCCTCTTTGGCTTCAATAGTGGAATGTAGCTTCTGTTTTTAACTCATTTCTGTAAAAGGAGGTTTTTAGAATACTCCATGTTTCTTCATGTTGATGCTTGCACGTTCCTGCCCACAAGACCTGGAGCAATTCCATGAGGTAAACATAGTATTTTGAAGCAATGGGAAAAGGGAGTGGAGAGGATGAGTAAACAAAATAAAAAGTACAGGAGGGGGCAGATGTAGCTCATGATTGAGTGCCTGCCTCCCATGTACAAGGTCCCTGGTTCCTCCTTAAAAAGAAAAAAAGAAGCAAAGGAAGATGGAGAGAAAGAAATTGGGAAGGGAGAGAGAGAGAAGCAGAAAAAGAGGCAAGAGTTGACTGATGAGAGGATAAGATATGAAATAGGAAGAGAAGAGGGAAATAAGAGACGTTTGTTTGTTGTTTGTCTTTTTATAGCACGCCTTGTTCCAGGCATTGACAATTCCAAGTCCTAGCTTTTCAATCAGCATCACTCCATCCTAACAATTGTATTTGTTCTTTCCTGAAATCCTGGCTCCCAGGGAGATCATGTGTAGGTCAGGCCTTCTCATCTTCCCATAGAAGGAGCCACTTAGGCTGCTCCGGGGCTTGGGGAGGAAGAGGAGGGTTTATAAAGGCTAGCAAGGTGGGACCTAACATTGTACCATGCTAAATTGTTGACAGAGTGTCCACTGGAGAACGTAAGGCCAAGATGCCAGGACATGGGCCCTGAGCTCCGAGACCCCATCCCCATGGGTGAGCACAGGTGAATTACCACCGGGGGTCAAGGCAGCCGGGATTTAAGCCGGGAAAGACTCAGTGGATAAACTATTGAGCTCCTTTTCCCACATCATTGTCTGCATGTAATTGCCCAGGAAAATAGGCTCACACGTCATAATAAGTAATTACTTGCATTTTATGCCTCATTTTTTTCATATGTAAGGGGAAGAATATGACTTAGTAAGACCGACCGATGTAAGGATTAAATGTAAAAAATCACATAAAGTGCTACGCAGCTGGCCTAATACACACTCAGGTTGCTAAAAATGTCAATCACTGTACTAACAGGAGTAGCTCAATCTGCCTATTGTTTGACTTCCTTCCAGGGCTCCTTGAGCCCATTCTTCACAGTCATAAATCTTTCAAGCTCCAAGATATTTGAAGCTTGCTGTTCCTCTCTGTCTTCAGTACAGCTGTCACTGGCCACACGTGGCTACTGAGCCTAGAGATGAGGCTAGTCCATACTGAGATTTGCTGTAAGTGTAAAAACACATCAAATTTGAAAACTTAGTACAGAATTATGTGTATGAAATACCTGATTAATAATTTTATATTGATTAGATGTTCAAATGGTAATATTTTAGATATGTTAGATTAAATCAAATAAGTTGTCAGAATTAATTTCACAGCTTTCTTTTTACTGTTTTAATGTGGCCACTGGAAATTTTTTAGTTATGTATATGGTTCTCATTATATTTCTCTAAAGCAGGGATGTCTAGATAATTCTTTACTACCCCACATATCCAAGGCTTTACACAAAAATGTTTTGAATTTGACATTAATCTGCCCCATGGGAAAATGAGATGAATTTCCCTGGGCTCACACCCAACACCTTAGCAAAGCTTAAAGTAACTATTAGTGAAAATATTCTTTCCAGTACAGTCCCCTCATACAGATGAAAACTCCAGCAGAGGGATGCCTGCTTCAGATGGTTCAGCTACTAAACACCTGGGCTCCTGTGTCCTGACATCTAATTTGCTATTGATTCCTCTTTACCACTCTATCTCCTTCTAATCAATTATTCCTCAAAAAAATCTCTCAATCCTTTTTTGCACAAGTATGGGCATAGAAGTTACAACAATGTAAGCCATAATTACATAACTTCCTAGGAATACAAATGTACTCAGACTCAAATATTTAGAAGATGTGAAATACCACAAGTTTTGAGGGGAGGGAGAGGGAAGAATAGGTGTAACATGGGGGCATTTTCAGGACATTGGAATTGTCCCGCATGACATTGCAATGAATGATACAGGCTATTATACATTTTGTCATAACCTATAAAATTGAGTTGAGCAGAGTATAGAGTATAATATAAACTACAGTCCACGGTTAGTAGCATTGCTTCAATATGTGCTCATCAACTTTAACAAAAGTATCACTCTAATGAAAGATGCTAATGTGGGAAAGTGTGGGAGGGGGAGGGAGTGAGGTATGTGAGGAGAACCCTCTATATTTTTTATGGAACATTTATATAATCTAAATCTTCTTTAAAAAGTAAAAAAATAATTTTAAAAAATGTGTGAAATATTTCACAAAGTATTAGAGGGTGGTAAAACTAACTTCTCACATATCTACACAAGCTCACATATTTACTGGACATGACATATAATGTTGGGAGCTAAAGGGAGGTTAGCAGCTTCTACATGTCCCTCCCAATGCTAGCAATAGTGGGGAAAGTAAAACAATATGAGACCAGTTTCTTGTTCCTTGCCACTGATGCTCTTACAATCTAATTCCACAATCAAGATACACACAAGAAACTGAAACAGTCCCTTAAGACAACAGCATCGGATGGGAAACGCAGTGTGGGGAAACAGAAAACTTATGACCAATAGCTCGTGGACTAGAACCCCAGTTTACTCACTCATTTAACAAGCATTTATTAAATGCCTGTACTAGGTCAGATACTGTTTTAGATTCTGAGAATACCAAACAAGTAGAGTTTTCTGCCCTCATGTAGCTTCTAGTCTAGTGGGAAGAAAAAATAATAAACAATATTAATAAGTACACAATGTACTATCTTAGATAACAGTATGTGCTAAAAAGAAAATTCAGGTTGGGAGGACGGGCAGAGGTTGCTGGAGCAGTTTTATAGGTTTGGGTAAATCAGGAAAGGTGTCAATGAGAAGGTAACATTTAGGGAAAGAACTAAATGAAGTGAGGAAGCAAACCGTGTGGATAAAGAGGAGAAAATATTCTGGGCACAGGAACAACAAAACAAAAAGTCCTCGGGTGGGTGTGTGCCTGGTGTGTTCACAATCCAGGGAAGTGGCCAGAGAGGTCAGGAAGAGCAGCAAATCATGTAGGTTCTTATCGGTCACAGGTTGAACATTTTCACTCCAAGAGACATGAATATTGGTGAGTTTCGAGTAGGGGCACCTTTGCCTTTGACTTGTATTTAAACGTGATTTCACTAGATTTTCTGATGAGAACAGCAATCAGGGTTCAGTTCAGGGGCAAGTATGGAGGTCGAGGCCAGAGTTAGGAGGCTATTATAACACTGTAAGTTATCGTGAAAGTGGACCTGACAGGATATACTGACTGTGGAGGTGGGAGGGAGAAAGAAAGAGAGAGAAAAGAAAAGGGTGACTCCAGAATGCACAGGCTGAGGAATCGGAAGAATACAGTTGCTTTAATTGAAATTAAGAAAACCTGTAGAAGGAGCAGATTTGGGAGGAAAGACCAAGAGCTAAATGTTGATCCCTATGGAGTTAATTTCTTTGTATGGTATGATGTAGGGGTCAAGGTTCATGAATTTCCCTGTGGATATCAAGTTGTCCCAGCAACATTCATTGAAAGACTTCCTTGTCCCATTGGACTGCTTCGGCATCTTCATTGAAAATCAACTGTCCATGTCAATTTGGCCTATTTCTGGGCTCTATTCCATTTCTGTGTTCTATTTCAACATCCTTATGCCAATAGATACTCTCTTGATTTCTAGGGTTTAGGAGCTCTATTTTGGACATGTTTAATCTGAGGTGACTGTTAGACCACCAAGTAGAGATGTTAGGTAAACAGCTAGTTATGAGTCTGGAATTCAGAAGAGAGTGGCCAGTGCCAGAGACATAAGCATGGTTTCTTCCCCACAGAGATGGTGTTTAAAGCCTTAAGACTGAGTGAGAGCACATGGGGGTGTGTATGGAAGAAGGAATCCAAGTACTGAGCTGGGAGGCACTCCAACTTTAAGAAACTTGGCAATATGAGGAGGAATGGGAAAGTTTGCCAAGTATCAGTCAGAGACAAAGAAGGAAAATCAGGTAGTGGAGCCCTGGAATGCAATCCAATTGCTACAAGGAGGAGAAACTGACCAACAATGTCAATGATGATGACAGGTCCAAGAAGATTAGGAATGAAAATGGACCACAGGAGTTAGCAACGAGGCAGTCATTGATGAACTGGATAAGAGTAGATTCTGTGGAATGGCAGGGGCAAAAGTCTTGACTGAAATGGGTTCAAAGAGAGTGGGAGATGATAAATTGGAAAGAGCCAGCATGGACAACTCTTTAAGGAAAGACTTAGAAATGGGAAGCAGTAAGGCAGTTCCTGGAATAAGAATTGGCATCTACTCAGGGTATATATTAAATTGAGCTGAATGACAAAATTTTTAAGTGTTAATGATAGTGATCTAGTAGAGAGAAAAGTCTGATGTTGCAAGGGAAAGAGGAGAGAATTGCTGGAGTGATGTCCTTGAGTAGGTGAGAGGAGAAGATGGAGCACCGCTGGAGATGTTGACCTTAGCAAGGGACAGAGATGGTTCACTATAAAAGAGAAGGTTGTATACACAGGAGCAGAGCAGAGAGGAGAATGTGGCTGTAGTGGGAATTGCTCATGACCTCTCTAATAAATGTGTATCACTTGCATTTTGTAGTTTTGGGAGGCTGGGAAGACCTTATACATTTAAACAAAGTGTCTGAGCAGGATGAAGGTAAGAGAAGAAACAATGGGGAAGAAGGGGGAAACTGACTAGGATGATCCCTTTCCACCTGCCAGTTCCTCTCTCCTCAGCTCCACTTACCAACATTGTCATGTACAAAAACTCCCATGGACACACCAAGAGACGTTCCCCAATGAAGCCAACTTTTCTTCCTCCCCACACCCTCCACCCTCCCTCTCCTCTGTCCCCTTCCTTCTTCTTTCTCCATTCCCCATTCTCAGGTAAGCATGGCTTCTCTTTCTTCTTCCCCCTCTCTCTTTCCCCAGTTCTTCTCAGCCTTCCTGCCCCTCCATTTATTGACCCATCTCTTCTCAGGTTTCAATTAGTCCTTTCTACCCTGCCACGTGGCATCACATGTGGCAAATTATCTCTTGATGAGAAGATTCTATCTCCCTACTCTGGCCCTAATCTTCAGTATCCCTCAAGCTAGCAAGGTTCTCTGGGTAAAGTTTGGACAGGGTTGAAGGAAAGGAGAGGACAATAGAGTCAGGGAGGCAGAGGAGAGCAGGGAACTGACATTAGCTAGTACTGCCACATGCCCTGCTTCCCAAATAAGGAATCTAAGGCTGAGAAAGGTGATATCATGTGCTTAGGAATACAAAACTCCTGAGCAGTAGAACCATGATTTAACCAAATATTAACTAATAAAGGGATCAGATTAGATGGTGAATAAGCTTCTTCCCTCTCTATGAGTCTTTCTCAAGAAAATATACAAGCTTCTATTTTACCATAGATTCACTGTGGAAGCATATGTCAGAGTAAGAAAATGTTGGTAATCACAGTAAGAAACTAAATGAGAACAGAGGAGACCTATGATATAGCTGATGGTTCAACAAATGCCAACTTGCAACAGGTTTTTATAATCCTTTATGATAATAGTAAGGGATACAATGTCCCAGACTCTGACAAGGATCGTATCAGTGGATCCTCCAATAGCCCCATGGGGCAGGTTGGGTTATCCTCATTATATAGATAAGGAAAATAGGACTTAGAGGGGATAAATACCATGTCCAACGTCACACAATCAGTAAATCCAGAAATCAGGATTCAAACTCAGGAAGCCTGATCAAGAGCCCTAATTCTAAAACATACTGCTGGCCCCTCAATAGCTACTACTCACAGTTGCTACTTTCAGGGACAAAGATTCTGAGACCCTTAGAGTGAGAAAGGAGCTTAGAAATGACATTTCTCATTTATTTTTATGTTTTGTTGTTACTAGAGCAAGATTTTATTTTTGGTAATAAAAGTGTTCTCCTTGAAACATGCCCGCTTCATGTACTTGTTTAAGGAGTTTTTAATGGCATAAGGAATGGGTCCCATTTTCTGAATTACTTTTTTTTCTCTTTATTTTTCTTAATGTTACATTCAAAAATTATGAGGTCCCCATATAGCCCCCCAAACCTCTAGCCCACTCCTCCTACATCAGCAATGTCTTCATCATGTGGGACATGCAATTTCTCATTTATTAATTAAGGAGACTGGAGGACAGCAACTGAATGACATGGTCTAGTCATTTAGGGACAGAATTGAAATTTGAGACAAGTGCTCATATACCTATGTTTTTGCTTGTATTTTTTTTTTCTTGAGGCCACCATCGAATTGGATAAAAAGACTCCCTACATTGCTGAGGAAAATCTCTTTTGCTGATTATAGCTGCAGTCAGCGGTGTATGTAATCAACTGACTACATAACCTAAATCCTTTTTTGTTTTTGCTCAATGCAATAGTGAACTAATTACAGACATCTCAGGGAAGGAATCCATTCAACGCTGCAAAAAAGGAGAAATAAGAATGGAGGTTGGAAATGTAACTCCTTTACCAAAGATCCTCTTCATGCCCAAAATTTTCCATCATCTCATCCCTCAAGCACCAGCCATGCCTCCATCCATTCCCTCCCCCAGGCTGATTATCATCAACTTACAAGATGACTGAACTGAGACGATTAAAGACATCACAATAACTCATGAGGGATAGTCCCAGAGACGATGATAGCAAATGGCATAGCAAGGGTCACACTGCTTTGGTCAAGAAGAAGATCCTAGAATAATCTTGATGTCTGAAGGTATATTTTTGTGTGTATGTAGTCATCTGAAGGAGACCCCATAAAACAATCCTAATCCTGGGAATCTATATGAGTTATCTCATATGTAAAATTTTTGTGCAGATGTTATTAAGTTAAAACTTCAGATGGGAGAATTGCCTGGATTAAAACACTGGACCCCCAATGCCATCACATATATTCTCATAGGAGGGACATTTGACCACAAATAGAAAATAAAGTGGTGTTAAAACAGTAAAGACAGTAATCAGAAGCCTTGAGGTCTGAAGCAAGTCAGCCACATCAGTCAAATTATTCATTGCAAGAAGGCTCTTAATACAGGACTTATGATCTATTTATGTGGTGAAATCCTAACGGATTTTAGTACCAAGCATGGGATGGTGCTATAACAAATACCAAATATGTGGAAGTGATTTTGGAAATGGTTGATGGGTAAAGGCTGGAAAAATTTTGAGGCCTTTGATAAAGCCTATATTTCCTCAAGCAGAACATTGGTAGAAATGCAGACATTTGCTTCTGTTGAGAGCTCAGAGGAAATGACAAACTGTTACCTTAAAAGGGAAAGACGACAATCCTTTTATATAGAAGCAGAACATTGCTGAATTTTATGAGTGTTTTTTTTTGTGAAAATCAGTTGAAATCAATAAACTTCTACATGTAGCCTAGGAAATTTCCAAGTGAAGTCTTCACACCATGTCCCAGGTTCATCTTGCTACATATGTAAACTACAGAAGAAAGTTAAAATGGTAAAATGAAAAAAAAACCTGTTAAGTAAAAAGGAACTACAAATTATGATTTGGATAATCCTCCATCTGTCTAGATTGTAAAAGATGCTAAAATTAAGATATCTACTAAAAAGAAATTATGAACTGGAGACAAGTTCAATGGAGACTTGACAACTTTCGCAGGTGAAAAGAGATTAAGCATGTACCTATAGATCACTTCAAACAAGGAGCACAAATGAGGAACAGAGATGGGAATATCCTAGAAATATCTGTGGAGGACCCTCTTGTCTAATGATATGTGAAATGGAGAGAAGATATGTGCAAATTTAATACCTGATACTCCTATATATCAGGTATTAAATCTTCAATAATATTTCACTTATTTTTCTAATATAAAATAAAAAGATGTATAAAGCACTGTAGTTACATTATTCAACCTTCCATACATACATCGTCTGTCATACAAGCAATAGTTGCTTAATGGACACTTTTTATTGACTTTAAGAAGAATATCTATAGCTACCCGAATATACTTCAACCCATCTTTTTAATCAAATTTTAGATTGAATTCATCCTAACTTGTCTTATATTGTAAACTTCCTGAAAAATTCCATGTAGCTATGTCAGGACCACATATTCCAAATACTGGATTTTTATACTGCTATGTAGTAAAGTCTCTCTATGTCAAGCCAAGAGATGTCACTTAAAATTCCCTGTTGAATGAACATACAACATTAATTCAACAATTATTTCAGTCTATGAAATTGTTTTCTGGTTATGCATATTTTTAAATTTATTGACAAATGTCACTCATACATAAACTTACATAAACAATACGTATATAGTAATAATTGTGAACACTTCCAAAACAAACATATATAACAGCATACAGGACTCTTGTACCTCACCCTACCACCAGTACCTTGCATTGTTGTTAAACATTTTTAACTAGTTATTAAAGAGCATTGTCAATATATTACTACTAACTAAAGTGTTTTCCCCCAACCAACCCTATTATTATTATATATGTATCATTTATATATAAAGATACAAAAAAAAAGTACATAGTAAAAGTTGTGAACTTACAAAGCAAGCATAACATCATACAGGAGTCCCATACATCAACCCTCCAACAACAACTTGCATTGTCATGAGACGTTTGTTACACCTGAAGAAAGAATATTGTCAAAATTTTACTACTAATTATAATCATTATCTTACATTTGGTGTATTTTCCCACAAAACACACTGCTATTATTTTTTAAATATATTTTTATGAAAGAAGTTGTAATCCTATAAAACAATCTGTATATTTGTAGAATTCCCAAACAACATCCCTCTAGCAACACACCACACTGTGGCAGGATATTTGTTACAGGTAAGATAATGCCATCTGATTATTATCACCTCCAGAGTGTACATTTGGCACACACTTTGCATACTGTCCCATTATCAACAAAGTACATCTTTGGCATAGATGCAAGAATATTATATATGCAGCGGACTTGGCCCAGTGGTTAGGGCATCCGTCTACCACATGAGAGGTCTGCGGTTCAAACCCTGGGCCTCCTTGACCCATGTGAAGCTGGCTCATGTGCAGTGCTGATGCACACAAGGAGTGCCCTGCCATGCAGGGGTGTCCCCCATGTAGGGGAGTCCCACATGCAAGGAGTGTGCCCCATAAGGAAAGCCCGCCCAGTGCAAAAGAAAGTGCAGCCTGCCCAAGAATGGTGCCACCCACATGGAGAGCTGATGCAGCAAGATGATGCAACCAAAAGAAACACAGATTCCCATGCTGCTGACAACAAAAGATGCAGTCAAAGAAAGAAGACGCAGCAAATAGACACAGAGAACAAACAACAGGGGTGGGGGGGAGGGGAGAGAAATAAATAAATATACCTTTAAAAAAAAGAAAATTATTTAATTACTGCTAACTACAATCCACAGTTCAATCCACCTGTATTTTTTCCATGCTTCACCACATTCCCACCACCCCGGGTAGTGATGTACATTTCCACTAGCTAACAAAGGACACTCCTGCATTTGTACCATCAAACACCATTCCCATCCACATATTGGTTTATCATGCTTTTCAGTTCCTAGAACATTCTCTAGCATTCTGTTGATTTTCTTTTACAACCATTTTCAGCCACATCCCCATTTATAAACTAACTGTTCATTGCTATGTATTATCAGACACTTTATACATTTCCACCCTTATACAGAAAAGTTAATTAAAACTTCTATAGACATTAAATATCAGTAGCCCATCGCTGGCCTTCTCTTATCTGCTTTGAGAATCTACCACCTACCAGAGATCTTGAAGATATTTTCCTACACTTTCTCTAGAAGCTTTAAGATTCTTGCTTTTATGTTTAGGTTTTTCATTCATTTTGAATTAATTTTTGGATAAGGTGTGAGATAGGGGTCCTCTGTTCTTCTTTTGGCTATAGATACCCAGTTCTTTCAGCACCATTTGTTGAATGGACTGATCTGCCCAAGATATGTAGATTGGACAGGATAGTCAAAATTCACTTGACCATACATGTGAAGGTCTGTTTCTGAAGCATCAATTGGATTCCATTTGTCTATGTGTCTGTCTTTATGCCAGTACCATGCTGTTTTACCACTACAGCTAGATAACAAGCTTTAAAATCTGGAGATGAGAGTGTGCTTTTCCATTTTAAATGTTTCTGGCTGGTCAGGACCTCTTACTGTTCCAAATAAATTTGATAATTATGTTTTCAAATTTTTAAAAAATGTTGGTAGAATTTTTATCAGGATTTCATTGAATCTATACATAAATTAGAGTAGAATTGACATCCTAATGATATTTAGTCTTCCAATGCATGCGCATGGAGTGTGCTTCCATTTATTTAGGCCGTTTTTCTTTTTCTTTTTTTTTTTAACACTGAGTTGCAGTTTTCTGAATACTAGTGTTTTATATCATTGGTTAGTTTATTCCTGCCTCTTTGAGTGTTATCTGCCATATTTTATTTTCACCATTCTTTTAACATTTGGTACTTATATTGAGATAATCTTCATTTCAAGATACTCTTCCAGGCCTCTCTCCTGTCTTTTCTTTTCAGGCTTAGCACACCCTTTAGTGTTTCCTGAAGATCTGGTCTCTTCTTTAGAAATTCTCCCAGATTCTGTTTATATCTGATATTCTAAACTCACTCTCATTTTTGAAATATTATCTTGCCAAATATAAGATTCTTGAATGTAAGTTTTTCTCTTGTAGAATCATAAATATATCATACCACTGTCTTCTTGCCTCCATGGTTTCTTGTGAGAAATCAGCACTCTATCTTATTGGGTATCCTTATTTTTTTTTTTTTTAATTTTTTTATTTTTTATTGAATTTGTAATAATATTACATTAAAAATATATATGTGAGGTCCCATTCAACCCCACCCCCCCACCCCCCCTCTCCCCCCCCCCAACAACACTCGTTCCCATCATCATGACACATCCATTGGATTTGGTAAGTACATCTTTGGGCACCTCTGCACCTCATATACATTGGTTCACATCATGGCCCATACTCTCCTCTATTCCATCATGTAGGCCCTGTGAGGATTTACAATGTCCGGTGATTACCTCTGAAGCACCATCCAGGGCAGCTCCATGTCCCGAAGACGCCTCCACCTCTCATCTCTTCCTGCCTTTCCCCATACCCTTTGTCCATTATGTCCACTTTTCCCAATCCAATGCCACCTCTTCTATGTGGACACTGGATTGGTTGTGTCCATTGCACCTTTATGTCAAGAGGAGGCTCAGATTCCACCTGGATGCTGGATGCAATCCTCCCATTTTCAGTTGTAATCACTCTAGGCTCCATGGTGTGGTGGTTGTCCTTCTTCACCTCCATCTTAGCTGAGTGTGGTAAGTCCAATAAATCAGATTGTAGGTGCTGGAGTCTGTTGAGGCTCAGGATCTGGCTATCACATTGTCAGTCCAGAGATTCAAATCCCCTAAATATATCTTAAACCCCAACATTAACTGCACCTCCAGCATATTAGCATGAAAGTCTTATGAAGGGAGATCCCATCTGAGTCCAGATTCATCACACATAAACACCATTTCCAAAGAGGGGCCATCTGCCCTGGTAGTTAACCCCATCGGCCATGACCATAACTCCCATGGGTCTCTTTAGCCCTCAAAGGAACCAATATCTGGGGGTTGTATCTGCTTTATCTGTCTCTCTGACTCTGCTCAGTTGTGCATGAGGGCAAACCTTCTGCCAGCCTCCAGACTCTTTTTTAGAAACTCGTAGCCATATAAACTCATTTCTCCTTTCCATTTCCCCCTTACTTTAGGTCAAACAGCATTTTAAAGTCATGGTATTTTATGTAGACATGGATATTCTGCTGATCCGCATTGAACCTTCCGTATAAGGTCATTTTCCAGTTGCATCATCAGTTGGTAGTTGATAGTGGTCCCTCGTTGCCAGGGAGGCTCATCCCCGGGTGTCATGTCCCACGCTGGGGGGAAGGCATTGCATTTACATGCTGAGTTTGGCTTCGAGACTGGCCACATTTGAGTAACATGAAGGCTGACAGAAGGGAATTCCCAGGGACGAAGTTGCTCTAGGCCTTGTTATTATTTTGGGTTTATCAGCTCACAAGCATAGTCATTAGTATCAGGGGCTCACTGTTGAACCCTCACTCCCTCCCGGTCCCCACCACTGTACCTGGGAGACTGTCGCTGCTCCCCTAGGGACCACGACAGAGCACCACTGGCCGGGAACCCAGTACCCCCCCTACTGTGGTTTTTAATTGTTGCCACTATGAGTATATCCAAACATTACCATGCACCCTGGACATATGTTCTGTACAGCTCCCTGTCAGTCATATATCATCTGTCATTGGTATCCCATACCAGTATCCCTCCATTGCCATTGTTGAAACACTCTGTGATCCAGAACTCCCCGAAATTTGAAGCCCAATATAATGTCATGGTCCCTTACTAGGGAATGGCATATAGCGATGAGTTTAAAGGATAGATAAAGAACTTGGATAAAGTTAGATAAAGAACTTAGATAAAGAATGTTGACTTGAAAAAATTCCACATCCTATTTCCCCCCCCCCCCCCTAATTATTCAGCTTTTCTTCACAGGAGTCCTAGACCACAGCAATGTATATATATAATATACAGCACTCCCACACATCCACCAGAAAACCTTTTCCCTTCCACAGTGATACTCTTACGCCCTATTCATATCATATTTACTTAAAGTGATGTACAGAGTCTGAGACATTAGCTTTCTAACAAGGTGACATCTGTATTTACATTATGGTGCATACTTTAGGATACACAGTTCTTTACATTTTTAGTTATCCTATGTTTTACATTATGGTTTACATTATCAGTCTGTCATCTCCTATATGTTATGGTGTAATATTACATGTTTTATATCCATCCTTGTGTACTCTCAAGAAACTCCTCTCTTACCCCCCATTTACTTTGGTTCCACACATTTAACGTCCATTTTCCCTTCCACCTTAGTGCCCTCAGTGATAGCCAACCTCCGTTTCCTGAGGAGCCACTTCCAGAGATAGATGGAATAGTGTTCAGGGCCTAACTTGCTCAACTGCCCCAATGCCCTGGGAGCCACCCTTTCTCTCAAGGGATACAGTTCCCTCTATTGGATGGCATTAGTCCTCCCCAGGATGTGGGTCCACCCCCACTCTCACTACTTGGGTTTCTACCCCATGGTGTCACCCACTCTGGCAGAATGAGCATTTAGACATTCCCCAGGAGCCCGTCCTGCATCAGACCCTCCCCTCCGAGCATTCTAAACAGGTAACCCTCTTTATTATATTTTGATATGATTTTCTCGGCATTTTACTCTCCACCAACACCTGACCCTCTCCTGGTTCGTATGCTACCCCTCCCTCCCCCCACTTTTGGGCAACGTTACCCACCCGTCCCTCCCCAGCCACCCTCAAACCCGCAAAGCCCCAAGCAAAGGCAACCCCTTGCCCCCCTTTTATCTCTTCTTTGTGTTCATACTTACCACCATCTCGTCTTAAATTCCACCCCTGCAGACATCGGCTCATATCCTTCCTCCACCCTCCGATTTCCTGCAAGCCTATCGTTCAGTCTCTTGCTATCTAGGGCAGCTTGTTTATTTCATATCATTGAGGTCATGTAGTATTTGTCCTTCAATGTCTGGGTTGCTTCACTCAACATAAGGTTCTCAAGATTCATCCATGTTATCACATGTGTTTGTAGTGTGTTTGTTCTTACAGCCGAGTAGTATTCCATTGTGTGTATATACCACATTTTATTGATCCACTCGTCTGTTGATGGGCATTTGGGTTGATTCCAACTTTTGGCAATAGTGAACAATGCTGCTATGAACATTGGTGTACATATATTGGTTTGTGTTCTTGTTTTCAGTTCTGCTGGGTATATTCCCAGCAGTGGTATTGCTGGGTCATATGGCAAATCTATGGCTAGTTGTTTGAGAAACCGCCATACTGTTCTCCAGAATGGTTGGATCCTTCTGCATTCCCACCAGCAGTGGATGAGTGTTCCCCTTCCTTCACATCCTCTCCAGCACTTGTATTCTTCTGTTTTTTTCATAGCTGCCAATCTTATGGGTGTAAGATGGTATCTCATTATGGTTTTGATTTGCATTTCCCTGATAGCTAGAGATTTGGAGCATTTTTTCATGTGCTTTCTTGCCATTTGTATTTCTTCTTCGGAGAAGTGTCTGTTTAAGTCTTTTTCCCATTTTTTAAATGGATTGTTTATCTTTTTATTTTCAAGATGTAGGAGTTCTTTATATATGCAAGTTATAAGTTTCTTATCAGATATATGATTGCCAAATATTTTCTCCCACTGTGTGGGCTCCCTTTTTACTTTCTTGACAAACTCCTTTGAGGTGCAGAAGGCTTTAATTTTGAGGAAGTCCCATTTATCTATTAGTTCTTTTGCTGCTCGTGCTTTTGGTGAGATATTCATAAATCCATTACCTATTACAAGGTCCTGTAGATGTTTCCCTACACAGCTTTCTAAGGTTTTTATGGTCTTGGCTCTTATATTTAGGTCTTTGATCCATCTTGAGTTGATCTTTGTATAAGGTGTGAGATGGTAATCCTCTTTCATTCTTCTACATATGGCTATCCAGTTCTCCAGACACCATTTGTTGAATAGGCCACTCTCTCCCAGTTGAGAGGGTTTGGTGGCTTTATCGAATATTATGTGGTTGTATATGTGAGGTTCTATATCAGAGCTTTCAATTCGATTCCATTGGTCTATATGTCTCTCCTTATGCCAATACCATGCTGTTTTCACCACCGTAGCTTTATAGTATGTTTTGAAGTCAGGTAGTGTGATTCCTCCAATTTCGTTTTTCTTTTTCAGTATGTCTTTGGCTATTCGGGGTCTCTTTCCTTTCCAAATAAATTTCATAGTTAGTTTTTCTAGTTCCTTAAAGAAGGCTGCATTGATTTTTATTGGGATTGCATTGAATGTGTAGATCAATTTTGGTAGGATAGACATCTTAATAATGTTCAGTCTTCCTATCCATGAACAAGGAATAGTCTTCCATTTATTTAGGTCTTCTTTGATTTCCTTGAACAATCTTGTATAGTTCTCAGTGTATAAGTTCTTTACCTCTTTAGTTAAATTTATTCCTAAGTATTTGATTTTTTTATTTACTATTGTGAATGGTATTTGTTTCTTGATTTCCTCCTGATCTTGCTCATTATTGGTGTACAGAAATGCTACTGATTTTTGCGCATTGATCTTATAACCTGCGACTTTACTAAACTCATTTATGAGTTCTAGAATCTTCGTTGTAGATCTCTCAGGGTTTTCTATGTATAGGATCATGTCATCTGCAAATAATGAAATTTTGACTTCTTCCTTTCCAATTTGAATGCCTTTTATTTCTGGTTCTTGCCTCAGTGCTCGAGCAAGTACTTCTAAGACAATGTTAAATAGGAGCGGCGACAGTGGGCATCCTTGTCTTGTTCCTGAGTTTAGAGGGAAGGAGTCTAGGATTTCTCCATTGTAAACAATATTGGCTTTAGGTTTTTCATATATACTCTTTATCATGTTCAAAAAATTTCCTTGTATTCCAATCATTTGGAGTGTTTTTATCAAGAAAGGGTGCTGTATTTTGTCAAATGCTTTTTCTGCATCAATAGATATAATCATGTGATTTTTTTCCTTCAATCTGTTTATATGGTGTATTACGTTGATTGATTTTCTTATGTTGAACCATCCTTGCATACCTGGGATGAATCCCACTTGGTCGTGGTGTATAATTCGTTTAATGTGTTGTTGAATACGATTAGCAAGTATTTTGTTAAGTATTTTTGCGTCTAGGTTCATTAGAGAAATTGGTCTGTAATTTTCCTTTCTTGTGATGTCTTTGTTTGGCTTTGGTACTAGGGTAATGTTGGCATCATAGAAGGAGTTGGGTAATGTTCTTTCTGTTTCGATGGTTTGGAATAGTTTCAGCAGGATTGGTGTCAGTTCTTTCCGGAATGTTTTATAGAATTCACCTGTGAAGCCATCTGGCCCTGGGCTCTTCTTAGTTGGGAGATTTTTAATAACTGATTCTATCTCTCTGCTTGTGATTGGTTTGTTAAGATCATCAATTTCTTCTTTTGTCAATATGGGCTGTTTATGTGTTTCTAGGAATTTGTCCATTTCCTCTAGATTGTCATTTTTGTTGGAATATAGTTTTTCAAAATATCCTCTTATGATAGTCTTTATTTCTGTGGGGTCAGTGGTGATATCGCCTTTCTCATTTCTTATTTTGTGAATTTGCATCTTCTCTCTTTTTTTCTTTGTTAGTGTTGCTAAAGGTTTGTCAATTTTGTTAATCTTCTCAAAAAACCAGCTCTTGGTCTTGTTTATCTGTTCAAGTGCTTTCTTATTTTCTATTTCATTTAGTTCTGCTCTTATCTTTGTTATTTCCTTCCTTCTTCTTCCTGTTGGGTTACTTTGTTGTTGTTTTTCTAATTCCTTCAAATGTGCAGTTAGTTCTTCAATTTTTGCTCTTTCTTCTTTTTTGATATATGAATTTATGGCTATAAACTTCCCTCTCAGTACTGCTTTTGCTGCATCCCATAAATTTTGGTATGTTGTGTTATCATTATCATTTGTTTCAAGGTAGTCATTGATTTCTTTTGAGATTTCCTCTTTGACCCACTGTTTTTCTAAGAGTGTGTTGTTTAATTTCCAAATCGTGGTGTGAAATCTGGGCTTCTTTCCCTTGCAAATCTCCAGCTTGACTCCACTGTGGTCAGAGATAATGTTTTGTATGATTTCAATCTTTCTGAATTCGTTCAGCCTTTCTTTGTGGCCTAGCATATGATCTATCTTGGAGAATGATCCATGTGCGCTTGAGAAAAATGTATATCCTGCTGTGTTTGGGTGTAGCGATCTATATATGTCTATTAGATCGAGCTCCTCTAATATACTATTCAGATGTTTTGTGTCTTTGGTGATTCTCTTTTGAGATGTTCTGTCCAGAATTGATAGTGGTGTATTAAAATCCCCCACTATAATTGTAGATGTATCTATTCTTTCACTTAGTTTTTCCAGCGTTTGCCTGACGTATTTAGAGGCACCCTTGTTAGGGGCATAGATATTTATGATTGTTCGATCTTCTTGACAGATTTTCCCTTTGACTAAAATGTAGTATCCTTCTTTGTCTCTCACAATTGTTTCACATTTAAAGTCTATTTTGTCTGATATTAATATAGCTACTCCTGCCTTTTTTTGGTTATTGTTAGCTTGTATGATTGTTTTCCAGCCTTTCACTTTCAATCTCCATGCGTCTCTGGGTCTAAGATGTGTCTCTTGTAGACAGCATATGGATGGGTCATATTTCCTTATCCAGTGTCCCAGTCTGAATCTTTTGATAGGTGAGTTTAATCCATTGACATTCAGTGTTATTACTATCAAGGAATTATTTGTGTTAGCCATATTTTGATTGGATTTGTGTTTGTCATATTTTGTTTGTATATTTTTTTTTGTCTTTTTTGTTGTTGTTGTTGGTCTTATACTCTCCTCCAACTTTGCCTTTCCTGTTTTTTCCTTTCTTCCTGCAGAACTCCCTTTAGAATTTCTTGAAGGGGAGGTTTCTTGTTGGTATACTCTTTCAGTTTCTGTTTGTCTGCGAATATTTTGAACTCTCCATCATGTTTGAATGCTAGTTTAGCTGGATAGAGTATTCTTGGTTGGAAATTTTTTTCCTTTAGTACCTTGACTATATCATACCACTGTCTTCTTGCCTCCATGGTTTCAGAAGAAAAATCAGCACTTAATCTAATTGAGCTTCCCTTGTATGTGATGGTTTTCTTTTCTCTTGCTGCTTTTAGGATCTTCTCTTTGTCTTGAGCATTGGATAATTTGACAAGTATATGTCTTGGGGTGGGCCTGTTGGGGTTTATGACTTGTGGAGTGCGCTGTGCTTCTTGGATATGTACATCTGTCTCTTTCAGTAGATTTGGGAAGTTTTCAGTCATTATTTCCTGCAACACTCTTTCTGACCCCTTTCCCTTCTCTTCGCCTTCTGGAATGCCTATAATACGTATGTTTGAGCGTTTTGCATTGTCATTCAGGTCCCTAAATCCTAATTGGATTTTTTCTAGCTTCTTATTGACCCCTTCTACTATCTGTTTGATTTCTGATGTACTGTCTTCCACATCACTAATTCTCTGCTCTGTCTCTTCTAGTCTGCTGATATTTGCTGCAAGTGTATTTTTGATTTCTTGAACTGTGGTGTTCATTCCCATCATATCTGTTATGTTTTTGCGTATGTCTGCAATTTCCCCTCCAAGTGATGTCTTCATGTTGTTAACCTCTTTCATTACTGCATCAATTTTGTCGGTGATAAATGTTCTGAGATCTTTCATTGCTTGTGCCAAGTTTTGCTCCCCTTCGTGATTATTGGTTTGTTGATTGGATTCAGCCATGTTTTCCTGATTATTGGTTTGGTTCGTAGATTTTTGTTGCTTTCTGGTCATCTCTTTATTTTGACGAATTTAATCAGTTCCTTAGCTTCTTTGTCTGCTCTTGGAGGTTAATTAGTTGTTATTTTTGCACAGGTGTTATATCTTCTCTTTGTCACTTTTATCTTCTTATTCTAGTTACTTGTTGTTGGTTAAGTTCACTTTAGAGGAAAGTATTAGTGTTGGGGAAAGGCAATTGTGTAAGCAAGGGAAAAGTGTAAAGTTGTATTGGTGATGTATGTTAATAAAGCAGGAATATGAGATCTGGAAGGATGGAGGTTAGATTCATGTAGATTGTATAGAGTTATAGCTGTAGGTAGAGTACCTTTTATGAAGTTGATGACTGAATTTGGGAGGAATATGGTATGAACTACACAGCTATTGTTTTCATGAGAGAGGGAAAAAGAAAAGAAAGGTAATAGTTTCAAGAGTGGATAATAGACAGAAAACAGAACAAAGGTATTAGAAATTAAGAGTTAGACACTTTGTGGATCGAAGAACGGGAGGTGGGGGGTGGAATATAGGAGAGACAGTAGATGATAGTGGATATCAAGATGCAGGGGAAGGGGGATAGTGTAGGTAGCCTAAATCAGTTCACACAGAAATGAGGCAGTGGAGGATGGGAAAACCCAGCAAATGTGAGGTGTTCCCTGTAGCACCTATTGTATACTTGAATTAAAGTAAAAATAAGTGGAAGATGAGGGACAAGAGGGAAAGAGAAAACCGAAAAAAAACAAACAAACAAAAAAAAAACAAACTAATTATAATAGAGAAAAAAGAAAGGCAAGAAGAAATGAAGAAAGAAAAAGGGGATGGGCAAACGGTGGGGAACGGATAGGGAGAAGAGAGATACAGGTACACACGTGTCACAATTGCAACACTATCTAAAACAACAACTTCCCCCCGCTTTGCCCTAAAACCCCCCCGTCTGTCTGCCCAAATGGGTCTGCAAGCACCTCCCTTCCCACAAACCCCCAATAGGCCGCCCAGGGCCCACGAACTCCCCAGTACTGCAGATGCTCAAAAAAAAAAAAAAAAAAAAAAAAAAATTTAAGTAAAATTAAAAAAACAAACAAACAAACAAACAAACAAACAAAAAAAAAAACAAAAAAAAACAGAAACCCCTCCGCAGGCCCGGCTCCGCCCGCCGCGGAGGCTTGGACCGGCTCTGCCCGGCTCCTCACGCCGCCTTGGCCTGGCCTGGCTCCGCCCAGCTCCGCTCGCTACAGCGGCCCAGCCGGCTCCGGCATCCACCTCCCGCCACCGCGGCCTGGACCGGCCCTGCCCAGCTCCGTACCCGCCGCGGCCTGACCCAGGCCCGCCCGGCTCCAAACGCTACCGCGGCCCGCAGCCGGGGCCTGAACCGGCCCCGCCCGGCTCCAAGCGCTACCGCGGCCCGCAGCCGGGGCCTGAACCGGCCCCGCCCGGCTCCAAGCGCTACCGCGGCCCGCAGCCGGGGCCTGCACCGGCCCCGCCCGGCTCCAAGCGCTACCGCGGCCCGCCGCCGGGGCCTGCACCGGCCCCGCCCGGCTCCAAGCGCTACCGCGGCCCGCCGCCGGGGCCTGCACCGGCCCCGCCCGGCTCCAAGCGCTACCGCGGCCCGCCGCCGGGGCCTGCACCGGCCCCGCCCGGCTCCAAGCGCTACCGCGGCCCGCCGCCGGGGCCTGCACCGGCCCCGCCCGGCTCCAAGCGCTACCGCGGCCCGCCGCCGGGGCCTGCACCGGCCCCGCCCGGCTCCAAGCGCTACCGCGGCCCGCCGCCGGGGCCTGCACCGGCCCCGCCCGGCTCCAAGCGCTACCGCGGCCCGCCGCCGGGGCCTGCACCGGCCCCGCCCGGCTCCAAACGCTACCGCGGCCCGGCCCGGCCTGGCTCAGCCCCACCGAGCGGGGCTAGATGCCTCGTCTCCGCCTACCCAAGAAGGGAATCCTCTGCAGGTAGCTGGGATCTCCGTGTATATTTCACAGACGAATCCTCTCTGTTACCTTCCCTCCAAATCGATGTCCAGACACCTCCGGACCAGCAAAAATCCCGAAACAATCCGGTCCCAAAGAGTCTCCAACGCCACCCAGCCGATTCCCTGCAGAAGACTCTAACAGGGATGTTCACTCAGCCGCCCTCTTGCCCCCTCCCGGGTATCCTTATTTTTATGCATTGCCTTTATCTTTTTCTCAGAATTCTCACTTTGACTTTGGCATTTACATGTTGATCAGTGTGTGCATTGAGGTTATTCTATTTGGAGTATTTTGAATGGGAATACATTAGGCTTCTTAGACATGGATATCTATGTCCTTCAATAGGGTTGGGAAATTTTCAACCATTATTTCTTCAAATATTAGTTTTGTCCTCCTTTCCCATCTCTTCTCCTTCTGGGATACCCATGGCATGTATGTTTTCAAGATTTTTCATGTCATTAGTTCCTTGAGACCTTGTTCAATTTTTTCCATTCTTTTCTTCATCTGTTCTTTTGTATGTTCACTTTCAGAGGCCATTTTTAAACTCACCAATCCTTTCTTTTGCCTCCTCAAATCTGCTATTTATGATTCCAATATTTTTAAATTTGACATATTGCACCATTCATTTCCATAAGATATGCTTTTTTTCTATGTACGCCTTCAAATTTACTTTGTGCTCATCCAATGTCTTCTTAATATCCTTAATCTCTTTAGCCACCTCATTGAATTTATTAAGGAGATTTGTTTGAGCATCTATGATTAGTTGTCTCAACTTCTTTATGTCATCTGGAGGCTTATCTTGTTCTTTTAACTAGGCCATATCGTCCTGTTTCTTGGTGTGGATTATAATTTTTGGTTGTGTCTTGACATCTGGCTTACTAGAGTATTTATTCTGGGTTTAGTTTTTCTCATTAGTTTCAGGCTTCCTGCCCTTTCTCCCTTGTTGGTTGTGCAGTAGGAGCCAAGGATGTAGTTGGCGTTACAAGATATGGAGGCTGAAGCTGCCCTCATTGCACCAGGGACCAAGGAAGCTTCTCCCAACTTTCTCCTTTCCCAGGGGAAGGGACAAAGTCACAGTTTTGTGGAATAATACAAGTTGTGCTAGCCTACTCTATAGCTGCCCAGAGAGCCTGAAGAAGCTTCACATCCCTTTCTCCCTTGCCTTGGGTAGGGGTGGAGCTGTATATGTGGGCAAAGATCTAGGCAGTTCAGGTCCAAAGATGACCACATTTGCCCCAGTAGAGTTCTGATTATTCAGTCTTTGCTAACCAGATGTACTTGTGGTTACCTTGATAGGCTTGTGCAGGGCCCTCCAGCCTCCTCCCTGCAAGAGTTGGGGCTGAAGCCTGGGCTAAGGCTTCAGGGTGATCTGGGTGAAGTAAACTGGTTCCTACAGTCACTGTGATTTTGTTCAGCCAGGTTTCCCCTCACACTGGGGGCAGGGTCAAAATGGAGGACAAAGGCCTCTTTCAGACTTCAACAGTTTCAAACTTTAGATATTCTTAGTATTATACTTTAGCAAGCCAAATTTACTCATCAGTAGCTGAAAGCAGTGGCCAAATATCTGCTTCTCCCCTGTTTTGGGGAATGGAGCTTCCAATTCCAGCCACAGAATTCCCCCAGTGTGACTTGCATTGCCAACATCCAGTGATCAAATGCCTCTGAGACTTGGCCAGTAATTTCCTGGAGAGGCTGCCTCAGGCCCCCCAGCTTCCTCCCTGTAGAGGTGGGGCTGGGGCCTAGGTTAGAACTGCAATATGGCCTGGATGGAAGGAAGCCAGTCCCCAATACACTGTGATTTTCACTCATCCCAGCTTCCCCTCTGCCAGGTGCTGAGTTAAGATGCCAGGTCCAGGCCTTTTTCTCACTGGAACTATTTCAAACGTAACTGTCCTTAAGGTTATATTTTTGTCCAGTGAATTTACTTATCAGTAGCTGAAGTTGGTGCCCAACCGTCTCTTCCTCCCCTTATTTTGAAAGTGGAGCTTTCAATTCCAGCCACAAAGCAGCGGCCAAACTGAAATCATCATATTTCATTGGCTGAGCATCATCCCTTATAACCTAAGCAGTCTTGAATGAATACAGTATATTAAGGCACCCACAGTTACTATTTGATGGCAATAAGAAATGAAAATGGTTATCTAAATTAAAAAAGAAGGTAGAGTAGCAAATCAGATCATCTTTTGTGACAATGAAAAGAAAGGCATGGATGGCAAAGGGTCCAGTGAAGGAAAAGAGTAAGGGAAGTAAATGACCTTCCGTAGGGAAAGCTTTGAATAGGAAGGATCAAGGATTTAATCTAGGGAAGGACCAGAGTTGAAGGATAATGGGGGAGAATGAAGAATATGGAAGGGATAAGGAAAGAAGATGATAAATTTTTAAACATTAAGGAGATACATTGAATAGATAATCAATCCATAAGGCTGTAAAAGTTTAAAAGACCCTAACCTAGAGAGTCAATTCACCCTGTCACTTGATCTGGCTAAGAGAAAAAAAAGATTTCTATGGTACAGTCCCCTAAAGGATGTGATTTCTCAGACAGATGGAGGAAGCAAACATATTCAAGTCTATTCGAGGAGGAAGCAGCTGGTGCTGCAAGACTCACTGCCCTACAGCCCTGGGGAGGAGGTTTGTGTTCGAGGCTGAAGCACTGTGGGAGGATAGCTGCTACCTTGCTGACAGTAATAATCTCCCAGATCTTCAGGCTGGAATCTGCTGATGGTGAGAGTGAAATCTGTCCCAGACCCACTGCCACTGAATCGATCAGGGACTCCAGATGTCCTGTTGGATGCATAATAGATGAGCAGTTTAGGAGCCTGTCCTGGTTTCTGGTGGTACCAATGTAAGTTGTCACTAACACTGTGACTGTACTTGCACTTGAGGGTGATGGTCTCTCCTGCAGATGCTGCCACAGAGCCTGGAGAATGGGTCATCATGATGTCCCCACTGGCACCTGCAACCAGAAAAGAATATAGAGAATACATTAAATCATGAATGTATAAAATATGTACCTAAAACTAAGTTTTCTTATTTATCATGTATATTCAGATCTGCTTTAGATGAAATGATTTGCTCACTCTGCATGTTAAAACCATTCTCAAAATTTATAAAGATAATACCCTTCTAAATCTCTCACCTGAGGACCAGAACACCAGCAGAATGAGCAGTTGGGAATGTGACATCATCTTGCTCACCTATCTGATGTACTCAGTGCCCATTTTGAGGGAAATTGCATTAATAGAGCTCTGAGCAGACAACCAAGTCCCCAAGGAGCATATGCAAATCAATAGGGAGTATAAAGGCAAATGTACCTGTGCAGTGAGTTGTGAAGATAAATAATGGAAAGAGATAAAAATAGCATGACCCCAGGAAATGTAACTACACTCCTGCAAACGGCAAGAAATCAGCTTAACACCACAACTTTCAACAATATTCAGCACAATTTGGAAAATGAAATATTTTATCAGTAATTGTACTCTTTCAAATCAACCACACCCATCTTGAAAACAAAAGGAATTTGTAAGAAAATACATGCATCTGTAAGTGTAACATCAGAACTTAATTAAATGTTATAAATATGGTTCCCAAACCTAGGTGGAATATACTCATATCATTGGATAGATTAAGATGCAGTGCACGTATGGTGTATCTATCTCAGTCTAGATTTTAAACAGATATTTGAAGCTCCTCTTCAACATCCCAAAGGCATCCCAAAGATTTAGATTGTTTATAGAAAATTTTGATCTACGACACTCTAATGAAAGAAATCATCCAATAATGGAATCAGAAGATGCATGGAAAGAATTCAAGTTGAAACCTGAAAAAATTAAAAATACCTTCTCTTTATAATTGGATACTATTTTCATGAGTATTTTGTTTTCCACTTCAAAGTCTCAGATATTTTGTCTTCTCAACATAGACCTGCCCATAAGAAAATTAGGAGAAATGAATAAAATGGAAATACCCTAATTATTAGGAGCAAAGGCACATGATCTGTTATCTAGGACAATACTTAGGATTTCAGACTTCCCTGACTGGTACTGAATTCTCTAATCTGACCTAATACATAATGTATTGAGGCCATGGATCTCAAGAAACACTATATCTTAATTGCCCCACATATGATGCACGTATGGAATTCATTATCCCCATTTTGCATCATGCTTATTTCTCCTCATTCTCCTCTGGAATTAATGGCTACTTCCACTAAACCTTCACAACATCTGGCTTAAATGCCTAGTAGAGAATTAATTTGCCCAGCAATATTTGGAGTCTTTCCTGAGCCTTACATTTCTTGATACACATCAACAGTGTCTTCTTTTTACTTTGTCCATAGAGCCAGGTTGTGCCAGACACCACTCACCCCAAACCTCAGATGATCATCAGTGCTCCCTAAGAATTTCTATGCTAAGTCAAACTCCTCTTCTCCCGAGTCCCACAGTCTGTTCCCCCTCTCAGTCCCCTTTCTCAGTTGGTGGTATTGCTATCTACTCCTTCATTCAGATCAACAAGCCATTAATTCTAAATTTTTCCAAGTTATCAAGATACCAGGCATCAGAAATCACTGAATCTTCTTCTAACAGCATTAGAACCCACACCAAGCACCAATATTGAGAAAACACTGTGTAGACAACATAAGCTAAAATCTTACCTGGATAAAATCTATGCTCTACCTAAGAGAAAGTAAACAAAATTAAATTTAATGTCAAAACATTTTATTGATAAAAATCTTCTAAATCCTGATAAGGCTTCAAAATCATAAGCAAGAGAAATTTTAATATTGGATTGTTTAGAATAATGAATCCTGTATTACTCAGGGTTCTCTAAGGAAACAGAAATGACAGGAGATATCTGTGAAAAAATAGAAAAGCATTTTAAAAAGAACTTCTCATTTAAGTGGTAAGTAATACTTCACAATAAGTTTCTGGGGAAGCGAAGTTGGCCCAATGGATAGGGCATCCGCCTACCACATGGGAAGTCCAAGGTTCAAACCCAGGGCCTCCTGACCCGTCTGGCCCATGCACAGTGCCGATGCATGCAAGGAGTGCTGTGCCACACAGGGGTGTCCCCACATAGGGGAGCCCTATGCACAAGGAGTGCGCCCCATAAGGAGAGCTGCCCAGAGCAAAAAAATGTTGCAGCCTGCCCAGAAGTGGTGCCACACAAATAGAGAGCTGATGCAGCAAGATGATGCAACAGAATGTGACACAGATTCTGTGTACCACAGACAAGAATACAAGTGAACATAGAAGAGCACACAGAGAATGGACACAGAGAGCAGACAACTGGGGTGGGGAGAGAAATAAATAAAAAAATAATTTTAAAAAAATCAATTTGTGGTACAAGCACTAAGGCAAATACCTTATTTTGGAATTAAAGTCTGTCTACACCTTTCTTAAACATGTACAAATCTATTTGTTTTTAATAACAGGAATTACAGATATTTTTATAATAAATATGATATGATATGGTTAGCCTCAAATCATTTATTTTCAATTCCTAAATGGAAACACAAGTTTCAGATTCAGGAATTGTTTTAGAAACCCATGAGCAGGGGAGGTGGGGCAAGATGGTGTCTGAGTGAGTGCACCTCATAATCTCTCCTGCAGAGATGCGGCTGGGCAGGGTCGGAGTCCTGCTGGACCGGGCTGTTTTGGGTCTTCACAGGGCAGGAGGTATCTGGACATCGATTTGGTGAGACGGTGACAGAGGAGATTCTGGCAAGAGGTAGAATTTTGGGTCTCTTGCATGGAGGTCAGAGATTGTGGGTGGGACCCTTCCCCCTGGGACTGGTGGCCCGGCTGCAGTGATTCCTGAAGGCTTTGTTGTGCTGGGTTGTTCCCAAGCCCAGAGCAGACATTTCGGGGGCTTGCAGGGTGGGATGTTGATTTGGTGAGACAGTGACAGAGGAGATCCTTGCAAGAGGTAGAATTTTGGGTTTCTGACATGGAGGTCAGAGGTTGTGAGTGGAGACCCTCCCCCTCAGGCTGGCAGCCCAGGCACAGTGATCCTGAAATCTCTGTTGTGCTGTGGTGTTACCAAACCCTAAACAGGCTGTTTCAGGGGCTTGCAGGGCAGGAGATTTCTGGATGTCGATTTGGTGAGACAATGACAGAAGAGATTCTTACAAGAGGTGGAATTTTGGGTCTCTGACATGGAGGTCAGAAGTTGTGGGTGGAACCCCTCCCCCTAGGGCTGGCAGCCCGGCTGCTGTGATCCCTGAAAACTTTGTTGTGCTGTGGTGTTCCCAGGCCCCATGTTAACCAGATGCATGGTTCCCAGGTCTGTGTCCCTTAAACCCTAGTGGCCCATGTTCCAGAGACTCACACACCTTGAGTCTGCAATATCATGGGCTTCCCATCCCCGAATCCACTGCACTCTGAGGTCCATCTGAGGTCCTGGATTACCCAAGCCCTCCGTGTTTTGTGTTGTTTTTTTCTCTCTCGCTCCTTGAACTTGGAGTGTACCAGCTGACTTGGGGAGAGTCTGGGAAGAAAGGAGAGGCAAATCTGCTGAGAAAGCCCAATTTACCTAAACGTCCTGGGATGGGAAACTTGGTCTGGGAGAAGGTGGAGTCAGAAAATCAATTAGACCTCCCCTAGCACACCTAAGGGGAAGGGACTATAGGTGCTATCCAAGCTTCCAATAGCACATTTGGGGTTTCCAGTGAGGTGCAGGTGCTCTCATGCTGGAAATAAAGAGTCATAGTCTTCTGTGTTGAGTTGGTTCAATAAGGACCTACTTGAATCTCCTACTGGACCTTTTAGGTAGCTTTCCTGCTGCCCTGGGAGAGAGAGAAGTGAGGAAAGGAGAAAGGGGGAAGGTCAGATCCCTAAGTGTATTATTTAACTGCAAAGAGGATTCCTAACTTGAAACGTTGGTTCTTTTTTGCTAATATTGCATTGTCTCCTGGTCTCCCATCTTTTCTCCCATTTTAGCCCTGAGGTCCTTTTTCATTTATTTAGTCTTTTTCTCTTTTTCTTTTTCTAGCTTGTTTCCCCCCTTTTCTTTGCCCCTCTTTTTCTGTTCTCTTTTTTTTCCTTTTCTCTCTTTTTCTTCTTTTTATTTTATTTTCTTTATATAGTAGGTGCTGCAGGGAATGCTTCACATTTGCTGTCTTTCCTCATCCTCCATTTCTTCTTTTCTGTGTGTATTGATTTTGGACACCTATACGATCCTCTTTTCCCTACATCTTTCTATCCTCCTTCATCTACTGTTTCTCTTACATTCCACCTCTCTTTCTTTGGTTCCCAAATTGTCTTTTTATTTCTTATACCTTTGTTCTGTTTTCTGTCTTTTATCCACTCTTGATATTATTGTCATTCTTTTCTCTTTTGCTCTCTCATGAAAACACTGGCCTTTTAATTCATACTATATTCTTCCCCATATTCAGTTGACCGTCCAATTATAGGTACTCTACTTACTGCTATAACTCTACATAACTTACATGAGTCTAATATCCATTCTTCTAGATCTCACATTGTGGCTCTGTTAACATTTATTACCAATACTACTTTATACATTTTCTTATTCATTTTGCTTTCCCTGGCCCTAATATTTACCTTCAAAGTGAACTTAGCCAGCAACAAGAAAATAGAGTAAGAAGAACAAAGTGACAAAGAGATGGCGTAACACTTATGCATGAACAACTAATTAATCCCCAAGACTAGACAAAGAAGCTAAGGAACTGATTAAACCTGTTAAGATAAAATGATGACCAGAAAGCAACAAAAAACTACAAACCAAACCAATAATCAGGAAAACATGGCCAAATCCAATGAACTAAAAACCAGGAACAGGAGCAGAACATTGGACAAGTAATTATAACTCTCAAAACATATATTAGAGACCAACTTAATGAAGTAAAGGAAGAGATTAACAATATAAAGAAAACACTTGGAGAGAATACAGAAGAAATTGCAGTCATATACACAAATGATAACAGATATGATAGTGATGAACACCAGAGTTCAAGAAATCAAAAATACACTCTCAGCAAATAGCAGCAGATTAGAAGAAGCAGAGGAGAGAATTAGCCACATGGAAGACAGTACATCTGAAATCAAACAGAGAGTAGAACTGATTGATAAAAAGATAAGAAAAAAAAATCCAACTGGGACTTAGGGATCTGAATGACAATGCAAAGTGCACAAACATATGTATTATAGGCATCCCAGATGGAAAAGAGAAGGGAAAGGGGGCAGAAGGTGTGTTGGGGGAAATAATGGCTGAAAACTTCCCAAATCTACTGAGAGAGATGAATGTGCATGTCCAGGAAGCACAATGCACCCCAAACACCATAAATCCTAACAGGCCCACCCCGAGACATATACTTGTCAAATTATCCAATGCTCAAGACAAAGAGAAAATTCTAAAAGCAGCAAGAGAAAAAAGAACCGTCACATACAAGGGAAGCTCCATAAGATTAGCTGCTGATTTCTCATCTGAAACCATGGAGGCAAGAAGGCAGTTGTATGATATATTCAAGGTACTAAAAGAAAAAAATTTCGAACCAAGAATACTCTACCCAGCTAAACTAGCATTCAAAAATGATGGGGAGTTCAAAATATTCACAGATAAACAGAAATTAAAAGAGTATGCCAAAAAGAACCCTGCCCTTCAAGAAATACTAAAGGGAGTCTGCAGGAAGAAAGAAAAAAACAGGAGAGGCAGAGTTGGAGAGTGTAAGAGCAACAAAAAAGACAAAAAGAAAAGGAAACAAACAAAATATGACAAAATATAACAAACACAAGTCCAAAGGAAATATGGTTAACATCAATAATTCCTTGAAAGTAATAACACTGAAAGTCAATGGATTAAACTCACCTGTCAAATAATTCAGACTGGAAGATTGGATAAGAAAATATGACCCATCTATATGCTGTCTACAAGAAACACATCTTAGACCCAGGGATTCAAAGTGGTTGAAAGTGAATGGCTGGGAAGCAATCTTAAAAGCAAACAATAACCAAAAAAGGCAGGAGTACTATATTAATATCAGACAAAACAGATTTTAAATGCAAAACAATTGTGAGAGACAAAGATGGATACTACAATTAGTGAAACAGATAATCTTTCAAGAAGAATGAACAATCTTAAATATTTATGCTCCTAACAAGGGTGCCTCCAAATACGTGAGGCAAACACTGGAAAAACTATGTGAAAGAATAGATGCCTCTACAATTATAGTGCGACACTTTAATACACCACTATCAACTTTGGACAGAACATCTCAAAAGAGAATCAATAAAGAAACAAAAATTTTGAACAGTATATTAGAGGAGCTGGATCCAATAGACATATACAGATCATTACACCCAAATATAGCAAGATATACATTTTTCTCAAGTGCACATGGATCATTCTCCAAGATAGACCATATGCTAGGTCACAAAGAAAGGCTCAATGAATTCAGAAAGATCAAAACCATACAAATAATATCTCTGACCACAGTGGAGTGGAACTGCAAATCTGAAAGGGCCAGAGGCCCAGATTTCACACCGAGATATGGAAATTAAACAGCACACTCTTAGAAAAAACAGTGGGCCAAAAAGGAAATCTCAAAATAAATAAAAAACTACCCTGAAACTAATGAAAATGATAACACAACATACAAAAACTTATGGGATGCAGCAAAAGAAGTACTGAGAGGGAAATTTATAACCAAAAATTCATACATCAAAAAAGAAGAGCAAAAATTGAAGAGCTAACTGCACATTTGGAGGAATTAGTGAAAAAACAACAAAGTAACCCCACAGGAAGAAGAAACAAAGAACAAAGATAAGAGCAGAATCAAATGAAATAGAAAATATGAAAGCACTTGAAAAGATGAACAAAACCAAGAGCTAATTCTTTGAGAAGATCAATAAAATTGACAAGCCCTTATCTAGACTAACAAAGAAAAAAAGAGAGAAGATGCAAATACACTAAATAAGAAAGGAGAAAGGAGATATCATCACTGATCCCACAGAAATAAAGACTATCATAAGAGGATAATTTGAAAAACTATATTCCAACAAAAATGACAATTCAGAGGAAATGGACAAATTTCTAGAAACACATAAGGAGCATATATTGATGAAAAAAGAAATTGATGATCTCAACAAACCAATCACAAGGAAAGAGATAGAATCAGTCATTAAAAACCTCCCAATTAAGAAGAGCCCAGGGCCAGATGGCTTCACAGATGAATTCTACAAAACATTCCAGAAAGAACTAACACCAATCTTGCTGAAACTCTTTAAAAAAGAGCTAAAATTGGAGAACTAATTGCTCACTTGGAGGAATTAGTAAAAAAACAACAACAAACTAACCAAAAGAAAAAAGAAAGAAATAACAAATATCAGAGCAGATTTAAATGAAATAGAAAAAAAACTTGAAACATAAACAAAACCAAGAGCTGGTTCTTTGAGAAGATCAATAAAGACTATCATAAGAGGATACCTTGAAAATCTATATCCCAACAAGGACACTTTAGAGTAAACGGACAATTTCCTAGAAACACAGAAGCAGCCTACATTGACAAAAGAGGAAATTGAAAATCTCAACAAACCAATCAAAAGTAAAGATATAAAATCAGTCATTAAAAACCTCCCAACTATATACTCATAGTGGCAACAATTAAAAACCACAGCAGGGGGGGTACTGGGTTCCTGGCCAGTGGTGCTCTGTCGTGGTCCCTAGGGGAGCAGCGACAGTCTCCCAGGTGCAGCGGCGGGGACCGGGAGGGAGTGAGGGTTCAACAGTGAGCCCCTGATGCTAATGACTATGCTTGGGAGCTGATAAGCCTAAAATAAGAACAAGGCCTAGAGCAGCATTGTGCCTGGGAATTTCCTCCTGTCAGCCTTCATGTTACTCAAATGTGGCCAGTCTCGAAGCCAAACTCAGCATGTAAATGCAATGCCTTCCCCCCAGCGTGGGACATGACACCCGGGGATGAGCCTCCCTGGCAACGAGGGACCACTATCAATTACCAACTGATGATGCAACTGGAAAATGACCTTATATGGAAGGTTCAACGCGGATCAGCGGAATATCCCTGTCTACATAAAATAACATGACTTTAAAATGCTGTTTGACCTAATGTAAGGGGGAAATGGAAAGGAGAAATGAGTTTATATGGCTACGAGTCTCTAAAAAAGAGTCTGGAGGCTGTCAGAAGGATTGCCCTTATGCACAACTGAGCAGAGTCTGAGAGACAGATAAAGCAGATACAACCCCCAGATATCGGTTCCTTCGAGGGCTAAAGAGACCCATGGGAGTTATGGTCATGGCCGATGGGGTTAACTACCAGGTCAGATGGCCCCTCTTTGGAACTGGTGTTTATGTGTGATGAATCTGGACTCAGATGGGATCTCTCTTCATAAGACTTTCATGCTAATGTGCTGGAGGTGCAGTTAGTGTCAGAGTTTAAGATATATTTAGGGGATTTGAATCTCTGGACTGAAAATATGATAGCCAGGTCCTGAGCCTCAACAGACTCCAGCACCTACAATCTGACTTATTGGGCTCACCACACTCAGCTAAGATGGAGTTGAAGAAGGACAACCACCACACCATGGAGCCTAGAGTGATTACAACTGAAAGTGGGAGGATTGCATCCAGCATCCATGTGGAATCTGAGCCTCCTCTTGACATAGAGGTGCAATGGACACAACCAATCCAATGTCCACATAGAAAAGGTGGCATTGGATTGAGAAAAGTGGACATGATGGCTGATGGGTATGGGGAAAGGCAGGAAGAGATGAGAGGTGGAGGCGTCTTTGGGACATGGAGCTGCCCTGGATGGTGCTTCAGGGGCAATCACCAGACATTGTAAATCCTCACAGGGCCCACTGGATGGAATGGGGGAGAGTATGGGCCATGATGTGGACCATTGACCATGAGGTGCAGAGGTGCCCAAAGATGTACTTGCCAAATGCAATGGATGTGTCATGATGATGGGAAGGAGTGTTGCTGGGGGGGGGGGGGAGAGGCGGGGTGGGGGTGGTAGGGTTGAATGGGACCTCATATATATATATTTTTAATGTGATATTATTACAAAGTCAATAAAAAAAGTCAAAAAATAAAAACCTCCCAACTAAGAGTCCTGGGGCAGATGGCTTCACAGGTGAATTATATCAAATGTTCCAGAAAGAACCAACACCAATCTTCTTTAAACTCTCCCAAAAAATCAAAACAGAAGGAACATTGCCTAACTCACTGTATGATGTCAACATTACTCTAGTACAAAAGCCAAACAAAGACACCACAAGAAAGGAAAATTACAGACCAATTTCTCTAATGAACCTAGACACAAAACTCCTCAACAAAATACTTGCTAACCATATTCAGCAACACATTAAATGAATTATATACCATGACCAAGTGAGATTCATTCTGGGTATGCAAGGATGTATCAACATAAGAAAATCAATCAATGTAATACACCATATAAACACACTGAAGGAAAAAAATCACATGATTATATCTATAGATGCAGAAAAGGCACTTGATAAAATACAGCACCATTTCTTGATAACAACACTGCAAAATATTTGGAATACAGGAAATTTTCTGAACATGATAAAGAGTATATATGAAAAACCCACAGCCAACATCATTTTCAATGGTGAAATCCTAAAATCTTTCCCTCTATGATCAGGAACATGGCAAGGATGCCCACTATCACCTCTTCTATTTAACATTGTCTTAGAAGTACTTGCTCGAGCACTGAGGCAAGAACCAGATAAAATGGCATTCGAATTGGAAAGAAGAAGTCAAAATTTCATCATCTGCAGATGACATGATCCTATACATAGAAAATCCTGAGAGGTCTACAACAAAGCTTCTAGAACTCATAAATGAATTTAGTAAAGTTGCAGGTTATAAGATCAATGTGCAAAAATCAGTAGCATTTCTATACAGAAATAATGAGCAAGCTCAGGAGGAAATCAAGAAACAAATACCATTTACAATAGTAAATAAAAAATCAAATACCTAGGAATAAATTTAACTAAAGATATAAAAAACTTATCCACAGAGAACTACACAACACTTTTCAAGGAAATCAAAGAAGACCTAAATAAGTGGAAGAATATTCCCTGTTCATGGATAGGAAGACTAAATATTAGTAAGATGTCTATCCTACCAAAACTGATCTACACATTCAATGCAATCCCAATAAAAATCAACACAGCATTCATTAATGAACTAGAGAAACTAGCTATGAAATTTATTTGGAAAGGAAAGAGGCCCTGAATAGTCAAAGACATATTGAAATAGAAAAATGAAATTGGAGGAATCACACTACTGACTTCAAAACATACTACAAAGCTACAGTAGTGAAAACAGCATGTTATTGGCACAAGAAGAGACACACAGACCAATGGAACCGAATTGAGAGTTCTGATATAGATCCTCATATATATAGTCGTATAATATTCAATAAAGCCACCAAACCCTCTCAACTGGGAGAGAATGGCCTATTCAACAAATGGTGCCTGGAGAACTGGATATCCATATGTAAAAGAATGAAAGAGGATTACCATCTCACACCTTATACAAAAATCAACTTAAGATGGATCAAAGACTTAAATATAAGAGCCAAGACCATAAAGACTTTGGAAAGCAGTGTAGGGAAGCATCTACAAGACCTTGTAATAGGAAATGGCTTCATGAACTTCACACCAAAAGCATGAGCAGCAAAAGAACAAATAGATAAATGGGACTTCCTCAAAATTAAAGCCTTCTGCACCTCAAAGGAGTCTGTCAAGAAAATGAAAAGTGAACCTACACAATGGGAGAAAATATTTGGTAACCATATATCTGATAGGAGACTTATAACCTGCATATATAAAGAACTCCTGTATCTTGAAAATAAAAAGACAACCCATTTAAAAAATGGGAAAAAGATGTAAACAGACACTTCTCCAAAGAAGAAATACAAATGGTTAAAAAGCACATGAAAAAAATGCTCCAAATCTCTAGCTATCAGGGAAATGCAAATCAAAAACTACAATGAGATACCATCTTACTCCCATAAGATTGGAAGCTATGAGAAAAGCAGAAGACTACAAGTGCTGGAGAGGATGTGGAGGAATGGGATCACTCATCCACTGCTGCTGGGAATGCAGAAGGATTCAGCCATTCTAGAGGTCAGTTTGGCAGTTTCTCAAAAAACTAGCTATACATTTGCCATATGACCCAGCAATTCCACTGCTGGGTATATACCCAGTAGAACTGAAAACAAGGACACAAACCGATATATGCACACCAATGTTCATAGCAGCATTGTTCACTATTGCCAAAAGTTGGAATCAACCCCAAGGCCCATCAACAGATGAATGGATAAATAAAATGTGGTATATCCATACAATGGAATGCTAGTCAGCTTTAAGAATGAATACACTACAAACACACGTGATAACACGGATGAATCTTGAGAACCTTATGTTGAGTGAAGCAACCCAGGCATTGAAGGACAAATACTACGTGACCTCAATGATATGAAATAAGTAAACCAAGCTTCCTCAGAGAGCTAAAGACTGGATAATAGGCTTAAAGGAAATTGAGGGGTAGAGGAAGGATGCAAGCTGACACCTACATTGGTGAAATCTATGATAAGATAGAGGTAAGTATTTGTACAAGGAAGGGATAAAATGAGGGCATAGTGTTGTCTTTGCTTGGGCTTTTGTGGGCTTGAGGGGGGCTAGGGATGGGAGGATGGGTAATATTGCCCAAGAAATTGGGAGGAAATTTGGGGAACATACGAATATAGGAGATTGTCAGGTATTTGGTTGAGAGTTTAATGCTGAGAAATCTGTTTCAAAAATATAATAAGCTTACCTGTTTAAGATGCTTAAAGGGGATAATGATGCAGGACAGGCTCCTAGGGAGTGTGTGAGTGCTCATTTTGCCATAGTGGGGTATATCATTGGATAGAGACCCATATAATGAGAGTGAGGGTATACCCACATCCTGGGGAGGACTGATGTTCTCAAATAGAGGGAATTGTATCTCTCAAGAGAAATGGTGGCTCCCAATGCATTAGGGCAGTTGAGTATGTCAAGCCCTCAACACTGTTGCAGTATCTTTGAGCATAGCCCTTCAAGCAATGAAGATTGACTGTCACTGTGGGCCCTAAGGGGAGGGGGAAAGAGGTATTGAATAGATGGAACCAGTGTAACTGTGTGGGCAATAGAAGTGTTCCACAAGTTTACACAAGGATGGATATAAGACATGTTAAATTACACCAAAAATATATAGAGGCTGATAGGCTAAAATGTAAATCATGGTGTAAAACATAAGATAACTAAAAATTTAGAAAATTGCATAGTCTAAAATATAAACCACAATGTAAACCCAAATATTACCTTGTTTGAAAGCTATTGTCTCATTATCTGTCCATCAGTTTCAGTAAATATAGTATGAATATGTAAAAAGATTATTGCTGTGGAAGGGATGAGGGTTTTATGTTGGATATGTGGGAGTACTGTATATTGTATGTATGAATTACTGTGATCTAAAAAACTTTTGTGAAGATAAGCTTAATATTTAGGGGAAAAAAAAGAAAAAGAAAGGACATAGACACTGAGGAAAGGATGGAAGTAGTTGCCTTGCCAATTTGCATACAGGGCAACACTTATTGCAGTGATGGAAGGCAAAACATCAAAAACAAAACTTTTGCATTTTTAAATTTTTTGATACCCCAATTAATTTTTACCTTAATTAATATGTATTCTATATCTAACCTTTAAACTCATCAGCATATTCCATTTTACTATTAATGGAACCTGGCAATATATTGGATTTCACTTTTCAAGAAGTTTTGGATCACAGAAAGGATCAACAATGTCAGGGGAGGAATACTGGTGTGGGATGTTTTTGACAGGGGACACATGGTTGGCAGGGAGTTCTCCAGGGTAGATATCCAGGGTAGTATTCAGGGTAGATAAAAATGGATATTTTCATAGTGGTTATAATTAAAAACAACAACTGAGGGAGTGCTGAGTTCCTAGCCAGGGGAGCTCTATCACAGTCCCTAAAGTGACAGCAACAATCCCCCAAGTGCAATGGCAAAGACCAAAAAAAAAGGAAGGCCCAACAATGAGCCCTTGATACTAATGACTATGCTTGTGAGCCTGTGCACCTGAAATAAGAACAAGGCCTAGAGCTGCAGGATGCCTAAGAATTACCTCCTGAGAGCCTCTGTGTTGCTCAAATGTAGCCAGTCTTGAAGCCAAACTCAGCATGTAAATGGGTTGCCATCCCCAGCATGGAACATGACTCCCAGGGATGAGCCTCCCTGGCACTGAGGGATTACTACCAAGTACCAGCTGATGATGTAACTAGAAAATGACCTTGAATAAAAGGGTTATCTCAGGCCAGCAGAATATCTCAGTCTACATATAATACCAGGAGTTAAAAATGCTTTTTGACCTGAGTAAAAGGTGGAAATGGAAAGGACAAATGAGTTTATATGGCTGAGTCTCCAAAAAGAACTGAGAGGTTATCAGAGAGGTTGTCCTTATGCACACCTGACCAGAGTCCCAGAGACAGATAAAGTAGATAAAACGCCAGGTATTGGTTCTTCTGAGGGCTACAGAGACCCACATGTTCTATGGTCATGGCAGATGGAGTTCAGTCCCATGTCAGTTGGCCCTACTTTGGAGATTGTGTTTCTATGTGATGGAGATGGACTCAGATGTGATCTTTGTCCACAAGTCTCTCCTGTTGCTTTTACTGGAACTGTAGTTGTTGCTGGGGTTTAATGTATACCCAGGGGACCTGAATCTCTGGACTGACCATGTGATAGCCAGACCCTGAGCCTCAACAGACTTGCAACTCCTACACTCTGGTTTATTGGACTTACCCCACTCAGCTAACATGGAGGTGAAGAAGGTCAACCACCACACCAGAGAGCCAAGAGTGCCTACAACTGAAAGCAGGAAGATTGCATCCAGCATCAGGTGGAATCTAAGACCCCTCTTGACATAGATGTGGAGGGGACACAACCATTCTGAGGTCCACAGGATGGAGGAATAGCATATGGATTAGAGTGGACTTACTGATATTCTATTCATGAACTCTTGTGATTAGTAATAGAAGAAAATGTGGCATTGGTGTGGAGAAAGTGGCCATGGTGGCTGCTTGTGGTAGGGAGTGAGAGGAAGAGATGTGATGTGGGGGCATTTTTGGGACTTGGAGTTGTCCTGGGTGGTGCTGCAGGGACAGTTACCAGACATTGTATGTCCTACCATGGCCCACTGGGTGGACTGTGGGAAAGTTTGGGCTATGATGTGGACCATTGACTATGAGGTGCAGCGGTGCTCAGAGATGTGTTCACCAAGTGCAATGAATGTCTCATGATGATGGAGGAGGTTGTTTTTATGGGGGGAGGAGTGGGGTGAGGGGGGTGGGGGGTGTATGGGGACCCCATATTTTTTTAATGTAACATTAAAAAAATAAAAGAGACCAAAAGAAAAAACCCCATGAGCAAACAAAAGTAGAGGCAAATCTTTGGACTAAGAAACACCTCTTTCAATTACCAGAAAGCACATTAGATAACTTATGAAGAGTTGGATATTTGTTTGAATTGACAATTTCAATAAGCCAGGTCATATGATTGTCCCATACAAATTCAGAAATGGTCAGATCAGGAGAGTAGGGACTGCTGGACAAAATGCACAAGTAACAACAGAAATGCTAGGTGATGTCTCCTGTAGAGGGCAGAATGTTCTTCAAAACCCCCATCATTTCCAAACAACATCACTGAATTATGGTATAATCAAATCTAGGCAGGGACCCATTGAAATACCAGGTGAAGTAGCAGCTCTTTTCCACCTAGAACATATTTCCCCATTCAAATATTATAAGTGTCAATTAGTTGCTAAGGCCAGCCTGAAAAACTTGTGTAATAATGGAATCTTATTGTAACATGGAAACACTAGAATGTTAAAGAAAAATGCATCCAGAAAGGTCCAACTTGGAAAATCATGGAATTCATCTGAAGGAAATCCCCAGGGGAAACAAGAGGGAGATTAGGGGATATACAAAAAGTACATGGAAAGAAGATACTTTGGCCTAGAGTCAGAAGTCACTTTAGTACCTAACAGTGAACTATGAATATCAATTAAGTGTGCCTTGCTGATGATCTCAGATGAAGCAGGACTTCAAGTTTCATCCTGCCATATTCATAAAATAATGCTACAAATGTTTTGGTATGTAAAATGAATTCTTACTTCCTCTATGGGTCAAAAACAGATCCTTTTATATGACTAGAGGGATACATTTATAAATATCTATCTCAGGATTTATAAGAACTCTCAAAAGTGCAATTAAAGCAAAGAAGAAAAGTAAGTTTCATATTGAATAAAAAGATAAATTTTTAAGGCATTGCATTATCTAATATGAAATTTCTTTCTAGGATGGTTATGAGAATTCAGAGTTCTATGAACAGTAAATGGAAGTGCCTCCCTAATACCTAATATTTCACTTTTGACAGAAAGTTTTTTAAAATTGAAGTGTTCACTTTAAGATTATACAGTGGTCTTGTTTACTGAGTTGTTTACCAGACATTTAAAACTATATAACCAGGTTAGCTTCAAATTCAAGCATTAATTTGCATGCATACTGGTAATCTAAAATGAAACAAAAGGCCTGTGACTAAAAAAGTCTGGGTTTTTCATGACTTACAGTATACCTACAAGTTAATATACTCACATCTAGAATATTCACCCATAAGAATATAGCAATGAAAATAATTCCCAAGGAGACAGCAATATTGACAGGCTTCCATGGAAATCCATAAAAACCAGGTCCAGACAGAAAATTGTGTGGTAGGATGTCAACTGGCTGAAATAGCAATACTTGACATAATGAGAACCTCAAAAATTGTACAATGAAAGAGGCACAAAAAACATTCATTGGGAATTTTAATCTGCCTCTAAGAGATAAACAGGTTTCTCAAAAACCTCCAGTGGATTCTACTGCTTCAAGAAAGATGGGAAATTGGTTGCTTTATGTTTTCTGCTTGGCTGATTTTCTTGTTGGAAATTGTGAATTTGGCAGCATTAAGTAGAACACTCTTTCCATGCATTTTACAAGTAAATGTATTAACAGATTGTGTTATATCCATAAATGGAATAAAACTCAGCAATGAAAGTAACAAACTATCAATACACACAACTTCATGGATAGATTTAAAAATGATTGTGCATATAAGAGCCCAGACAAACAAAACAAAACAGTATCTACTCCACATTCCATTTATATAAAATTCTACAAAATGAATTTTAATCTATAATGGCAGATTGTAGATTGAAGGTTGTCCAGGACCTGGTAGGGAAGATGTGTGGATGGACTATTAAGGGTCTGAAGGAAAAAGTTGGGGGATGTTTCGTATGGTTACTATCTTGGTTATAGAAATGTTTTTATGGATTTGGAAACATGTAAAATCAAACAAATCACACAGGTGCATTTTAATATACATCACTTGTACATCAATAAAGTAATAGGAAAACAATTATAAAAATTGTAAGAGTTTTTCATTTCTTAACAAAAATATTCAAAGACTTTCAAAAAATTAAATTAGACTTATTAACCTATGAATCCATAAAAAGAAATCAAGAACGTACATTAGTCAAAAAGTCTAGTTTTTCATTGATAAATGAATAAACTGCTTGAAGTAAATATGCTGCAAAGGCTCTAAAAATATACCTGATTTGTTTAAAAGAATGGGCAAAAGCAACCACAAGCAATTAAAATTCTGTACAGGAAAGTGGCTGTGGCTCAATCAGTTGGGCTCCCATCTACCATATGGGAGGCCCTGGATTCGTTTCCTGGGGCCTCCTTGTGAAGGCAGGCTGGCCTGTGCCTGCAGAGAGCTGATGGCCCACGCCTGTGGAGAGCCGATGGCCTGTGCCTGTGGAGAGCTGATGGCCTGAGCCCATGGAGAGCTGATGGCCCATGCCCACAGAGAAATGACGGCCTGTGTGACAGCCCACACCCATGGAGAGCCGATGGTCTGTGCCCATGGAGAGCTGATGGCCTGCGCCCGTGGAGAGATGACGGCCTGTGTGACAGCCCACACCCGTGGAGAGCTGATGACCTGCACCATGGCCCGCACCTGCAGAGAGCTGGCACAGCAAGATGACACAACAAACGGAGACAAGCAGACACAGAAGAATGCACAGCAAATGGACACAGAGAGCAGACAGCAAGCAAGCAGCAAGAAGGGATAAAAAATAAATCTTTAAAAATAATTCTGGGGGAAGCAGACTTGGCCCAGTGGTTAGGGCATCCGTCTACCACATGGGAGGTCCGTGGTTCAAATCCCAGGCCTCCTTGACCCATGTGGAGCTGGCCCATGCGCAGTGCTGATGCACTCAAGGAGTGCCGTGCCATGCAGGGGTGTCCCTGCATAGGGGACCCCCACGCACAAGGAGTGCGCCCCATAAGGAGAGCCACCTAGCATGAAAGAAAGTGCAGCCTGCCTGAGAATGGCGCTGCCCACATGGAGAGCTAACACAAGGTGACGCAGCAAAAAGAAACACAGATTCCCATGCTGCTGACAGTAACAGAAGCAGACAAAGAAGATGCAGCAAATAGATACAGAGAACAGACAGCCGGGGTGGGGGTGGGGGAAAGGGAAGAGAAATAAATAAATCTTTAAAAAAATTCTGTACAACAGAGAAATGAGAAAATTCTTAGTGGTGAGGAGACGCATATATAAATACGTTGCTTCATTGTGTTATGATATACCAATTATATCAATAAATGTATAGATATAACTGATATACCTGATAAATGTGTTGATATAAGTAAGTAGGATGATTACTGTTATCATTGTTATTCCAATGAAAATTAAATGCAGACTGTTGTTAGGTCAACTTTTTTTAAAAGTTGATGTTTTCTTTCAGAATTCAGCTTCTTTCTGAACACAAGACACATAATGTCTGAATTGTTAAGTAGATAGAATATCTGAGAAACAGTGCATTATTGTACAGTAGATTATTGTACATTATAAAGTTTGAAGTTAGGTGAATCAAAGCTATTTAAAAACCCAATTCCAAATAACCACAGGAAAGAATTTGCCTTCCTGTTTCACTGTAATATAAGCCTGCACTTACAAGGCACTCGTAAGCCAATAAACAGCAACTATGAACATAGGTAAAATAAATAGGAAATTTCTGGAATGTATAGGTACCACAACAAATGGCAAACATATTGATTTCTCAAAAAGTGAATTGTATAAGAATCTTAGGAGAAAACACATCTACAGTGTAATTCACACTCATCCACAGCACCAAGTTGTTTCATGCAAATTAAAACCTCTGCTAAAGGTGAATAGAAACTGTGAAAGCACATCATAGTGTTTGTAACTAGCAGTGCCAATAGATGGATATGAGAGTGATTAAAGAGGAAAGTTTAAGAACATGTATTTTTCTAGAGGGAAAGCTTACAAATGTAACATGGGACTGTATAACAGTGAAACCTCATGTGAAATATGAATATGGGTAATACTGCATATATGACTTTTTACAAAATATACAAATAAACTAGAGAGACAGAAACAATAACAGCTGTGTACAGTAGGGGAAGCACAGAAAGATTGAAAGATAAGTTTTTTGGTCTGTTTTTTGTTTTTATTATTGGAATAATGAAAATGCTCTAATAATGATTGAAGTATTGAAGTGATGAATGCACAACTACCAAATACTACCAAGTACCACTGATTGTACACTTTGGGTGTATGTTTCAATAAAATTGATTTGTGTAAAAAAAACAACTCACCTCTCAGGAGAGAGGAAAAAAACAAACCTCTGAAGTCTATTCACTTTCATCTGGGGTCCTCTCAGCTGGGGCATGTAAAGTGTGGATCTTTATAAATATGTGCTGTCTGATTTGTCACTGTCACAAGTGTTCCTGTGACATCTCACAGCTCTCTGGGCACCAGAATCAGTCTCTCTGAAAGGGGCCTCTGAAGTTGTGCTTCTGGGAGTGCCTCAGCCTCCAAGAAATAAGAAAATACTGCATGGTGAAAGCAAAAACACAAAGAGGAATCATTTTGAAAGCTAAGGAAGGTGAATTTGATTTACTTAAGTGTGTGGTAACATGAGAGGGGCCACGGGAAAATTTTAATGAAAGAATCTGGAAAGAGGGGAAAAAATCAGAGCAATACGAAGAAAGAAGAGATACACATCTTTTGTTTCATCTTTGCCGACAAGACCATGGGTCATCGTCAACTTCACATTTATGAGCAGGGTGGCATCACAATTCTTAAGATCTCGCACATAATCTCATAGAAGTCGAGGCCAACAGTGATGGTCATTATCTTTGTGGCCAGCCACCAAGGGATGCTTGGGTTTACCTCTGCAGACCATCCTTGCCAAGGAATTATTCATTCGAAGTGAAAAATCAAGTAGAACGTTGTTTCCAAAGGACAAATTCTGCATAAATGATTCTCAGGATACCTGTAAATAAGTGTGTTTGCCCTGTAAGGAACACCCCAGAGGCAGGACAATGGACAAGTACCTTCCCTTACAGAGCCTGTGACCTTTTCCAGGAGGGAAGCTGGGTAATCAAGTTCTCTGCAGTAGAGCAACAAAATAAAATGCCTCCTGGCAACACACACACACACACACCAAGGAAGGCTTCACACACAGCTGAAGATGCCTTCTGGATGGTCCTGAAGGCCATGCTTCCCCAAATGGTTAGGATGGCTGTCAGGATCTGTGCAGGTGGACATAGTTGTCAGCAAGGGTGGAGGTGGGAAGCGCACGAGATGCTCAAGGATGAGGGAGAGAGCATCTGCTCTATGAAAAGGGCAGCCTACGAGCAAGGAAATCTCTATTTTCATTGATTTGGTTGGCTCTGCAGAAACAGTTCTTTGAGTGGGGTGGCTCGGGCCATTCTGCCCAGCTGCACTGCTGTCCCTGACCAGTGGGACTTTCCAGATCCCTTCCTTGGAGTCTGGGGCATGAGGATCCAAAGGGCCCTGCTTCTCCCTAGGGGGGGTTTTCCTGTGTCCCTACTTGCTTGACAGTTTTGTTTTGGTTGGGGAGGGTGGAGGATGCTGGCTTTTAGTAAGAGTGAAGACTTGCAGCGCTGGGACTGGGTATCTCTATGTTTGGGCAATCCTGTGGACTTTCTGCTTTGGGTAAGTCAACAGTCTGTCCATGATGCTTTTGACAGAGGGAAGGACAGTAACTCATCTGCCTCCTGGTCAGGACTCACCTGAGCAGGCTGCTGCTGTGCTTCGCGAGCTCCCATCAAGCCAACTGCACACGGAGCCCCGAGGCGCGTCTGTCTCTAGGAGAGTTGGTTTCCAAACTAGATGTTCTAGAAGCCAATAAGTAAATCAGAAAAGAGAGTTCACAAGGCCCCCGGAACTTTAAACAGAGCCGCAGTCACACCACTCATTAGACACCCCTGCCCCACAGCCGCCAGACTTTCAGAGCCTTGAACAACCCACTCGTAGAAACATGAAGCACACGCAGGGCCAACTCTAAGCTGGCAGAGCCTGATTCCCAACTGGCACAGAGCCCACGGCAGCAAGCCCGGCTCCTGACTCCTACCAGGCTAGGCTTCCTTGCTTCCTGGTGCCAACAAGTCATCTTCCCTTCGTGTGGAACCTGCGGGTTTTGGACCCAGCACTCAGCCTGATAGCAGTGGGCATGATGCCGGTCATTTCAAACCTTGACAGCCCATGGCAAGGAAGAAGGCGTGGGGGAGCGGTGTTCACTCACACTCGTGTTTGTCTGACCCAGCACTGACCAGGACTGGAGGAGGAGCAGCCAGAGGAGCAGCCCCCAGGGGCCCAGGGCACCCAGGAAGGAAGGGAAGGGGTGAGGAAGGGGGAGGGGAGGGAGGGGAGTGGGGAAGACTGGCATTTGGGAAGGGGCGACGAGGTGGCTGCGAGGGGCTGGGGAGGTTTTGGATGAGACACCCAGAGCAGAGGTGGAGGGCGCCCAGGGCAGGTGAGCAGGTCAGCAGGCCGGCGGGGCAGCAGCAGGTGCATGGGAACTGAAGGGGCAGGCGCACGGGGTCCAGCGCCCTCGCAGCCCGCTCCCACTTGGGGCTGCCTTGGCGACCCGCGTCTTATAAGGTCCCCCTCGCCCAATCAGCAGCTCCCCTCCAGGTACATCACAGAGCTCCCCGCGTGCCCCCGGGTTCTTAGAGCGCCCCTACCCCACCCCTCCCTACCGTCCTGCTGGCAGTTACCCTCTGGAACCCTAATGGCCCTTCTGGTTTCTTGTCCCTGTCCCCAGCCCTCTAGAGCTCATGAAAATTCTCATATGCAGAATATTTAAAGAAAAGGCTCAACAGTCCAATAGAAAGATAGACAAAATAATTTGGGAAACACAAATGCTCAAGTTCATAAGAAGCTATTCAACCTCCTGAGTGACGGTGGAATCACGAATTAAAGCCATCTTGACATATCTCCACACACCCAACTGGCTAAAATTGACAATACCAAGTGCTGGGAAAGATGGGACCAATGGGGAGCTCCCTGCACTCCGGGTAAGAGTATAAATGTGTGGGAACACATTAAAACAGCTTGCCACCATGTAGACTTGAACTCAGGAAGCTCAGTATTCAGGTATATTGCCTCCTTCAGAAATGGGTGCTTATGAGCTTGGAAGACATGGGTCAGAATGTTTATTGCAGACTTGTTGGCAGTGATCAAAAACAGAAAAGGCAAATGTCCATCAACAGAAGACTTGATACACAAAGTGTGGTGTATTTGTACAGCAGGATAATATATGAGAGAAAATAAAATAAAGCAACTGGCCAGAACTCAGTTAGAACTAAAGTTAAGTTTCAAAATAAGCAAAACTACTTAACACAGTGCTGTATATTTCAATTAATTTAAAAGTCAATATAGTGACTATTGATATGAAGAGGTGTGGTTGGGAGTTCTTCATGGGAAGTCCCTGTTTCTTGACAAGGATTTGCTCACTTGTCTTTGCCTCCCGATAATTAATTAAACTGGATATTTGTTTTGTGTGCTTTTCATAAAAGAGGAAAAAGACTGGGCAGTGCTACAATAAACCATTTATCTTTAATAAGAAAGATAAAACATGAGAGCTTATGTTTAAGAAAAATGTAGTATATGCTTGTTGAAAATGGTTTGATGTATGGTATGGAAGGACTCATTAATTGTGAAAAAGGAACTTTCTAAGTTTCCTTTGATATGGTGTACAGTATTGAATTGAGTATTCCATTAGGATTTTCCTCTTTTTTATTCTTCTTTCTAAGTACTAGTTGGCCAAGTGTTATTTTCTTTTTTTGAGCATAGCCTGTTGAGACTCGTGGATTTCTATGAAAATGAAAAGATAAAGCATATAGGAGGGAGCTGATGTGGTTCAAGCAGTTGAGTACTTGCCTCCCATTTGCTCCCTGTGCCTCCTAAAAAAGATGAACAATGAACAGACATTGAGCAAAAATAAATGAGCAGGGAATGAATGTGACTCAAGCAGTTGAGTGCCCCCCTTTCACATGGGAGGTCCCAGATTCAGTTCCTGGTGCCTCCTAAAATAAAAACAGACAAAGAGCAGACAACAAGCAAAAAAAAAGAGCAAACCATAAGGGAGCTATCTGGGGTGTGGGGCCGGGGAAAGCATATGGGAAATTGAAACTCTTAGAAAACCCCAAACAGTATCACTACAAAAATTAAGTCCAGCCACTGCCCCAGCAATTCTCATGATCAAGTCTCCCATACATTACAACAAACAAACCCAAAACATTGATTTCTAGTTGTATCTTTACATTTGGAATTGATAAATTTCTAGAGTACTTACACAGAAGTTGTTTTGGAAAGGGACTGATATGAGAATCTGATAATAACTATGAACTATTTACAGAAAAATTCAGGTATATAAAGGCATCCATTCTATAAAATTTCAGCACTGTTTCTGAAGGTTCTAAAACTCCGTTTTAGAGGGGCTGTCAAAGGTCTTACATTATGTGTGTATTGAATAATCTTCCCTTTCCAATGAAGATCTCTATTACTGAAAGGTAACTATGCCTCCAGTCTGTCTATCCCTTATATTATTTAAGATTAAAATAAAAAGTAAAGCACATTCTTGATGTGATTTTATTTATACACAATCAACTGTGTCCACAGAGATATTTTGCTATGCAGTATTTTAAGGATGCTGGGCCATCCTCAACTGACCCTAAGGGAATCTGGGGGAATAATAATTGATTCATGTGTTTCCTATACATCATTAATAAAATTAGCATGGCACATTGTAACATAGGAAAATGAAGAATGTCAACTCAAGTCCTTTGTAAATTTTTATGTGCTGTACTTTGAGGTGCTACATGCATACCTGGTAAGAATGGAACAAATTATTTAATTTGGCACATCTTCTCTCCTAAGATGATTTGAAACAAAGGCCCAAATGTATACTCAGTGGATTTCTTCTTTACATAATTCCCTGGCACAGGGTACCCATTGCTAATATAAAGGTTAATTACTCATTTAGAAGGGACAAAAGAGAGCAGTATATTACCTCCCAGGTAAAGTAAACTCCTGTGCCTTGCTGAGTGGAAAGTGTCAGACTTTGCCTCCTACACAATTTGTTGTGGATGTTTGATCCCTGAAAGGCTTCCTCCCACCAGCCACAGTTGCTGACCTCTGGCTGATTTGTCCCCTTCTGGTTTTTAATATGCTAAGAATATGTTTCTGAAAGGAGCAAAAGCATAAATGTGGTGAAGAAAAGTCTCCACTTCTCATAACAACTAAAAGTATCATTTTAGTCTTGGAAGATAAAGACTGAAATAAGACAGTTTCAAAGTTCATAGAAAATGTAGGATTTAAGGAAAAGAGAATTAATTTTCTTGTCCTCCCATTTAAGATCAGGAATAGAAGTATGCAAAATGAAGAGAAAAATTAACGCTATAGTTAATTTCTATAGTCTACTTTTGATTTTGTGTAAAAGAAGGTCTTTTCCTTTTTTTGAAATTTAATATATTTAATTAGAAATAAACTGGAGATTTACAGAAAAATGACGTTTAAAATACAGTGTTCCCATAGACCGCACTTGCCTATTATTAACACTTTATGTTAGTATAGTACCTTTTTCACAACTGATGAAAGAATATTATAATTACATTATTAACTATAGTCCAAAGTTTACATTAGGATGTATTTTTTCCCAATATACCACCCTATTACTAACATCTTGCATTAGTGTAATATATTTGTTATAATTCATGAAAGAACATTTTTGTAATTGTACTATAACCCATCACTTATAATAGGGTTCACTATATTATCTAGCCCAATCGTTATCTTTTAATTTTTATTCTGGTATCATATATATGACCTAAAATTTCCCCTTTTAACTACATCTACTTATATAATTCAATGCTGTTAGTTATACTCACAATGTTGTGCTACTATGGCTACCATCAATTTTCAAAGCTTTACAATGAACCCAACAGAAATTTGGTACAAATTAAGCATTAACTTCCCCATTCCCTATTCCCAACCCAGCCACTGGTAACTTACATTCTAGATTCTAACTCTTTGAGTTTAATTATTCTAATTAGTTCTTATCAGTGAGATCATAGAATATTTGTCCTTTTGTGTCTGACTTATTTCACACAACATAATGTCTTCAAGTTCATCCATGTCATATGAACGAGAAAATCATTCCTCTTTAATGCTGAATAATATTCCACTGTATATCTACAGCACATATTATTTATGCATTCATCAGTTGATGAGCACACGGGTTGCTCCCATCTTGTAGCTATTGTGGATAATGTTGCTATGAACATCAGTGTTCAAATACCTGTTCAAGTCCTCGCTCCGAATTATTTTGGGTATATAACTTGTAGTAGGTTTGCCAAGTTATATGGCAATTCTATACTTAACTTCCTGAGGAACAGTCAAACTGCCTTCTACACTGGCTGCAGCATTTTACAATCCCACCAACAGTGAGTGAGTTTTCTTCTTTTTCCACATCCTCTTTTACACTTATAGTTTTCTGATTTTTTAATAGTGCCCATTCTATTAATAGTAAGTGTGAAATATCTCATTGTGATTTTGATTTGCATTTCCCTAATCTTTTCATATGCTTTTTAGCCATATGTATATCCTCTTTGTAGAAGTGTCTATTCAAGTCTTTGGCCTATTCTTAAATTGGGTTGTTTGTCTCTTTGTTGTTGAATTTAGGAGTTCTTTATGTATTCTGGATGGTAAATTCTAATCAGATATATGGTTTCCAAATATTTTCTCTACCCTGATATTTACCTTTTTCTTTGTTTCAGTGTTGATGGAATCCTCCTGTCTCTGTTGTCCTCCAGAGAGCTAATCCAGTGGTATTTGGCCTTTTATTTGTTGACTCTGAGGGGGAGACTTTTCCAGGAGAAGTCTTACATTGCCATGTTGATATCAACTCTTAAATAAGTTTTTAAATTACAAAAACTTTGACTTGTTGTCAGTCTAACTAAAGGTTTGTCAGTATTATTGACATTGCCAGTGAACCAATTTTTGGTTATCTTGATCCTATTTGTTGTTATTGTTGTTCTCTATTTTTTTATCTCTCTGTTTTACTTGCTTTTCTTCCTTCTGCTTACTTTGAGTTTATTCTTTTTATTTAGTTCTTTCAGGTGTGAGGTTAGGGCTTTGATTTGAAATCTTCCTTATTTTATTAAAATCTATTTAATTATAGATCACAAAAGAAATGTTGCATTAAAAATAATAAGAGGTCCCCTTTTACTTCCCCCCTACACACACTTCACCCACATCAACAACCTCTTTCATCATTGTGGGACATTCATTGCATTTGGGGAACATATTTTGGAGCACTGCTGCACCACATGGATTAAGTTTACACTGTAGTTTACACTCTCCCCCAGTACATTTAGTGAATTATGGCAGGATATATAATGTCCAGCATCTGTGCCTGCAATTTCATTTAGGGCAACTGCAAGTTGCAAGTAGCTAGTACATGGGCAGGTCAGCAATTCAAGTCTCCTGAGTATACACCAACACCAGCATCAGCCATAGGTTCAGTAAAAGTGACAGAAGAGGCATGTGTAGAAAGATCACATCTGAGTCCAACTCCATCACACTCAGGAGCACAACTTACAGAGTAGGGCCCACTGACAAAGCACTGATCTCCAGAGCCATATGCCATGACCATAGGGCCTGTGTGTCTCCATAGCCCTCAGGAGCACCAATACCTGGGGTTGTATCTACTTTGTTTGTCCCTAGGATGCTGCTGACACATGCTTGTGACCCCTCTGATGACCTCCCAACACTTTTTGAAGTCTCTTAGCCATATAAACTCATTTGTGTTTGCCATTTCCCACTTTTATTCAAGGCCTTTTTCTAGTTGCATCACCACCTGGTGATTGGTAGTAATCCCTTGGTGCCTGGGAGGCTTATCCCCGGGAGTCATGTCCCATGCTGGCAGGAAGGTGATGCATTTACAAGCTGAGTTTGATTTAGAGAGTAGCCACATTTGAAAAACTTGGAGGTTCTCAGGAGGTTACTCTTAGGGACCCTGCAGCTCTAGACCTAGTTGAAATTTCATGCACACAGGCTCATAAGCATAGTCATCAGTATCAAGGGCTCATAATTGGACTGCACTTCTTCACTGGTCTTTGCACTTGCACTTGGGAGATTGTTGCTGTTCCACTGGGGAATGTGACAGAGCTCACCTGTCTAAGAACTCAGCACTCCTTCAGTTGTTGTTTGTAACTGTAACACTATAAAACACCCAACTAATATCCAAACATTTTTACACACCCTATATACATGCCCTGGAGAGCTCCTGCCCAATCATGTGTCCCCATCAATAACAACCCACACCAGTGTTCCTCCCCTGCCATAGTTGAACAACTCTGTGGTCAAAACTTCTTTAAAAAATGAAGCCGGAGACTTCCGGCAAGATGGTGGCTGAGTGAGCTTGCCTTGCCGTTTCTCCTGGGAAGAGGCAGCTGGGCACCGCTGGAGGTTCTCCGGGACCAGGCTTTTTCAGGATTTTTTCAGGGCAGGAAGTGTCTGGACATCGATTTGGTGGGAAGGTAACGGAAAGGACTGGTCTATAAGATATAAATTGGGACTTTTCAGGAGGGGGAGGCAAGATGGCGGCTGAGTGAACTTCCCGGTTACTAGCTCCTGGGGGGAATTGGTTGGGAGGCGTCGGAGACTCTTTGGGACTGGCTGTTTCGGGATTTTTCCTGGTCCGGAGGTGTCTGGACATCGATTTGGAGGGAAGGTAACAGAGAGGATCCATCTGTGAAATATACACGGAGATCCCAGCTACGTGTGGAGGATTCCCTCCTTGGGTAGGCGGAGCCGAGGCAGCTAGCACCGCGCGGAGCCCCGGCGGGTGGCGGCCAGGGTAGCCGATTCCGGCCGAGCCCGGCTGAGCCGCGGCGGGCGGGGGGGCGGAGCCCGGCTGAGCTCGGCCGAGCCCAGCCGCGCCATGCCGGGCGGCGAGCGGGAGAGCCGCGCCGCGCCGCGAGCGGGAGAGCCGAGCCACGCTGCGCCGCGCCGGGCGGCGGGCGGGAAAGCCGGGCCCAGCCGAGCCCAGCCGAGCCGCGGTGGGAGGGGAAGCCGAGCCCAGCCGAGCCGCGGCGGGCAGCAGGCGGGGGACCCGAGACCAGCCGAGCCCGGCTGAGCCCAGCCAAGCCCAGCCAAGCCGCGGTGGGTGGCAGGCGGGTGACCGGAGCCCGGCTGAGCCCAGCCGAGCCTGGCAGCGGGGTTTCTGTCCTTTGGTTTTTTTTTGTTTGTTTGTTTTTCTTTTTTCTTTTTTTTTATTTTTTGTTGCTGTTGTTGTTCTTGTTGTTCTTTTTTTTTTTTTCAATCCTCTCTTTCTTGTCCCCAATATTTTTCTTATACTATTTTACCTTAATAATACAATAGGTCCTACAGGAAATACCTCACATTTGCTGGGTTTCCTCACCCTCCACTGCCTCATTTCTCTGTGAATAGATTTAGCCTATCTACACTATCCCCTTTCCCCTACAACTTGATATCCTCCACCATCTGCTATCTCTCCTATATTCCATCTCCCTTTCTTTGATCCACAAAGTGTCTAACTCTTAATTTCTAATACCTTTGTTTAGTTTTCCATCTGGTATTCGTCCCTGAAACTATTACCTTTCTTTTCTCTTTCCCTCTCTCACGAAAACAATAGCCTCTTAGTACGTACCACATTCCTCCCATATTCAGTCGTCTACCTCATTATAGGTACTTTCCTACTACTATAACTCTACACAATTTACATGATCTAACCTCCATCCTCCCAGAACTCATATTGTTGCTTTGTAAACATATATCACCAATACTACTTCACACTTTTTCCTTCCTTACACAATTGACTTTCCCCAGCACTAATACTTTCCTTTAAAGTGAGCTTAACTAGCAATAAGAAATTGGAATAAGAAGAACAAAGTGACAAAGAGAAGATATAACACTTACGCAAAAACAACAGCTAATTAATCTCCAAGACTAGACAAAGAAGCTAAGGAACTGATTAAACCCGTCAAGAAAAAATGTTGACAAGACAGCAACAAAAATCTACAAACCAAACCAGTAATCAGGAAAACATGGCTGAATCCAATCAACAAACTGAAAATCAGGAAGGGGGGCAGGACTTCGCACAAGCAATGAAAGATCTCAGAACATTTATCACCGACAAATTTGATGAAGTAATGAAAGAGGTTAACAGCGTGAAGACAACACTCGGAGGGGAAATTGGAGACATGCGCAAAAAAATAACAGATATGATGGAAATGAACACCACAATTCAAGAAATCAAAAATACACTTGCAGCAAATATCAGCAGACTAGAAGAGGCAGAGCAGAGAATTAGTGATGTGGAAGACAGTGCATTGGAAATCAAACAGATAGTAGAAGTGGTCAATAAAAAGGTAGAAAAAATCCAGATAGGACTTAGGGACCTGAATGATAACGCAAAACGCTCAAACATACGTATTATAGGCATTCCAGAAGGAGAAGAGAAGGGAAAGGGGTCAGAAGGAGTGTTGCAGGAAATAATGACTGAAAACTTCCCAAATCTACTGAAAGAGACAGATGTACATATCCAAGAAGCACAGCGCACTCCACTGGTCATAAACCCCAACAGGCCCACCCCAAGACATATACTTGTCAAATTATCCAATGCTCAAGACAAAGAGAAAATCCTAAAAGCAGCAAGAGAAAAGAAAACCATCACATACAAGGGAAACTCCATAAGATTAAGTGCTGATTTCTCATCTGAAACGATGGAGGCAAGAAGGCAGTGGTATGATATAGTCAAGGTACTAAAGGAAAAAAATCTCCAACCAAGAATACTCTATCCAGCTAAACTAGCATTCAAAAATGATGGAGAGTTCAAAATATTCACAGATAAACAGAAACTGAAAGAGTATATCAACAAGAAACCTCCCCTTCAAGAAATTCTTAAGGGAATTCTGCAGGAAGAAAGGAAAAAACAGGACAGTCAGAGATGGAGGAGAGTGTAAAAGCAACAAGAAAGACAAAAATAGAAGGGGAAAATAAAATAATACAAACAAAATATAACAAACACAAATCCAACCAAAATATGGCTACCATAAATAACTCTCTAAACGTAATAACACTGAATGTCAATGGATTAAACTCACCTATCAAAAGATTCAGACTGGGACACTGGATAAGGAAATACGACCCATCTATATGCTGCCTACAAGAGACACATCTTAGACCCAGAGACTCATGGAGGTTGAAAGTGAATGGCTGGAAAACAATCATACAAGCAAACAACAACCAAAAAAAGGCAGGAGTAGCTATATTAATATCAGACAAAATAGACTTTAAATGCGAAACAATTGTGAGAGACAAAGAAGGATACTATATTTTAGTGAAAGGGACAATTTGTCAAGAAGATCGAACAATCATAAATATTTATGCTCCTAACAAGGGCGCCTCTAAATATGTGAGGCAAACGCTGGAAAAACTAAGTGAAAGAATAGATGCATCTACAATTATAGTGGGGGATTTTAATACACCACTATCAACTCTGGACAGAACATCTCAAAAGAGAATCACTAAAGAAACAAAACATTTGAACAGTATATTAGAAGAGCTGGATCTAATAGAAATATATAGATCATTACACCCAAACACAGCAGGATATACATTTTTCTCAAGCGCACATGGAACATTCTCCAAGATTGACCATATGCTAGGCCACAAAGAAAGGCTTAATGAATTCAGAAAGATCGAAATCATACAAAACAATATCTCTGACCACAGTGGAGTCAAGCTGGAAATTTGCAAGGGACAGAGACCCAGACTTCACACGACAATTTGGAAATTAAACAGCACACTCTTAGAAAAATAGTGGGTCAAAGAGGAAATCTCAAAAGAAATCAATGACTACCTTGAAACAAATGATAATGATAACACAACATACCAAAATTTATGGGATGCAGCAAAAGCGGTACTGAGAGGGAAACTTATAGCCATAAATTCATATATCAAAAAAAGAAGAAAGAGCAGAAATTGAAGAATTAACTGCACATTTGAAGGAATTAGAAAAACAACAACAAAGTAACCCAACAGGAAGAAGAAGGAAGGAAATAACAAAGATAAGAGCAGAGCTAAATGAAATAGAAAATAAGAAAGCACTTGAAAAAATAAACAAGACCAAGAGCTGGTTTTTTGAGAAGATCAACAAAATTGACAAACCTTTAGCGAGACTAACAAAGAAAAAAAGAGAAAAGATGCAAATACACAAAATAAGAAATGAGAAAGGTGAAATCACCACTGACCCCACAGAAATAAAGACTATCATAAGAGGATACTTTGAAAAACTATATTCCAACAAAAATGACAATTTAGAGGAAATGGACAAATTCCTAGAAATACATAAGCAGCCCATACTGACAAAAGAAGAAATTGATGATCTTAACAAACCAATCACAAGCAAAGAGATAGAATCAGTCATTAAAAATCTCCCAACTAAGAAGAGCCCAGGGCCAGACAGCTTCACAGGTGAATTCTACAAAACATTCCGGAAAGAACTAACACCAATCCTGTTGAAACTATTCCAAAAAATTGAAACAGAAGGAACACTGCCTAATTCCTTCTATGATGCCAACATTACCCTAGTACCAAAGCCAAACAAAGACACCACAAGAAAGGAAAATTACAGACCAATTTCTCTAATGAACCTAGACGCAAAAATACTTAACAAAATACTTGCTAATCGTATTCAACAACACATTAAACGAATTATACACCATGACCAAGTGGGATTTATTCCAGGTATGCAAGGATGGTTCAACATAAGAAAATCAATCAATGTAATACACCATATAAACAGATTGAGAGAAAAAAACCACATGATTATATCTATAGATGCAGAAAAGGCATTTGACAAAATACAGCACCCCTTCCTGATAAAAACACTCCAAAAGATCGGAATACAAGGAAACTTTTTGAACATGATAAAGAGTATATATGAAAAACCTAAAGCCAACATTGTTTACAATGGCGAAATCCTGAAATCCTTCCCTCTAAAATCAGGAACAAGACAAGGATGCCCATTGTCTCCGCTCCTATTTAACATTGTCTTGGAAGTACTTGCTCGAGCACTGAGAAAAGAACCAGATATAAAAGGCATTCAAATTGGAAGGGAAGAAGTCAAAATTTCATTATTTGCAGATGACATGATCCTATATATAGAAAACCCTGAGAGATCTACAACAAAGCTCCTAGAACTCATAAATGAGTTTAGCAAAGTCGCAGGTTATAAGATCAATGCGCAAAAATCAGTAGCATTTCTATACACCAATAATGAGCAAGATCAGGAGGAAATCAAGAAACAAATACCATTCACAATAGTAAATAAAAAAATCAAATACTTAGGAATAAATTTAACTAAAGATGTAAAAAACTTATACATCGAGAACTATACAAGATTGTTCAAGGAAATCAAAGAAGGCCTAAATAAATGGAAGAATATTCCCTGTTCATGGATAGGAAGACTGAATATTATTAAGATGTCTATCCTACCAAAACTGATCTACACATTCAATGCAATCCCAATAAAAATCAACACAGCCTTCTTTAAGGAACTAGAAAAACTAACTATGAAATTTATTTGGAATAAAAAGAGGCCCCGAATAGCCAAAGACATATTGAAAAAGAAAAACGAAATAGGAGGAATCACACTTCCTGACTTCAAAACATACTACAAAGCTACAGTAGTGAAAACAGCATGGTACTGGCATAAGGAGAGACACACAGACCAATGGAATTGAATTGAAAGTTCAGATATAGAACCTCATGTATATAGCCATATAATATTCGATAAAGCCACCAAACCCTCTCAACTGGGAGAGAATGGCCTATTCAACAAATGGTGCCTGGAGAACTGGATAGCTATATGTAGAAGAATGAAAGAGGATTACCATCTCACACCTTATACAAAGATCAACTCAAGATGGATCAAAGACCTAAATATAAGAGCCAAGACCATAAAGACCTTGGAAAGCAGTGTAGGGAAACATCTACAGGACCTTGTAATAGGAAATGGCTTCATGAATATCACACCAAAAGCACGAGCAGCAAAAGAACAAATAGATAAATGGGACTACCTCAAAATTAAAGCCTTCTGCACCTCAAAGGTGTTTGTCAAGAAAGTAAAAAGGGAACCCACACAATGGGAGAAAATATTTGGCAAACATATATCTGATAAGAGACTTATAACTTGCATATATAAAGAACTCATAGATCTCGAAAACAAAAAGATAAACAACCCATTTAAAAAATGGGAAAAAGATTTAAACAGACACTTCTCCAAAGAAGAAATACAAATGGCTAAAAAGCACATGAAAAAATGCTCCAAATCCCTAGCTATCAGGGAAATGCAAATCAAAACTACAATGAGATACCATCTTACTCCCATAAGATTGGCAGCCATGAAAAAAAAACAGTAGAATACAAATGCTGGAGAGGATGTGAAGAAAGGGGAACACTCATCCATTGCTGGTGGGAATGCAGAAGGATCCAACCATTCTGGAGGACAGTTTGGCAGTTTCTCAAAAAATTATCCATAGATTTGCCATATGACCCAGCAATACCACTGCTGGGTATATACCCATCAGATCTGAAAACAAGGACACAAACCGATATATGTACACCAATGTTCATAGCAGCATTGTTCACCATCGCCAAAAGTTGGAATCAATCCAAAAGTCCATCAACAGATGAGTGGATCAATAAAATGTGGTATATACACACAATGGAATACTACTCAGCTGTAAGAACCAATACACTACAATCGCACGTGATAACATGGATGAACCTTGAGAATCTTATGTTGAGTGAAGCAACCCAGGCATTGAAGGACAAATACTATATGACCTCAATGATATGAAATAAGTTAACTGCCTCAGAGAGCTAGAGTCTGGAAAAGTGGCTTACTGGAAATCGGGGGGTGGAGGAAGGATGTGAGTTAATGTCTGTAGGTGTGGAATCTGTGATGAGCTGGGGGTAAGTATGAGCACAAAGAAGGGACAAAATGGGGGCAAGGGGTTACCTTCGGGTGGGGTTTTCTGGGTTTGAGGGGGGCTGGGGATGGGAAGAGGGGTAATATGGTCCAAGAAATAGGTGGGAGGGAGGGGCAACATACAAACATGGGAGAGTGCCAGAAGTTCATTGAGAACTAAATGTTGAGTAAAACGTATCAAAGTATAAGTAGGAGGGTTACCTGGTTAGGACGCTCAGGGGGTATGGTCTGATGTGGGAGGACTCCGGAGGGAATAGCTGAAGGCTCATTTTGCCAAGGTGGGTTCTACCATTGGGTGGGGTGGACCCATATCCTGGGGAAGACTAATGCCGTCGAATAGAGAGAACTGTATCTCTCGTGAGAAAGGACGGCTCCCAGGGCATTAGATTGGCAGGCGTTGTGGGCCCTAAGGGGAGGGGAAAATGGACGTGCAATGGATGGAACAAAGGTAAATAAGGGGGCAAAAGAGGAGTTATGTGAGAGTACACGAGGATGAATATAAAACAGCTAATATTACACCAAAAACATATAGGGGACGACAGACTAATAATGAAAACCATAAGACAAAACATAGGATAACTAAAAAATTTAGAAAACTGTACAACCTAAAGTATGGACCACATAGTAAGCACAAATGTTACCTTGTTTGAAAACTATAGTTTCGGAATCTGTACATCAGTTTCAGGAAATATGATATGAATAAGTTAAAAGATTATTGCTGTGGAAGGGAAAAGGTTTTATGGTGGATCTGGGGAAATACTGTATATTGTATATATGAATTTTGGTGATCTAAGACTCTTCTGAAGCTGACATTATGTTGGGATTCACTTTACGGGAAGTTTTGGATCACAGAGTGGTTCAACAATGGCAGCGGAGGAATACTGATATGGGATGTTATTGACAGGATATATATGGTTGACAGGGAGTTATACAGGGCATATGCCCAGGGTATATGGTAATGTCTATATATACTCATAGTGGAAACAATTAAAAACAACAGCTGGGGGGGTACTGGGCTCCTGGCCGGGGGGTCACTGTTGTGGGCCCTGGGAGAGCAGCGGCAATCCTCCAGGTGCAACGGCAAGAACCAGGAAGGAAGGAGGGCCCAACAGTGGGCTCTTGATACTAATGGCTACACTTTTGAGCCTATGCACCTGCAATAAGAACAAGGCCTAGAGTAGCATTGTGCCTGGGGGTTTCCTCCTGACAGCCTTCATGTTACTCAAATGTGGCCACTCTCACAGCCAAACTCAGCGTGTAGATGTGATGCGTTCCCCCCAGCGTGGGACACGACATCCGGGGATGAGCCTCCCTGGCACCGAGGGATCACTACCACATACCAGCTGAAGAAGCAACTAGAAAATGACCTTGAATTAAAGATTCAATGCGGAACAGCAGAATATACCTATCTACATATAATAACATGACTTCGGCAAGCGGTTTGACCTAATGTAATGGGGAAATGGAAAAGAGAAATGAGATTATAAGGCTGTGAGTCTCTAAAAAAGAGTCTGGAGGTTGTCAGAAGGAATACCCCTATGTACAACTGAACAGAGTCTAAGAGACAGATAAGGTAGATACAACCCCAGGTATTGGTTCTTTTGAGGGATAAAGAGACCCACGGGTTCTATGGTCATGGCAGAAGGGGTTCACTGCCATGACAGATGGCCTTTCTTTGGAGCTGGTGTTTCTGCATGATGGAAATGGACTCAGAGGGGATCTCTTTTCACAAGACTTGCATGCTACTTTATTGGAATTGTAGTTGGTGCTGGGTTTAAGATATATGTAGGGGATTTGAATCTCTGGACTGATAATATGACACCCAGGCCCAGAGCCTCAACAGACTTCAGCTCCTACACTTTGACTTATTGGACTTACTCCACTCAGCTAACATGGAGTTGAAGAAGGTCAACCACCACAACATGGAGCCTAGAGTGTCTACAACTAGAAGCGGGAAGAGTGCATCCAGTACCCATGTGGAATCTAAGCCCTCACTTGACATAGGTGTGCAATGGACACAACCAATCCAATGTCCACAGAGAAAATGTGGAATGGGTGTGGGAATGGTAGCCATGGGGGCTGCTGGGTGTGGGGAACGGGAGGAAGAGATGAGATGTGGAGGCGTTTTCGGGACGTGGAGTTGTCCTGGATAGTGCTTCACGGACAATTACGGGACACTGTAGATCCCCCCAGGGCCCACTGGATGGAACGTGAGAGAGTCTGGGCTATGATGTGGACCATTGACTATGGGGTGCAGTGATGTTCAGAGATGAACTTACCAGGTGCAATGGATGTATCACGATGATGGGAGAGAGTGTTGCTGTGGGGGGAGTGGGGGGCGGGGGCGGTGGGGTTGAATGGGACCTCATATATATTTTTTAATGTAATTAAAAAATAATAATAATAATAAATAAATATTAAAAAAAAAGTCCAAGTACATACTTAAAATTATATCTCAATAATGTTGATTAAATTAGGTAGTGATTTATGCAAAAAATAAATAAATAAATAAATGAAGCCTAATATATTGCCAAATTCGAGTAGTAGGAAAATCAAATAGTAATGACAGGTTTAAAGATTAGAAATAGAATACATATTAATTTAGAAAAACTAAAATAAAGTAAAAAATAAATTGGGATATTAAAAAATGAATTATATCATAATAATTTGTTTTTGACATTTTCCCTTTCACCACTGTAAAAGGTGTTGCCCTGTATGTACAGTGGCAGGGCAATTTCTTCCTTCTTCAGTGTCTACATCCTTTAATTTTTAATTTTTAATTTCATCTTCAAAAAAGTATTAGATCTCAGTAAAGTCACATATACAATATAGGGGACTCCAATATACCCAACATCAAACCCTTTTCCCCCTTCCCCAGCAATGCTATTTTTACATGGTCATGTTCTGTTTGCTGCAACTGATATACAGATATTGAAACATAGCTACCAAACATGGTTCCATTTTAGTTTACATTATGGTTTATATTTTAGTCTGTACACTCTTCTAAAATTTTACTTACATTATGGTTTACATTATGGTTTACATTTTAGACTATACACTTTTATAACTTCTTGTTGAAATTTAACATGTCCTATATTCATCATTGGACCATTTTGTGGAACACTTCCATTGCCCCCCAGTTACCTTGCTTCCATCTATTCTATTCCTCTCCCCCTCTCTTCAGGGCCCACAGTGACAATCAATCTTCACTGCTTGAAGGACCAGATTCATAGATACTTGCAACAATGCTGAGAGCTTGACACATTAGACTGTCCTCCATTGGGAGCCACCAATTCTCTCAAGAGCAACCCTTCCCTATGTTTGAGAACATCAGGCCTCCCAAGGATGGGGGTACACATCCTCACTCATTGTATGTGTCTCCACCCAGTGTTTTAACACACTATGACAAGATGAGCACTCACACACTCCCTAAAAGCCTGCCCCTGTGCCAGATCTCCCCCATTAATCACCTTCAACAAGTAACCCTTCCTTATATTTTCTAAAGAGTTTTCTCAACATTATAGTTTCAAGAACATACTTGACAATTTCCCATATTCATCTGCTCACTACAACCCTCCCCCCAATTCCTTGGCCACCTGACCCATCTTCATAATGCTAGCCCACCTTAAGCCTGTAAAGCCCACCTGATAGTATCCCTATGTCCCCATCTTATCCTTTCCCTGTACAACTACTTACCTCCAATTTATCATACATTTCACCCATGTAGGCATTAGCTCACAAACCTGCTTTCCTACCCCACAATTTGCTATAAGCCTATCATCCAGTCTCTAGCTCTGAGACAGCTTGGTTCACTTATTTCATATCAGAGAGGTCAAGGAGTATTTGTCCTTCAATGCCTGGTTTGCTTCACTCAACATAAGATCCTCAAGATTCATCCATTTTATCCCAAGTGTTAATACTGCATTCCTTCTTACAGCTGAGCAGTATTCCATTGCATGTACAATCCACATTTTGTTTATCCATTCATTTCTTGATGGTCATTTGCATTAATTCCAACTTTTGGCAAGAGTGAAAAATTCTGCTATGAACTTTGGTGTGCATATATCAGTTTGTGTCCTTGTTTCCAGTCCTTCTGTGAATGTACCCAGCACTGGAATTGCTTGGTCATATGGCAAACCTATAGCTAGATTTTGAGGAACAACCAACCTCTCCCCCAGAATGGCTGGATCCTTCTGCATTCCCAGCAGCAGTGGATAAGGGTTCCCATTCCTCCACATCCTCCCCAACACTTGTAGTCTTCTGTTTTTAAAATATCACTAGTTTAATAGAAATGAGATGGGCTGTTTGTCTGTTTATTTTTAAGATATAGGATTTCTTTATATATGCATGATATTAGGTTCCTATCAGATATACCATTACCAAACATTTTCTCCCATTTGGTAGGCTGTCTTTTTGCTTTCTTGACAAACTCCTTTGAGGTGCAAAAGGCTTTAATTTTCATGAGGTCCCACTTATCTATTTATTCTTTTGCTGCTCGTGTGTTGGGTGTGGAGACCATGAAGACATTTCCTAATACAAGGTCCTGTAGATGTTTCCCTACATTGTTTTCCAAGGTCTTTATTGTCTTGGCTCTTACATTTAGGTCTTTGATCCATCTTGAGTCGATTTTTGCTTAAGATGTGAGATGGTAATCCTCTTTCCTTTTTTTGTGTATGGATATCCAGTTCTCCAAGCACCATTGTTGAAGAGGCCATTCTCTCCCAGTTGAGTGGGCTTGGTGGCTTGTCAAATATCAGATGACTCTATATGTGAGGATCTATATCAGAACTCTCAATTCAGTTCCACTGGTCAGTATGTCTATCCTTGTGCCAATACCATGCCATTTTGATCACTGTAGCTTTGTAGTATGTTTTGAAGTCAGGTAGTGTGATTCTTCTAATTTCATTTTCCTTTTTCAATATCTCTTTGGCTATTTGGGACCGCTTTCATTTCCAAATAAATTTCATAGTTAGTTTTTCTAGCTCATTAAAAAAATTCTCGAAGAGAGGGGGCAAGATGGCGGCTGAGTGAACATCCCTGTTAGAGTCTTCTGCAGGGAATCGGCTGGGCGGCGTTGGAGACTCTTTGGGACCGGATTGTTTCGGGATTTTTGCTGGTCCGGAGGTGTCTGGACATCGATTTGGAGGGAAGGTAACAGAGAGGATTCGTCTGTGAAATATACATGGAGATCCCAGCTACCTGTAGAGGATTCCCTTCTTGGGTAGGCGGAGACGAGGCATCTAGCCCCACTCGGTGGGGCTGAGCCAGGCCGGGCCGGGCCGCGGTAGCGTTTGGAGCCGGGCGGGGCCGGTTCAGGCCCCGGCTGCGGGCCGCGGTAGCGTTTGGAGCCGGGCGGGGCCGGTTCAGGCCCCGGCTGCGGGCCGCGGTAGCGTTTGGAGCCGGGCGGGGCCGGTGCAGGCCCCGGCTGCGGGCCGCGGTAGCGCTTGGAGCCGGGCGGGGCCGGTGCAGGCCCCGGCTGCGGGCCGCGGTAGCGCTTGGAGCCGGGCGGGGCCGGTGCAGGCCCCGGCTGCGGGCCGCGGTAGCGTTTGGAGCCGGGCGGGCCCGGGTCAGGCCGCGGCGGGTACGGAGCCGGGCAGGGCCGGTCCAGGCCGCGGTGGCGGGAGGTGGATGCCGGAGCCGGCTGGGCCGCTGTAGCGAGCGGAGCTGGGCGGAGCCAGGCCAGGCCAAGGCGGCGTGAGGAGCCGGGCAGAGCCGGTCCAAGCCTCCGCGGCGGGCGGAGCCGGGCCTGCGGAGGGGTTTCTGTTTTTTTTTTTTTTTTTTTAATTTTACTTAATTTTTTTTTTTTTTTTTTTTGAGCATCTGCAGTACTGGGGAGTTCGTGGGCCCTGGGCGGCCTATTGGGGGTTTGTGGGAAGGGAGGTGCTTGCAGACCCATTTGGGCAGACAGACGGGGGGGTTTTAGGGCAAAGCGGGGGGAAGTTGTTGTTTTAGATAGTGTTGCAATTGTGACACGTGTGTACCTGTATCTCTCTTCTCCCTATCCGTTCCCCACCGTTTGCCCATCCTCTTTTTCTTTCTTCCTTTCTTCTTGCCTTTCTTTTTTCTTTATTATAATTAGTTTGTTTTTTTTTTTTGTTTTTTTTTTTCGGTTTTCTCTTTCCCTCTTGTCCCTCATCTTCCACTTATTTTTACTTTAATTCAAGTATACAATAGGTGCTACAGGGAACACCTCACATTTGCTGGGTTTTCCCATCCTCCACTGCCTCATTTCTGTGTGAACTGATTTAGGCTACCTACACTATCCCCCTTCCCCTGCATCTTGATATCCACTATCATCTACTGTCTCTCCTATATTCCACCCCCCACCTCCCGTTCTTTGATCCACAAAGTGTCTAACTCTTAATTTCTAATACCTTTGTTCTGTTTTCTGTCTATTATCCACTCTTGAAACTATTACCTTTCTTTTCTTTTTCCCTCTCTCATGAAAACAATAGCTGTGTAGTTCATACCATATTCCTCCCAAATTCAGTCATCAACTTCATAAAAGGTACTCTACCTACAGCTATAACTCTATACAATCTACATGAATCTAACCTCCATCCTTCCAGATCTCATATTCCTGCTTTATTAACATACATCACCAATACAACTTTACACTTTTCCCTTGCTTACACAATTGCCTTTCCCCAACACTAATACTTTCCTCTAAAGTGAACTTAACCAACAACAAGTAACTAGAATAAGAAGAAAAAAGTGACAAAGAGAAGATATAACACCTGTGCAAAAATAACAACTAATTAACCTCCAAGAGCAGACAAAGAAGCTAAGGAACTGATTAAATTCATCAAAATAAAGAGATGACCAGAAAGCAACAAAAATCTACGAACCAAACCAATAATCAGGAAAACATGGCTGAATCCAATCAACAAATCAATAATCACGAAGGGGAGCAAAACTTGGCACAAGCAATGAAAGATCTCAGAACATTTATCACCGACAAATTTGATGCAGTAATGAAAGAGGTTAACAACATGAAGACATCACTTGGAGGGGAAATTGCAGACATACGCAAAAACATAACAGATATGATGGGAATGAACACCACAGTTCAAGAAATCAAAAATACACTTGCAGCAAATATCAGCAGACTAGAAGAGACAGAGCAGAGAATTAGTGATGTGGAAGACAGTACATCAGAAATCAAACAGATAGTAGAAGGGGTCAATAAGAAGATAGAAAAAATCCAATTAGGATTTAGGGACCTGAATGACAATGCAAAACGTTCAAACATATGTATTATAGGCATTCCAGAAGGTGAAGAGAAGGGAAAGGGGTCAGAAAGAGTGTTGCAGGAAATAATGGCTGAAAACTTCCCAAATCTACTGAAAGAGACAGATGTACATATCCAAGAAGCACAGCGCACTCCACAAGTCATAAACCCCAACAGGCCCACCCCAAGACATATACTTGTCAAATTATCCAATGCTCAAGACAAAGAGAAAATCCTAAAAGCAGCAAGAGAAAAGAAAACCATCACATACAAGGGAAGCTCAATTAGATTAAGTGCTGATTTCTCTTCTGAAACCATGGAGGCAAGAAGACAGTGGTATGATATAGTCAAGGTACTAAAGGAAAAAAATTTCCAACCAAGAATACTCTATCCAGCTAAACTAGCATTCAAACATGATGGAGAGTTCAAAATATTCGCAGACAAACAGAAACTGAAAGAGTATACCAACAAGAAACCTCCCCTTCAAGAAATTCTAAAGGGAGTTCTGCAGGAAGAAAGGAAAAAACAAGAAAGGCAAAGTTGGAGGAGAGTATAAGACCAACAACAACAACTAAAAAGACAAAAAAAATATATACAAACAAAATATGACAAACACAAATCCAATCAAAATATGGCTAACACAAATAATTCCTTGATAGTAATAACACTGAATGTCAATGGATTAAACTCACCTATCAAAAGATTCAGACTGGGACACTGGATAAGGAAATATGACCCATCCATATGCTGTCTACAAGAGACACATCTTAGACCCAGAGACGCATGGAGATTGAAAGTGAAAGGCTGGAAAACAATCATACAAGCTAACAATAACCAAAAAAAGGCAGGAGTAGCTATATTAATATCAGACAAAATAGACTTTAAATGTGAAACAATTGTGAGAGACAAAGAAGGATACTACATTTTAGTCAAAGGGAAAATCTGTCAAGAAGATCGAACAATCATAAATATCTATGCCCCTAACAAGGGTGCCTCTAAATACGTCAGGCAAATGCTGGAAAAACTAAGTGAAAGAATAGATACATCTACAATTATAGTGGGGGATTTTAATACACCACTATCAACTCTGGACAGAACATCTCAAAAGAGAATCACCAAAGAAACAAAACATCTGAATAGTATATTAGAGGAGCTCGATCTAATAGACATATATAGATCGCTACACCCAAACACAGCAGGATATATATTATTCTCAAGCGCACATGGATCATTCTCCAAGATAGATCACATGCTAGGCCACAAAGAAAGGCTGAACGAATTCAGAAAGATTGAAATCATACAAAACATTACCTCTGACCACAGTGGAGTCAAGCTGGAGATTTGCAAGGGAAAGAAGCCCAGATTTCACACCACGATTTGGAAATTAAACAACACACTCTTAGAAAAACAGTGGGTCAAAGAGGAAATCTCAAAAGAAATCAATGACTATCTTGAAACAAATGATAATGATAACACAACATACCAAAATTTATGGGATGCAGCAAAAGCAGTACTGAGAGGGAAGTTTATAGCCATAAATTCATATATCAAAAAAGAAGAAAGAGCAAAAATTGAAGAACTAACTGCACATTTGAAGGAATTAGAAAAACAACAACAAAGTAACCCAACAGGAAGAAGAAGGAAGGAAATAACAAAGATAAGAGCAGAACTAAATGAAATAGAAAATAAGAAAGCACTTGAACAGATAAACAAGACCAAGAGCTGGTTTTTTGAGAAGATTAACAAAATTGACAAACCTTTAGCAACACTAACAAAGAAAAAAAGAGAGAAGATGCAAATACACAAAATAAGAAATGAGAAAGGCGATATCACCACTGACCCCACAGAAATAAAGACTATCATAAGAGGATATTTTGAAAAACTATATTCCAACAAAAACGACAATCTAGAGGAAATGGACAAATTCCTAGAAACACATAAACAGCCCATATTGACAAAAGAAGAAATTGATGATCTTAACAAACCAATCACAAGCAGAGAGATAGAATCAGGTATTAAAAATCTCCCAACTAAGAAGAGCCCAGGGCCAGATGGCTTCACAGGTGAATTCTATAAAACATTCCGGAAAGAACTGACATCAATCCTGCTGAAACTATTCCAAACCATCGAAACAGAAAGAACATTACCCAACTCCTTCTATGATGCCAACATTACCCTAGTACCAAAGCCAAACAAAGACATCACAAGAAAGGAAAATTACAGACCAATTTCTCTAATGAACCTAGACACAAAAATACTTAACAAAATACTTGCTAATCGTATTCAACAACACATTAAACGAATTATACACCACGACCAAGTGGGATTCATCCCAGGTATGCAAGGATGGTTCAACATAAGAAAATCAATCAACGTAATACACCATATAAACAGATTGAAGGAAAAAAATCACATGATTATATCTATTGATGCAGAAAAAGCATTTGACAAAATACAGCACCCTTTCTTGATAAAAACACTCCAAATGATTGGAATACAAGGAAATTTTTTGAACATGATAAAGAGTATATATGAAAAACCTAAAGCCAATATTGTTTACAATGGAGAAATCCTAGACTCCTTCCCTCTAAACTCAGGAACAAGACAAGGATGCCCACTGTCGCCGCTCCTATTTAACATTGTCTTAGAAGTACTTGCTCGAGCACTGAGGCAAGAACCAGAAATAAAAGGCATTCAAATTGGAAAGGAAGAAGTCAAAATTTCATTATTTGCAGATGACATGATCCTATACATAGAAAACCCTGAGAGATCTACAACGAAGATTCTAGAACTCATAAATGAGTTTAGTAAAGTCGCAGGTTATAAGATCAATGCGCAAAAATCAGTAGCATTTCTGTACACCAATAATGAGCAAGATCAGGAGGAAATCAAGAAACAAATACCATTCACAATAGTAAATAAAAAAATCAAATACTTAGGAATAAATTTAACTAAAGAGGTAAAGAACTTATACACTGAGAACTATACAAGATTGTTCAAGGAAATCAAAGAAGACCTAAATAAATGGAAGACTATTCCTTGTTCATGGATAGGAAGACTGAACATTATTAAGATGTCTATCCTACCAAAATTGATCTACACATTCAATGCAATCCCAATAAAAATCAATGCAGCCTTCTTTAAGGAACTAGAAAAACTAACTATGAAATTTATTTGGAAAGGAAAGAGACCCCGAATAGCCAAAGACGTACTGAAAAAGAAAAACGAAATTGGAGGAATCACACTACCTGACTTCAAAACATACTATAAAGCTACGGTGGTGAAAACAGCATGGTATTGGCATAAGGAGAGACACACAGACCAATGGAATCGAATTGAAAGCTCTGATATAGAACCTCACATATATAGCCACATAATATTCGATAAAGCCACCAAACCCTCTCAACTGGGAGAGAGTGGCCTATTCAACAAATGGTGTCTGGAGAACTGGATAGCCATATGTAGAAGAATGAAAGAGGATTACCATCTCACACCTTATACAAAGATCAACTCAAGATGGATCAAAGACCTAAATATAAGAGCCAAGACCATAAAAACCTTAGAAAGCAGTGTAGGGAAACATCTACAGGACCTTGTAATAGGTAATGGATTTATGAATATCTCACCAAAAGCACGAGCAGCAAAAGAACTAATAGATAAATGGGACTTCCTCAAAATTAAAGCCTTCTGCACCTCAAAGGAGTTTGTCAAGAAAGTAAAAAGGGAGCCCACACAGTGGGAGAAAATATTTGGCAATCATATATCTGATAAGAAACTTATAACTTGCATATATAAAGAACTCCTACATCTTGAAAATAAAAAGATAAACAATCCATTTAAAAAATGGGAAAAAGACTTAAACAGACACTTCTCCGAAGAAGAAATACAAATGGCAAGAAAGCACATGAAAAAAATGTTCCAAATCTCTAGCTATCAGGGAAATGCAAATCAAAACCACAATGAGATACCATCTTACACCCATAAGATTGGCAGCTATGAAAAAAACAGAAGAATACAAGTGCTGGAGAGGATGTGAAGGAAGGGGAACACTCATCCACTGCTGGTGGGAATGCAGAAGGATCCAACCATTCTGGAGAACAGTATGGCGGTTTCTCAAAAAACTAGCCATAGATTTGCCATATGACCCAGCAATACCACTGCTGGGAATATACCCAGCAGAACTGAAAACAAGAACACAAACCAATATATGTACACCAATGTTCATAGCAGCATTGTTCACTATTGCCAAAAGTTGGAATCAACCCAAATGCCCATCAACAGACGAGTGGACCAATAAAATGTGGTATATACACACAATGGAATACTACTCGGCTGTAAGAACAAACACACTACAAACACATGTGATAACATGGATGAATCTTGAGAACCTTATGTTGAGTGAAGCAACCCAGACATTGAAGGACAAATACTACATGACCTCAATGATATGAAATAAACAAGCTGCCCTAGATAGCAAGAGACTGAACGATAGGCTTGCAGGAAATCGGAGGGTGGAGGAAGGATATGAGCCGATGTCTGCAGGGGTGGAATTTAAGACGAGATGGTGGTAAGTATGAACACAAAGAAGAGATAAAAGGGGGGCAAGGGGTTGCCTTTGCTTGGGGCTTTGCGGGTTTGAGGGTGGCTGGGGAGGGACGGGTGGGTAACGTTGCCCAAAAGTGGGGGGAGGGAGGGGTAGCATACGAACCAGGAGAGGGTCAGGTGTTGGTGGAGAGTAAAATGCCGAGAAAATCATATCAAAATATAATAAAGAGGGTTACCTGTTTAGAATGCTCGGAGGGGAGGGTCTGATGCAGGACGGGCTCCTGGGGAATGTCTAAATGCTCATTCTGCCAGAGTGGGTGACACCATGGGGTAGAAACCCAAGTAGTGAGAGTGGGGGTGGACCCACATCCTGGGGAGGACTAATGCCATCAAATAGAGGGAACTGTATCCCTCGAGAGAAAGGGTGGCTCCCAGGGCATTGGGGCAGTTGAGCAAGTTAGGCCCTGAACACTATTCCATCTATCTCGGGAAGTGGCTCCTCAGGAAACGGAGGTTGGCTATCACTGAGGGCACCAAGGTGGAAGGGAAAATGGACGTTAAATGTGTGGAACCAAAGTGAATGGGGGGTAAGAGAGGAGTTTCTTGAGAGTACACAAGGATGGATATAAAACATGTAATATTACACCATAACATATAGGAGATGACAGACTGATAATGTAAACCATAATGTAAAACATAGGATAACTAAAAATGTAAAGAACTGTGTATCCTAAAGTATGCACCATAATGTAAACACAGATGTCACCTTGTTAGAAAGCTAATGTCTCAGACTCTGTACATCACTTTAAGTAAATATGATATGAATAGGGCGTAAGAGTATCACTGTGGAAGGGAAAATGTTTTCTGGTGGATGTGTGGGAGTGCTGTATATTATATATATACATTGCTGTGGTCTAGGACTCCTGTGAAGAAAAGCTGAATAATTAGGGGGGGGGGGGGAAAAAGAAAAAAATAGGATGTGGAATTTTTTCAAGTCAACATTCTTTATCTAAGTTCTTTATCTAACTTTATCCAAGTTCTTTATCTATCCTTTAAACTCATCACTATATGCCATTCCCTAGTAAGGGACCATGACATTATATTGGGCTTCAAATTTCGGGGAGTTATGGATCACAGAGTGTTTCAACAATGGCAATGGAGGGATACTGGTATGGGATACCAATGACAGATGATATATGACTGACAGGGAGCTGTACAGAACATATGTCCAGGGTGCATGGTAATGTTTGGATATACTCATAGTGGCAACAATTAAAAACCACAGTAGGGGGGGTACTGGGTTCCTGGCCAGTGGTGCTCTGTCGTGGTCCCTAGGGGAGCAGCGACAGTCTCCCAGGTACAGTGGTGGGGACCGGGAGGGAGTGAGGGTTCAACAGTGAGCCCCTGATACTAATGACTATGCTTGTGAGCTGATAAACCCAAAATAATAACAAGGCCTAGAGCAACTTTGTGCCTGGGAATTTCCTTCTGTCAGCCTTCATGTTACTCAAATGTGGCCAGTCTCGAAGCCAAACTCAGCATGTAAATGCAATGCCTTCCCCCCAGCGCGGGACATGACACCCGGGGATGAGCCTCCCTGGCAACGAGGGACCACTATCAACTACCAACTGATGATGCAACTGGAAAATGACCTTATACGGAAGGTTCAATGCGGATCAGCAGAATATCCATGTCTACATAAAATACCATGACTTTAAAATGCTGTTTGACCTAAAGTAAGGGGGAAATGGAAAGGAGAAATGAGTTTATATGGCTACGAGTTTCTAAAAAAGAGTCTGGAGGCTGGCAGAAGGTTTGCCCTCATGCACAACTGAGCAGAGTCAGAGAGACAGATAAAGCAGATACACCCCCCAGATATTGGTTCCTTTGAGGGCTAAAGAGACCCATGGGAGTTATGGTCATGGCCGATGGGGTTAACTACCAGGGCAGATGGCCCCTCTTTGGAAATGGTGTTTATGTGTGATGAATCTGGACTCAGATGGGATCTCCCTTCATAAGACTTTCATGCTAATGTGCTGGAGGTGCAGTTAATGTTGGGGTTTAAGATATATTTAGGGGATTTGAATCTCTGGACTGACAATGTGATAGCCAGATCCTGAGCCTCAACAGACTCCAGCACCTACAATCTGATTTATTGGACTTACCACACTCAGCTAAGATGGAGGTGAAGAAGGACAACCACCACACCATGGAGCCTAGAGTGATTACAACTGAAAATGGGAGGATTGCATCCAGCATCCAGGTGGAATCTGAGCCTCCTCTTGACATAAAGGTGCAATGGACACAACCAATCCAGTGTCCACATAGAAGAGGTGGCATTGGATTGGGAAAAGTGGACATAATGGACAAAGGGTATGGGGAAAGGCAGGAAGAGATGAGAGGTGGAGGCCTCTTCGGGACATGGAGCTGCCCTGGATGGTGCTTCAGAGGTAATCACCGGACATTGTAAATCCTCACAGGGCCTACATGATGGAATAGAGGAGAGTATGGGCCATGATGTGAACCAATGTATATGAGGTGCAGAGGTGCCCAAAGATGTACTTACCAAATCCAATGGATGTGTCATGATGATGGGAACGAGTGTTGTTGGGGGGGGGAGAGGGGGGGTGGGGGGTTGGGGTTGAATGGGACCTCACATATATATTTTTAATGTAATATTATTACAAAGTCAATAAAAAATAAAAAAATTAAAAAAAAACAAAAAAAAATTCTCTATTGATTTTTATTTGGATTGCATTGAATCTGTAGATCAGTTTCAGTAGGATAGACATCTTAATGATATTTAGTCTTCCTATCCATGAACAGGGAATATTCTTCCATTTATTTAAGTCTTCTTTGATTTCCTTGAACAGTATTGCATAGTTTTCTCTGTATAAGTCTTTTATACCTTTAGTTAAATTTATTCCTAGGTATTTGATTTTTTTATTTACTATTGTAAATGGTATATTTTTTCCTGATTTCCTCCTCAGATTGTTTATTATTGGTGTAAAGAAATGCTACTGATTTTTGTGCTTTGATCTTATAACCTGTGACTTTACTGAAATAATTTTAAGTTCTAGAAGCTTTGTTGCAGATTTCGCAGGGCTTTCTATGTACAGGGTCCTGTCTTCAGCAAATAGTGAAATTTTGACTTCTTCCTTTCCAATTTCAATGCCTTTTATGTCTGGTTCTTGACTCAGTGATTGAGCAAGTACTTCTATCACAATGTTAGATACAATGGGTGATAGTGGGCATCTATGTTCCTGATCTTAGAGGGCAAGATTTTAGGATTTCACCATTGAAAATGATGTTAGCTGTGGGTTTTTCATATATACCCTTTATCATGTTCAGAAAGTTTCCTTCTATTCCTATATTTTGCAGTGTTTTTATCAAGAAAGTGTGCTGTATTTTGTCAAATGTTTTTTCTGCATCTATAAATATGATGATGTGTCATTTTTCCTTCATCTTTTAATGTGGTGTATTACATTGATTTCCTATGTTGAGCCATCCTTGCATACCAGGAATGAAACCCATTGGTCATCATGTATAATTCATTTATTGTGTTGCTGAACATTATTAGCAAGTATTTTGTTGAGGATTTTTGCATCTAGGTTCATTAGAATGATTAGTCTGTAATTTTCTCTTCTTGTGGTGTCTTTGTTTGGCTTTGGTGTTAGGATAATGTTGGCACCATAGAATGAATTAGGCAATGTTCCTTATATTTCAATTTTTTAAAAGAGTTTAAGCAATATTGGTGTTTTTTCTTTCCAAAATATTTGGTAGAATTCACCTATGAAGCCATCTGGCCCAGGGCTTTTCTTAGTTGGGAGGTTTTTAATGACTGCTTCTATCTCTTTACTTGTGATTGTTATGTGGAGATCATCAAATTTTTCTTTTGTCAATGTAGGCTGCTTATATGTTTCTAAGAATTTGTCCACTTCCTCTAAATTGTCTTTGTTGTAATGTAGCTTTTCAATGTATCCTCTTATGATAGTCTTTATTTCTGTGGTGTCAGTGGTGATATCCCCTTTCTCATTTCATTTCTTATTTTATGTATTTGCACCTTCTCTCTTTTTTTCTTTGCTAAGGGTTTGTCAATTTTTTTGATCTTCTCAAAGGACCAGCTCTTTGTTTTATTTTTTCTAGTACTTTCTTATCATCTATTTCATTTAATTTTGCTCTGATATTTATTAGTTCTTTATTTCTTCTACCTTTGGTTTTTATGTGTTTTTTTTTTTGCTAAATCCTCCAATTGTGCAGTTAAGTCTTTAATTTTAGCTCTTTCTTCTTTTTTCATGTATGAGTTTATGGCTATGAATTTCCATCTCAGTACAGCTTTCACTGCATCCCATAAGTTTTGATCTGTTTTGTAGTCATTTTCATTAGTTTCAAGGTAGTAATTGATTTCTTTTGAGATTTCCTCCTTGACCCACTGTTTGTCTAAGAGTGTGTTGCTTAACTTCTTCTTTTTTTTTTAAAGATTTATTTATTTATTTAATTCCCCCCCTCCCCCAGTCGTCTGTTCTCTGTGTCTATTTGCTGTGTCTTGTTTCTTTGTCCACTTCTGTTGTCATCAGCAGCACGGGAAGTGTGGGCGGCGCCATTCCTGGGCAGGTTGCACTTTCTTTCACACTGGGCGGCTCTCCTTACAGGCGCACTCCTTGTGCATGTGGCTCCCCTACGCGGGGACACCCCTGCATGGCAGGGCACTTCTTGCGCATCAGCACCACGCATGGGCCAGCTCCACATGGATCAAGGAGGCCCCGGGTTTGAACCATGGACTTCCCATGTGGTAGACGGATGCCCTAACCACTGGGCCAAGTCCGTTTCCCTTAACTTCTAATCTTGGTGCCTAATCTGTATCTCTGACCCTTACAGATTTCCACCTTCATTCCACTGTAGTCAGAGAAATTATTTTGTAGGATTCCAATCTTTCTGAATTCATTGAGTCTATCTCTCTGGATGAACACAGGGTCTATCTTGGAGAATGATCCATGTGTGCTTGAGAAGAATGTATACCCTGCTGTATTTGGGTGTAATGTTCTGTATATGTCTATTAGGTCCAAATCCTCTCATATATTGTTCAAAGTCTTTTTTTCTTTATTGATCTTTTGAAATGTTCTTTCCTTGATGATAGTGGTGTATTAAGTTCCCCCACTGTAACTGTAGAGGCATGTATTCATTCACTTATTTATTCCAGTGTTTGTCTCACATATTTGGAGGCACCCTGGTTAGAAGCATAAATATTTATGATTACCCCTTTTACAAACATATAGTGTCTATCTTTGTCTCTCACAATAGTTTTGCATTTAAAGTCTCTTCTGTCCAATATTAATATAGCTACTCCTGCCTGTTTTTAGTTATTGTTTGCATGTAAGACTGTTTTCCAGCCATTCACTTTAAACCCCTTGAATCACTGCATCTAAAATGGGTTTCTTGTAGACAGCATATAGATGGGTCATATTTCCTTATCCATTCTTCCAATCTGTGTCTCCTGACAGGTAAGTTTAATCCATTGACATTTAGTGTTATTACTCTCAAGGAATTATTTACATTAGCCATATTCTCTTTGGATTTGTGTAAGTCATATGTTTTTTTATATCTCTTTTTGTCTTTTTAGTTTTTCTTACATTCTCCTCCAACTCTGTCTCTCCTGTTTTTTTCTTTCTTCCTGTCAAACTCCCTTTAGTATTTCTTGATGGGCCATTTCTTGTTGGCATACTCACTTAGTTTCTGTTTATCTGTGAATATTTTGAACTCTCCATCATTTTTGAATGCTTGCTTTGCTGGATAGAGTATTCTCAGCTGGACATTTTTTTCCTTAGTATCTTGACTATGTCATACCACTTATTTCTTGCCTCCATGGTTTCAGATGAGAAATCAGCACTTAATCTTATGAAGCCTTGCTTGTATGTGATGGTTCTCTTTTCTCCTGTTGCTTTCAGTAATTTCTCTGTCTTGAGCATTGGATAATTTGACAAGTATATGTCTTGGTCTAAGCCTGTTGGAATTTATGCTGTTGGGGTTCATTGTGCATCCTGGACATGTACACCCATCTCCCTAAATAGGTTCAGGAAGTTTTCAGCCATTATTTCTTCAAACACCCATTCTATTCCCTTTGCCTTCTCTTCTCCTTCTGGGACACCTATAATGCATATGTTTGTGCATTTTGCATAGTCATTCAAGTCCCTAAGTTCCTTCTGGATTTTTCCTACCTTTTTTCGATCAACTCTATTATCTGTTTGATTTCTGATGTACTGTCTTCCACATCAGTAATTCTTTCATCTGCCTCTTCAAATCTGCTGTTTTTTTTGCTGAGAGTGTATTTTTGACTTCTTGGATTGTGCCATTCATCACCATCATATCTGTTATCTTTTTGGGTATGTTTACAATTTCTTCTGTATGCTCTCCAAGCATTTCCTTAATAGCCTTAATCTCTTCCTTCACTTCATTAAATTGGTCTGTGATATTTGTTTTGAGAGCTTTGATTAGTTGTTCAATGTTCTGCTCTTCTTCCTGATTTTTAGTTTGTTCATGGGAATAGACCATGTTTTCCTGATTGTTGGTATGATTTGTAATTTTTTTAAATTATTTATTTATTTTTAAAAATTACATTCCAAAAAAAATATGAGGTCCCATTTAACCCCACCGCCCCCACCCCCCACTCCCCCGACAGCAACACTTGCTCTCATCATCGTGACACATCCATTGCACCTGGTAAGAACATCTCTGAGCATCACTGCACCCCATAGTCAATGATCCACATCATAGCCCACACTCTCCCACATTCCATCCAGTGGGCCATGGGAGGACATACAATGTCTGGTAACTGTCCCTGCAGCATCACCCAGGACAACTCCAAGTCCTGAAAATGCTTCCACATCTCATCTTTTCCTCCAATTCCCCATACCCAGCAGCCACCATGGCCACTTTCTCCACACCAATGCCACATTTTCTTCAATTACTAATCACAGTACTTCATGAATAGAATATCAGTAAGTCCACTCTCATCCGTATTCTATTCCTCCATCATGTGGACCTTGGAATGGTTGTGTCCACTCCACATCTATATCAAGAGGGGGCTTAGATTCCACATGGATGCTGGATGCAATCCTCCTGTTTTCAGTTGTAAGCACTCTTGTCTCCATGCTGTGGTGGTTGACCTTCTTCACCTCCATGTTAGCTGAGTGGGGTAAGTCCAACAAACCAGAGTGTAGGAGCTGAAGTCTGTTGAGGTTCAGGGCCTGGCTATCATATGGTCAGTACAGAGATTCAGATCCCCTAGGTATATATTAAACCCCAGCAACAACTACAGTTCTGGTAAAAGTAACAGGGAAGGCTTGTGGAAAAAGATCACATCTGGGTCCAGCTCCATCATACAGAAACACAAACTCCAAAGAAGGGCCAACTGACATGGGACTGAGCTCCATCTGCCATGACCATAGAACCTGTGGGTCTCAGTAGCCCTCAGAAGAACCAATAACTGGGATTGTGTCTACTTTGTCTGTCCCTGGAACTCTGCTGAGGTGTGCATAAGGGCAACCCCTCTAATAACCTCCCAGCTCTTTTTGAAGACTCATAGCCATATAACCTCATTTGTCCTTTCTATTTCCCCCTTGATTCAGGTCAAAAAGCATTTTTAACTCCTGGTATTATATGTAGACTGAGATATTCTGCTGGTCCAAGTTGACCCTTTTATTCATGGTCATTTTCTAGTTACATCATCAGCTGGTACTTGGTAGTAATCCCGCTGCACCAGGGAGGCTCATCCCCAGGAGTGATGTCCCACACTGGGGGGGAAGGCAATGCATTTACATGCTGAGTTTGGCTTCAAGAATGGCCACATTTGAGCAAAATGGAGGCTCTCAGGAGGTAACTCTTAGACACCCTGCAGCTCTAGGCCTTGTTCTTATTTCATGTGTACAGGCTCACAGTTGGTGAGACAGTGACAGAAGAGATTCTTGTGAGACTTGGAATTTTGGGTTTCTGACATGGAAGTCAGAGTTTGTGGGTGGGACCCCATCCCCTGGGGCTGGCGCCCAGCTGTGGGGATCCCTGAAGGCTGTGTTGCATTACAGTGTTCCCAGGCCCCCTGCTAACCAGATGTGTGGTTCCCAGGTCTGTGTCCCCTAAACCCTGGTGGCCCATTCTCCAGAGACTCACACACCTTGAGTCTGCAATACCACAGACTACCCATCCCTGAATCCACCACTCCCTCAGGTCCATCTGAGGTCCTTGATTATCCTAGCCCTCAGCGTTTGTGTTTTTTTTTCTTTTTTCTTTTCTTTTTTTTTGTCCTCAGGCTCCTCTGCAGCCCTTACTAGAACCTTTCCACTCTCAGAGTTTGTCTGAGACCAATGTGCTAGGGGAATGCAGGGGTTAAGTGAGTGCTGGGTTCAGGGAATGCGTGCCTGGGAGAATGCAGGCTCTGGGAGCTAGGGTTTGGGGAACACAGGTTGGAGGGGGTGCAGGGTTTGGGGAACATAGGGTTCAGGAAACACTGGTTTTGGGACCATGAGTTTGGACAATAGGGGGCTCAGGAAAGCGTGGTGTGACTGGCGGTGTTCAGGGAATGCTGTGGCTAGCAGCCCTAGAGGAAGGATTTAGCCTTCTCACAGCTTCCAGTTCAAGTGACAGAAACCCACGGTTTTACCTTGAGCAAGCACTCCTTTTGTCATACTCTCTCTAGATCCATGTCCAGAAACCTCCTCCTTTGTGGTCCCAAAACAGCTCACTTGGGCAGGATTCTGTCCCCACTCAGCTGTTTTTTTTTGCAGAAGAGATGACAAGGGTGCACTCACTCAGGCACCATCTTGCCCCATCTCCTAATATATGCTTTCAAATGTTATAAAATTCTAAGAAATGCTTTCACTACATCGCATAATTTAATAATTTTTTTCTGAATTATTTTCTTTATTTGAGGAGTTGTGGGTGTATAGAGCAATCATGCATAAAATAAAGAACTCCCATATATGGCCCTATTAATGACTTGCATTGGTGTGGAATGTTTGTTAAAAATGATGATAGCACATTTTTTATGATAGTTCATGATTTAACTTAGAGGTCACTGGGCATTGGAGTTCATTGGATTTCTTTTAAAAATTTTATTCTGTACCACATATACAATCTAACACTAGTCCTTTTGGTAAAATTCAGATATATATTTCAGAGCTTGAAACTAAATTCAAAACATTGTGCCAACATCAATATCGTCCATTACCAAAACATCCATTATTCCAAACAGGACCCCTGTACATGTTAAGCCTTAACTTCCCATTCCTATCCCCATCCAATCCCCTGTTAGCTTCTATTCTAGATTCTGACTTTATGAGTTTGCTTACTCTAATTATTTCAAATTAGTGAGATTATACAATATTTGAACTTTTACATCTGGCTTATTTCACCCAACAGGATATCTTCCAGATTCATCCATGTTGTCACATGTATCAGGACTTTATTCCTTTTAATGACTGAATAATATTCCATTGTATGTATAAACCACATCTTATGTATCCATTCACCAGATGACAGACACTTGGGTTGCTCCCATCTTTTGGAAATTGTGAATTATGTTGCTATAAACATCAGTGTGCAAATAACTGTTTAAGTCCCTGCTTTCAATTTTTTTGGTTTTATAAGACTTGGTTATATACTCCTAGGGGTAGGATTGCTTGGTCCAATGGTCTGTCAGATTTAGCCTCATGTATTTTGATGCTCTGTTCTTAGGCACATAGACATTAATGATTTTTATACCCCTTTTCATTATGTAATGGCTCCCTTTACCCCTAGTAATGTTTCTTCCTTTGAAGTGTGTTCATTTTTGTTGATGTTATCATAGTATATCTTTCTTCACCCATTTACTTTTTAACAGTTTTTTTATTTTTATTTTTAAAGAAGCTTTATATTACATAAATCTTACACTGAAAATATAGTGGATACCCATATATCCCACCACTTCCCCCTCCCATAGTTTTGCCCATTAACAACATCTTTCATTAGTGTTGTATATTTGTTACAATTGATGAACATATATTGAAGCATTGCTACTAACCATTGTCTATAGTTTATATTATAGTTTACACTTAGTGTTTGCACAATTTTATAGATTTTTAGAAAGTGTATAATGGACTGCATCCATCATTGTGATGTCATGCAGGACCACTCCAATGTCCCCAAAATGCCCCATGTTACATCTATCTATTCTTCCCTTTAGTTTTAATCTATCTTTTCTTTAATACTTAAACTGGATTTCTTGTAGACAACATATAGTTAGGTCATGCTTTTTTAAAAATTTTATTTTATTTATTCATTTTTTTAAAATATTACATTAAAAAAATATGAGGTCCCCATTCACCCCCACTGCCCCCACCCCACCACTCCCCCCACAGTAACATTCTCCCCCATCATCATGACACATCCTTTGCATCTGGTGAGTACATCTCTGGGCATCACTGCACCCCAAGGTCATGCTTTTTTAACTGCTCTCACTGTCTCCAGTATATTTAGACCATTCGCATTTAAAGTGACTGTTGATATACTTAGATTAATAACTACAGTATTTGTAACTTTTCTATTCATTGCCCTTTTTCTTTGTTTCTTTTTCTACCTTTTCTGGTTTTAATTTAGAATTTTATATGGTTCCATTTTTTTCTCCTAGCTCAGCAAATTGGTTATACTTCTTTTGAAAAAAAAAAATAGTGATCGCGCTAAAGTCTAAAAATACATACTTTTTTTTTAAAGATTTATTTATTTAATTCCCCCCCTCCCCCGGTTGTCTGTTCTCTGTGTCTATTTGCTGCATCTTGTTTCTTTGTCTGCTTCTGTTGTCATCAGCAGCACAGGAAGTGCGGGTGGTGCCATTCCTGGGCAGGCTGCACTTTCTTTCGTTCTGGGCGGCTCTCCTTACAGGGTGCACTCCTTGCACGTGGGGCTCCCCTATGCGGGGGACACCCCTGTGTGGCAGAGCACTCCTTGCATGCATCAGCACTGCGCATGGGCCAGCTCCACACGGGTCAAGGAGGCCTGGGGTTTGAACCACGGACCTCCCATATGGTAGACGGATGCCCTAACCACTGGGCCAAGTCCGTTTCCCTAAAATACATACTTAAAATTAATCTAACTCCACTTTCAAACAACACTATACTGATTCACAGATTGTGTACTTACCTGATGATTGAGTATTCTCAATTCCTCCCTCCTGCCCTTATTATATTGCCATCTTGAATTCATAGATAAAATCACCTGATACATTATTGCTACTATTACTTCTAAACAAACTGCTTACTATCATATCAATTGAGAATAAGAAAATAAAAATGTTTATTTTCCCTTCATTTATTAATCCCTTAACACCCTTCAATTTTAGTAGATGGGTTTCTATTTCATTAACTTTTTCTCTGAAGAATTTCTTTTATCATTTATTGTAAAGTAGGTCTACTAGACAAATTCCCTCTGTGTGTGTGTGTTTCCCTTCTAAACCTTTCTGCTTGTTTTCAAATTTTATTTTCTTTATGAGTTTTATTGAGTTAAAACCAGAATTTTGTTAAAGGAAAAAATTTTAAATGATGACAGGACTCCTGGGAAGATGGCAGGTACACAGGGCTCAACTCTCTTACTAGAACAGTGGAGCAAGGTCAAAAGCTATCAAAGGGGGCTGCTTTGAGAATCTGCAGACCAGGAGAGTGCTGTGCATTATCCAGGAGGGAGAGGAACAGAGAGACCAAGAGGCCAAAGGAAAACCAGAGGGACTTACCCCTGTGGCTGGGAATGGCAAACATATGCAACGCTCAAGGCAAACAGCCTTGGTAAATCCCCTGGCTCACTGCAGCCAACTGAGTGGGAAAGAATATTCCCTGGGAAGAGAAGGGGGTCTGTCAGAGGGCAGAGAGTGGCTTCTCTTCAGTGAGTTTGGCCAGCTCAGCCCTCTTTGAATATCAAAAAAGACAACTGCTAGCACTGAAATGACCCTGGGGAGAGGGGAGTGGCGTCTGATCAGGCAGCCTGTCATACACTACTGCCCCGGGAGAGAGAGGAACTAGGTCAGTGAGGGAGTCGGTGGGGAGAGGTGCCTAACCAGCCAGGAAAAGCAGGAAACCAGGAAAGACAGCTGGTAAACTGTTAGAAGTCCAACTTGCCTGAAGGAAAGGGGTCAGGAGAGCCAGATAAGTTTGCAGAAGACTCCCTAACCTGTGGAGTGGGTATAGCTCACTGTAGGAACACCTGCCTTGCATACATTCATACCTGGTTTGATTCCTGGTACATCCTACTAGAAGGGTTGCAGAGACTGATCAAACAACTTGTCAGGCACCCAGCCAGCACCCTATGACAGGGAACTTACAGACTGAGAATTTTTGTTACAGGTTTTGTGACGTTATTTTTTATTATGGTCATTTTTAATAAAAAAAATTATTTTATTCACTAAAACTGGGTGCCTTATCTGTGGTGGGTAAACTGCAGTGTGATTGCCTAATGAGCATGAGCAATCTGAGGCAGTTCCTAGGAGTCTTAGAGGGCTTATTTTTTCTCCTTAATTTCTTTATATTTCTTTTCTTTCATTTCCCCCTCTTTCATTGCTTTATGTCATTTCACCTTTTCTTGTTTGGTCTTCTTTTTTTCTCCTAATCCTTCTGGTCTTTAATTTTTTTCTAACTTTTTTCTCATTTCATTATTACTATTTTTCTTAAAAAGAGAGATCACACAAAATATTACCTTAAAAAATATGAAGGCGGCGGACTTGGCCCAGTGGTTAGGACATCCGTCTACCACATGGGAAGTCCACAATTCAAACTCCGGGTCTCCTTGACCCGTGTGGAGCTGGCCCATGTGCAGTGCTGATGCACGCAAGGAGTGCCCTGACACGCAGGGGTGTCCCCCATGCAGGGGAGCCCCACACGCAAGGAGTGCTCCCCGTAAGGAGAGCAGCCCAGCATGAAAGAAAGTGCAGCCTGCCCAGGAATGGTGCCACACACACGGAGAGCTGACACAACAAGATGACACAACAAAAAGAAACACAGATTCCTGTGCCACTGACAACAACAGAAGCAGACAAAGAAGATGCAGCAAATAGACACAGAGAACAGACAACCGGGGTGGGGGGGGAGGGGAGAGAAATAAATAAATAAATAAATAAATCTTTAAAAAAATATGTGAGGTTCTCATATATCTCACTCCCCACACCCCCCCCACTCCTTCCAAATTGACAACTTCTTACATTAATGTGGTACATTCATTGCATTTGATGAGTGCATTTTGTAGCACTGAAGCGTGGATTATAGTTTACATTGTAGTTTACATTCTCTCCCAGTCCATTCAATGTCCTGCATTTGTCCCTGCAATATCACTCAGGACAACACCAAGTCCCAAAAAATCCCAATATCACACCTCTTTTACCCTTTCCTGGCCTTCACTAACTTCTGAAGCCACTGTTTCCACATCAATGATATAATTTCTTCCATTGCTAGAGTCACAATAATTCTATAGTAGAATACCAGTAAGTCTACTCTAATCCATATTTTATTCCTCCATTCTGAGAACCCTGGGAGGATGATGTCCGCTCTACCTCTAAATTGAGAGGGGACCTAAATCCCATATGGCTGATGGATGGAATTCTCCTGCTTGCAGCTGTAGACTCTCTCAGTTCCCTGTTGTGTTGGTTGACCATCCCTCTCAGCAGATCTGGGTAAATCCAATGAAGCAGGGAGTAGGTGCTGCAACTCTGCTGAGGTACAGAACCCATCTTGCACATAGATAGTCCAGAGATTCAAGTCTCCTGAGCATATACCTACCCCAGCACCAATGGCAGGTTCAGTCAAAGTGACAAAAGAGCATGCATAGAGAGGTCAGATCTGAGTTCCCATAACACCCAGGAGCACAAATTCCAAAGTAGGGCCCACTGACAAGGCACAGAATTCCAGAGCCATCTGTCATGACTGTAGGAGCTAGGTGTCTCTGCAGCCCTTAGAAACACCGCTACCTAGGGTTCTATCTACTTTGGCTGTCTCTGAGTTCCTGCTGAGATGTGTGTAAGCACAATCCTTCCAGTGCCCTCCCAACTCATTTTGAATTCTCTTAGCCATATAAACTCATTTGTCTTCAGCATTTCCTCCTTTTATTCAAGGTCTTTTTCTAGTTACATCACCAGCTGTTGCTTGGTAATAATCCCTCAGCACCAGGGAAGCTCATCCCTAGGAGTCAGGTCCCATGCTGGGGGAAAGGTAATGCATTTACATGCATGCTGAGGTTGCTTAGAGAATGGCTACATTTGAGCAACATGGAGGCTCTCAGGAGGTAATATTTAGGTATCCTGCAGCTCTAAGCCTTGCTGAAATTTCAAGCACACAGGCTCATAAACATAGTCATCAGTATCAAGGGTCCATCATTCGACCATCCTTCTTCTCTGGTCTTTGCCCTTGTACTTGGGGGATTGTTCCTGCTCCACTGGGGAGTGTGACAGAGTTTCCTGGAATGGGAACTCCACACTCCCTCAGTTGTCATGTGAAGTTCTAACCCTATGTCAATACCCAATGGACATCTGAACATATCTATATGCCCTGTATGCATCCCTGGAGAAATCCCTCCCATCAATGCATCCCTGGTCAATGACACCCCACATCAGTGCTCCTCCTCAGCCATAACTGAACCCCTCTGTGATCCAAAACTTCTTAAAAAATGAAGTCTAATGTATTGCCAAATTCAATTAATAGGAAAATGAAATAGTAATGATAGGATTAAAGATTAGAAATAGAATATATAATAATTCATAAAAGCGAAAATAAAGTAAAAAATAAATTGAGGTATTAGAAAATGAAAAATATCATAAAAAATTGTTTTGAATGTTTTGCCTTTCATCACTGTAATAGGTGTTGCCCTGTATGTATAGTGGCAAGGTAATCTCTTCCATTTCTTCCTCAGTGTCTATGTCCTTTTTTAAAATTATGTCTTCAAAAAAGTTTTAGGTCACTGAGAAATCACATATAGAATATAGGGAACTCCCTTATACCCAACATCAAACCCCTTTCCCCCTTCCCTAGCAATGATCTTTCTACATGTGGATGTTACATTTGCTGCAATTGATTTAGAGATATTGAAACATAGCTCCTAGTCATGATTCCATTATGGTTTACCTTTTAGACAATATACCTTTAGAAATTTCTGGTGATATTTAACATGGCCTGTATCCATCATAACAGGACTATGCAGAACACTTCCATTGCCCCCCAGTTACCCCATCTTCCATCTATTCTATTTCTCTCTCCCTTTCTCCTCAGGACCCACAGTGACAACCAAGCTTCATTGCTTGAAGGACCAGACTCATAGATAGTTGCAACAATACTGAGGGCTTGACACACTAGTCTGTCTTCCCTCATTGGGAGCCACCCATGCTCTTGAGAGACAACCTCTTCTATGTTCCAGAACATCAGGTCTCCCCAGGATGGAGGCATAACACCTTCCCACTCATTGTATGGGTCTCCACCCACTGATATAACACACTATGACATGATGTGCACTTACTCACTCCCTAGAAGCCTTCCTCCGGTGCACCCTGTGCCAGATGCCACCCATAAAACACCTTAAACCAGTAGCCATTCCTCATTGTATTTTCTGAAGAGTTTTCTCAACCTTATAGTTTCAAACACATACCCAACAATCTCCGGTGTTCACTTGCTAACCCCCAACCCTCTCCTCAATTCCTTGGACCATCTGAACCACACTCCCAACCCAGGCTCCAGTCAAGCCTGCAAAACCCAATCCAATAGTATCCTTATGCCCCTGTCTTATCCCTTCACTGCACAACTACTTACCTCCACTTTATCATAGCTTTTGCACATGTGGGCAATGGCTCACAACCTTCCTCTCACCACCTAATTCCTGTAAGCTTATCTTCCAGTCTCTAGGTCTCTAAGACAGCTTGCTTAATTCTTATCAAAGAACTCATGTAGTATTTGTCCGTCAATGTCTGGCTTGCTTCACTCAACATAAGGTCTTCAAGATTCATCCATGTTATCCCATGTGTTAGTACTGTATTCCTTCTTACAGCTGAGTAGTATTCCATTGTATGTATATACCACATTTTGTTTATCCGTTCATCTATTGATGGGCATTTGGGTTGATTCCAACTTTTGGCAATAGTGAATAATGCCGCTATGAACATTCGTGTGCATATATCCATTTGTGTCCTTGTTTTCAGTTCTTCTGAGTATATACACAGCAGTGGAATTGCTGGGTCATATGGCAAATCTATAACTAGTTTTTTGAGGAACCACCAAACTGTCCTCCAGAATGGTTGGGTCCTTCTACATTCCTACCAGCAGTGGGTGAGGGTTCCCATTCCTCCACATCCTCTCCAACACTTGTAGTCCTCTGTTTTTTTAATAGCCACCAGTCTAATGGGAGTAAGATGGTATCTCATTATAGTTTTGATTTGCATTTCCCAATAGGTAGTGATTTTGAGCATCTTTTCAGTGCTTTTTAGCCATTTGTATTTCTTCTTTGGAGAAATGTCTTTTCAGATCTCATACCCATTTTTTAAAAATAGGTTGTTTGTCTTTATTTTTGACAGGTTATTGTTTTTCTATGTTGGATATTCGGCTCCTATCAGATATATTGTTACCAAATATTTTCTCCCTTTGGGTTGGCTGTCTTTTCACTTTCTTGAAGAACTTGTTTCAGGTGCAAAAGGCTTTAATTTTGAGGAGGTCCTATTTATTTATTCTTTCACAGCTCATGCTTTGGGTGTAAAGTTCATGAATCCATTTCCTATTACAAGGTCCTACAGATGCTTCCCTACATTGTCTTCCAAGGTCTTTATGGTCCTGCCTCTTATAATTAGATTTTTAATCCTGCCTGAGTTGATTTTTGTAAAAGGTATGAGATAATAATCCTCTCTCATTCTTTCACATATGGATATCCAATTCTCCAAGCACCATCCTTTGAAGAGGCCATTCTCTCCTAGTTGAGTGGGCTTGGTGGCCTTATTGAATATCAGATGATTGTCTACATGACGATCTATGTCAGAACTCTCAATTCAGTTCCATTGGTCAGTATATGAATTCCTGTGCCAATACCATGCTGTTTTCACCACTATAGCTTTGCAGTATGTATTAAAGTCAAGTAGTGTGATTCCTCCAATTTCATTTTTCTTTTTCAATATGCCTTTGGCTATTCAGAGTCTCTTTCCCTTCCAAATAAATTTCATAGTTAGTTTTTTCAGTTCATTAAAAAATGCTGTGTTGATTTCTATTGGGATTGCATTAAATCTGTAGATCAGTTTGAGTAGGATAGACATCATAATGATATTTAGTCTTCCTATTCATAAACAGGAAATATTCTTCCCTTTATTTAAACCTCCTTTATTTCTCCAAATACTGTTGTGTAGTTTTCTGTGTATAAGTCTTTTACATGTTTAGTTAAATTTATTCCTAGGTATTTGATTTTTTAATTTACTATTGTAAATGGTTTTTTTTTCTTGATTTCCTCCTCAGATTGCTCATTACTAGTGTACAGAATGCTGCCGATTTTTGCACATTGATCTTATAACCTGTGACTTTACTGAAATCATTATTTGTACTAGAAGTTTTCTTGTGGATTTCTCAGGGCTTTCAATGTATAGGATCATGTCATCTGCAAAAACTGAAATTTTGTCTTCTTCCTTTCTAAGTTGTCATATATTTTTTCAAAGTATCATCTTATGATATATTTTTTCTGTGGAATCAGTAGTGATACCTCCTCTCTCATTTTTTATTTTAATTGCTTCTGTCTCTCTCTCTTTTGTTAGCCTGGCTAAGGGTTTGTCTATTTTTTTAAACTGCTTTTTAAAAAATTTACTTCATTATACCCCTCTTCCCCCATATGATTATCTCCTCTGTGTGCTATTTGTTTGCTCAGCTTGCTCAGGAAGTCTTGGGAACCACACCTAGACCTACCACTTGAGAGGGGAGTACCCAAAGAATAAGCCACATCTGCTGCTGTAAGAGTGATGTCTACTGGCTTTTGGCCTCTGCTGTTGCAGAGGGGCAAGTCTAGCTCTGTTGTAGTGAGGGGTAGTTTCTGCCATCTTCTCTTTCAGGAGGCCCTGGGCCCTGAATCCTGGACATCCCATATGGTAGGCAGCTGCCCAAGTGGTTGAGCCATATCTTCTTCCTAGGTTTGTCAATTTCATTAATCTTCTCAAAGAACCATCTTTGGATCTGTTAATATTTTATTTTATTTTATTTTTTTTTAATTCTCATGTCATTTAGTTCTGCTCCAAACTTTGTAATTTCTTATTTTCTGTTTCTTTGGGATTGATTTTTGGTTCTTTTTCTAGTTTCTCCAGGTGTTCAGTTAGGTCTTTGATCTTTGCTATTCCTTCCTTCCTTCCTTCCTTCCTTCCTTCCTTCCTTCCTTCCTTCCTTCCTTCTTCCTTTCTTTCTTTCTTCCCTTCTTTCTTTCCTTATTTCTTTCAATATAAGCCTTTATGGCTATAAATTTCTTCACTGCTTTGCTGCATTCCATATGTTTTCATAATGTTCTGCTCTCATTTTCATTCATTTCAATGTAGTTACTGATTTCTTTATCAATTTCCTCCTTTACCCTCTGTCTAAGAGTGTGTTGTTTAATTTCCATATCTTTATGCCTGTTATGGTTCTCTGCCCCTTATCAATTTCCTCCTTGACCCACTGATTGTGTAAGAGTGTGTAGTTTAACTTCCATATTTTTATTCCTGTTATGGTTCTCTGCACCTTGTTCATTTCCTGCTACATTCTGTTGTGGTCAGAGAAATTACTTTGTAAATTTCAATCTGTCCAGTTTTGTTGAGACTTGTTCTGTTAACAAGCATATAGGGTATACTGGAGAAAGTTCCAGGTGTGCTTGAGATGAATCTTCACCAGGAATATATTATATTTCAAGGCTCCATTTTCTTTCTTCATTCAGAAGAAGCAACTCCTCATTTAAATATGTACCATGAGATTGCAGAAGTTTAGTCCCATCTTCAGGCTCCACTTCTTACTCTAATTCTCTTTCTTTTTCCTTTTTTTTTGTAATTAAAAATGTTTTTACTAAAGACATTGTGAACTTACAAAACAATCATGTGTAACATGCAGAATCCCTGAATATCACCCTTCCACCAATACTTTGCATTGTTGTGCAACATTTGTTACAGATGAGAGTAGCAAAGCCAGGAAAAGAAACCAGACAGTGTCACACAAGCCCTTGTTCATATTTCAAAGAATATCCTGTACAATTAGCTTGTAGGGGAAATGAAGAAGCTAAGACAGAGTAAAAAGAATAAAAGAATCACTACTAAAAAGCTCTTGGTTTATGTCCTCAAGATCTCAATCTTTTATTTTCTCTGGACCTCCCTTTCCTTATTCATACAATGAGCTAAAAATATCTACTTTGGGAAAATTCAACATGATTATATAATACATATGTTATATAAACTGTGAAGGACTTAAAACATATTCAGAATCATATTTTTTTTTCTTTTGTGAAGGTATATCTAGGTAGAGGGAAGAAGAGATATGATGTGGGAGCATTTTCAGACTTGGAGTTGTCCTGCATGTAGTACTGCAGGGACTGATGCTGGACATTGTATGTCCTGTCATGGCCTACTGTGTGGCTAGGGGATACTGTAATCTAGAATGTAAACCACTATCCATGTGGTGCAGCAGTGCTCCAAAATGTATTCACCAAATGCAATGAGTGTGCCACCATGATGAAAGAGGTTGTTTATGTGGGAGGAGTGGGATGATCAGTGTGGGAGGTATATGGGGACCTCATATTTTTTTTAAGGTAACATTTAAAAAAAAAGAAGGAAAAATTATTAAAAAAGAAATAAAATGAAGTATAGATAAAAGTAATCAAGTGAGAAAAATTTTATGAAGGAATTTGCAAAGCATAAACATTCTATATCTCAGATGATGTTACTTCTTATTTGAGTAAATGCTGTATTCATTCTTTTAAATGAAACAGTCACAGCATCGGGTGCTGCCGTGGCATGAGGTGCTGCCGCGGTGGTTTTTTTTTTTTTTTGGAGGCTCTGCAGACTGGGGAATTCATAAGACCTGAGTGGCCTATTGGGGGGTTAATAGGACAGGAGGCGCTTGCAGACCAATTTGGGGAGACAAATGGGAGTTTTATGGCAAAGTGGGGGGAATTTTTGATTGTGGACACAAACATTAGCGCTTCTGCCTAGAGCCAGGCACCCCCCCAAACCCGGCTGCCGATTTACAGTGAACTTAAAGTGAAAGCAATAAAGAGACGCCACCAGGGTCTGGCAGGGTAGGAGACGTTTGGAAGCTGATTAGGGGAATATTTTGCAAAGTGTGGGAATTTCGAGTTTGGACTCTGTTGTTAGCATTTCTTGCTGGAGCCCCTCCCCTGGACATGGCTATTGATCTGTGTCATTAAATTGGCTGCAGCCTAGAGGTGCCCCATAGTGGCCATTCTGGGGGATCACAGGGTGGGAGGGGTCCTGAAGTCAATTGGTGATATATCCACAGAATAGACCCCAGTGAGTGAGTGAATTGTGGGGTACAGAACACAGGATAGAGCTTGTGGATGTGACCTCACCCATAGGGCTGGCATCCAGCTGCAGGGATCCATGAAGGCTGTGATGCACTGTGGTACTCCCAGGCTTCCTGTTAACTGGACTTGAGGTTGCCAGGTCTGAGTCCCCTAAACCCTGGAGGCCCACACCCTAGAGATTCACACCTCTTGAGTCCTCAATATCTCAGACTTTCCATCCCTGAATCCATCACGCCCTGAGGTCCATCTGAGGTCCTTGAATGTCCTAGCCTTCAACGTTTGCATTTTTTCTTTTTTATTTTGTTTTGTTTTTATTTTTATTCTATTTTTATGTTTTTTTAATGTTCTGATTGCTAACATTGCATTATCCCCTAGTCTTTTCTCCCAGTGTATCCCCCAAAGTCTTTTTTTTCCCCAGTTATTTAGGGTTTTTTTTTTATTGGTATTGTGGCTGTGGTGGTTGGTGTATATCTTTTTTCTCTTTTCCCTATCTGTTCCCCGCCCTTTACCCATCCCCATTTTCTTTCTTCCTTTCTTCTCTTTCTTTTTTTTCTCTCTCTCTTGTCCCCCATCTTCTTCTTATTCTATTTTATCTTAACTATACAATAGGTGCTGCAGGGAACACCTCACATTTGCTGGGTTTCCTCATCCTCCACTGCCTCATTTCTGTGTGAATAGATTTTGGCTATCTACACTATCCCATTTCCCCAACATCTTGATATCCTCCATCATCTACTGTCTCTCCTATATTCCACCTTCCTTTCTTTGATCCACAAAGTGTCTAACTCTTAATTTCTAATACCTTTGCTTTGTTTTCTGTCTGTTATCCACTCTTGAAACTATTACATTTCTTTTCTCTTTCCCTCTCTCATGAAAACAATAGCTTTTTAATTCATACCATAGTCCTCCCATATTCAGTCTTCTACCTCATTATAGGTACTCTACCTACTGCTATAACTCTACACAATTTACATGAATCTAACCTCCATCCTCCCACATCTCATATTGTTGCTTTGTTAACGTATATCACCAATACTACTTTACACTTTTTCCTTGCTTACACAATTGCCTTTCCCCGGCACTAATACTTTCCTTTAAAGTGAAATTAACCAGCAATAAGAAATTAGAATAAGAAGAACAAAGTGACAAAGAGAAGATATAAACTTACACAAAAACAACAGCTAATTAATCTCCAAGAATAGACAAAGAAGCTACGGAACTGACTAAACCCATCAAGATAAAATGATGACCAGACAGCATCAAAAATCTACAAACCAAACCAGTAATCAGGAAAACATGGCTGAAACCAATCAACAAACTAAAGATCAGAGAGGGGAGCAGAACTTCCCACAAGCAATGAAAGATCTCAGAACATTTATCACTAACAAATTTGATGAAGTAAAGGAAGAGATTAACAACATGAAGACAACACTTGGAGAGGAAATTGCAGACATACGCAAAAAGATAACAGATATGATGGAAATGAACACCACAGTTCAAGAAATCAAAAATACACTTGCAGCAGATATCAGCAGCCTAGAAGAGGCAGAGCAGAGAATGAGTGATGTGGAAGACAGTACATCGGAAATCAAACGGATAGTAGAAGTGGTTGATAAAAAGATAGAAAAAATCCAGCTAGGACTTAGGGACCTGAATGATAATGCAAAACGCTCAAACATATGTATTATAGGCATTCCAGAAGGAGAAGGGAAGGGAAAGGGGTCAGAAGGAGTGTTGCAGGAACTAATGGCTGAAAACTTCCCAAATCTACTGAAAGAGACAGATGTACATATCCAAAAAGCACAGCTCACTCCACTGGTCATAAGCCCCAACAGGCCCACCCCAAGACATATACTTGTAAATTATCCAATGCTCAAGACAAAGAGAAAATTCTAAAAGCAGCAAGAGAAAAGAAAACCATCACATACAAGGGAAACCATAAGATTAAGTGCTGATTTCTCATCTGAAACCATGGAGGCAAGAAGGCAGTGGTATGATATAGTCAAGGTACTAAAGGAAAAAAAAATTTCCTGCCAAGAATACTCTATCCAGCTAAACTAGCATTCAAAAATGATGGAGAGTTCAAAATATTCGCAGATAAACAGAAACTGAAAGAGTATACCAACAAGAAACCTCCCCTTCAAGAAATTCTAAAGGGAGTTCTGGAGGTAGAAAGGAAAAAACAGGACAGGCAGAGTTGGAGGAGAGTGAAAGAGCAACAAAAAAGACAAAAATAGAAGGAAAAAAATACAAACAAAATATGACAAACACAAATCCAATCAAAATATGGCTAACACAAATAATTCCTTGAAAGTAATAATACTGAATGTCAACGGATTAAACTCACTTATCAAAAGATTCAGACTGGGACATTGGATAAGGAAATATGACCCATCTATATGCTGTCTACAAGAGACACATCTTAGACCCAGAGACTCATGGAGGTTGAAAGTGAATGGTTGGAAAACAATCATACAAGCAAACAATAACCAAAAAAGGCAGGAGTAGCTATATGAATATCAGACAAAATAGACTTTAATAGCGAAACAATTGTGAGAGACAAAGAAGGATACTACATTTTAGTGAAAGGGACAATCTGTCAAGAAGATCGAACAATCATAAATATTTATGCTCCTAACAAGGGCGCCTCTAAATACATGAGGCAAATGCTGGAAAAACTAAGTGAAAGAATAGATTCATCTACAATTGTAGTGGGGGATTTTAATACACCACTATAAACTCTGGACAGAATATCTCAAAGGAGAATCACTAAAGAAACAAAATATTTGAACAGTATATTAGAGGAGCTGGATCTAATAGACATATATAGATCATTACACCCAAACACAGCAGGATATACATTTTTCTCAAGTGCACATGGATCATTCTCCAAGATAGACCATATGCTAGGCCACAAAGAAAGGCTTAATGAATTCTGAAGGATCAAAATCATACAAAACAATATCTCTGACCACAGTGGAGTGAAGCTGGAAATTTGCAAGGGACAGAAGCCCAGATTTCACACCACGATTTGGAAATTAAACAGCACACTCTTAGAAAAACAGTGGGTCAAAGAGGAAATCTCAAAAGACATCAATGACTACCTTGAAACAAATGATAATGATAACACAACATACCAAAATTTATGGGATGCAGCAAAAGCAGTACTGAGAGGGAAATTTATTGCCATAAATTCATATATCAAAAAAGAAGAGCAAAAATTGAAGAACTAACTGCACATTTGAAGGAATTAGAAAAACAACAACAAAGTAACCCAACCAGAAGAAGAAGGAAGGAAATAACAAAGATAAGAGCAGAACTAAATGAAATGGAAAATAAGAAAGCACTTGAAAAGATAAACAAGACCAAGAGCTGGTTTTTTGAGAAGATCAATAAAATTGACAAACCTTTAGTGAGACTAACAAAGAAAAAAAGAGAGAAGATGCAAATACACAAAACAAGAAATGAGAAAGGCGATATCACCACTGACCCCACAGAAATAAAGACTATCATAAGAGGATACTTTGAAAAACTATATTCCAACAAAAATGACAATTCAGAGGAAATGGACAAATTCCTAGAAACACATAAGCAGCCCATATTGATGAAAGAAGAAATTGATGATATTAACAAACCGATCACAAGCAAAGAGATAAAATCAGTCATTAAAAATCTCCCAACTAAGAAGTGCCCTGGGCCCGACGGCTTCACAGGTGAATTCTACAAAACATTCCGGAAAGAACTAACACTAATCCTGCTGAAACTATTCCAAAAAATCGAAACAGAAGGAACATTGCCAAACTTCTTCTATGATACCAACATTACCCTAGTACCAAAGCCAAACAAAGACACCACAAGAAGGGAAAATTACAGACCAATTTCTCTAATGAAACTAGACGCGAAAATACTTAACAAAATACTTGCTAATTGTATTCAACAACACATTAAATGAATTATACACCATGACCAAGTGGGATTTATTCCAGGTATCCAAGGATGGTCAACATAAGAAAATCAATCAATGTAATACACCAAATAAACAGATTGAAGGAAAAAAATCACATGATTATATCTATAGATGCAGAAAAAGCATTTGACAAAATACAGCACCCTTTCTTGATAAAAATCACTCCAAAAGATTGTAATACAAGGAAATTTTTTGAACATGATAAAGAGTATATATGAAAAACCTACAGCCAACATTGTTTATAATGGAGAAATCCTAAAATCCTTCCCTCTAAACTCTGGAACAGGACAAGGATGCCCATTGTCTCTGCTCCTATTTAACATTGTCTTAGAAGTACTTGCTTGAGCACTGAGGCAAGAACCAGATATAAAAGGCATTCAAAGTGGAAAGGAAGAAGTCAAAATTTTATTATTTGCAGATGACATGATCCTATACATAGAAAACCCTGAGAGATCTACAACAAAGCTTCTAGAACTCATAAATGAGTTTATTAAAGTTGCAGGTTATAAGATCAATGTGCAAAAATCAGTAGCATTTCTGTATACCAATAATGAGCAAGATCAGGAGGAAATCAAGAAACAAATACCATTCACAATAGTAAATAAAAAAATCAAATACTTAGGAATAAATTTAACTAAAGAGGTAAAAAACTTATACACTGAGAACTATACAAGACTGTTCAAGGAAATCAAAGAAGACCTAAATAAATGGAAGAATATTCCTTGTTCATGGATAGGAAGACTGAATATTTATTAAGATGTCTATCCTACCTACACTGATCTACACATTCAATGCAATCCCACTAAAAATCAACACAGCCTTCTTTAAGGAACTAGAAAAACTAACTATGAAATTTATTTGGAAAGGAAAGAGGCCCCGAATAGCCAAAGACATATTGAAAAAGAAAAACGAAATTGGAGGAATCACACTTCCTGACTTCAAAACATACTAGAAAGCTACGGTAGTGAAAACAGCATGGTGTTGGCATAAGGAGAGACACACAGACCAATGGAATTGAATTGAAAGCTCTGATACAGAACCTCATACATATAGCCATATAATATTTGATAAAGCCACCAAACCCTCTCACCTGGGAGAGAATGGCCTATTCAAAAATGGTGCCTGGAGAACTGGATAGCCATATGTAGAAGAAAGAAAGAGGATTACCATCTCACACCTTATACAAAGATCAACTCAAGATGGATCAAAGACCTAAATATAAGAGCCAAGACCATAAAGACCTTGGAAAGCAGTGTAGGGAAAAATCTACAGGAACTTGTAATAGGAAATGGCTTCATGAATATCACACCAAAAGCACGAGCAGCAAAAGAACAAATAGATAAATGGGATTTCCTCAAAATTAAAGCCTTCTGCACCTCAAAGGAGTTTGTCAAGAAAGTAAAAAGAGAACCCACACAATGGGAGAAAACATTTGGCAACCATATATCTGATAAGAGACTTATAACTTGCATATATAAAGAACTCCTATATCTTGAAAATAAAAAGATAAACAACCCATTTAAAAAATGGGAAAAAGATGTAAACAGACAATTCTCCAAAGAAGAAATACAAATGGCTCAAAAGCACATGAAAAAATGCTCCAAATCTCTAGCTATCAGGGAAATGCAAATCAAAGTGAGATACCATCTTACTCCCATAAGATTGGCAGCTATGAAAAAAACAGAAGAATACAAATGCTGGAGAGGATGTGAAGAAAGGGGAACACTCATCCACTGCTGGTGGGAATGCAGAAGGATCCAACCATTCTGGAGGACAGTTTCGCGGTTTCTCATAAAACTAACCATAGATTTGCCATATGACCCAGCAATACCACTGCTGGTATATACCCAGCAGAACTGAAAACAAGGACACAAACCGATATATGTACACCAATGTTCATAGCAGCATTTTTCACTATCACCAAAAGTTGGAATCAACCCAAATGCCCATCAACAGACGAGTGGATCAATAAAATGTGGTATATACACACAATGGAATACTACTCCGCTGTAAGAACAAATACACTACAAACACACGAGATAACATGGATGAATCTTGAGAACCTTATTTTGAGTGAAGCAACCCAGGCATTGAAGGACAAATACTACATGACCTCAATGATATGAAATAAGCAAGCTGCCTCAGAGAGCTAGAGACTGGAAAATAGGCTTACAGGAAATCGGGGAGTGGAGGAAGGATGTGGGCCGACGTCTGCAGGGGTGGAATCTATGATGAACTGGCGGTAAGTATGAGCACAAAGAAGAAATAAAATGGGGGCAAGGGGTTGCCTTTGGGTGGGGCTTTGCAGGTTTGAGGGGGGCTGGGGATGGGCGGAGGGGTAATATTGCCCACAAAATTGGGGGGAGGGAGGGGCAACATACGGACATAGGAGAGAGTCAGGTGTTGGTTGAGAGTAAAATGCTGAGAAAATCGTATCAAAATATAATTAGGAGGGTTACCTGTTTTGGATGCTCAGAGGGGATGGTCTGATGCGGGATGGACTCCTGGGGAATGTCTGAATGCTCAGTTTGCCAGCATGGGTTGTACCATTGGGTAGAGACCCAAGAAGTGAGAGTTGGGGTGGACCCCCATCCTGGGGAGGACTAATGCCATCAAATAGAGGGAACTGTATCTCTCGAGAGAAAGGGTGGCTCCCAGGGCATTAGGGCTGTTGAGCAAGTCAGAACCTGAACACTGTTGCAAGTATCTCTGGACATGGCTCCTCGGGAAATGGAGATTGGCTGTCGCTGTGGGCTCCAAGGGGAGGGGAAAATGGATGTGGAATGGATGGAACCAAGGTAAATGTGGGGGCAAGAGAGGAGTTTCACGAGAGTACACGAGGACAAATATAAAACATGTAATATTACACCAAAAACATATAGGGGATGACAGACTAACAATGTAAACCATAATGTAAAACATAGGATAACTAAAAAAGTTAGAAAACTGTATATCCTAAAGTATGGACCACAATGTAAGCACAAATGTCACCTTGTTTGAAAGCTATTGTTTCGGAGTCTGTACATCAGTTTCAGTAAATATGATATGAATAAGTTAAAAGATTATCGCTGTGGAAGAGAAAAGGTTTTATGGTGGATGTGTGGGAGTACTGTATATTGTATATATGAATTACTGTGATCTAAGACTCTTGTGAAGAGAAGCTCAATAATTAGGAAAAAAGAAAAGAAAAAGATAGGAGGTAGAAATTTTTCCAAATCAATATGTACTCTAGATCTAACCTTTAAACTCATTGCTATATTCCATTTTACTAGTAAGGGAACCTGACATTATATTGGGATTCACTTTACAGGAAGTTTTGGATCACAGAGTGGTTCAACAATAGTGGCGGAGGAATACTGGTATGGGATGTTATTGACAGGCTATATATGGTTGACAGGGAGTTATACAGGGCATATGTCCAGGGTGCATGGTAATGTTTAGATATACTCATAGTGGAAACAATTAAAAACAATAGCTGGGTTCCTGGCCGGGGTTGCTCTGTCATGGTCCCTAGGGGAGCAGTGGCAGAGGAAGGAATGAGGGTCCAACAGTGGGCTCCTGATACTAATGACTATGCTTGTGAGCCTATATACCTGCAATAAGAACAAGGCCTAGAGCAGCATTGTGCCTGGGAGTTTCCTCCTGACAGCCTTCATGTTACTCAAATGTGGCCAGTCTCGAAGCCAAACTCAGCATGTAGATGCAGTGCATTCCCCCCAGCATGGGATATGACACCCAGGGATGAGCCTCCCTGGCACCGAGGGATCACTACCAAATACCAGCTGAAGATGCAACTAGAAAATGACCTTGAATTAAAGATTCAATGTGGATCAGAAGAATATCCCTGTCTACATATAATAACATGACTTTAAAATGCTGTTTGACCTAATGTAAGGGGGAAATGGAAAGGAGAAATGAGTTTATATGGGTATGAGTCTCTAAAAAAGAATCTGGAGGTTGTCAGAAAGATTGCCCTTATGCACACCTGAGCAGAGTCTCAGAGACAGATAAAGTAGATACAACCCAGGTATTGGTTCTTTTGAGGGATAAAGAGACCCACAGGTTCTATGGTCATGGCAGATGGGGTTCACTGCCATGTCAGATGGCCCTTCTTTGGAGCTGGTGTTTCTGCGTGATGGAACTGGACTCAGATGGGATCTCTTTTCACAAGCCTTTCATGCTACTTTACTGGCATTGTAGTTGGTGTTGGGGTTTAAGAAATATTTAGGGGATTTGAATCTCTGGACTGACAATATGATAGCCAGGCCCTGAGCCTCAACAGACTTCAGCTCTTACACTCTGATTTATTGGACTTACCCCACTCAGCCTACAAGGAGTTGAAGAATGTCAACCACCACACCATGGAGCCTAGAGTGCCTACAACTGAAAGCAGGAGAATTGCATCCAGTATCCATGTGGAATCTAAGGCCCCACTTGACATAGATGTACAACGGACACAACCAATCCAATATCCACAGAGAAAAGGTGGCATTGGTGTGGGAAGGGTGGCCATGGTGGCTGCTGGGTGCGGGGAATGGGAGGAAGAGATGAGATGGGGAGGCATTTTCGGGACTTGGAGTTGTCCTGGGTGGTGCTTCACAGACAACTACGGGACATTGTAGATCCCCCCAGGGCCCACTGAATGGAACATGGCAGAGTGTGGGTTATGATGTGGACCATTGACTATGGGGTACAGCGATGCCCAGAGATGTACTGACCAGGTGCAATGGATGTGTCATGATGATGGGAGAGAGTGTTGCTGTGGGTGTAGTGGGTGGTGGGGGTGGTGGGGTTGAATGGGACTTCATATTTTTTTAATGTAATATTTAAAGAAATGAAAAAATTAAAAAAATAAGATAAAATGAAACAGTGACATTCTAGTTCTCTTCCTATATCCACACCATCTACAGTTACTTCCTCTAAACATTTTCCATGGGAGTTGGAATCAAATTCTTCCAAAGTATTGTTAATTTTGTTAGTTTGAACTCCTCCCATGAGTCACAAATGAACTAATGGTGAATCATTTTCACTATTTTTTCCATTTACTTTGCTAAGATCCATAAGAAACCTCAATGTCTATAGTAGCTGAAACTTATAAAATGTATTTTTTTAAGTAATAAGGTCTGAATTCAAAATGACTTCTCCATCCATGGTTTGCAGAATGGATGTTGGGTTATCAGGCATGAAAACGATATGGATTTCATTGTACAAATCCATCAGAGCTTTGGTGGCCAAGTGCACTGTCAGTGTGCAGTAATATTTCAAAAGGAACATTTTGTTCTGAGCAGTAGATCTCAGCAGTGGGCTTAAATTTTTCAGGTAATCATTTGAATAGATGGGCTGTCATTCAGCATTTCTTGTTCAATTTCTAGAGCATGCAGAGTAGATTTTGCAATTTTTAAGGATCCAGGGATTTTCCAGAGGGCAAATGAGCATAGGCTTCAATTTACAATCACCTGCTGCATTAGCACCTAACAAGTCACCCTCCCTATCAAGTGAGGGCAATAGAGAAAGAAGGAAGGCACCTTCAAAGAGAAAGTGGCTTTTATTTTTAATTTCTACTCCCAATTTTCACAAACTTACCTTCAAACTTTTGACAAGATGTTCTCCTTTCCTCTAAAAAGACGTACATTACATGAATCCCAGGAATTTATTTGCTTGAGATGAGGTCTAAGATCCAAACAAATACATTATTTCATCCAAATCAAAGGAATCCTTGTGAGGCAACATCAATATGATTTTATCATAAGTCCTTTCCCAATATAACAGAGATTTAGTACTATCTTAGGAGAAATACTAGCAGAGAAGGTTCTGGCTTCCAAATTAGCTAAACATATATTGTTTCTCATGGGATTAGAGATTCCATATTTCCCAGACTTTTTAATAATGTGTTTTATCTGCTTGGCATTAAAAAAAAAAATGAAGATCTAGTAGGGAAACTGAATAGTTTAGGATCCTTTACCTGATTGCTACGTGCCCACAAGTCCAGTAAATTATCTGTTTAATTCAGTAAGTTTCCAGCTAATTCAATCCATGTCATCAGATTTGGGGAAAATATAATTCAAAACAAAACACACTGCCAATCATGAAACTACTCCAAAAAGGTAGATGAAAAAAGAAACAGTTTGATTAGTAAATTAAAATGGGAAAGTGCACATTCAGACAGTACTCTAAAGAGGCTGCATAGACAGAACAACATATCTCTTTAGACATTGGTAGGAAAACAACTGATTACACACATGTTCCCAAGGTAAATGATTACTGGTTCTCCAGTAAGAAAACTGACAGCTCCATTCATCACAAATAGTTCATCTTAAACTCATTTGACAATGGAAGTGAGCCTCTGGCTTAGTTAATTGACTTTTTCCAAGGAAATATAAAGAGAAATATAAAATTCTCATATTTTAGGGAATAAGGTAGTTTTTCAACTTGGAGCTAGGTGTCCATTTATGTCTTGTACCTACTCTTCCACAGAAAATGGGAGAAAAAAGGACATTATCTTCCTGATGATTCCATTTCCAAGAGATGGTTCCCAGGTGATTGAGAAAGATATTCCTTCTATTCATATAGAAGTTTTAGATTAAATAAAAGTAACATAAAAAATATGAGGGAATCCTATGTAACTCATCTCTCATAATTCCCCCCTTTAACAAACTTTCATTAGTGTGGTATATTTATTTGCAAATGATGAACAAATATTGAAACTTTGCTATTAACCATGGTCTATAGCTTACATTATGGTTTACACTTTGACCACACAATTTGAACCACATGATAATTGTACCAGTTATCCTTCCCTGCCATAGTTGTAACTTTTATGAAATCCAAAACTTCCCCAAAAACAAAACCAATTTTTTTGGGTTTGCCCCTTTCATCCCTCTATGATCTCTATTTTATGAATATTGATAATTTCTTCTGTATGTTCCCTCGGTGTCTTATTTATGTTTATTATTTTATTTTCAAAGAAGCTTTAAGTCACAGAAAAGTCACATAGAAAATAGAGGGGCTTCCTATACAACCCCCCCCTCACATTTTAACCTATTAATAATGTCTGACATGAGTATGGTCCATTTGTTACAACTGATTAACAAATATTGAAGCATTGTTACTATCCGTGGACAATGGTCTCCACTATGGTTTACACTTTGCACTGCCCTATTTTATGGGTTTTGACATATTGTATCATAATGCACCCACCATTGAAAAGTAATGCAGAACAATTCCAGTGATCTCAATATGCCCTATGTACCTATTCTTCCCTCTCTGTCCCCTTGGAGCCATTGGTAACCATTAAGTTTCAGCCTTCCAAGAAAGTTTCATAGTTTCACATTAATATTAAGGTCTTGAATGTGTTCATATTGTCCTAGGGTGTCATTTTGCTGGGTGGAGACCCACAAAATAAAAAAGAAAATAATAAATTCCCATCCTGCTGTGTCCTGCTACATTCTCAGTTAGAGTGTCAAGAATCTCAAGAGTACATATGTAGAGTATGTTAAGCAACTATTTATCTTTTAAAAATATATACCTTTGTAGAGTGGGGTGGTGTGGAGTGTGAGGTATATGGGAACCTCATACTTTTTAATGTAACTTTTTTTGCGATCTATATATGTTTTTTAGAAGCCAATTAAAATAAATAAATAAATAAATAAAAACAAAAAATATACATACCTCTGAAAAGGACAGAGAACTCATTTAAAATCTGAATTTTTCTAAAGTAAGTGAACTAAGGAAAAGGAGGAGAGTAAAGGCATATACCTTCTTGTATGAGGCCAAATCAAATTTTCTTTTTTTTTACATTTGATTTTACCTTTCTAGATGACTGTACCATTCATTTATATCATATTTTAGTATGATGAATTTTATATCTGTACAGGAGGATGACCTTGGAAGGAAAATACCATGCTCAAGTTTGCACAAATTCTCTCATCTGAAACACAATGGAGCAGGAGCCTGAGGTTCTGAAATGGTGTCATCATCTTGCAGCCTTTCTTTGTTTCTTGAAAACCTACAATCAGAGCAATTTTCTATGGTTGCCTTGTTTTGATTAATGGAATTCCCAAGACAAGCTCACATTTAAGAGAAAAGCAAATGGTCTGTACTTCTTTGTAGTTGTAAAGGAACATGTTCATGAGCATGGAACATGGAGGAGTTAAAAATTGGGGACATGGAAGGTCATGAAAGTCTCTACTGGGAAGGAATGATTTGATCAAAGTCTTAATGTTGTGAAGAAATGACAGGGGAGTGACCCAGAGATGTTGAGCAACTCATGATAGGAAAAATGGTAGCATTTGAGTCATATCCCATTTAATATCTTAGATGTACCTGAATAGGAGGATCATGTAATAGGAATATTTCAAGTATGTAAAAAGTGTGTATTAAGATCACTGTAGAACAGGAGCCTGAGTATTTTTCAGCTTATACCTAATTGTTGTTTTTCTGGCCAATACCTCAGATAAAAGGCTCCATTTGTGAGGTTCAGACCAACAATGCTGCTACAAATTGGCTGAGGGATGTTCTTGGAATGAACCAGTGAAGATGAAAGTGAAATTCTCAGAGCACAGTGTTTGGAATTAAAACCTTGTAAACTGGTCTCTCTCTCTCTCTCTCTCTCTCTCTCTCTCTCTCTCTCTCTCTCTCTCTGTATATACATACACATGTATATGTATATGCATACATATATAAATACATATGCTTTTAAATTAATTGAAGTATATCAGTCATAAATACATATACATAAACAATAAGTGTAGAGTAACAGTTGTGGACTTACAACTCAAACATACATAACCTCATAGAGGTCTCTCATACCTCAACCTACCAAAAATACCTTGCATTGTTGTGAAACATTTTAAAGTAATGATTAAAGAGTAACTTCAAAATATTTCTGCTAACCAGACAAAGTATTTTCCCCCAAACCACACTATTATTATTTTTATATCATTTATAAATGAACATGCATAAATAATAAATGTATAGTACAAGTTGGAAACTTACAAGCAAACATGCATAACATCATACATGGGTCCCGTATATCAACCCACCACCAATACCTTGCATTGTTTTGAGACATTCGTTACAAATTATGAAAGAATATTGCTAAAATCTTACTACAGTCATTATCTTACATTTGGTGTGCTTTCTCTCAACTTACCCTGTTATTATTTTTAAAATATATTTTTATGACAGAAATTGTAAGCTTACAAAGCAATCATGCACATGTACAGAATCCCCAAAAAACACCACTCTATCAACACACCACACCATGGAGGAAAATTTTTTAGAGATTATGAGATAGTATCCTCAGATTATTACAAGGTCCTTAGCATACATTTGGCACACCTTTTCCATACTCCCCTATTATCAACACAGTACATCTTTGACATAGATTCATGAATATTACATTATTACTATTAACCACAGTCCATAGGTCATTCCAGTTGTATTTTTCCCATGCTTCTCCACATTCCCACTACCCTGGAATAATGATGTATACCTGCTCTAGCTCACCAAGGACATTCTTGTAACATCAACCACATGAACCACAATTCTCATCCACTTCTGGGTTTACTGTGCTATTCATTCCCTAGATTATTCTCTAGCTTTCTTTCATTTTGCATTTACATCCCTAGCTTACCATTTTCTGCCACATTCCTATTTATAAACCAGCTGTTACTCACTAAATGTGTTACCATCCACTCTATATATTTCCACACTTTTTTTTAAAAAAAGATTTATTTCTTTACTTAATTCCCCCCCCCGCCTCCCCTGGTTGTCTGTTCTTGGTGTCTATTTGCTGCATCTTGTTTCTTTGTCCGCTTCTGTTGTCGTCAGAGGCACGGGAAGTGTGGGCGGCGCCATTCCTGGGCAGGCTGCTCTCTCTTTTCATGCTGGGCGGCTTTCCTCACAGGCGCACTCCTTGCGCATGGGGCTCCCCCATGCAGGGGACACCCTTGCGTGGCATGGCACTCCTTGCGCGCATCAGCACTGCGCATGGCCAGCTCCACACGGGTCAAGGAGGCCCATGGTTTGAACCGCGGACCTCCCATATGGTAGACGGACGCCCTAACCACTGGGCCAAAGTCCTTTTCCTTATATTTCCACACTTTTGCATTAAAGTTAGCTATAGCTTCTACATACATTAAATATCAGTAGGCCATCTCAGTCCTCCTCTTATCTCCTTTAAGAAACCACCACCTATTAGGTCTTGCAGACATTTTCCTACATTTTCTTCTAGAATTAATATGGTTCTTTCTTTTATATTTAGGTTTTTGATCCATTTTGAGTTAAATTTTGGATAAGATATGGATAGGGGTCCTCTTTCCTTCTTTTGGTATGGATATCCAGTTCTTTCAGCACCATTTGTTGAATGGACTGTTCTGCCAGACCTGGGTATGTTTGACATGCTAGTCAAAAATCACTTGACCATAGATGGGAGTGTCTGTTTCTGAACCATCAATTTGGTTCCATTGGTCTATGTGTCTGCCTTTACAACAGTAGCATGCTGTTTTTACCAAGGTAGCTAGGTAATACAATTTAAATTCTGGAAATGAGAGTTCTCCAACTTTGCTTTTCCTTTTTAAGATGCTTCTGCCTATTCAGGACCCCTCACCCTTCCACATAAAATTTATAATCATGTTTTCCATTTATTTAGAAATTCTGGTGGAGTTTTTATCTGTATTTTATTGAATCTATATGTCAATTTCAGTAGAATTGACATCTTAATGAAATTTTGTATTTTAAACTATGAGCATGGAATGTTCTTCCAATTATTTAGCTCTTTCTGATTTCTTTTACCAATTAGTTGTATTTTTCTGGATACAAGTGCTTTACATCATTGGTTAAGTTTGTTTCTGATTATTTGTGTTTTTTTCTGTCATATTATTTTCACGACTCTTCTGATACTTTTAGTTATTTTACTGACATAATCTTCATTTCTTTATGCACTTCCAAGCTTCTCTCTCCAGTCGTTTGTTTTCAGGCTGTAGCACACTCTTTAGTATTTCCTGCAGTCCTGGTCTCTTGGTTTATTTGGATGGGAGTATGTTGTGCTTCTTTTTTTTTTTTTTTTTTAGTTTTTGTTTTGCTTGTTTTTAAAAAATGTCTTTGTCTTTATTTATTTTTTTAATGTTTCATTCAGAAAATATGAGGTCCCCATATACCTCCCACCCCTCTGAACCCATCCCTCCCATAACAACAATCTCCTCCAACATCATGGGACATTCATTGCACTTGGTGAATACATCTCTGAGCACTGTTGCACCACATGGTCAATGGTCCATCTTATAGATTACAGTCTCTCCCAGTCAACCCAGTTGGCCATGGGATGACATATGATGTCCAGTAAACTGTCCCTACAGTACCACCCAGGACAACTCCAAGTCCTGAAAATGCCCCCACATCTCATCTCTTCTTCCCACTCTCCACCCTTAGAAGTGACCATGGCCTCTTTCTCCATCTCAATGCTACATTTACTTCCATTACTACTCATAATAGTTCCAGAATAGAATATCAGTAAGTCCACTCTAATCCATACTCTTTTCCTCCATTCTGTGGACCCTAGGATGGTTATGTTAACTTCACTTCTATATTGAGAAGGTGCTTAGATTCCACTTGAATGATGGATGCAATTCTCCTGTTTGCAGTTGTAGGCACGCTTGTCTCCTTGGTGTGATGGATGACGTTCTTCACCTCCCTGTTAGCTGGCTGGGTTAAGTCCAATAAGCCAGAGGGTAGGAGCTGCAAGTCTGTTGAGGCTCAGGGCATGGCTATCACATGGACCATCAAGAGATTCAGGTCCCCTGAGTATACACTAAACTCCAGCACCAACCACAGGTCCAGTAAAAGTAACAGGAGAGGCTTGTGAACAAAGATCACATCTGAGTCCAACTTCATCACACTCAGGAACACAAACTCCAAAGTAGGGTCAACTGACATTGCATTGAGCTCCATCTGCCATGACCATAGAGCCTGTGGGTCTCTGTAGCACTCAGAAGATGTTGTGCTTCTTGATATGGAAATCTCTGTCCTTCAATAGGTTTGGGATATTTTCTACCATTATGTCTTCAAATATTCCTTCTGCCCCTTTTCCCTTCTCTTCTCCTTCTGGGACAACCATGACACATGTGTTTGCATGTCTCTTACTGTCATTTATTTCCCTGAGACGCTGTTCAAGTTTTCCCTTCTTTTCTTCATCTGTTCTTTTGTTTGTTCACTGTCAGAGGTCATTTATTCAAGCTCACCAATCCTTTCTTCTGCTTCCTCAAATCTGCTATTATATGACTCTAGTGTATTTTAAATTTCATTTATCATGTCTTTCATTCCAATAAGATCTGCTATTTTTCTATGTATACTTTCAAATTCTTCTTTGTTCTCATACAATGTCTACTTAATATCCTTAATCTCTTTAGCTATCTCAATGAATTTATTAAGGAGATTTTTTTAAACATCTATAATTAGTTGTTTCAACTCCTTTATGCCACCTGGAGGCATATCTTGCTCCTTATTCTGGGTCATATCTTCCTGTTTCTTAGCGTGGGTAGAAATTTTTTGTTGGTACCTCGATGTCTGGCTTCCTAGAATATTCATCCTGGGTGCAGTTTTGCTCTTTAGTTTACGGCTTTCTTGCCCTTTCTCCCTTGCTGGTTGTGTAGTAGGAGCCAAGGATGCAGTTGGTGTTCTGAGCTGTGGAGGCTCAATCTGCCTTCAGTGCCCCAGGGACTGATGAAATTTCTTCCAAATTTTTTCTTGCCAGGTGTTTGGACCAAGCTACATCTGTGTGTAATAATCCAAGTTGTGTAGTTCTAGACTGTGGTTGCCCAGATAGACTTATGAAGCTTCAAGTGCCTTTCTCCTCTTCCTGGAGCTGGGATGGAGCTACAGGTGTGGGGAGCAATCTATGCATTACAGGTCCAAGGTGACCGCAGTTGTCTCGTACATATCATGCTATTCTGTTAGTGCTAGCCAAATGCACCGTCATTTCCCTGGAAAGGCTGTTGCAGGGCCCAACAAGTTCTCCCTGCTAGATGTGGGGTTGAAGCTTAGGTTTGGGCTGAGGGCAACCTGGTTGAAAGATACCTGTTCCTTCAATCATGGCGATTTTCAGTGAGCCTGCTTGTCCTCATGCTGTGTTCATAGTCAAAATGGAGGTTATCAGTCACTTTTTGACTTGGACATTTTAAAACTTTAGCTACTTTTAGAGTTATACTATAGCCATCCAAATTCATTAATCAATAGCTGAAATCAGTGGTCAACCACCTCTTCCTCCCTGTTTTTTGGAAATGGAGATTCAAATTCCAGCCACAGGATAGCCCCTGAGGTGGCCTGTGTGGCCAAGCAGGATGATCACCAGCCTCCTTGGTGTGGCCTATATTTTCCTGGATAGGCTGGTGCATGCCTTTCCAGTTATGTCCCTGTCAGAGGTGGGGATGGGGTTTATGCTATAACTGCAATTTGGTCAGGATGGAAAGAAGCTGCTCCCTACCAGCACTGTGATGTTCAGTACATGCTGTTTCCCCTTGTGCCAGAGGTGGAGTTAAAATGGTGCTACTGGCCTCTTTCTGACCTGGACAGGTTCAAACTTTACCTCTTCTTAAGATTACAAGATAGCCTACCAGATTTACTGATCAGTATCTTAAGTTAGTACACAACCCTCTCTTCCTTCCCCCTTTTTGGGAAGTGGAGCTTCCAATTCCAGCCATGGAATCACTTCTTAGGCAGCAAGTGTAGTCAGTGGAAGATGGGCACTAGCCTCTGGGATGTGGAGTGCCCTACTCTTAAATCTTCTCTGCCAATGGGGAGTATCCTCCTTCCAGTCTTTCCACGATGTTGCAGGATGACTTACTTGTCTCTTGGAGTCACCAGACAGGTGCTTTATATAGCTCTGGGTGATTACTAACTGCCCTGTAGCACGAGCTGACTCTAGGAGCTCCTTACTCTGCCACCATCTTGCTGGTTCTATTTCTCCTTACTTATATACTTATATGTGGGAAGAAGTCATATATTGTGCATTCTCTAATAACACTAAGATGGAAAACAGTAATTGCATTTAGCAATTTATTTACAGTTGCTAGAGTCACACAATTTGGACATAACATGTAGAAATTTTTCTGATATGCGTCTTTGAGTCTAAAATATTTCAGACTGAATCCTCTGCCATGATGGCAGCAGTAGATGTCTTCAACCTCCAATATCTCATGACTGGCATCCAGCATTGATATTGCCATCAGGAGTGTCCACCCTCCATCTGTGGTAGGAGTGGGATCATGTCTTTCTCTTTTTTTGATGTCCCAGACTGTGTTAATGCCATCGAACTTCTGACACATTTCCTATGCTTCCCCAGCTTGTGATCAGATCTGTAAGCCACACGATATTCATTTTGTACATTCATGTGAATTAGCTTAAACCCATACCATTTCTTTTTCCCCCCAAATTCTACTCAATTTATTCATTTCTTAAAAGATATTACATTCAAAAAGTATGAGGTCCCCATTCACCCCCACCACCCCCACCCCACCACTCCCCCCACAATAACACTCTCCCCCATCATCACGTCACATCCATTGCGTCTGGTGAGTACGTCTCCGGGCATCACTGCACCCCATATCCCGTGTTCCACACCATAGCCCACACTCTCCCACGTTCCATCCAGTGGGCCATGGGAGGACATACAACATCTGGCAATTGTCCCTGGAGAACCACCCAGGACAAATCCAAGTCCTGAGAAGGCCTCCACATCTCATCTCTTCCTCCCATTCCATGCACCCAGCAACCACCATGGCCACTTTTTCCACACCAATGCCACATTTTCTCGATTATTAACCACAATAGTTCATGAATAGGATATCATTAAGCCCACTCTGATCCTTACTGTATTCCTACTTCCTGTGGTCCTTGGCTTGGTTGTGTCCATTCCACATCTATGTCAAGAGGGGGCTTAGATTCCACATGGATATTGGATGCAATCCTCCTGCTTTCAGTTGTAGGCACTCTAGGCTCCATGGTGTGGGGGTTGACATTCTTCAACTCCATGTTAGCTGAGTGGGGTAAGTCCAATAAATCAGAGTGTAGGAGCTGAAGTCTGTTGAGGCTCAGGGCCTGGCTATCATATTGTCAGTCCAGAGATTCAAATCCCCTAGATATATCTTAAATCCCAGCACCAACTACAATTCCAGTAAAGTAGCATGAAAGGCTTGTGAAAAGAGATCCCATCTGAGTCCAGCTCCATCATTCAGAAACACCAGCTCCATAGAAGGGCCAACTGGCATGGCAGTGAACCCCATCTGCCATGACCATAGAACCTGTGGGTCTCTTTAGGCCTCAAAAGGACCAATATCTGGGGTTGTATCTACTTTATCTGTCTCTGAGACTCTGCTCAGGTGTGCATAAGGACAATCCTTCTGACAACCTCCAGACTCTTTTTTAGAAACCCATAGCCATATGAACTCATTTATCTTTTCCATTTCCCCCTTACTTTAGGTCAAACAGCATTTTTAACTCCTGTTATTATATGTAGACAGGGAGATTCTGCTGGGTCCACATTGAACCTTTAGTTTAAGGTCATTTTCTAGTTACGTCATCAGCTGGTACTTGGTAGTGATCTCTTGGTGCCAGGGAGGCTCATCCCCGGGTGTCATGTCCCACGCTGGGGGGAATGCATTGCATTTACATGCTGAGTTTGGCTTCGAGACTGGCCACATTTGAGTAACATGAAGGCTGTCAGGAGGAAACTCCTAGGCACAGTGCTGCTCTAGGCCTTGTTCTTATTTCAGGCATATAGGCTCACAAGCATAGTCATTAGTATCAGGGGTTCACTGTTGGACCCTCATTCCTTCCTGGTCCTTACCATTGCACCTGGAGGACTGACACTGCTCCCCTAGGGACCACGACAGAGGACCCCTGGCCAGGAACCCAGTACCCCCCCAGCTGTTATTTTTAATTGTTTCCACTATGAGTACATCGAAACATTTCCATGCACCCTGGACACATGCCCTGTATAACTCCCTGTCAATCATATATCACTTGTCAAAAACATCCTATACCAGTATTCCTCCGCTGCCATTGTTTAACCACTCTGTGATCCAAAACTTCCTGAAAAGTGAAGCTCAATATAATGTCAGGATCCCTTACTAGTAAAATGGAATATAGGGATGGGTTTAAAGGTTAGATATACAATACTTATTGATTTGGAAAAATTCTACATCCTAACTTTTTCTTTTCTTTTTTCCTAATTATTGAGTTTCTCTTCATAAGAGTCTTAGATCACAATAATTCATATATACAATATACAATATTCCCACACATCCACCATAAAACCTTTTCCCTTCCACAGTGATATTCTTCTAACTTATTCATATCATATTTACTGAAACTGATGTACAGACTCTGAGACAATAGCTTTCCAACAAGGTGACATCTGTGCTTACATTGTGGTCCATACTTTAGGATATACAGTTTTCTAAATTTTTAGTTATCCTATGTTTTACATTATGGTTTACATTATTAGTCTGTCGTCCCCTATATGTTTTTGGTGTAATATTGCATGCTTTATGTCCATTCTTGTGTACGCTCGTGAAACTCCTCTCTTACCCCCACATTTACCTTGGTTCCATCCATTCAACATCCATTTTCCCCTACCCTTGGGGCCCACAGCTACAGCCAATCTCCATTTCCTGAGGAGCCACATCCAGAGATACTTGCAACAGTGTTCAGGGCATGACTTGCTCAACTGCCCTAATGTCCTGGGAGCCATCCTTTTTCTCGAGAGATACAGTTCCCTCTTTTTTGATGGCATTAGTCCTCCCCAGGATTAGGTCCACCCCCACTCTCACTACTTGGGTCTCTATCCAGTGGTACAACCCACCCTGCAAAATGAGCATTCAGACATTCCCCAGGAGTCTGTCTTGTGTCAGACCATCCCCTCTGAGCATCCTAAACAGGTAACCCTCTTAATTATATTTTGATACGGTTTTCTCAACATTTTACTCTCAACCAACACCTGACACTCTCCTATATTTGTATGTTGCCCCTCCCTCCCCCCAATTTTTTGGGCACTATTACCCATCCTCCCATCTTCAGCCCCCCTCAAACCCGCAAAGCCCCACCCAAAGGCAACCCCTTGCCCCCATTTTATCTCTTCTTTGTGCTAATACTTACCACAAGCTCATCATAGATTTCACCCCTGCAGATGTCGGCTCACATCATTCCTCCACCCCCCAATTTTCTGTAAGCCTATCTTCCAGTCTCTAGCTCTCTGAGGCAGCTTGCTTATTTCATATAATTGAGGTCATGTAGTATTTGTCCTTCAATGCCTGGGATGCTTCACTCAGCATAAGGTTCTCAAGATTCATCCATGTTATCTCGTGTGTTTGTAGTGTATTTGTTCTTACAGCCGAGTAGTATTCCATTGTGTGTATATACCACATTTTATTGATCCACTCATCTGTTGATGGGCATTTGGGTTGATTCCAACTTTTGGCGATAGTGAACAATGCTGCTATGAACATTGGTATGCATACCTCGGTTTGTGTCCTTGTTTTCAGTTCTGCTGGGTATATACCAAGCAGTGGTCTTGCTGGGTCATATGGCAAATCTATGGTTAGTTTTTTGAGAAACTGCGAAACTGTCCTCCAGAATGATTGGATCCTTCTGCATTCCCACCAGCAGTGGATGAGTGTTCCCATTCCTTCACATCCAGCATTTGTATTCTTCTGTTTTTTTCATAGCTTCCAATCTTATGGGAGTAATATGGTATCTCATTGTCATTTTGACTTGCATTTCCCTGATAGCTAGAGATTGGAGCATTTTTTCATGTGCTTTTTGGCCATTTGTATTTCACCTTTGGAGAAGTGTTTGTTTAAATCTTTTTCCCATTTTTTAAATGGTTGTTCATCTTTTTGTTTTCAAGATATATGAGTTCTTTATATATGCAAGTTATAAGTCTCTTATCAGATATATGGTTGCCAAATATTTTCTCCCATTGTGTGGGCTCCCTTTTTACTTTCTTGACAAACTCCTTTGAGGTGCAGAAGGCTTTAATTTTGAGGAAGTCCCATTTATCTATTAGTTCTTTTGCTGCTCGTGCTTTTGGTGTGATATTCATGAAGCCATTTCCTATTACAAGGTCCTGTAGATGTTTTCCTACAATGCTTTCCAAGGTCTTTATGGTCTTGGCTCTTATATTTAGGTCTTTGATCCATCTTGAGTTGATCTTTGTATAAGGTGTGAGATGGTAATACTCTTTCATTCTTTTACATATGAATATCCAGTTCTCCAGGCACCATTTGTTGAATAGGCCATCCTCTCCCAGTTGAGAGGGTTTGGTGGCTTTATCGAATATTATATGGCTATATATATGAGGTTCTATATCAGAACTCTCAATTCAATTCCATTGGTCTGTGTGTCTCTCCTTATGCCAATACCATGCTTTTTTCACTACTGTAGCTTTGTAGTATGTTTTGAAGTCAGGTAGTGTGATTCCTCCAATTTTGTTTTTCTTTTTCAATATGTCTTTGGCTATTTGCGGCCTCTTTCCTTTCCAAATAAATTTCATGGTTAGTTTTTCTAGTTCCTTAAAGAAGGCTGTGTTGATTTTTATTGGGATTGCATTGAATGTGTAGATTGGTTTTGGTGGGATAGACATCTCAATAATATTTAGTCTTCCTATCCATGAGCAAGGAATATTCTTCCATTTATTTAGGTCTTCTTTGATTTCCTTGAACAGTCTTGTATAGTTCTCAGTGTATAAGTTTTTTACATCTTTAGTTTAATTTATTCCTAAATATATGATTTTTTTATTTACTATTGTGAATGATATTTGTTTCTTGATTTCCTCCTGATCTTACTCATTATTGGTGTACAGAAATGCTACTGATTTTTGCGCATTGATCTTATAACCTGCGACTTTACTAAACTCATTTATGAGTTCTAGAAGCTTTGTTGTAGATCTCTCAGGGTTTTCTATGTATAGGATCATGTCATCTGCAAATAATGAAATTTTAACTTCTTCTTTTCCAATTTGAATGCCTTTTATATCTGTTTCTTGCCTCAGTGCTCAAGCAAGTACTTCTAAGACAATGTTAAATAGAAGGGGAGACAGTGGGCATCCTTGTCTTTTTCCTGACTTTAGAGGAAAGGATTTTACGATTTCTCCACTGTAAACAATGTTGGCTGTAGGTTTTTCATATATACTTTTTATCATGTTCAAAAAATTTCCTTGTATTCCGATCTTTTGGGATGTTTTTATCAAGAAAGCGTGCTGTATTTTGTCAAATGCTTTTTCTGCATCTATAGATATAATCATGTGATTTTTTTTCCCTTCAGTCTGTTTATATGTGTATTACATTGATTGATTTTCTTATGTTGAACCATCCTTGCATACCTGGAATGAATCCCACTTGGTCGTGGTATATAATTCATTTAATGTGTTGTTAAATACGATTAGCAAGTATTTTGTTAAGTATTTTTGCGTCTAGGTTCATTCGAGAAATTGGTCTGTAATTTTCCTTTCTTGTGGTGTCTTTGTTTGGCTTTGGTACTAGGGTAATGTTGGCATCATAGAAGGAGTTTGGCAATGTTCCTTCTGTTTCGATTTTTTGGAATAGTTTCAGCAGGATAGGTGTTAGTTCTTTCTGGAATGTTTTGTAGAATTCACCTGTGAAGCCGTCTGGCCCTGGGCTCTTCTTAGTTGGGAGGTTTTTAATGACGGATTCTATCTCTTTCCTTGTGATTCGTTTGTTGAGATCATCAATTTCTTTTTTCGTCAATATGGGCTGCTTATGTGTTTCTAGGAATTTTTCCATTTCCTCTGAATTGTCATTTTTGTTGGAATATAGTTTTTCAAAGTATCCTCTTATGATAGTCTTTATTTCTGTGGGGTCAGTGGTGATATCTCCTTTCTCATTTCTTATTTTGTGTATTTGCATCTTCTCTCTTTTTTTCTTTGTTAGTCTCACTAAAGGTTTGTCAACTTTGTTGATCCTCTCAAAACCCAGCTCTTGGTCTTGTTTATCTTTTCAAGTGCTTTCTTATTTTCTATTTCATTTAGTTCTGCTCTTATCTTTGTTATTTCCTTCCTTCTTCTTCCTGTTGGATTACTTTGTCATTTTTTTTCTAATTCCTCCAAATGAGCAGTTAGTTCTTCAATTTTTGCTCTTTCTTCTTTTTTGATGTATGAATTTATGGCTATAAATTTCCCTCTCAGTACTGCTTTTGCTGCATCCCATAAATTTTGGTATGTTGTGTTATCATTATCATTTGTTTCAAAGTAGTTGTTGATTTCTTTTGAGATTTCCTCTTTGACCCACTGTTTTTCTAAGAGTGTGCTGTTCAATTTCCAAATCATGGTGTGAAATCTGGGCCTCTGACCCTTGCAAATTTCCAGCTTCACTCCACTGTCGTCAGAGATATTATTTTGTATGATTTTGATCTTTCTGAATTCATTAAGCCTTTCTTTGTGGCCTAGCATATGGTCTATCTTGAAGAATGATCCATGTGTGTTTGAGAAAAATGTATATCCTGCTTGTTTGGGTGTAATGATCTATATATGTCTATTAGATCCAGCTCCTCTAATATACTGTTTAAATGTTTTGTTTCTTTAGTGATTCTCTTTTGAGATGTTCTGTCCAGAGTTGATAGTGGTGTACTAAAATCCCCCACTATAATTGTAGATGCATCTATTCTTTCACTTAGTTTTTCCAGCATTTGCCTCACATATTTAGAGGCGACCTTGTTAGGAGCATAAATATTTATGATTGTTCAATCTTCTTGACAGATTGTCCCTTTCACTAAAATGTGGTATCCTTCTTTGTCTCTCACAATTGTTTCTCATTTAAAGTCTATTTTGTCTGATATTTATATAGCTACTTCTGCCTTTTTTTGGTTATTGTTTGCTTGTATGATTGTTCTCCAACCATTCACTTTCAACCTCCATGAGTCTGTGGATCTAACATGTGTCTCTTTTAGACAACATAGAGATGGGTCATATTTCCTTATCCAATGTCCCAGTTTGAATCTTTTGATAGGAGATTTTAATCCGTTGCCATTCAGTGTTATTACTTTCAAGGAATTATTTGTGTTAGCCATATTTTGATTGGACTTTAGTTTGTCATATTTTGTTTGCTTTCCCCCCCCTTCTCTTTTTGTCTTTTTTGTTGCTCTTACACTCTCCTCCAACTCTGCCTATCCTGTTTTTTCCTTTGCTCCTGCAGAACTCCCTTTAGAATTTCTTGAACGGGAGGTTTCTTGTTGGCATATTCTTTCAGTTTCTGTTTATCTGTGAATATTTTGAACTCTCCATCATTTTTGAATGCTAGTTTGCTGGATAGAGTATTCTAGGTTGGAAATTTTTTTCCTTTACTACCTTGACTATATCATACCACTGCCTTCTTGCCTCCATGGTTTCAGATGAGAAATCAGCACTTAATCTTATGGAGTTTCCCTTGTATGTGATGGTTTTCCTTTCTCTTGCTGCTTTTAGAATTTCCCCTTTCTCTTGAGGGTTGGATAATTTGACAAGTATATGTCTAGGGGTGGGCCTGTTGGAGTTTATGATGATTAGGATGGACTGTGCTTCTTGGATATGTACTTCTGTCCCTTTCAGTAGATTTGGGAAGTTTTCAGCAATTATTTCCTACAACACTCCTTCTGACCCCTTTCCCTTCTCCTCTCCTTCTGGGATGCCTATAATACGTATGTTTGAGCATTTTGCATTATCATTCAGGTCCCTAAGTCCCAGCTGGATTTTTTCTATCTTTTTATCGACCAATTCTACTATCTGTTTGATTTCCAATGTACTGTCTTCCACATCACTATTTCTCTTCTCTGCCTCTTCTAGTCTGCTGATATTTGCTGCAAGTGTATTTTTGATTTCTTGAACTGTGGTGTTCATTGCCATCATATCTGTTATCTTTTTGCGTATGTCTGCAATTTCCCCTCCAAGTGTTGTCTTCATGTTGTTAACCTCTTCCTTTACTTCATTAAATTTGTCAGTGATAAATGTTCTGAGATCTTTCATTACTTGTGTGACGTTCTACTCCCCTTCCTGAATTTTAGTTTGTTCATTGGATTCAGCCATGTTTTCCTGATTACTGGTTTGTTTTGTAGATTTTTGTTGCTGTCTGGTCATCATTTTATCTTGACAGGTTCAATCAGATCCTTAGCTTCTTTGTCTAGTCTTGGGGATTAATTAGCTGTTGTTTTTGCGTAAGTGTTGTATCTTCTCTTTGTCACTTTGTTCTTCTTATTCTAATTTCTTATTGCTGGTTAATTTCACTTTAAAGGAAAGTATTAGGGCCAGGGAAAGGCAATTGTGTAAGCAAGGAAAAAGTGTAAAGTAGTATTGGTAATAAATGTTAACAGAGCAACAATATGAGATCTGGGAGGAGGGATATTAGATTTGTGTACATTGTGTAGAGTTATAGCAGTAGGTAGAGTACCTATAATGAGGTAGTCGACTGAATATGGGAGGAATATGGTATGAATTATAAAGCTAGTATTTTCGTGAGAGAGGGAAAGAGAAAAGAAAGGCTATAGTTGAAGAAGGTCAACCACCACACCATGAAGCCTAGAGTGTCTACAACTGAAAGCAGGAGGAGTGCATCCAGTATCCATGTGGAATCTAAGCCCCCACTTGACATAGATGTGCAATGGACACAACCAATCCAATGTCCACAGAGAATGTGGAATGGGTGTGGGAAGGGTAGCCATAGTGGCTGCTGGGTTTGGGGAATGGGAGGAAGAAATGAGATGTGGAGGCGTTTTCAGGACAAGGAGATGTCCTGGGTGGTGCTTCATGGACAATTACTGGACATTGTAGATCCCCCCCGGGCCCACTGGATGAAACGTGGGAGAGTGTGGGCTATGATATGGACCATTGACTAGGGGTGCAGTGATACTCAGAGATGTACTTACCAGGTGCAATGGATGTGTCACGATGATGGGAAAGAGTGTTGCTGTGGGGGGAGTGGGGGGTGGGGGTGGTGGGGTTGAATGGGACCTCATATTTTTTTAATGTAATTTTTAAAAATAAATAAATAATTTTAAAAAAATAGGGAGTATAAAGTCAAAAAAAAGTGGATAACAGACAGAAAACAAAACAAAGGTATTAGAAATTAAGAGTTAGACACTTTGTTGATCAAAGAAAGGGAGGTGGAATATAGGAGAGACAGTAGATGATGGAGGATATCAAGATGTAGGGGAAAGGGGATAGTGTAGGTAGCCAAAATCAATTCACATAGAAATGAGGCAGCAGAGGATGAAACAGCCTGGTCCCGGAGAACCTCCAATGCTGCCCAGCTGCTTCTTTGCAGGAGAGACCATCAGGTAAGCTCACTCAGCCACCATCTTGCCCCACCCTCCACAAAACCTTTTTAGGCAGCAATAAAAAAAGAAAAAGGAGAATAGTTGTTTTTAAAAGTTGAGATAAATAGTTTCAACTGGTCCATGGACAGCACAAAGATTTGTCTCTTGGGCATACACCTATCAGCTCTAATATTAACTCTAAGTTCAAATAGAAGGGATAGTAGACCCATGTGTAGGGAAACTGCAACTGAGTCCATATCTGTCACACTAAGAAGTATACATTCCAAACTTTTAAAAATCATTATATGACTTCAGTGAAGGAGATGATAGAAAAGCTAGTTTCTCAACTGCACTGAAATGTTAGTGGCTTCCACTCTATTTGCATCTTTGGGGTGTTATTGGTTGTAAAACGACTCAGAATTACCTGCTAAAATGAAAAATTAATTCTAACTCTTGTTCCAGGGATTCTCATAGTACATAACCTAAGCTTCAAACTTTTCATTGAATTAATGTTCCCCTTGGATCAGCCCCATTCTGCTTTCACACTCTGTTTCATTAGTCTTTCTTAAATACCCAGGACCATCTTTTCCCAAGTCCTCTTCATGTTCTGAAGTGCTCTTCCCTGGGCTTTAAAGGACAGCCCCCTCCTCCTTTCATGCATTAGGCCAACTGTCCCCTACTTGAAGACAATATTTCCTTACTCCACGTTTAGGTGGACCCCTCTGGGCAGTTACACTGCATGAGACATCCTTTTTTATCATCCTGTCATCCAGGAAAACTTTAAATTTTTTAATGTGTGTAAGAATGGGAAGGGAATTATACTGCACGGATGCAGGAAACCTATCAATTAAATAGTAGACATTCAAGCAAAATAAGCAAACTTAAGAATGTATATTAAATGCAACTTCATGGAAGAGGAGAAAAAAGACATGAATGTAAAGAGCAAAACTGAATTATTAATATTTGTAAACATAGATACTTGGTGTTCTAAGAACAGGGTGGATTGTAGATGAGAAGGAATGCCTTCCCTGATGATGTGGGCATCTGCAGTACTACTATTCCTCAATGCTGGGAGGGCACCCTCTCCTAAGGTAAAGTTCTCATAGGAGACAAACTACAGAAAATGAACTTATTAATTAGAATTAGAACAATACATGCCTTAGGACATTCCCTGTCAAGGAAAACCTCTTAGGAACTTTTGAAAAAGTCTGCAGGAAAAGTTATACTTATGAGAATCAAAGCATTTTTTACCCATACAATTGTTAAAGTGTCCTAAATTTTCTCTTAGCTCTGACTGTTCATGCAGAGGGTTGATCCTGAAACGGACCAGGTTCACATGGCCCTACCTTTCCTGAGAAGCAGCTTAGCTCAGAGGAGGAAATCTCAAAGAAGCAGGTTAGTAGTGGCTGCAGAAATGTTACTTGTTTGTTGTGTAACCTCCCAGTAAACGAATCATTCTACTTGTTCATAATTTAATGTCCTATGCCTAGAAGTGTTCATGATATTGTCATTGCATAATTCTAAAATATCATTAGTTTTGGGTAGGAATAAATGAAGAAATGCTCTATCAGACCTTGGGAGCGGAAGCCATTTTAGTTATGACCACTAGGTGGAGGTGTTACACTTCAGGACTCCAAATCACTAGTGATTTTAGAAAGTGGTTGACTTAAATGATAGTCCTCTCCCTGGTTGTTGTTATGGGGGGAGGAGTGGAGTGAGGGAGGTGTGGGGTATATGAGGACCTCATTTTTTAAAAATATAACATTAAAAAAATAAAGACAAAAAAAAATGATAATCCTAAGGGTAACTTGTAAGTATTTGGTGACTTATTTCTGGGAGTAATACTGTACTAAGGGCAATACAGAGGACTAGTTTGGGATATATTAAGTGAGGTTCCTTTGGGATGTTGAAGAGGAGCTTCAAATATCTGTTTAAAATTAAGAATAGACTGAGATAGATACACAACACGTGCACTACCGTTTAATCTATCCAATGATATGAATGTATTCCACCTAGGTTTTGGCATCCTATTTATAACATTTAATTAAGTTATGATGTTACACTTACAGATGCATTTATTTTCTTACAAATTTCTTTTCTTTTCAAGATGAGTGCAGGTGATTTGAAAGAGTATAATTGTTGATAAAATATTTCATTTTCTGAATTGTGCTAAATACAGTTGAAAATTTTGGTTGTAAAGTTGATTTCTCGTCTTTTGCTGGAGTGTAGTTACATTTCCTGTGGTCATGATATTTTTATCCTCTTCCATTATTTATCTTTACAACTCACTGCACAGGAACGTTTGACTTTATATTCTCTATTCATTTGCATAGACTCCTCTGGGACTTGGTTGTCTGCTCAGAGCTCTATTAATGCAGGTTCCATGGAGATGAGGCCTTAGTGCATCAGATGAGTAAGCAAGATGATGTCACATTCCCAACTGCTCATCCTGCTGGTGCTTTGGGCCTCAGGTGAGAGGTTTAGAAGAGTATTATCTTTATAAACCTGGAGAATTGTTTTAACATGCAGAATGAGCAAACCATTTCATCCAAAGCAGACCTGAATATACATAATAAATAAGAAAACCTATCTTTAGATATATATTTTATACATTTGTGACTTAATGCATGATCAATGCTCTTTTCTGGTTGCAGGTGCCAGTGGGGACATCGTGATGACACAGTCTCCAGGCTCTGTGGCTGCATCTTCAGGCGAGACTGTCACTCTCAAGTGCAAGTCCAGTCAGAGTGTTGGCAGCTACTTAAACTGGTACCACCAGAAACCAGGACAGGCTCCTAAACTGCTCATCTATTATGCATCCAACTGGGCCGCTGGTGTCCCTGATCGATTCAGTGGCAGTGGGTCTGGGACAGATTTCACTGTGACCATCAGCAGATTCCAGCCTGAGGATCTGGGAGAGTATTACTGTCAGCAGGATAACAGCAGACCTCCCACAATGCTTCAACCTTGAACACAAACCTCCTCTCCAGGGCTGCTGGGCAGTGAGTCTTGCAGCACCAGCTGCTTCCTCTTCAAATAGACATGAATATGTTTGCTTTCTCCATCAGACTGAATAAACACATCTTTTAGGGGATGTTACCATTGAAATTTCTTTTTCTCTTAGCCAGATCTAGTAACAGGGTGTATTGACCCTCTAGCCTGGGGTCTATTAACCTTCACAAACTGGTGGATTGAATCTCTCTTCATTGTACCTCCTTAATGTTTAAAAATTTATCATTTTCTTTCTTTCCTTATCCCTTCAATCTTCTTCCTTCTCCACCATCTTCCTCCAACTCTGGTGCTTCCCAAGATTAAATCCTTGATCCTTCGTAAGCAAAACTTCCCCTGTGGAAGGTCATTATCCTCCTTTACGCTTTCCTTCCCTGTACACTTTGCCATCCAAGCCTTTCTTTAAAGTGTCACAAAAGATGACTTGATTTGCTACAGTAGCTTCTTTTTTAATTTAAATAACTATTTTCATTTCTTATTACCATAAAATAGTAATAGTGTGTTCCTTAATATTCTATACTCATTGAAGAATTCTTAGATTATAAGGGATGATGTTCAGCCAATGACATATGTTGATTGCAGTTTGGGTATAAAATTTTCCAGTGAGCTTCATATTCTGCGATGTCACCCTATTTCTATATTCTCTTTTAAAATGGTTGAACCATAAAACTTGCCAAAAATTGAATGTTTTCCATATTGTTATATGGTCTGTGTTTACTTCATCTTGTTCCCATATATTTGAAATGACACATATATAATTTTAGTCTTTATAACATTACTTAATGTTGTATGTTCCATCAATTTAAAAAAGAAAATGCAAATAGAATATATGTATTTTTGATGGTGTGAAGCAGTATGGACCTCAGTAAAGGAGAGTCTTAAGGGGAATCTATTCTGTGGATATAGCCTATTGTAGGTGGAAATCTTTGAGTAGGTTACTTAAGTTCATGCCTGGATCACTGTGGGTCTCAGTCCCTTTACTTGAGTCATTTATTAGAGAATGAGATTCAAAGAAGGAGAAAGCCATGGCAGCAAGAATCTGAAGCAGTGAAATGTGTAAGTTACAGAAGTAATAAGCAGATGCCACCATGTGTCTTGCCATGTGACAGAGGATTCTAGCATCAGTGGCAGCTGGTCTTTGGGAAGAAAGCATTGCCTGATCATGCCTTGATTTAGACATTTTTCTCAGCCTCAAAATTGTAAGCTTGTAAATTAATAAATACCTCTTGTGGAAGCCAACCCATTTCAGCCTTGCTAACTAGAACAGTCTCTATCCAAATAGTTATAGAATAAATGAAAGTCTGCCTCCTTTTGTAAGGCCCTTTTTCTTTTCTCCATCTCTTTCAACTGTTCTCATTTTTTCATGGCAACTGTCTAATTCTTCAACTTTAACCTTCTAGAAATGTGTGACAACTTTCTTTCTGAACTCTTTGACCAATTGTCAACTTTTTCTCTTACCATCCTTTGGCACTGAAGAAATTCATGATTCTTAAATCTGCTGTAACCTGCACACTTTGGATAAACTTTATTCATTTATTTATTCATTTATTTTTAAAATTTATTTTGCTCCTCTCACCCCCCTCCCTTGTCTGCTCTCTGCATCCATTTGCTGTGTATTCTTCTGTGTCTGCTTGTATTCTTATCAGTGGCACCAGGAATCTGTCTCTTTTTGTTGCATCATCTTGCTGCATCAGCTCTCTGTGTGTGCATTGCCACTCCTGGGCAGGCTGTGCTGTTTTTGCATGGGTGGCTCTCTTTTCAGGAAGCACTCCTTGTGCATTGGGCTCCCCTACATGGTGGACAACCCTGCGTGGCTTGACGCTCCTTGTGCCCATCAGCACTGCACATGGGCCAGCTCACCCCATTGGCCATTTGATGCCTGCACCTCCTAAGTGGTAGGCAGGTACTCTGTCAGTTGAGCCACGTCTCCATCACTGGATAAACTGTAATTAACACATTATTCTCAGTGTGCTAGTGGAAAAACTCTGGATATTCTAGTATTATTTCTGAAATTTCATCCTAAGTTGGTGGATGAAATTTAGTTTCACCAAATGTCTCATAAAACCAGAGGCGAACACACCAAACTCTCTGACATACATAACTGCTCTTACTCTTAGTAATAAGAGGTATTTTATTCATTTAATCCACATCATGCATTCAATCAAGAAACATTTATTAAGTGGTTCCTCTCTCAGTTGCAAAGATCCCTCCTATCATTGTAGTTGATGAGAAAAAAACACATCTGAAAAATATACACTAGGCCATTTTTTAGTGCTAGGTTAAAAAATAAATCTGGTCTGGGGAGGAGACTGTGGCTTAGAATGAATAACAATTTAAAAAATGAAAATATATCAGTTCACCAATGTCATGTAAGATAGCATGCCCAAAACCAGTATCATAAAGTGTTAGCTGGTGAGTTTTTGGTGAGCGGTGCAGTCTGTTCATATGGGGGCCTGGCTGACTCATCTGGGCCTACTCTTGGTGTCTAGTTATCTGGCAGGTCCCCTGAGGTCTGTGTGTTCTAGGCTCAATTGTCTTCGATCTCCTTCACATGCTTCTTAGCTGGCCATCAACCTGACTTTGGGTTGACTGCACCACATGTCTTTTACCACCTGGCAGACTAATTCTAGATTCTTCTGACGCCTATTTCATGCTCCAAAAGATGAAATGAAAGCCCATTTCAAAGTGTTTTATTCCCTGATGGACAACTACCTCTTCTCTTTGCCTCCTTTATTTAAACTTTCCTATTTTGACTCCTTCCCCTTCTCCTTCCCTTCCTCTGGTCCCTGCTATTGTCCTCCAAATATGATATAAAGTTATAATCCTGACAAGCACAGGTTCAGAATCTCCTCTGAAGGTCTTGTCTGTCACTCTCCCTCCTTACCTACTGGATCCTCTGTTGGGGCAGGTCCTTCTGCTCAGCATCTCCTGATTGTATTTTACAGGCCTAGCTCAATGTCTTTATCCTTTATTCCTTCTCATTTGAAAATAAAGAAAATAAAGAAAATTATCTCTTTCTGTCATTCTTTCCCTATTAATGGACATTCCCCTTTATTCTAATCCTAATTATAAGGACGTGCAAATTTCTCTATGACCCTTTCCCTTCAAGTATCAATTTAGTTATTTTTTTTGTACATCTTTGACACTTTCTGCCCATGTGTCCTCAATTAAATTACTTAACCTCTCAGTGTCAAGGGTGTCTCATATATAAAGTGTATATTATATTTGTCCCTGTTTTGTGAGGATGTCATGAGGCAAAATGAGTCAACACACTCAACACACAGTTTGGCTATTAGCCAAAACTGATACAAAGAAAACCCTTGTTTCCAATGATAAATAATCTTTACATATCTCTTTTTAAAATCTCACAATTATTCATCAATTATTAATGATTAAATTAGCTTTCTGTGGCCACTTCAACAAATTGAAAAGAAACTTGATAACTCACAATAATAGAATTCAAATCACTCACAGTTTTGGGAGCCAGTAAATTGAAATCAGTATCTCAAGGCTGGAATTAAAGATTTTAAAGACCACACTTCTGGAAGCTCTTCAGGAGCATATATTCCGTGACTCTACCAGCCCATGGAGGCTGCCAGAATTTTTTGTTTTGGGACTTCATTACTCCAGCTTTCAAGTCCAGCATCTTCAAATTACTCTATGCTCTTTTCTCTCTTGCACTTTTATGGTTGTCTGTCAAATTATCCTGCATCCCTTTTATAGGAATACATGTGATTGCATTTATGCCTAACCTGAAATCCCAGGATAATCTCTCCATCTCAGATTAAATAAAGTATGATGAATGTTTCATATGAGGTAGAATGCATGGGCACCAGGATTTAAAACAAGGTATTTTCAGGTGGGTATTCAGTGTATAGTGTATTTCTTTCAACTCCAATGATGCCCATTTATCCCACATGCAAAATACCTTGTCCTCATCCCAACATGCCCAAATATGTAAACAAATTATAGCCTCAACTCACTTCCCAAAACTCATCTGAACATCATCTCCCAAACAGTCACAAGTCACCATCTAAATCATCTAAATTAGGTAAATTATGTATTTATTACATTCTCAGTAGGCTCCATTCCGAGATAAATTCATTTCTCTCTGTAGACCAGTAACAAGAAAAGAATTTTACTGATTTTAAAATACCCTGGTGGCGCAGTCATAGTATAAATGTTGCAGACATCCTAATTCCAAAAGGGAGAGGATGAAAGGAAGAAAGGAAGCACAGCTTCCAAGCAACTTTGAAATCTTGAAGTTCTGTTAGATTCATTGCCTGGAGTCATCTCTATGGCCTATGGATTGTCCTTGGTGACACATCTCTCCCCTCTGGACCTCAGGCTTTGGTTTTTGTACACAGGTTTCTGGCCTCTGAGACCATGTTTGTTATAACTCTCCCTGCAAAGGCAGCCTCTGTTTTATCTGGTAGATAGAATTATATACACATTCTTAATCATTGTCAGTATTCTTGTCTGTGTGGGCACATTGTAGCTAGGACCTTGAATATGTTTTTTGAGGTAAGGTGTGGCCCATCTAATTGAAAGGAGCCTTTATCCAGATCATTGGATTCTGTTGTAAGCATGATACATTCATTCAAAGACATAGACGCCACAGGGAGGAGCCAGAACATAGAAGTCAACAGAACCAGAAGAGAAAGGAGAGGACATTACTATGAAAGCAAGGCAGGGATAGTAGCCAAGGAACCTCAAGGATCTCTGGTAGCCAGCACTGGAATGTTATAGAGTTTGGGGAGAAAGCATTGCCTTGCTGCTTTCTCAGTAGTGGCTTCTCCTAACCTAAAAACTGTGAGCCTATAAATTCCCAGTGTTCAAACCATCCCATTCTGTACTACCTAAGATAGCTGCCTGGCAAAGTAAGGTATCACAATTTGTTTTTCTTCAAAGGGGTTTTGAAAGTTCATAGTTTTATCAGTTTATAGAATTTTGTAATTCCACAGCCTTCTTATCTTGTCCTCTTATTGTTCCACTCAGCTCAGTTGGTAGTATTTTTGATAATATAATGTTCTCAAAAATCTTCTGTTTTGTGAACAAAGATCACATCTGAGTCCAGCTCCATCACACAGAAACACAAACTCCAATGTAGGGCCAACTGATATGTCACTGAACTCCATCTGCCATGACCATAGGACCTGAGGGTCTCTTGAGCCTTCAGAAGAACCAATACCTGAGGTTTTTATCTACTTTATCTGTCTCTGGGACTCTGCAGAGGTGTGCATAAAGGCGACCCCTCTGATAACCTCCCAGCTCTTTTTGGAGACTCACAGCCATATGAACTCACTTGTCCTTTCCATTTCCCCCTTTTGCCCAAAGTCAAAAAGCAGTTTTCAACACTTGGTATTACATCTAGCCTGAGATATTCTGCAAGTCTGAGTTGACCCCTTTAATCAAGTTCTTTTTCTAGTTACATCATCAGCTGGTGTTTGGTAGTAATCCCTCGGTGCCAGGGAGGCTCATCCCCAGGAGTCATGTTTCATGTTGGCAGGAAGGCAATGCATCTACATGCTGAGTTTGGCTTAGAGAGTGACCATATTTGAGCAAAATGGAGGCTCTCAGGGCATAACTCTTAAGCACCATGCATCTCTAGGCATAGTTCATATTTCAGGCACACAGGCTCATAATTGGAGTCATCAGTATCAAGGTTCATTGTTGGACTATCCATCTTTGTTGGTCTTGGACATTGCACTTGCGGGATTGTTGCTGTTGCATTGGTGAATGTGATAGAGCTCCCCTGGCCAGGAACTCAGCACTCTCACAGCTTTCATTTCCAACTCTAACCACTGTCAAAATATCCAAACCTTTCTATGTACCCTGTATACATGCCCTGGACAACTCCTTCCCAACCATGTGTCCCCCACCAATAACACCCCACACAAGTGCTCCTCCTCCACCATATTTGAAACTCTCTGTGGTCCAAAGATTCATTAGAAAGGTAGCCCAATATATTGCCAGTTTCCATTAAGAGTAAAATGGAATATAGTGATGGGCTTAAAGGTTAGATATGGAATTCATAGTAATTTAGAAAAATAAAGAAAAAAAAGTTGGGGTATCAAAAATTTAAAAAAATTAAAAGCTTTGTTTCTGGCATTTTGCCTTTCATCACTCCTGTAAGTGTTACCCTGTATGTAGAGTGGCAAGGCAATTTCTTCCATTTCTTCCTCAGTGTCTACATCCTTTCTTTTTTTTTTTTCTGAGTATTAAATTTGTCTTCACATATTTTTAGATCACAGTAATTCACATATACAAAATATGGTATTCCCACATATCCAATATCAATCCCTTTCTCCCTTCCCCAACAATGATCTTTTTACATGTTCATATTATATTTGCTGCAGCTGACGTACAGATATTTAAACAATAGATTTCACACATGGTTCCATTTGGGTTTACATTATGGTTTATATTTTAGACTATACAATTTTCTAAATTTTTAGTTATCTTATGTTTTACATTATGGTTTACATTTTAGCCTATAGACTTTTACACATTTTGGTATAATTAAACATGTCCTATATTCATCATTGCATGATCTTGTGGAAAACTTCCATTGGCCCACAGTTACCCTGATTCCATGTATTCAACACCACTTTCCCCCTCCCATAGGGCCCACCATGACAATCAATCCTCATTACCTGAAGGGCAATATTCAGTGATACTTGCAACAATGTTAAGAGCTTGACACACTTGACTGCCCTAACCCATTGGGAGCCACCAATTCTCTCAAGAGTTACAATTCCTTTGTTTGAGAGCATTAGGCCTCCCCAGGATGTGGGCGTACCTTCACTTTCATTGTATGGGTCTACACCCAATGATATAACCCTTTTTAACAAAATCAGCACTCTCGTACTCCTTATATGCTTGCTGCATGCCACATGCCTCCCCTTAAGCATCTTAAACAGATAATCTTCTGTGTTATATTTTCTAAAGAGTTTTCTCTACATTGTAATTTCAACCACATATGAAAATTTCCTATGTTCAAATGTTCCCTCCACCACCACCCCCAATTTCTTGGACCATCTGACCCATTCTCCCATCCCTAGGCCCCCCTGAATCCCACAAAGCCCCACCCAGTTTTCAATATGCCCCCATTTTATCCCTTCCCTGTACAAACACTTACCTCCAGCTTATTATAGATTTCACCTATGTAGGAGTCAGCTTGCAATCTTCCCCTAATCCCAATTTATTTTAAGTTTGTTATCCTGTCTCTAGCTCTCTGAGACAGCTTGGTTTACTTTTTTCATATCAGAGAGATCATGTAGTATTTATCCTTCAGTGTCTGGGTTGCTTCACTCAACATGAGGTTCTTAAGATTCATACATGTAATCACATATATTTGTGCTGTATTTTTTCTTATAGCTTAGTAGTATTACATTGTATGTATATACTGCATTTTATTTATCCATTCATTTGTTGATGGGCATCTGGGTTGATTCCAACTTTTGGCAATAGTGAACAGTGTTGCTATGAACATTGGTGTGCACATAACAGGTTGTGTCCTTGTTTTCAGTTCTACTGGGTATATACTGATGAGTGGAATTGGTGGATAATATGGCAAATCTATGGCTATATTTTTGAGAAACCACTAAACTGTCCTCCAGAATGGCTGGATCCTTCTGCATTCCCACCCACAGTGGATGAGTGTTCCCATTTCTCCACATTCTCTCCAACAATTGTAGTCATCTGATTTTTTGATAGCTGCCAGTCTTATTGGATTAAGATGGTATCTCATTGTTGTTTTCATTTGCAATTGCCTAGTAGCTAGTGATTTTAAGCATTTTTAAATGTTTTTTTAACCATTTGTATATCTTTTTTGGAGAAGTGCCTATTCATATCTTTTTCCCATTTTTTAAAATGGGCTGTTTTTCTTTTTCTTTTCAAGATATTGGAGATCTTTATATATGCAAGATATAATTCTCCTATCAGATATATGATTACCAAATATTTTCTCCCATTGTGTAGGCTCTCTTTTCACTTTCTTGACAAACTCCTTTGAGGTGCAAAGGCTTTAATTTTGAGGAAGTACATTTATCTATTTTTCTTTTGCTGCTTGTGGTTTGGGTGTGAAGTTCATGAAGCTGTTTCCTAATACAAATTCCTGCAGATGCTTCACTACATTGCTTTCCAAGGTCTTTATGGTATTAGTTCTTATATTTAGGTCTTAGATCTATCTTGAGTTTTTGTATAAGGTGTGAGTTGGTAATCCTATTTCCTTCTTTCATATATGAATATCCAGTTCTCCAGGCATCATTTATTGAAGAGGCCATTCTCCCCCAGTTGAGAGGGATTAGTGGCCTTGTAAAATATCATATGGCTGTATATATGGGGATCTATATCTGTATTCTCAATTTGGTTCTGTTGGTCAGTGCCCAAGTCATGCTGTTTTCACTACTGTAGCTTTGTAGTATGTTTTGAAGTCAGGTAGTGTGGTTCCTCCAATTTCTTTTTCAATATGACTTTGGCCTTTCAGGGCCTCTTTCCTTTCTAAATAAATTTCATAGTTAGTTTCTCTAGTTCATAAAAGAATGCTGTGATGATTTTTATTGCGATTGCATTGAATCTGTAGATCAGTTTTGGTAGGATGGACATATTAATAATATTTAGTCTTCCTATCCAGGAACGAGGAATATTCTTCCATTTATTTAGGTCTTCTTTGATATCCTTGAACAATGTTGTGTAGTTTTCTGTTTATAAGTCATTTATCTCTTTAGTTAAATTTATTCATAGGTATTTGATTTTTTAATTTACTATTGTGAATGCTATTTGATTCCTGATTTCCTTCTCAGATTGCTCATTATTGGTTTACAGAAGTGCTACTGATTTTTATGCTTTGATAGTGTAACCTTCTACCTTACTCAACTCATTCATAAGTTGTAGAAGCTTTGTTGCAAGTACTTCTAAGAATATGTTAAATAGGAGTGGTGATAGTGGACATCCTTGACTTGTTCCTGATCTTAGAGAGAAAGATTTTAGGATTTCACCTTTGTAAATGATGTTAGCTGTGATTTTTTTCAAATATACTCTTTATCGTGTTCAGAAAGTTTCCTCCTATTCTGATTTTTTGCGATGCACTTATCAAGAACTTTTGCTATATTTTGTTAAATGCTTTTTTTGCATCTATAGATATGATCATGTGATTTTTCCCTTCAATCTGTTTATGTGGTGTATTACATTAATTGATTTTCTATGTTGAACCATCATTGCATACCAGGAATGAATCCCACGTTGTCATGGTGTATAATTTGTTTAATGTGTTGTTGAATACAATTAGCAAGTTTTTTTTTGAGGATTTTCACTTCTAGGTTAATTAAAGAGATCGGTCTGTAATTTTCCTTTCTTGTGGTGTCTTTGTTTGGCTTTGGTACTAGAATAATATTGGCATCATAGAGTGAGTTAGACAATGTTCCTTCTCTTTTGATTTTTTTGGAAGAGTTTAAGGAAGACTTGTGTTAGTTCTTTCTAGAAAGTTTGGTAGAATTCACCCGTGAAGCCATATGACCCAAGGCTCTTCTTAGTTGGGAGGTCTTTAATGACTGATTCTATCTCTTTACTTGGGACTGGTTTGTTGATATTGCTAATTTCTTCTTTTGTCAATGTAGGCTGCTTATTGTTTCTAAGAATTTGTCCTTCTTGTTGGCATATAAATTTTCAAAATATCCTCTTATGGTTGTCTTTATTTCTATGGGATCAGTGGTAATAACTCCTTTCTCATTTCTTATTTTGTGTATTTGCATCTTCTCTCTTTCTTTGTTAGTCTAGCTAAGGGTTTGCCAATTTTATTGATCTTCTCAAAGAACCAGCTCTTGGTTTTGTTTTATTTTTTCAAGTGTTTTCTTATTTTCTATTTCATTTAGTTGTGCTCTGATCTTTGTTATTGCTTTCTTTCTTCTTCCTTTGGGATTAGTTTGTTATATATTTCTAATTCCTCTAAGTGTGCAGTTTGTTCTTCAATTTTAGTTCTTCTTTTTTGATGTATGAATTTATGGCTATAAATTTCACTTTCAGTACTACTTTTGCTGTATCCCATAAGTTTGGATATGTTGTGTTATCATTTTCATTAGTTTTGAGACAGTTATTAATTTCTTTTGAGATTTCCTCCTTGCCCCAGTGTTTTTCTAAGAGTGTGTTGTTTAACTTCCAAATCTTGGTGCCAAATCTGGATCTCTGCTCCTTGTAGATTTCCAGCTTCATTACATTCTGGTAAGAGAAATTATTTGGTCTGATTTCAATCATTCTGAATTCATTGAGACTTTTTCTGTGGCCTAACATGTGGTCTATCTTGGAGAAAGAAACATGTGCATTTGAGAAGAATGTATAACCTGCTGTATTTGGGTGTACTGTTCTGTATATGTCTATTAGGTCCAGCTCCTTGAATATATTGTTCAAAGTCTTTGTTTTTTATTGATTCTCTTTTGAGATGTTCTGTCCAAAGTTGATAGTGGTGTATTAAAGTTGCTCACTATAATTGTAGAAGCCTCTATTCCTTCACTTAGTTTTTCTCGTGTTTTCCTCACGTATTTAGAGGCACCCTTGTTAGGAGCATAAATGTTTATGATTGTTCTTTCTTCTTGAAGGATTATCCCTTTCACTAGTATTTAGCGTCCATCTTTGTCTTTCCCAATTGTTTTGTATTTAAAGTGTATTTTGTCTGATATTAATATAGCTACTCCTGCCCTTTTTTGTTTATTGTTTGCTTGTAAGATTGTTTTCCAGCCATTCACTTTCAATCTCCTTGAATCCCTGGGTCTAAGATATGTTTCTTGTGGACAGCATATAGATGGGTCATATTTCCTTATCCAAACTTCTAGTCTGAGTCTCTTGACAGGTGAGTTTAATCCATTGACATTCAGTGCTATTATTTTCAAGGAATTATTTATATTTGTTGGAAACTGAGGCACAGTGGCCTCACAAGGAGAGAAGTCCTGTCTCCATGGCTATGCTTACAACCTAAGGAATGCTGTAATAAAGAGTTCCCAGGAAAGGGGATGAACCTGTTAAAGGCCGAAAGAAAAGATGAGCACATACCTTTTGTAGAAAATAGAACACTTAGAGTTTATACCTTGATATAAGATTTTTTTTTGAATTCCTTAGACTATGAGTAATGCTGAGAGTTAACTGCATGTTGCTGCTTGTTGTCACATAGACTGGGGTATATTGAGAGCCCCTTGTAAACAATAATGTTTTCTGATGGGTCTCTGTTGGCAGACACCCTGATCCCAGCTCTCTCATTCATTCATTCTTTCTTTTTCTTTCTTTCTTTCTCTTTCTTTCACTATCCTTTTCTCTTTCTTTCATTCCCGATACCCTTCAGTCACAAAACTCCAACAATATTAGCCATATTTTCTTTGGATTTGTGTTTGTCTTATTTTATTTTTCTGTTTTTGTCTTTTTAGTTGCTCTTACCCTCTCAACTCTGTCTCTCTTGTTTTTTTTTTTTCTTTCTTCCTGCAGAATACCCTTTACTATTTCTTGAAGGGCAGGATTCTTGTTGGTATACTTTCTTAGATTTTGTTTATCTGTGAATATTTTGAACCTTCCTTCATTTTTGAATCCTAACTTTGTTGGATAGATTATTCTTGTATGGAAATTTTTTTTTTAAATACCTTGACTATGTCATACCACTCCTTTCTTGCCTCCATGGTTTCAGATGAGAAATGAGCACTTAATCTTATGGAGCCTCCTTTGTATGTGATTGTTCTCTTTTCTTTTGCTGCTTTTAGTATTTTCTCTTTGACTTGAGCATTGGATAACTTGACAAGTACATGTCTTGGGGTAGGCCTGTTTGGATTTATGTTGTTTGAGGTGCATTGTGCTTCCTAGACATGTACCTCCATCTCCCTCAATAGGTTTGGGAAGTTTTCAGCCATTATTTCCTCCAACACCCGTTCTGTCTCCTTTCCCTTCTCTTCTCCCTCTGGGATACCTATAATGTGTATGTTTGTACATTTTGCAACGTCATTCAGGTTCCTATGTTCCTGCTGGATTTTTTCTATCTTTTTATTGACCAGTTCTACTATCTGTTTGATATCAGATGTGCTGTCTCCCACATCACTAATTCTTTCCTCTGCCTCTTCGAATCTGCTATTATTTGCTGAGAGTGTGGTTTTGATTTTTTGAATTATGCTGTTCATCACCATCATATCAGTTATCTTCTTGTGTATGATTGCAATTTCTTCTGTATTCTCAACAAGCGTTTTCTTCAGAATCTTAATCTCTTCCTTCTCTTCATCAAATTGGTCCCAAATATGTGTTTTGAGATCTTTAATTACTTGTTTGATGTTCTGCTCCTCTTCCTGGTTTTTAGTTTGTTTATTGGATTGAGGCATGTTTTCCTGAGTATTGGTTTGGTTTGTAGTTTTTTGTTCCTGTCTGGTCATCATTTTATCTTGATGGGCTTAATCAGTTGCTTATCTTTTTTGTCCAGTTTGAAGTTTAATTAGTTGTTTTTGTATGCATGTTAAGTCTTCTCTTTGTCACTTTGTTCTTCTTATTTCCTTGTCGTTGGCTAAGTTCACTTGAAAGAAAATATTAGGGCCAGAGAAAGCAAAAAGAGTAAGAAAAGAAATGAATAATAGTAATATTGATAGTACATATTAACAGAGAAACATTGTGAGATCTAGGAGAATTGATATTAAACTCATGTAAAGTATGTAGAGTTATAACAGTAAGAAAAATAGAGTATGTATAATGAGACGGTAAATTGAATATGGAGAGGAATATAGTGTGAATTAAAAAGCCAGTGTATTCAGGAGAGAGGGAAAGATAAAAGAAAGGGCGATATTATAAAGAGTGAATATAAGACAGAAAACAGAATAAAAGCCTTAGAAAGAAAATGTCAGAAATATAGAGGGGCAAACAAAGAGAGGTGCAATGTAAGGGAAATAATAAATGATGAAGGACAGGAAGATGTATTAGAAAGGGAGTAATGTTGGTGGCCAAAATCAATACACACAGAAGAAAGGAAAGGGAGGGTGAGGAAATATACCAAATGTGAAGTGTTCCCTGTAGCACATAGTGTAAAAGAATAAAAAAGAGGATAAAGAAAGAAAGAGGAAAAAAGGAGTGAAGGAAGTGGGGAAGAAAGCAAGGAAAAGAAAAAGAAAAAAGGAAAAAGAAAGAAAAATGGGCCATTTAAGAATAAAGAGGAAGGAAAAACAGGAACAAAAACCAACAATATAATAGGCAAAGTTTCAAGCAAGGAATCCTCTTTCCAGTTAAATTAAATACTTAGGGATCCGACAGTCTCCACTTTCCCCTTCCTCATTTCCCTCTCTCCCAGGTAGCAGGAAAGCTGCCTGAGAGGTCCAGTAGAGGATTCAAGGGGGTCTTGTTGAATCAGCCCCACACAGAAAATAATGACATATATTTCCGGAGAGAGAGCACCCCCACCTCACTAGGAAAACCAAGTATGCTATTGGAATCTTGGAAAGCACCTCCTACAGTCCCTCTCATTTAGGTGTGCTATGAGAGGGCTAGTTGATTTTTTGACTCTACCTTCTCCCAGGCCAAGTTTCCTATCTCAGGGTAATTAGGTGAATTGGGATTTCTCAGTAAATTCACCACTCCTTTCTTCCCAGGCTGTCACCAAACAAGGCAGTATGCTCTTCCAAGCACAAAAAAAATTAAAAAATTAAAAAATTAAAAATGGGTGTGACCAGAAAATTGAACCTGTAATCACCGTGCCTCACTGTTCCACCTCCCACTGAATCCCACCCACTCATGGAGTCAGTCCAAAACCAGAGGGCTAGGGCAATCCCGGGCCTCTGGGAGTGCTGGACTGGGGAATGGATAGGCCAGGACACTGCAGACTCAGGGTATGTATGTCTGTGGAATGTGGGCTACAGGGGCTTAGGGAACATGGTCCTGGGACCACACATCTAGCGATCACAAGGCCCAGGAATGCCGCCGCACCACAGAGAGTTCTCAGTGAACACTGCGGGCAGCCAGCCCTAGGGGAAAGTGTCCCACTTTTCTGCAGCCTCCTACCTCCATACTTGCAACCCACAATTCTACCTTTAGCAAGCACTACCTCTGTCACTGTGTCTCCAAATCCACATCCACACACCTCCTGCCTTGCAAGCTCCCAAAACAGCCCACTTCAGCAAGACTCCAATCCCACTCTGCCGCCTCCTTGCAAGAGAGACTGTAAGGTGTATTTACTAAGATGCTATCTTGTCATAAAACTTTTTTGACACTGTCTTTCATCACTGTAAGATCTGTTGTCTTGCACGCGCTGTGACATTTTCTTCTGTATAGTCCCACAGTGTCTCATTTAAATATATATATATATACACAAAGAAAGATTTTCACAGAAAAGTCACATAGAAAATATAGGGATTTCCCATGTAGCTAATGCCCCCCCTTTCCACTTCCCCCTATTAATAATATTTTACATGCAGATGTTACATTTGTTACGACTGATGCACAAGTATTGAAGCATTGATACTAACTCTTGTCAATAGTTCATATTATGGTTTACATTTTGGACCATATATTTCTATAGGTTTTGGTGAAATTTAAAATCACCTGTATCCATTATTGCAAGATCATGCAGAACAATTCTAATGCCTTAAAAATGTCTTATGTTCCATTTATTCTATTCTTCCCTACCTCTCCCCTCAGAAACTATGGTCAGCACTAAGTTTTAATTTTTGAAGAATAAGATTCATAGTTAGCTGCAATAATATTGAGGGATTGACATATTGGTCTGCTTTCTTTTATTTTTTTAAATATGTTTTTTTTTAATTTTTAAAAAGATACTTAGATTACACAAAATGTTACACAAAATATATACAGGATTCCCATATACCTCAATCCATACACCTCCCATCCTTCCCTACATTAGCAACTTTTTTCATTACTGTTGTATGTTCATTATAATTGATGAACACATTGGGAGCATTGCTGTTAAACATGGATTATAGTTTACAATGTAGTTTACACTCTCTCCCACTCAATTCTGTAGGTCATGGCAGGATATATAATGGCCTGTATCTGTCACTGAAATATCATTCAGGACAAGTTCAAGTGCCACTTACAGTAGTATCTACTTTGGCAGTCTATGAGATGTTGCTGACATGTGCAAAAGTGTTACTCTGAGATGACCTCCCAACTCATTTGATGTCTCTTAGTTATATAAATTCATTTGTCATTACACTTTCCCCTTTTATTCAAGGTCTTTTTCCAGTTGCATTGCTTTTTGGTGCTTGGTAGTAATCTCTCTTTTTTTTTTTTTGCATACTTCTTTATTTTTTTATTTTATTTTATTTTTTTTTAAATATTACATTAAAAAAATATGAGGTCCCATTCAACCCCACCACCCCCATCCCCCTCTCTCCCCACAGTAACACTCTCTCCCATCATCATGACACATCCATTGCACCTGGTAAGTACATCTCTGAGCATCGCTGCACCCCATAGTCAATGGTCCACTTCATAGCCCACACTCTCCCACGTTCCATCCAGTGGGCCATGGGGGATTCTACAATGTCCTGTAGTTGTCCGTGAAGCACCACCCAGGACAACTCCACGTCCCGAAAACGCCTCCCCATCTCATCTCTTCCTCCCATTCCCCGCACCCAGCAGCCACCATGGCCACCCTTCCCACACCAATGCCACATTTTCTCTGTGGACATTGGATTGGTAGTAATCTCTTGATACCAGGGAGGCTCATTCCCAGGAGTCATGTCCCACACTAGGGGAATGTAATGCATTTATACGATGAGTTTGGCTTAGAGAGAGGTCACATTTGAGCAACATGGAGGCTCTCAGGAGGTAACTCCTAGGCACCCTACAGCACTAGACTAAGTTTCAAATTCAAGAGTAAAGTTTCATAAGCATAATCATCAATAACAAGGGCTCATCAGTGGACTGTGCATCACTAGTCATTGTCCTGCACTTGGGGGTTTGTTGCTGTTCCATATTAGTATGTGAAAGAACTCCCCAGGATGGGAATTCTTCTTATTTCAGTCTTATTTTTCTGAGTTAGGCCAGTACTTTATTAAGGTAGGGATGGAAGAGAAATGGGAGAATAACAGATCATGGGTCCCAGGTACAGAGGAAGGGACTGAAAAGTGATAAAGCAGATCAATTTACAGATTACAGCCCCACATTATAGATTATAAATGCTCAGGTCTTACTTGCTTGCTGACCATGGCAGGGGAAAATGGCAACAGCAGGGCACAGAAGGCAGGAAGATGAGTCCTAAGGTGAGAGATCCAAGATGGAAATTCCATATTCTTTTGGTTATTGTGTGAATCTCCACCCATTATGACAATGCCCCATGAACATTTTAACACTTTTATATACCTTACATGTATGCCTAGGTGAACTTCCTTTCATGTATCCCTCAGCACTGCCACCTGACATCAGTGATTCTCCCCTGTCACAGTGGTAACCTTTCTGTGGTCCAAAACTTCTTCAAAAATGAAGCCAGGAATATCACCTAATACAATTAATAGGAAAGTGAAATAGTAGTGTTAGGTTTAAACATCAAAAATAAACTACATAATAATTTAGAAAACCTAGAAGTAAATTAAAATAAAAATTGGGATAGTAAAAAAATAGTGAACAATCATAATTTTTTTTGATGTTTTGCATTGCATCATTATAATTTCTGTTGTCATGTCTATGTACAGTGATATTTTCTTCATTTCTTCCCCAGGTGTCTTACTTTTTTTCATTTTGCCTTCAAAGAAGTTTTAGATCAGAATAAAGTCACATAGAGAACATGGGGAACTCCTCTATACCCAACATCCTCCCCTTTTCCTCCTTCCCATATCAATAACCTTTTTATATGTGGATGGTACATTTGTTACAACTGATGTACAAATATTGAAACATAGCCACTAACCATGGTCAATGGTTTACCATATGGTCTACGCTCTAGACCATACACATCCATAAACTTTTGATGAAATTCAACATGGCCTGTACCCATCATTGCAAGAGCATGCAGAATTCTTCCATTGCCACTAAATATCTCCTCTTCCCACTACCCTGTTCTCCCTCCCCATTCCCTCAGGGCCCATGGCGACCATCAGGCTTCACTCCTTGAAGGACAAAATTAAGTTACTTGCTTTGACTGGAGTCTTGATATACTGATCTGACCTCCCCTATTATGAACTGTGCAAGCTCTTGAGAGACACCCACCACTCTGAGAACATAATGGGCCTCCCCAGGATGAGAGTCCAACTAATTCCCACTCATGATCTGAGTCTTCACTCACTGATTCAACATAATATGACAAAGTTATCACTTACATATTCTCTAGAAGACTGCCCCAGTTGCACCCTGTCCTGAATGCACCCCAATCCATTTTCCTAACCAATAGCCCTTCTTTGTCATATTGCCAAAAGATCTTTCCTAACATTGTAGTTTCAACCACATATCCACCAATCCCCAGTGTTCATCTGCTCCCTCTCCCAACCCTATGCCATTTCCATGGACTGTCTAACCCACCCTCCCAATCCTACCCTCCTGTCGAACTTGCATCACCCAACCCAATACTATCCCTACACCCCTGTCATATCCCTTCACTGCACAACTACTCACTTCCACCTTATCATAGATTTTGTCTTATGGGGGATGGGTCACAACCTTCTCCCTTTCTGTTCCCTGTAAGTCTGTTTTCAGACTCTAGTTCTCTAAGTCTGCTTTATTTGCTTAATTCATATCAGTGAGGTTATGTAATATTGGTCCTTCAATATCTGTCTTGCCTCACTTAACATAAGGTCCTCAAGATTCATGCACGTTATCCCATGTGTTAGTATTGTATTCCTTTTTATGGCTGAGTAATATTCAATTGTTTATGTATACCACATTTTGTTTATCAGTTCTTATGTTGATGGGCATTTGGGTTGATTCCAATTTTTGGCAATAGTGGATAATGTAGCAATGAACACTGATGTTCCTATATCTGTTCATGTCCTTGCTTTCAATTCTTCTGGGTATATACCCTGCAGTGGAATTGCTGGATCATATGGCAGATCTACAGTTAGTTTTTTGAGGAACCACCAAAGTACCTTCCACAATGGCTGGCTCCATCTACATCTCACCAGCAGTGAATGAGTGTTCCTATTCCTCCCCATTCTCTCCAAAACTTTAGTCCTCTGTTTTTTAAATAGCTACCAGTAGTTTTGATTTTCATGTCCCTAATAGCTAGTGATGTTTAGTAGCTTTTCAAATGCTTTTTAGTCATTTGTATATTTTCTTTGGAAAAGTACCTGTTCAAATCTCTTGCCCATTTATTAATTGTTTGTTTGTCTTTTTGTTCTGGAGATACAGGATTTATTTAAATATGCTGGATATTAGGCTCCCATCAGATATATTGTTACCAAATATTTTCTCCACCTGGGTATGTTATCTTTTCACTTTCTTGACAGACTCCTTTGAGGTGCAAATTTCAAAAATTTGATGAGGACTTATTTATCTACTTTTTCTTTCAATGCTTGTGCTTTGGGTGTGAATTTAATGAAACCATTTCCTATTATAAGGTCTTATAGATGCTTTTCTAAATTATCTTCCAAGGTCTTTATGTTCTTGGCTCTTATATTTAGATCTTTGATCCATATTGAGTTGGTTTTCATTTAAGGTATGAGATGGTGTTCCCCTCTCATTGTTTTGCATATGGATATTCAGTTCTCCAAGCACCATTTGTTGAAGAGGCCATTCTCTCCCAGTCGAGTGGGCTTGTTGGCATTGTCGAATATCACATGATATGTGTGAGTATCTATATTAGAACTCTCAATTCAGTTCCACTGGTCAGTATATCTATCCTTGTGCCAATACCATGCCATTTGGACCACTATAACTTTGTAGTGTGTTTTAAAGTCAGGTAATGTGATTCCTCCAATTTCATTTTTCTTTTTCAATATATCTTTGGCTAATCAGGGCCTCTTGCTCTTTCAAAAAAATTTCATAGTTAGTTGTTCCAATTTGGTAAAAAAAAAAATCTCTGTAGATTTTTTATTGGGATTGCATTATATCTGTAGATCAGTTAAGGCAGGATAGACATCGTAATGATGATTAGTCTTCCCATCCATGAAAATGGAATTTTCCTTTATTTATCAGTAACTACTTTAGTTAAATTAATTCCTAGATTTTTGAGTCTTTTTGTTGCTTTTATAAATGGGATGTTTTTCTTTATTTCCTCCTCCGTTGGCTCATTATTGGTGCGCAGCCATGTCACTGGTTTTTGTGCATTGACATTATAACCTGTATCTTTACTGAACTCATTTATAAGCTCTAGAAACTTTTTTTGTAGATTTCTCAGGGATTTTTATGTATAGGACCATGTACCCTTCAAATAGTGAAATTTTAACTTCTTCCTTTCCAATTTGGATGCCTTTTTTGTGTTTTTCTTTGCTCGGTGCTTGAGCAAGTACTTCTAAAACTGTGTTAAATAGGAGGGGTGATAGTGGGCATCCTTGTCTTGTTCCTGACATTAGAGGGAAAGATTTTAGGAATTCACCATTGTAAAGATGTTAGCTGTGGGTTTTTCATATATACCTTTATCATATTCAGAACGTTTCCTTCTATTCCTACTTTGTCAGTGTTTTTATCAGTAAAGTGTGCTGTATTTTGTCAAATGCTTTTTTTTGCATCTATAGATAAGACCATGTGAATTTTTTCTTTTGATCTGTTCATGTGGTATATTATATTGATTGATTTTGATTATATTGATTTATTTTCTTATGTTGAACCATCCTTAATACCAGGAATGAAACCCACTTGGTCATGGTCTATAAATATTGGTCATGGTCTATTAAAAAAAAAATTTGATGTGTTGTTGAATATGCTGAGCAAGTATTTTCTTGAGGTTTAACATCTAGGTTCATTAGAGAGATTAGTGTGTAATTTTCCTTCTCTTGTGGTGTCTTTGTTTGACTTTGGTATAAAGGTAATTTTGGCTTCATAGAATGAGTTAGGCAATATTCTTTCTATTCAGTTTTTTGGAAGATTTAAAGCAAGGCTGGTGTTAGTTCTCTCTGTAATGTTTGGTAGAATTCACCTGTGAAGCTGTCTTTCTCAGGGATCTTCTTATTTGGGAGGTTTTTAATGACTGATTCTACCTCTTGTGATTGGTTTGTTGAGGTCATTAATTTCTTCTTTCATCAATGTAGGCTGCTTATGTGTTTCTAGGAATTTGTGCTTTCCTCTAAATTGTCTTTCTTGTTGGCATATGGTTTTCAAAATGTCCTCTTATGATACTCTTTATTTCTGTGAGGTCAGTGGTGATATTCCTTTTTATGTATATTTGTATCTTCTCTCTTTTTTTCTGTTTGTCTAAGTAAGGGTTTGTCAATTTAATTGATCTACTTAAAGAACTTGCTGGTTTTTTGCATATTTTTTCTAGTTCTCTCTTATTTTCTCTTTCATTTAGTTCTGCTCTGATCTTTTTTTATTTTTCTTTAATCTTCCTTTGTTATTTTGTTGTTTTGGTTTGTTTTTTGTTTTTTTTTTTACTAATTTCTCCAAGTGTGCACGTAGGTCTTCAATTTTAGCTCTTTGCTCTTTTTTGATGTATGTGTTTATTGTTATAAGTTTTAAAGCAAGATTTGTGTTAGTTCTTCCATATAGTACAGCTTTTGCTGCATCTCATAAGTTTTGATATGTTGCATTCTCATTTTCATTGATTTCAAGGTAGTTACTGATTTCTTTTGTGATTTCCTCATTGACTCACTGTTTTTCTGATAGTGTGTTGCTTAATTTCCATATCTTTGTGCCTAATCTGGTTTTCTGGCCCTTGCAAATATCCAGCTTATTCCATTGTGGCCAGAGAAATTATTTGGATAATTTCAGTTTTTCTGAATTCATTGATACTTTCTCTGTGGAGTAGCATGTTGTATGTCTTGCAGAATGATTCATGTGCCCTTGAAAGGAATGTGTATCCTGCTGTATTTTGTGTAATGTTCTGTGTAGGTCTATTAGTTCCAGATCCTCATTTATATTATTCAAAATCTTTGTTTTTTAAATGATTTTCTGTTGAGATGTTCTATCTAATGGTGATAATGTTGTATTAAATTCCCTCACTATAATTGTAGAGACATCTATTCCTTCCCTTAGTTTTTCCAGTGTTTGCCTCACACATTTTGAGTTGCTCTGGTTAGGAGCATAAATGTTTATGATTGCTCTCTCTTCTTAAAGATTATCCCTTTTACTAATATGTAGTGTCCATCTTTGTCTCTCTCAATAGTTTTGCATTTAAAGCCTATTTTGTCCGATATTAGTATAACTAGTTCTGCCCTTTTTTGGTTATTGTTTGTTTGTAAGATTGTTTTCCAGCCATTCACTTTCAACTTCCTTGAATCCCTGGGTCTAAGGTGAGTTTCTTGTAGAGAACATATAGATGGGTCATATTTCCTTAACCATTCTGCCAATCTGTGTTTCTTGACAGGTGAGTTTTTTTTTAAAGATTTATTTATTCATTAATTTCTCTCCCCTCCCCCCACACCCTTTGTCTGCTCTCTGTGTCCATTTTCTTTGTTCTTCTGTGACCATTTCTATCCTTATCAGGGGCACCAGGAATCTGCGTTTCTTTTTGTTGTGTCACCTTAATTGTGTCAGCTGTGTGTGGGGTGCCACTCTTGGGCTTGGTGCACTCCCTTTCATGCTGGTCGGCTCTCCGTACAGGGAGCACTCCTTGTGCATGGGGCTGCCCTATGTGGAGGACAGCCCTGCGTGGCAAGACACTCCATGCACACATCACCACTGCACATGGGCTAGCTGTACATGGGAATTACTTACATTAGCCATATTTTCATTGGATTTGTGTATTTCATATATTGTTTTCATTTCTATTTTTGTCTATTTGTTTTTCTTACACTTTCCTCCAATAATGCATCTCCTGCTTTCTTCCTTCCTCCTTTAAAACTCCCTTTACTATTTCTTGAAGGGCAGGTTACCTAATGAATACTCTCTTAGTTTCTGTTTATCTGTGAATATTTTGAACTCTCCATCATGTTTGAATACCATCTTTGCTGGTTAGTTTTTTCTTGGCTGGAATTTTTTTCCTTTAGTGCTTTGACTATGTCATACCACTGCCTTCTTGCCTCCATGGTTTCAGATCAAATATCAGGACTTAATCTCATTGATCCTCCCTTATATGTGATGGTTCTTTTTTCCCTTTCTGCCTTAAGTATTTTTCTCTTTGCCTGAGCATTGGATAGTTTGACAATTATATGTCTTGGGGTCTGCCTTTTAGGATTTATACTGTTTGGGGTGCGTTGCACTTCCTGGACATGTACATCCATCTCCCTTATTAGGTAGGGAAGTTTTCAGCCATTAATTCCTCCAACACCCTTTGTGTCTATTTTCCCTTCTCTTCTCCTTCTGGGATGCCTATAATGCATATGTTTGTGCATTTTGTGTTGTCATTCAAATCCCTAAATCCCTGGTGGATTTTTTAAAAAATCTTTTTATCTATCAATTCTACTATCTGTTTGATTTCAGATGTACTGTTTTTCACATTACTAATTCTTTTCTCTGCCTCTTCAAATCTGCTGTTATTTGATGAGAGTTTATTTTTTATTTCCTGGATTGTGCCATTCATGGCCATGATATCTGTGATCATTTTGCATATGTTTACAATTTCTCCTACATGATCTCCAAGTGTTTTCTTAATATTCTTAATCTTTTCCTTCACTTCATTATGCTGGCACATGTTTGTTTGGTGAGGTTTGATTAATTGTTTGATGTTCTGCTCTTCTTCCTGCTTTTTAGTTTGTACATTGGTTGAGCCATGTCTTCCTGATTATGAGTAAGGTTTGTAATTTTTTTGTTGCTGTCTGGTCATCTTTTAATCTTGATGATTTTTTTCAGTTGATTAGCTTCTCAGTCTATTCTCCAGTTTTTGTAGATGCTGTTTGTGTGTGTGTGTGTGTGTGTGTTAAGTTTTCTCTTTGACACTTTGCTCTTCTTCTATTTTCTTGCTCTTGTTTAAGTTCCCTTGAAGGAAAAGGATTAGGTCCAGGGAAAGACAGAGAGGTAAGAAAGAAAAAAGTATCATAGTAGTATTGACAGTAAATGTTAGCAGAAGAACCATATAAGACCTAGGAGAATGAATATTAAACTCATGTAACTGTGTCGAGTTATAGGAATAAGAAAGTGGAGAACTTACAATGAAATGGGAAACTGAATATGGGAAGAATATAGTATGAATTAAAAGACCAGTGTGATCAGGATAGAGGGAAAAGAAAAGAAAGGACAATAACATAAAGAGTTAATAAAAGATAGAAAACTGAATAGAAGTGTTAGGAATAAAGAGCCAGAAAAATTGGGGGCTAAACAAAGAGAAGTGGAATATATGAAAAACACCAGAATTTGGAAGATAGAAAGATGTGGAAAGGAAAGGAGATCGCATTGGTAGCCAAAATCGGAACACAGAAAAAGACAAAATTGAGGACAAGGAAGCACCAGAATCAAGAAAGAGGGCCAGTACCACCTAATAGAAAATAAAATAAAATAAAAGGTGAGGGGGGTGTGGTTAAAGCAGAAGGAAAGACAAGAAAACAACAACAACAAAAAAGCAGAGAAGTCCTCAATCAAGGAGTCTTCTTTGCAATTGAATTGATTAGGAATCTGTCCTTTCTCCTTTCTCCCTTTCTCACTTCCCTCTGTCCCTGGACAGCAGGAAGCCCATGTTAGAACTTACCTCTGAGGTTTAAATGGGACCCTGGAGAACGAACTCACTACCAAAAATAGTGATTCTCAATCTTTTAGAGAGAGAGAGCACCTATACTTTGCTGAAAGCCCTAAATGTGTTTTTGGAAGCCCATCAATTACTTCCTCCTCTGCCCCTCCCTTAGGTGTGTTGCACAGGACTACTAAATTGCCTGACTCCACCTTATTCCAGACTAGTTTTCCCTATCCCTGGGCATTTAGGTAAACTGGGATGCCTCAACAACTTTACCTCTTACCTCTCCGAGGTTTCTCCTCAAGCCAGTTGGTATGCTTCTCAAATTTCGAAAACAGGGATCCAGACAATTGAACCCATACTTCTTCGGCCCCTCTTCACTGCTCTGAGAACCCTCCCTCTGTTGGAGTTTGCCTGAGACTGAAAGCAGCAGTCTCCAGGAACCCTGAGTTTCAGGGCTTAGGGAGCACTGTGTTCAGGGAATGCAGGTTCAGGGAACTCAGGCTTTGGGGGGCATGGGTTCCAGGATTGTTTATTCAGGGAACACAGGGTTTGTGGAATGCCACGGCTATCTGCCCTGAGGGAAGGGCTTAGCCATCCCAGAGCTTCAGGAACAAGCTCTGGAAATCCACCATTTTACCTTGAGCAATCACTCTTTCTGTTGCACTCTCTCCAGATCCTTGTCCAGAAGCCTCCAGCTTTGTGGATGTCCAAAACAGCTCACTCAGGCAGGATTTTGTCCCCACTCAGCTGTTTTTTAATAGGAAAGATGATGTGGGTGCACTTACTAATATCATCTTATCCTACCTCCTCAAGATTAATAATGTCTTAATGTAATATTTTAAAAATCAACTAATTCATGATGAAAAAATATAAAAATTTGATATTAAGAAAGTTATCTACCTTGTGGTGAAAAGAGAGTTGTCATTGGGGACTGTTTTCTATTGTGGCAATAATGCTTGTGAGACAGGATTTGATTCTGTTTGCTTTCTTGAGTTGTATTTCTTAAACTGTGGTGATAAAAATTTCCAAGGGTATGACGTTTGTGATGACATTTTACAGTAAGCAACAAATGGACATTTTTTGGAAAATAATGCAAAATTCCCATGAAATTTTGAATGAAATCACATCGAAGTCTTTGAAGAAATATTTTTTCCTCAGGTGACTTTAGAACAAGCTGTTAGAAACCTGAAATATGTGCATTCTCTTATCTCTGCCACTCGGCAGGTGTAGTCAGTGGGATGGTTTGAGAAACACTGTCATAAAACTTCTAAGCAAAGAACATCAGAAAACAAGAAAGTGGAATTGTTCAATTGTGCAGAATAGCTTGTGTGCTGTATTTGGCTGTAGATGTGGGAGGTGGGTGGGAGTGTGACTTGAAATAATAGGAAAAGCAGTAAGAATTGACTCTGATGTACTACATAAATGAACTTGTAAGGTGTGGGCTTCTCTTTATGACAGTCTGTCCTAAGTATAAACAAAGACCAACAATGGCCACCAGTGTGTCTTTCCTCCTCATGGGGCTGGGGCTGGGGGTGTTTCTTCCAGTGTCTTTCTCACAGAAGCCCCCAACTAGTAAAATAGTGAGGGCTCAGCAGTGGGAATAGATCACCTTGTGCACAGGCAATAAGGAGGTGCACTATGTGCCCACTGGTTTATACTGGCATGTCTGAAATCTTAGCTGGGGCTATTTGATATGATACCCACATGTGACCTCTCCATGGGACTTGGGCTTCCTTAAAAATGGTTGCTATATTTCAAAGCTAAGCATTGGGCTAGATGATGATAGATGATAGATAGATAGATAGATAGATAGATAGATAGATAGATAGATAGATAGATAGATAGATAGATAGATGGATAGATATAGCTTGAGAGAGGGAGAGAGAAGAGGAGGGAGAGGAAGGGAGAGACAGTGAATGCTCTGGCTGACATCTTGACAGCAACGTCATGATAAACTGTGAGCCAGAACTAACCAGCTAGTTATTTTCAAATTCCTGACTCTCAAAAACAGTGTGAGACAACAGATATTAGTAATTAAATCTTTTTTTTAAACACAGAAGTAGATAGCTGTTGGAGAGATGAAGTAAGAAATGGAGTCAAATATGGGGATAAAGAAAGATGTCTTTCAGCACACTAAAATAAAAAATAATGGCTTAGAAGTTTAAAAATATATGTAGGAGTAAATTGTATGACAATAACAGCATGTAAGTTATGAAGAAAGTCAGTGGAGTCTTGTGCAGTCCTTGCATAGTATGGAAAGAGGAAAAGGGCTAATTTACATGTTTTTGAATTTTTGTGTGTGGGGTAAGATAAAGAGGGTGATTTTCTAAGCCCCCTCTTCATGTAGAGGGAGACTGGACATAACCATCCCAGGGTCCACAGGATGGAGGAATAGAGTATGGATAGTGGGCTTACTGGTTTTCTGCTGGGAAACTATTGTGATTAGTAAGGGAAGAAATTGTAATATTGATGTGGAGAAAGTGGCCACAGTAGCTGCTGATGTTAGGGAGAGGGAAGAAGAGATGATGTGGGGGCATTTACAGGATTTGGAGTTGTTCTGGGTGGTGCTGCAGGGACAAATGCTGGATGTTGTGTGTCCTGCAATGGCCCACTGCGTGGACTGGGGTTGAGTGTAGACTACATTTTAGACCACTGTCCGTGTGGTGCATCAGTGCTCCAAAATGTATTCACCAGATGCAATGAATGTGCCAAGATGATGGAAAAGGTTGTTGATTTGGGAGGAGTGGGGTAGGGGTGTGGGGGGGTATATGGGGACCTCATATTTTTTGAATGTAACATTTTAATAAAGTAAAGAAGAAAAAAAATTAAAAATCACATCAAACTGTTTTCAGGAAAAAAAAAAGCAGATGGAGACCTCCCTACATGAGTTTTTGTGTAAGAGTCTTTAATTCCTGTGGCCATTTGGCACCCAATGTGGGGTAGCTGATTTCCCCCCTATCTGAGGGAGTTTTTGGCACCACCCCTGGGAACAGTCCAGTGAAACTGACAGTCTGGACCTTCGTCGCTGCCTGTGATCACAGCCGCCCTTGAGGTCAGCTGCTCCTTGGGTTCAGTCCTAGGAACAGGTCTGCAGAGTGAGATTGGTCCAGACCATGAATCATGCACAGAGAGGACATCAGCTGCCCTGAGAGAGGGAAGCTGACCACAGACGCTAGTGTAATATGGGAAATACATTATGAAGCAACAAGAGGTCTATCTCCACACTCTACAACAACTATTGTAAACAGCTAATTGTAAAGTGAAAGAAGAACAAATGATTACATTGCTTCAAACAGTACAGACCTTTTGTCCTTACTTCCCTGATGAGGGAACCTTAGATTTTAAGTTATGGAAACTCCAAACCCAGAATCATGAGTCAAGTTGTAAACTTTATATTTCTATTGGTGTGTTACAGTTCCTTTTGGGTTTGTCTGTTTGTTCAATGCCATCGTTTATTTTAATACCTCCTCATGGTAATATTAAATTAATAAACAAAAATTCCTAAAAGAGCTCTATTAAAATGGCCAAAAAATAAATAGTGCTTATATTAATACATAAGTATAAATGCTAATAAGATCTCTACCATGATAAAAAATTGTAAGTCTTAATGAAATTACTACAAGTCTATTCATAAAAAATAGCTCTTACCTAAATGAAAATAGTTTCTTTTTCTTCACAGGATAAAATGAAGGATGTAAAACTAAATGAATATTAAAAAAGGTAAAAAGTTTCTGAGAATGCTAACTAAAATTTGATGTTTGTTAGAAAAGTTTGATTTGTCCTAAAATAAAATGGCTATATTTCATAAAATCAAAACGGAAATATGCAAGATGAAACTTAAATGCATATGGCAAGTTGTAAACAGAGAATGCGTTCTTTGAAGGCAAAATTTTTCTTAAGGTAAAGTAATTATAGTCTATGTGGTTAATTGAAGTGTTTAAATAGCTAATTTCAAGAAGTCATTATTAAACAAATACTGAATTGATAATAATAACAAAAAGTAACTTGATAACAGAAAAACTTATTAGCAACCAGCCTCCCCATGCCAATTTGCCACTAAAAACTGTTTCTAGTATTATATGCTGCTAGGTATTTGATATAAAGAAAAATTATATTTGTGTATAACCAAAGTGAATCATTATTTTGACAATTTTGTTTAGTGTTGATGGTAATTGCATGTAGTAAGATGTTTGTTTGGAGACAGTTTCTAAAAATCATTTTGGTAACTTATGTGTGTAAGGTATATAGAATGTGTTTTTATTATTAAGGAAACAGAAAATAATTTTGTCCTATGATAAAATGACTAGTTATTAAGAAAGTAAAATTTGAGACAAAACCTGAATGAATACAGAAAGTGGAGAAGGTGTGTGGAAAGGGAATTTTTGTGGATAAAGTTCATTAAGATTTAATAAGTCTGTTTATTAAGTTTAAAAAGCTTTAGTATCAAGTAATATACTAATACAAAGTTAAATTTTGCCCTCTTTCAAAATCTCTTAAGTCATTGGTCTGTTTTAGTAAAAGTTTATAAAAAGTTTTTCTCATGAATAATCAGAATGCAAAAAAAGTCTCTTTTATCAAAATAGATTCTTGTACTTTAACCATATCATGTCCTTGGCTATTTAAGAAAATGCAAGTCTTAACACTTTTAAAGGAACATAATGTCCAAACATGCTTTCTCAAAGTCATATCCTAAAAAAATATTTTTTATTTTGGGCTTTTGCAAAGGATTTACTCTTTTACTTCAAAAGAAATGAAGTAATAAAATAGTTAAGTTCATGTAATATGTTATAAGTTAAATGAACAATATTTAAAAGTGCTATAAAATAAAGGGATTCTTTAACCTGTTAAAGTTGTATGAGTAACAAGTTCATATAAATACTTAGAGTATATAAAATTCCTGAATATTTAATAATGTTCTGACATAATATTAAATAAAAATATAATGTTGTTAATTATACTTTTAATTGTTAGTAAAAATAATATATATCATAAAACCAGCCTTTCTCCTTAAAAATCAAAAAGCAAATGCTTTAACTCATGCTCATCTAATTTACAGTAAAAGCTGCCACAAAGCAAATGCTTTAACTCATACTAGTCCAATTCACATTGAGAGCTGCCATGGAATGATATATAACAGTACACTATCATAAACTAAATAATACCATTGCTGTGTGCAGCAACCCTAAATATTGTTAGTTTATTATAAAACTTAGTATCAAAAATATGTCACTATCACTTTATTTTAAAATTTGCTAAAGCTTTCTCTAGTAACTCCATAAGCAATTCAAGTCAGCCTGCATTCATATTTGAACAAGCCAAAAGTAAATTTTACAGTGCTTTTCCACTGTGATGGACATAACCCTATCATCTATCCTAGCCTAATAACAAAAATCTATCTGTATAAAAAACCTGTAGTTTTAATGCTATTTCATTATAATAATAATATTAAGTTAACAATTTTTTTTTACAGAATAATCTCACTCCACCTTAAAACTATGCTTACAAAACAAAACAAGGAGAATAAGGTGTTAGGTTCCATCAGTCTAAAGGACATCATACAAATAGCCTTATATACTTTAAATTATTTAAATTACAATGAGGGTGGTTATATAACAGCAGAATGACATTTTCAGATCCAATTATAAAAATTTATCCTAAAGTGTTATACAAAACCCTGGATGGACAAGAAGCTAATAGTAATTGGCATGGTCCAGTAAATTTATTAACATTGGGAAGAGTTGTCTCCCCAGGAGGACCTCTTTGGCTTCCAGCAAAGTATGTGAAACCATAGCATGGCCTGGTGGAATCTGCAGCACCACCCAGTACCAAGCTGGGAAGCACTCAACCTGCAATTGCCCAACATCTCCCTGAGGACTACTCAAGGAGCTGGACCAGTTACACAGGGGAGTCTTAAAAAATTGGACAACCAAGCACACGTTCTTATGGCACAAGTTGGGTGCCCTAAGATGCCTAAAAATACTTCTTTAGCTTATTTGGCAGTAGCGACTACTGCTTCTGCTAAGGTGGGAAAATGGAAAATGTACATATTACTCATCTTCATGTCTTTTACCCCCTGCACAGCTAGTCACACCAATTGGGCCCATAGAACAGATCCAACCCTATTTGCTCTCACCTCTTGATAGGATCCTGGCCCCCATTATCCTCAAATGATTCAACATGGACAGGAGGATCCTGGGGTCCTCCTGCAGGGCCACCAGTAATTGAAATGGACTGGAGGCATTCTTTCATTTGGGTCACTCCTTTAAAATGGAATGACACCCAGCACATTTGGAAACAAATAAAGAAACACCTTCAAAGTGCCTTCTCCCATCATATATTGGATGAAATGGAAGCTCTCCATCTCCAAATAGAGTGGCAATTATGGAACTTAAAAAATAAAACTCAACAAACCACACTAAAAATATTAGCCAAACAGTTACAATGGCTGAACCCGTCAACATGGTTTTCCATTCTAAATTTTAAATGGTGGTCAAGAAGTGGAGGATTAATTTGCCTCTGTCTTGTTATATTTATAGGATGCCAATCCTTCTTCCAACTATGGGAACATACCACACAATGCTATGAATACCTGGCCACTGTATATACAGCTACTCAAATAAAACCACTTGCTCATAAAAGAAAGGGGGAAGATGTGGGGATTAGTTCCACCACCTCAGCAAGGGCATGGTTCAATGATTTATTAAAGCTCATCTGTTCTTGCTTCAGAGCAAAAATAGCTTTGTCCTTGCTTATCTCTGCACCAGATACCTCTTCTCACTTGAAGATTGAAAACAGCTTTCTCTGGTCCTTTCTGCCTCTAGATAGGGTGTGAGTCTAGAGATGAGGTTTCTTGTTCCAAGACAAAATATCCTTGAGAAATTTATCTTTAACCACAACCCTTGGCTGAATAAAAAAATACATGATATATAAGCAAAAATACATAAAGCTGATGGAGCCCTCCCTGCATATGTGTTTTGGTGTGTGAGTCTTTCTTTCCTGTGGCAGTTAATCTGCCTAATTGTAGTCTATTTGTATCTAGCTATTTTAAAATATTTTTTCCATTTGTACCTTTTTTCCCTTTCTTCTTTTTTGCCTACCTTTCTGCTAAGTATATGAATCCTTTTTCTGACATTTGTTGACTTATTATCTCTATTCTTTAATTTATCACAATTTGCCTTCAGGGGATATTTGATTCCCTGCTTTCATTTCTTTTAGGCCTCTACCTAGTAATGAGATTGCCAGGTCATGTAATTCTGTGCTTAACTTTCTGAGGAAACATTAAACTGTCCTCCACAGAGGCTGCACCATTCTATATTGTCACCAACAATGAATGAATGTTCCTGTTACTCATCATCATCTCCAGCTCTTGTAATTTTCCACTTTTCTTTAAATAGCCAATCTAATGTATATGGAGTGGTTTCTCATTGTGGTTTAAATTTGCCTTTATGTGATGGCTAATGATGTTTAGGATCTTTTCATGGGCTTTCTGGCCATGTGTATATCCTCTTTGGCAAAATGTGGAAGTATTTTTGTCCATTTTTTAATTGGGTTTGTATGCTTTTTTATTGTTGAGACGTGGTATTTCATTATATATTCTGATTATGAGCTCTTTTTTGGATATGGTTACCAAATATTTTCTCCAATTGAATAGCTTGTCTTTTCCTTTCAAAATAATGTCCTTTGATGCACAATGAGTTTCAACTTTTAAGAGGACACATTTTTATCTATTTTTTCTTTCGTTGCTTGCACTTTGAGTGTAAAGTCTAAACAATCAATGCCTAATGCAAGATCCCGAAGACACTCGACTATTTTTTCTCCTAGGAGATTTAAAAAGAGATTTTTTTTTACCACCACCACCACCCCAACAGCATTTGCACTTGCTTTTGGCTTTCTATGTTTGTCATTGTGTGCTTTCTCTGGCTGCTCATCTTCTTTCCAGGAGGCACCAAGAACAAAACTTGGGACCTCCCAAGTGAGAGGGAAGCACCCAATGGATTGAGCCATATCCATTCCCTTCTTGTTGGATCTCCACTGTGTTTCTTCATTGTGTCATCTTGTTGCATAATTTTATTGCATCATCTTTTTGAATCAGCTCACTGTGCCAGGCCATCCCGTCATTTTCTTTAGCAGGCACCAGAAACTGAACCTGGGACCTCCTGTTTGGTAGACAGGTGCCCAACTTCTAGTAGATTTTAAGTCAAATTTTTTATATTAGGTCTTTTTTCCATTTTGAGTTACTTTTGAAGATGTTGTGAGATAGTATTCTACTTCATTTTTTTTTTGCATGTGATTATCCAGTTTTCCCAGCATCATTTGTTGAAGCAACTTTTCTTTCCCAATTGAGTGGACTTGGATAACCATGTTAAAAATAATTTGGCCATTTGGATCCTCAGGAAGCTAAATATAGAACTGCCACATGATCTGGCAATCCCTCTACTCGGAATATATCCAGAAGTGCAGAAAACAGTGTTTGAACAGGGACTGCACACCAATGTTTATAGCAGCATTATTCACAATTGCCACAAGATGGAACAAGCCAAGTGTCCATCAACTGATGACTGGGTAAACAAAATTTGGTATATACATATGATGGAATTCTATGCTGCTGTAAGAGGAAATGAAATTGGGACACATATGATTACATGGATGAACCTTGAGGACATTATGCTGAGTGAAATAAGCCGGATACAAAAGGAAAAATATTGTACATTCTCACTAAATACAAAGAATAAATACAGAGAGTTAAAACCTAGAGTATAGCTTACTAGGATATAGGAAGAAGGCTAAGAAGGGATCCTGACGATTAATTCATGTAAAATTTCAACTAGCTTGATGTAAAAATTTGTGGAAATGGTTAGAGTTGATGGCAATATATTTTAGTGAATATAATGAAAATGGCTGACTTATAAATGGGACTGGGGCTGAAAGGAGTGGTCTGGTGATGTAAATGTCAATCAAAAGAAAGCTAGAGACAATAATCTATGGACTGAATAATGTAGTAAACCCAGAGGTGCGTGAGGATCGTGTTTAATAATAAAAATATAAGAATATTGTTCAATGAACTATAACGAATGTATGCGACTATTATATGCTGGTAGGAATATGGTGATGCATGGGAAAATACAATTAATCTGACTTATGGATTATAGTTAATAGCAATATTTTAATATTCATGCATCAATGTCAAAGAAGGTATCAATGTTAAGGGAAATAAGAGGAAGATATGGAATTTTTTCTTTTTGGACTAAGGAAAACTTTCAAAAGTTTACTAAGTCAATGACTGCAAAGCTCTGTGATGTAAAGTAGAGCCGTGAAGTGTACACATTGGAGAGACTGTATAAAGCATGGTGTTGTGTAACACAGTAAATCATGTGGTGGAAGATGGACTGTGGTTAAAAGTACAAATACAAGTGTTCTCTCATGAACTATAACAAATGTACAATACTTATAATAGTATAATAGTTAATAATAGGAGGTGTATGGAAAACATACAAATCCATGCCATGGGCAGTAGTTAGTGGTAATAGTTTGATGGTGTTCTTTCATAACCTGTGAAAAATGTGCCAACTCTGCCCTGAGCCTCACCAGAGGGGCAACACCTACTTTCCAGATCATTTGACCTATCCAGGTCAGATAACAAGGAGGTAAGCATGGTCATTCACCACACCAGGGAACCAAGATGGTCTTAAAACAGCAAGCACGAGAATGCCATCCATCAGCCATGTGGTATCTAAGCACCCTCTCGAATTGGAGGTGGAGTGGACATTGCCATTCCAGGGTCCTCAGGATGGAGAAATAAAATATGGATTAGAGTGGACTTACTGGTGTTCTATGACAGAATTATTGTGGCTCTGTCATTGGAAGAAATTATACCATTGATGTGGAGACAGTGGCCATGAGAATTACTGAAGGCAGGGATAGGAAAAAAGAGGTGTGCTATTGGGGCATTTTTGAGACTTGGAGTTGTCCACAATGATATTGCAGGGACAGATGCAGGACATTATATATCCTGCCATAACTCACTGAATGGACAGGGAGAGAGTGTAAACTAAAACATAACAATAATCCATGCTTTGTAGCAATGCCCCAAAATGTACTCATCAAAAGCAATTAATATACCATATTAATGAAAGTTGTTAATGTGGGAAGAGTAAGGGTTTGGGAAGTGGGTTATATGGGAACTTATTATATTTTTAATGTAACATTTTGTGTGATCTATGTATCTTTAAAAAAAAAAGATAATTAAAAAATTTTTAAAAAAATGATCCACAACAATATATGGTGTTAGTGGAGGGGTATTAGTGGAGGGGTGCACATTATGCATGCTTTTTTCTTATCTCAAAACTTCTGTAATATATATATATATTTAAAAAATAAAAAATCCACTTTTCCATATTAAACAAAAAAAAAAAACCCAATAGGACAATGGAAGTGCTGAGGTGGTGATGGTAATGGTGGGGGAGAGAAGACAGGATGGTTTCTCCGAGTATAGATGAATAGGCAAAATTAAAAAACATTAAAATGTGACTGAAAACTTTCCCCCTAAAATCAGGAACAAGACAAGGATGTCCACTGTCATCACTGTTATTCAGTATACTGGAGTACTTATCAGAGGAACTAGACAAGAAAAAGAAATAATAGGCATTATAATTGGAAAGGAATATTTCCCTATTTGCAGATGACATGATCATATATACAGAAAATCCTGAAAAATACACAACAAAACCCACAGGGCTAATATATGAATTTGGCACAGTGGCTGGATACAAGATTAATAACCAATAATCAGTAGTGTTTCTATACACAAGCAGCAACCAATTGGAAGAAGAAATCAAGACAAAAATTCCATGTACAGTAGCAACAAATGAATAAAATATCTAAGATAAATCTGCCAAGGACCTAAAGGACTTTTGCAGTAAAAACTATACAACATTGCTGAAAGAAATCAAAGAAGACCTAAATAAATGGAAGGACATTCTATGTTCTTAGAACTAAGTATTTCCAAATGCCAATGCTATCCAAAGAAATTTGTAGATTCAATGCAATCCCAATAAAAATTCCAACAACCTTCTTTGCAGAAATGGAAAAGCCAGTTATGAAATGGGTATGTCCTTCTGAAAGCACAACTCCCACCCCAAGTAACAGACATCATCTGCAATAGCAAGCAAAATAGTTCCATTCATCTGCTCCATGGTATCTAAGCTTCTTTTCAGTTAAGAACAGTGGGCATCAGTATCATGGAGTCCTCAAGAATGGGTTATGTACAGTGGATTAATATAGGTTTATTATTACTCTACCATAGACTTATTATTATTCTAGAAATGGAAGAACTCTTATCATTGTCCACCAGAGATTCTGAGGGATGGAAGAGGGAAGAATGGGTGTAATGTTGGGGAATTTTCAGGACTTTGGGGTTGTCATGAATGACATGCAGTAATGTCAGACCTTTGTATAGTTTGTCATAACCTACAAACTTGTGCAGGAAAAGGTTTAAATTATAATGTAAACTATAGTCCATAGATAGTAACAATGCTTCAATGTGTGTTCATCAATTGTAACAAATGTACTTCACTAATGAGGGATGTTTTTGATGTGAGAAAGTGAGGGAAGAGGAAGTGTGGCATATGTGAATCCCTCACATTTTTAATGTAATATTTATGTAATCTAAATCTTCTTTAAAAATAGAAAAAAATTTTAAAAACTTTATATGGAAGTGTAAGTGGTCCCAAATAACTAAAGCCATGTTTAAAAAGAAGAATAAAGTTGGAGGACTAACACTTCCGATTTTAAGAACTTATGATAAATCCACAGCAATCAAAACAGCAAACTATTGGTCCAAGAACAGACATATAGACAAATGGAACAGAACTTAGAGCTTAGAAATCAATCCTCATGTTTATAGCCAACTAAGATTTTTTTTAAGGATTTCACAGCTTTATTGAGAGATTCATTAATTAAGCAGCATCCATTTCAAAACGTAGAAGGGAGCTCCCTCAAAAAATTTTTGACTTAGTGGTATATACCACTCAATTTGTAAAGAATAATCTCTTCAAAAAATGGTGCTGGGGAAACTGAATCTCCATTTGAAAAAAAAATGAAGGAGGATTCTACCTGACACCATATGCCACAAAAATCAATTCTAAATTCTTCAAAGACCTTAATATAAGAGATAGAACTACCAAACTCCTAGGCTAAAACATAGGGAAGCATCTTCAGGACCTTGTGTTAGCCAATGGTTTCTTAGACTTTAAACCCAAGGCATAAGAAAGAAAAGAAAAACAGAAAAAGGGGAACTCATCCAAATTAAAAACTGGTGTGCCTCAAAGAACTTTATCATGAAAGTAAAATGACAACTTACATATGGCAGAAAATATTTGAAAACCACATATCCAATAAAGATTTACTATCCAGAATATATAAAGAAGTCCTTAAGTTAACAACAAAAAGACAAAAACTCAGTTTAAAATTGGGCAAAATTTTAAATACACATATCTCCAAAGAAGATTTACAAATGGTCAGAAAGCATATAGAAGATTCTGAATATCATCAGCAATCAGAGAAATAGGATATTTCATAGTCATTAGAATGACTGTTATTGGGGAGAAAAAAAACCCAGAAAATAACAAGTGTTGAAGAAGATTCAGAGAAATAGTTAAACCGATTATTTCTGGTGGGAATGTAAAACAGTGCAGCCACTGTGAAAGACAGTTTGGTAGTTCCTCAGAAAAATAAGTATAACTACTAGGTAAATACCCGAATTAATTGTTGAAAGCAAGGACTAGAACAGATTGCACATGGATGTTCCCTGGCATTACTCACAATTAACAAAAATTGGAAGCAACCCAAATGTCTATCAACCAATGAATGGATAAAAAAATGTAATATAGACACACCATGGGATATTAACCATAAAAAGGAATGAGGTTCTATCCATCCTCAACAAGGATGAACCCTGAAGATATCATGTTGAATGACGTAAGACAGACACAATAGAACAAATATTGTATGATCTCACTGATTTGAAATAATTAGAATAAGGAAACTCATAGAGTCATGAGTAGAATATAGGCTACCAGGGGATGGGGTGGGAGTAGGGAATGAGAAATTGAGGTTTAAAATGTACTGGTCTCCTATTTGGAATGCTGTAAATATTTTGGTATGGGTGGTGGTGATGGTAGCACAATGCTGTGGATGCCATTAACAGAATTGAAATATATATCTGAATTTGATCTAAGGGGGAAATACTAGAGTGTGTCTTTCATAACAGAATAAAAAAATAAAAATCTATGATCTATATTATGCAGTGAATCCTAAGTTAAATCATGGACTTTTAATTAATTGTATAATTATAACAATGTGCTATCATCAATGTAACAAATGTTCTACAAAAATGGTGGGCAGTGTATGGGAATCCTATATTGATGCATGATTCTTCTATAAACCCACAAATTCTCTAATATAGAAAATAAAGATCATTGAAAAAAGAAATTGGTCATTGATGAAAGGGTTTATTTCTGAACTTTCTATTTTATTCCATTGGTCTATATATCTATTCTTGTGCCAGTACCATGCTATTTTGACCACCATAACTTTGTAATAATTTTAAAATCAGGGTTGTATGTCCTCCAACTTCATTCCTCTTTTTCATGATGGTTTTCGCTTCCAAATAAATTTGATGATTTGCTTATCCATTTCTGTAAAGTAGGCCGTTGGAGTTTTGATTGAGATTGGATTGAAATTTAAAGCATTTTGGATAGAATTGTCATCTTAACAATATTGAGTGTTCCAATCCATGAGCATGGGATGTCCTTCCATTTATTTAGATCTTCTTTGATTTAGATGTGCAAAATTTTGTAGTTTTCCAGGTATAAGTTCTTTACATCCTTAGTTAATTTATTCTTGTATATTTTATTGTTTTAGTTGCTATTGTAAATGGAGTTTTTTTCTTGATTTCTCCTCAGATTGTTCATTACTGGTGTGTAGAAACACTGTTGATCTTGTACCCTGCCACTTTGCTGAATTCGTGTACTATCTCTAGTGACATTGTTGAGTTTTGGGACTTTGTAGATATATGATCATGTCATCTGCAAATAGTGAAAGTTTTACACCTTCCTTTTGATGTATTTTATTTAATTTTCTTGCTTAATTTCTTTGGCAAGAACTTCCTTTACAATGTTGAGTAACAGTGGTGACAGGTTATTCTTGTCTTGTGTTAAATCTTAGAGAAAAAGCATTCAGTCTTCATGATTGAGTACATTGCTAACTGTAGGGTTTTCATGTAGTCCTTCTATCATGTTTAGGACATTACCTTTTTGTCTATTTTTCTAAGTTTTTTTTTTTATCAAGAAAGGATCCTGAATTTTGTCAAATGCCTTTTCTGTGTAAAATGAGATGATCGTGGGTTTTTTCTCCTTTGTTGATGTGGTATATTACATTAATTGATTTTCTTGTGTTGAACCATCCTTGCATACATGGGATTAAACCCACTTTATCATGGTGCATAATTCTGTTAATGTGCTGTTTTAATCAATTTGCAAGTTTTTTTGAGAATTTTTATTTATATATTCATAAAAGAAATTAATCTGTAATTTCTTTTTGTAGTATCTTTATCTGACTTTAGTTTTAGAGTGATTGTGTCACAGAATGAGTTAGGTAGCGTTCCCCCTCTTCATTTTTTTTGGAAAAGTTTGAGTAGGCTTGGTGTTAATTCTTTTGAAATAATTGTTAGAATTCCCCTGTGAAGTCATCTGGCTCAGGGATTTTCTTTATTGGGAGGCTTTTGGTGAATGATTCAACTCTTGGCTTATAATTTATCTGTTGAGATTTTCCATTTCCTGTAGAGTCAGTGTAGGTTGTGCGTTTCTAAGAATTTTTCCATTTCATCCAAATTGTCTAATTTGTAGGCATTAATTTGCTCATAGTATCCCTTTATCATCCTTTTTATTACTGTGGAATCAGTAGCAATGGATCACCTTTCATTTCCGATTTTATTTATTTTCATCTTCTCTCTTTGTTTCTTCATTAGTCTAGTTAAGTATTTGTCAATTTTGTTGATCTTCCTGAAGAACTAACTTTTGGTTTTGTTAATTCTCTGTATTTTTTTTCTTTCCAATTACATTTATTCCTGCTATAATCTTTGTTATGTCTTTTCTTCTGCTTGCTTTGATGTACTTTTCTATTTTTTTCCTAGTTCCTGTGGGTGTGTAACTAGATCTTTTGATTTTACCACTTCTTATTTACCGCAGGCATTTAGGAGTATAAGTTTCCCTCTCAGCACTTCCTACACTGTATCTCATGAGTTTAGTATGTTGTGTTCTCATTTTCATTCATCTCAAGATACTTACTAATTTCCCTGATGTTTCTTCTTTGACCCAGTGGTTTTTTAGGAATGTTTTATTGAGTTTCTCTATATTTGTGGATTTTCCAGTTCTCTGCCTGTTTTTGATTTCCAGCTTTGTTATATTCTGTTCAGAGAAGTTGCTTTGTATAACTCCAGGTGTTTTCAATTTATTGAAACTTCTTCTATCATCAAACATGTGGTGTATCCTTGAGAATGATCCATGATCACTTGAGAAGAATGTAAATCCTGCTGTTTTAGGGTGCAATCTTTTGCATATGTCTGTTTGCTCTAGTACATTTATCATATTATTCAAATTCTCAGTTTCCTTATTGATCCACTCTCTAGATCTATCAATTGATTAGAATGGCATATTGATGTCTCCAACCATTACTGTTGAGGTTTCTATTTTTTCCCTTCAGTTTTTTGAGCAATTGCCTGGTGTATTTTGTGACACTGTGGTTAGATACATACTTATTTATGACTGGTATTTCTTGGTGGATGGACACTTTTATTATTTTATACTGACATTCTTTGACTATTCTAACATCTTAACTTAATGAATATTTTGTCTGATATTAGTGTAGCCACTATCAGCTCTTTTTGATTATTATTTGTGTAGATGCCTAAGGTTTTATGGTTATTTTGCATTGGGTAAAGACTATTATGATGCATGTTCCAACTTATTATAATTCTTTAGAGTACCCCGTGTTCAACTGTTCAGATTTTGCCAGCTCTTTTGCACTTTGTTATTTCCCTAGATTATGTGGTACAATTTTTTAAATGGTCCTTTAGCCTGCAATTGTTTTACCTCCAGGAGAAAGCTTCCTTTCCTCTTTTCATTCCCTTGGAAACCTACTCTTTTCTGTTTTTGCACAGAATTTTCTCTCAGTTCCCGTGATTTGTTTAAATTCTCTCCCTTACTCAGGGCCCCCTTTTCATTACACTTTTCAGTTCTGTGACCCATCCATTGAGGCCAGATGGAGTCAATCAGGAAGATCTGTTTTGTCTCTACATGGTGTCATAAACAGATTCAGGCTTGAGTGCGTGCACTTCTTGCCAACGGTCCTGCTGCAGTGTCTCTTTTTCCCCTGTGACACTCCTCAGCTGCTTGTGTTCTGTCCTGGGTCCCTTTTGACTTGGAGCCCTTTACTTGGATATAACAGGGTTTTAACTCACTGCTGTGAATGGCTCCATGGTCTTTATTCATGTTAGGAGGGTTCCAGGTCAAGCCACTCTTTGTGACCATTAATCTTTGCAGAACCTAGTGACGGGGAGGGTTCTGGACTGGTGGGTCTGGAATGTAAATCTTTTACCTGATTTGGGTGTTTTATTTTTTCCTTAACTTTGATTCAGTGTTTGTGGGTTTCTTCGCCAGTTTCTATTGTGCTCCAGAGTTCCAAGCAAATGGGATTTGTCCTTTTATTAGTTGATTCTGAGGGGAGATATTTCCAGGGGATGTTGTACATCATTATGTTGATGACACCACTAAATATATGGGTTTTTAAAATTACATCGTCAATTAACATTTCAAGAGATTTAAATAATAAGAAAAAATATGTATATTTACTAATGTAGATATCACTTCTAGGGTTATCGATATTTCCATCTGCTATCATTTTCTTTCTGTTTGTAGGATGTCCTATAATATTTCGAGTAGTGTGGAATTACTGATGATATATACATTCATGTCCTTTACATCTGAAAAGTTTAAGTGCATCTTTGCAGTTAAATCTGATAAACAAAACAATGAGTATTGAATAATGGATAAAAGAAGAGGACCAGGAACTGATCTCTGAGGCAGGGACATGAGGCAGGACCAGGAAATAGTCTGTGAATGAGCAGTGTGTTTGGAAGACAAGAAAAAGAGTGTGATTGCATGGAGTGCATAGAGAAAGTTTCTCAAGTAGGTCGATGATATCAATATGTAAAGGATGCTGATGGGTCTATTAAAATGAGGACTGGGATGGATCCAATATGTTGGGGAATGTGATGGCCACTGTGGATCTTGACTATAGCAGTTTCAATGGGATGTTGGGGTAATGCCTGAGTGGAAGAAGCTTATGAATGTATGGGAAGAGAAGGTTTTGAGTTGGTGAGTATAGACAACTCTTTCCATAAGAATAAAGTAAAGTAAAGGAGAATTATGAAATAGGCCATAATTGGAGGGAGATGTGAGGTCAAGAGACTTTTAAAAATAATATTTGTAAACATCAGGCCTCCCTAGGATGGGTAACACCTTCCCACTCATTGTATGGGTCTTTGTCAAGATGAGCACACACACCTTCCTGGAAGCCTGCCCCTGTGCCAGACAGCCTCTGTCCCTTAAGAAGCTTAACAGTTAATACAGTCTTATTATATTTTCTAAAGTGTTTTCTCAACATTATGGTTTCAAACACATACCTAACAATCTCTTACATACAACTGTCCTCCTCAACTCTTCCCTCTATTTTTTTGGCCCTCTTGAATAAAAGGGGAAGATGGTAAAGACAAACGAGTTTATATGGCTAAGTGTCTTCAAAAAAGAGTTGGGAGGTCATAAGAGGAGTCATGCTTATGCATGCCTCAGCATGATCCCAGAGACAGCCAAGGAAGATACAACCCACTTACTGGTGCTCCTCAGGGCTACGGAGACACACAGGTTTAACAGTCATGGCTGTTGGCTCTGGAGTTCAGAGCCTTATCAGTAGGCCCCACTTTGGAATTTGTGTTCCTGAGTGTGGTGGACTTGGCCTCAGATATGACCTCTCTATACATGCCTCTTCTGTCACTTTTCCTGAACCTGTGGTTGGTGCTGGTATTGGTGCATACCCAGGAGACTTGAATCTCTGGGCTGACCATGTGCCAGCTGGGTCTTGATCCTCAGCAGAGTTGTAACTCCTACTCTGTGGTTGTTGGCTTCCCTAGGTCAACTAAAAGGGAGGCAAAATGGTCAACCACCAAACCAGGGGACTAAGAGTGTCTGCAACTGCAAGCAGGAGAATCACCTGCATCAAGCATATGGGATCAAAGCTTCTCGATATAGTGGTGGTGTGGACATCACCATCCCATGGTCAACAGGATGGAGAAATAAAATATGGATAGAGTGGGCTTACTAGTATTCTACTATAGAATTATTGTGATTAGTAAAGGAAGCAACTCTAGCATTAATGTGGAGAAAGTGGTCACTGTAGTTGCTGAAGGCAGGGAGAGGAAAGAAGAAATGTGATATGGGGGCACTTTTGGAACTTGGGGTTGTCCTAAATTATAATGCAGGGATGGATGCTTGATATTATATATAATCTCTTAACACACTGAATGGACTGGGGGAGAGTGTAAACTGTAATGTAAACTATAATTCAAGTGGTATATAGTAGTGCTCCAAAATGCATTCACCAAATGCAATGAATGTGCCACAATGATGAAAGAGGTTGCTGATGTGGGAGGAGTGTGGGTGTGGGGTGTGGGATATGTGGGAACCTCTTATATTTTTTAATATAACATGTGTTGTGATCTATGTATCTTCCAAAAATACAATAAAAAATAAATGCTCAAAAAAATGGATCATGTATATGGTCAAATAATTGTCTTAAAGAACACTTAAAAATAGAACAAATTAGTATACATTGTTTGTTTTAAAAAGAATAAGTATATGATATTGTGAGAATAATTTATAATTTATATTAAAATGTTTACTTATTTATTATATGATATGGAATAAATACTGTTTAAAATATAACATATAGTAATTTATATGGTAAATGACCTTATTAAATTGACAGCAGTTTTCTATATTTAAAAAATGATATTTGCATGTTGATGGGAATGAAATTAAGAGAGGGGGACATTGATATTTCAGAAAGAGAGGGGTGGACACAATGAGCAATATCCTTGAGCAGATGAGAGGGATGGGGTCTGAGGGTCTGGCCTCACATAGGAGGGCTGTCTGCTCATCTACAATAACTGGAAGGAAGGCAGAGCAGGGGGACATAGGCATCTCTGGATTAAAGGATACATGGGAGGGACTTGTGGACTTGTTTCTCTTTTTTTAACATTTTAAAAAATTATTATTTATTTTCTCTTTAGTTAGGCCAGTAATTTATTCAGGTATGGAAGGAAATGAGAGAAAATAACAGATCATGGGTCCCAGATAGAAAGGACGGGTTGAAAAGTGATAAAGTGGGCTAATTTACAGAGTACAATTTCCCATTATAGATTATAAATGCCCAACTTTGACTTGTGGGTTAATCCATGTGTGGGACACAGTGAGAGCAGGGCACAGAAGGCAGGAACAGGGCAGGACCAGCACTGGACAGGCACTGGGACAGGGTGAAGGCGAGAGACCAAAAGATTTGCCTGCTTTTTAAACCATTAATTATTCCACCCCTTTGCTAATGGCAGGGCAGGAGTTCCATTGTTTGCTACTTTGATTGATTATCCCACCCATCAGTCCCCCAGGAAGTCCCAATTATAATGTCCTTGGGGAATATCAGGGTTTCTCCTGGCTTCTGGGGGAATCCTATTCTGAGTGGCAGACTCTTGTGTGTATGTGTGTGGGGGGTCTTCAAGCAGTCATCTCGGGGTTGTTGATGTCCATGTGGAGTCTCTGCCAGGTTCCAGATCCATCTGTTGATTCCCTGTCTTACTAGCCAGCTTCATTCCCTCCTCATTGAGTTTATCCCTTTATTCTGAATGGACTTGGTCTTCTTATTGCTTCTTTTTACACAGGAAACAGGAAATAAGGCAATTGTTTTGTAGTTAGGATAGGGAAGAGATGTTAGAACTTGAGAGATAATTAAAAGAAAGAGTAGAGGATGAAGGGCCCAGGGAAATGAAGTGTGATTGTGAGGCAAGATTCAGTGCCCTTATGAGGTGAATGGTCATGAATTTAAAGTGAGGCAAGTTAGAATGATTCTCCAGCCACAGAGACATGGATACAGACATGTGAAGTGTTGGGTTTTTACTATGGGTAATGTTTTCCTGGATGACTATAATGAAATACAGGAAGGGAACGTGATTTCTTGATGTGGATAAGGGAATTATTATTAAGCATGGCCATGGAATTTAATCTGGGTAAGGAGGGAAATGAGAATATGAGGCACTTAGGAAAACTGAAAATCAATTTGTTAAAATATATTTTTCAAAAAAGGAAAATAATAATTTTCATATGGATATAAAAAATTTGTGTTAAAAATTTTATTTTACTCATATGTGATAACCAGACAGAGATTATAACTTGTTCAAAGAAAATTCAACACAGCACAGATCTATATGGAATACAGGAATGTAAAGATGAATTGCTAATGGAGAAAAAATAGTTTTTTAAAGAAAAATTTGATATTTATTTTTATTTATTTAAATTCATACTGAAGAGGAATGTTCCAACATTGCAAAGGGTTAGAGTCACTCCATTTGATTATTCCTGAAGAGTTCTTCTTCTTTCAATTTTTAAAAATCAATTTTATTGCTATTCTTTTTTTGTTTTGTTTTTTTAATTTCATTAATATTTTTTCTTTATTTTTTTAATATTACATTAAAAAATATGAGGTCCCCATATACCCCCCACCCCCCTCACCCCACTTCTCCCCCATAACAACAACCTCCTCCATCATCATGAGACATTCATTGCACTTGGTGAATACATCTCTGAGCACTGCTGCACCTCATGGTCAATGGCCCACACCATAGCCCACGCTCTCCCACAGTCCACCCTTTGGGCTATGGGAAGACATACTACTCTTTTTAAAACAAATAAATTTTATTGCTACATATTAATAAAGCATACAATTCATCTAAATTTTACAATCAATGATGTTTGGCTTACTTAACATAGTTGTGCATTCATCACTTCAATCATTATTTGAGCTTTTATAGACTCTAATGTTTTCTAGGTGATTTTGAAGGAAAACTCTTGTTCAGGTAGAGCTTGGTGCACAACAGGGACACTGGAGATGCCATCCTTACTTTGTCTTTTCCTAGAGGTCCCAAGAAGCAGCTGGTGTCAGATAACCCTACTAAACCCTCCCATTAGCTGGGTCCTATCATTCTTCCAAAAAAGTCAGAGGACCTGGAGGGAAAGCAGGAGTCCATCTCCCTAAGCACCACATACTCCAGTGAGGCACTACTGCATCATGGCACTCAGGGATGTCTGTGCCCACCACAGGGGTGCTGTGAGTATGCCCATGCCAGTAGGAGGGAAAGGAGGGAAGGGGGCAGTAGTTGCCACCTTGAGGGACCCACCTTAGCTTCCTGGACCAGAAAGGTAAGTCAGAGAAGAAAATAGTTATGGTATCTGTACTGCACACCTAGCTCACAGTAGAGGAAATCGCAAAGAACCAGGATGAGAGTGGCTGCAGAGGTATTATTTGTTTATTTTTTGTCCCTACCATTAAAATGAAAGCTTTATGAGGTCAGGGCTTCTGTTTTATTTGTTCTTATTTTGATATCCTAAATTTAGAAGTGTTCCTGATGTTGTTGAAAATATTGTTGATTTTGGGTGGGAGTAAATGAACCTGCTCTATGACACCTTAGGAGCTGAAGGCATGTTACCTATCACCAGTAGGTGGAGTTTCCCGTTAGGATACTAATCACTTGTTATTTGACAAACTGACCTAAAGGACAGTGCTAAGGGTGACATCTAAGCATCTGGCTGCTCATTTTCAGAGACAGTATTTGCTGTGAGGACAATGCAGATGTCTGATTCTTGATATAATGAAGAACTGGAGAGGAGTTAGCAGCAATTCTTCTGGGATTCAGGTCTCAATCAGCATATGAACCATCCAAAGACATAAGACTCTGAGAGATATATTTAATAGGTATATTTAAAATTATATGTTCAAATAAAAGAATTAGAAGAATCACAAGTAGTTAGATGAATTATAAATGAGTATAGTTTTGTTATATTGGAGAAGTAGATTATCATATATTACCAAATAAGGCCCACCACAGAGGTGGTGATCATGATGCTGTGTTCCTTGCCTCTAGTTTGAAATCTTGTCTTTTGGGATGATACGATTCATGTGTCAAATTGTCCAGACAATGGCACCATTTGTTGTTGAAGCAAGCGCTGGCATAATTATTACTGTGTAGATTTAAATCATCAGTAAATTGTAAGCAGTCTGAAGAGAGAATTTCTCTACTTCAGCCTGCCAGATTCTCCTGGGAAATGCATCAAAAACCTTCCTTGGATTTACATGCTGAGTTTGGCTTTGAGACTGGCCACATTTGAGTAACATGGAGGCTGTCAGGAGGGAACTCTTAGGCACAGTGCTGCTCTAGGCCTGTTCTTATTTCAGGCGTGTAGGATCACAAGCACAGTCATTAGTGTCAGGGGCTCACTGTTGGACCCTCGTTCCTTCCTGGTGCTTACCGTTGCACGTGGGGGACTGCCGCTGCTCCCCTAGGGACCATGAGAGCCCCCCCTGGCCAGGAACCCAGTACCTCCCCAGCTGTTGTTTTTAATTGTTCCCACTATGAGTATATCGAAACATTTCCATGCACACTGGACACATGCCCTATATAACTCCCTGTCAACCATATATCGCCTGTCAATAACATCCCATACCAGTATTCCTCCGCTGCCATTGTTGAACCACTCTGTGATGCAAAACTTCCTGAAAAGTGAAGCCCAATATAATGTCAGGTTCCCTTACTAGTAAAATGGATTATAGCGATGAGTTTAAAGGTTAGATATAGAATACGGATTGATTTGGAAAAATTCTACATCCTATCTTTTTCTTTTCTTTTTTCCTAATTATTGAGCTTTTCTTCACAAGAGCCTTAGATTACAGTAATTCATATATACAATATACAGTACTCCCACATATCCATTATAAATCCTTTTCCCTTCCACAGTGATAATCTTTTAACTTATTCATATCATATTTACTGAAACTGATGTACAGATATTGAGACAATAGCTTTCAAACAAGGTGACATTGTGTTTACATTGTGGTTTATACTTTAGGCTACACAGTTTTCTAAATTTTTTAGTTATCCTATGTTTTACATTATGGTTTACATTATTAGTCTGTTGTCCCCTATATGTTTTTGGTGTAATATTACATGTTTTATATCCATCCTTGTGTACTCTTGTGAAACACTTCTTTTGCCCTCACATTTACTTTGGTTCCATCTATTCAATATCTATTTCCCCTTTCCCTTGGGGCCCACAGTGACTGTCAATCTTCATTTCTTGAGGAGCCATGTTCAGAGATACTTGCAACAGTGTTGAGGGCTTGACTTGCTCAACTGCCCTAACGCTCTGGGAGCCACCCTTTCTCTTCAGAGATACAGTTCCCTCTATTTGATGGCATTAGTCCTCCCCAGGATGTGGGTCTATCTTCACTCTCATTATATGGGTCTCTACCCAATGGTATAGCCCACTCTGGCAAAATGAGCATTCAGATATTCCCTAGGAGTCTGTCCTGCATCAGATTATCCCCTTTGAGTATCTTAAACAGGTAACTTTCCTAACTATATTTTGAAAAGATTTTCTCAGCATTTTACTTTCAACCAACACCTGACAATCTCCTATGTTCATATGCAATGCCTTCCCCCCAGCAAGGGACATGACACCTCCCTGACACTGAGGGATCACTACCAAGTACCAGCTGATGATGTAACTAGAAAATGACCTTGAATTAAAGGTTCAACGTGGACCAGCAGAATATCCCTGTCTACATATAAAAACAAGAGGTTAAAATGCTGTTTGACTTAAAGTAAGGGGGAAATGGAAAGGACAAATGAGTTTATATGGCTATGAGTCTCTAAAAAAGAGTCTGGAGGTTGTCAGAAGGATTGCCCTTATGCACACCTGAGCAGAGTCTCAGAGACAGATAAAGTAGATACAAGCCCTGGTATATGTCCTTTTGAGGGCTAAAGAGACCCACAGGTTCTATAGTCATGGCAGATGGGGTTCACTGCCATGCCAGTTGGCCCTTCTTTGGAGCTGGTGTTTCTGCGTGATGGAGCTGGACTCAGATGGGATCTCTTTTCACAAGACTTTCATGCTACTTTACTGGAATTGTAGTTAGTGCTGGGGTTTAAGATATATCTAGGGGATTTGAGTCAAGTCCCATGCTGGGGGGAAGGCAATGCATCTACATGCTGAGTTTGGCTTAGAGAGTGGCCACATTTAAGCAACATGGAGGTTCTCAGTTGGTAACTCTTAGGCACCCAACAGCTATAGGTCTAGTTCATATTTCAGGCATACAGCTTCATAATCAGAGCCATCAGTATCAAGGACTCATCATTGGACCACCCATCTTTATTGGTCTTTGCCATTGCACTTGGGGGATTGTTGTTGTTCCATTAGGGAATGTGATAGAGCTCCCCTGGTCAGGAATTCAGCACTCTCTCATCTGTCATTTCCAATTGAAACCACTATGAAAATACCCAAACCTTCTATGTACCTTGTATACATGCCCTGGAGAACTCCCTCCCAACCATGTGCCCCCCACTAGTGACACCCCACACAAGTGCTCCTCCCCCACCATAGTTGAACCTCTCTGTAGGCCAAAACTTCTTAAAAAAGGAAGCCCAATATATTGCCAGTTTCCATTAATAGAAAAACGGAATATAGTGATGGGTTTAAAGGTTAGATATAGAATACTTAGAAATTTACAAAAAATAAATAAAGGTATTGGGGTATCAAAGAAATGCAAAATGGAAAAGCTTTGTTTTTGACATTTTGCCTTTTATCACTGCCTCAGGTATTGTCCTGTAAGTACAGTGGCAAGGCAATTTCTTCCATTTCTTCCTCAGTGTCTACCGCCTTTCTTTCTTTTTTTCCCCCTGATTATTAAGTTTCTCTTATTAAGAAGCGTATCATCACAATATAAAACTTTAAAAACACCGAGGATTCTAGTATTATTTATGGACCATCATATAATACTTGAGCTAATGACACTTAGATCTAGGATAGGTTCAGCAAATCTGAGCCAAACACACTGTGCACTCTTACTTGTATAAGAGCTTCTTTCACTAACAATGTAGATATTTTTTAAACAATATTGATAGTACAGAGTTGATATCATTTAAGATAGAATTATTTTATTTGTACTGTGCCTAAGGCACAAAATACCTGCTTTCATTTTAATTGGTAGAAACATAAAATCACAGGTGTTTGTAAACACTATGTCATTTTTTTCATTATTTAAAGGAGGTTAAGGTTACACATATGTTACATTGAAAATATAGGGGATTACCATACACTCTACCCTATTCCCTACCCTCATTTCCCCGTTAACTGCATCTTTCATTAGTGTGGCACATTTGTTACAGTTGATGAACACATATTGAAGCATTGCTACTAAGCACGGCCTAGAGTTTACATTTTGGTTTACACTTCGCAACACATAATTTTATAGGCTTGACAAAATGTATAAAGGCTTGGATCTTTCATTTCAATATCAAACAGAACAACTCCAATATCCCCAAATGCCCCAGTTTACCCCTATTCTTTGCTCTCCATCTACTCAGAATCTCTACAACCATGAAGTTTTAGTTTTTGAAGAAGTTACGTATATACATGCATTTAATATTGAGGGCTGACATACTGGTTGCTTGCTTTCATTAGGCGCTGCATATATACTTGAAAGACTCTTTCCCCTCTATATGAGAACATAGCAGGACTCCTCAGAATTGGATTTTACTTTTATTTTGTTTATTGTGTATTTCCATCCACTGAGATAACAACTTATGACAAGATGAACACATCCATATTCCAAAGAAGCATGCCCCAGGTACAGCTTTTTCTACATATCCCCCCACCACAACAACTGCACCAGTGCCCCTCCACTGCTATATTTCCTGAAAAAACATTCCCAACATTGTAGTTTCTACCACAGACCCACAAATCTCCAGAGTTCACCTGTTCTTTCCTACAGCTTTCTTCTCAGTTTCATGGAGAGTCAAACCCATGCCCCTACACTGATGACCCTCTCATTCCAGCACCCTTGACCTAACTCACATCCCTGTACCACCATCACCCCACTACACTGCCAAACCACCCCCTTCCACCTTATCATAGGTTTTGCCCATATTGTGCAACAGCTCACCACATTCTACTCCCTTTCTGTCTCCTAATATCCTGTCTTCCAGAATCTAGCTCAGTGAGTCTGCTCAATTTGCTTAAGTCTTATCAGTGAGGTCATGTAATAATTGTCCTTCAGTGCCTGGCTTACATCATTTTATATAAGGTCTTCATGTTTCATCCATGTTATCCCATGAGTTAATAGTGCGTTACTCCTTTTAGCTGAGTAGTTTTCAATTGTATGTATATATCATATATGCTTATCCACTCATCTGTTGAGGGACACTGGGTTGCTTCCATCTTTTGCCAATAGTGACGCCTAATGCCATGGACATTGTGGGGATCTATCTATTCTTGTTCTTGCTTTCAGTTCTTCTCCGTATATACCCAGGAGTGGGACTGCCTGATCATATGACATTTCTAAAGTTAGCTTCCTGAGGAATCGCCAAACCATCCTCCACAATCGCTGCACCTTCCTACATTTCCACCAGCAGTGGATGTGTTACCTTTGCTCCACATCATCTCCAACACTAGCAGTTCTCTGATTTGTTAATGGCCAACTGTCTGTGTGAGTTGAAATCTCATGGTTGTTTTAATTTGCATTTCCCTAAATAGCTAGTTATGTTGAGTATCATTTCATGTGCTTTTCAGCCATTTCTATTTCCTCTTTGTAAAAGTGCCTTTTCAAATCTTTTTCTCATTTTTAAAGGGGCTGTCTTTTTATTTTAAAGAAGTAGGATTGCCTTGTATTTAGTGGATATTGGTCTCTTATTCAGATAAGTGAATTCCAAACATTTTCTCCCACTGAGTAAACTGTTTTTTCTCTTTGTTGACAAACTGCTTTGTTGTGCAAAAGTTTTTAATTTTGAGGAGTTTCCATTAATCACTCTTTTCTTTCACTGCTCATATTTTGGATGGAAAGTTTCTGAAACTACTCCGTACTGCATGATGTCATAGGTGCTTTCCTAAATTATCCTTTATAGGAGCTTTATGGTATTGGCTCTTATTCTTAGGTCTTTGATTCATCTTGAATTAATTTTTGTATAGGGCATGAGGTGGTGATCCTCTCTCAGTCTTTTGGATGTGGATACCCAGTTCTCACAACACCATTTCTTTTTTCTTGTTTTTTTTTTTTAAAGATTTTTTATTTATTTTTCCCCCACACTTCTCCCCCCCTTCCACTGTCTCCTGTGTCCATTCACTGTGTGTCCTTCTGTGTCTGCTTGTATTCTCATTAGGCAGCTCTTGGAAACAATCATGAGACCTTCCTGAGTGGGAGAGAGGTGATTGCTCTCTTGTGCCCCCTCAGCTCCCTGTTTTGCTACATCTTCTTATTTTCTGTCTCCTGTTGTGTCATCTTGCTGCACCAGTTCTCCACATCAGCCAGCACTCCTGTGCAGGGCTGCTTTCCTGCACAGGGTGGCATTCCCATACAGGGCAGCAATCCATGCATGGGGCATCATTCCTGTATGGGCTGGCACTCCATGTGGGCCAGTTTGCCCTCACTAGGAGGCCCTGAGCATTGAACCCTGGGCCTCCTATATGGAAATATGAGCCCAATTGGTTGAGACACATCCATTTCCAAAAATACCATTTCTTAAAGAGGTCATTCTGTTCCAGCAGAGTGGGATTGGTGCCCTTGTTGAATATCAGTTGACTGTGTTAGCAAGGATATGCATCAGAATTCTCAATTTGGATCCACTGGTCCATATGTCCATCCTTGTGCCAACAGTATGCAGTTTTGACTGCAGTATCTCTGTAGCATGCTTCCTCCAATTTCATTTTTTCTTTCAATAGGTTTTTGGCTATTTGGGGTCTTGGCCTTCCAAATAAATGTTATTTGTAATTGACTTTTCCAATTCAGTAAAAAATAAGCTGCAGTAATTTTTATTAGGATTGTACTAAATCTCTAAATCAAGTTGGGTAGGACAGACATCTTAGTGATGTTTATTCTTCCAATTCATGAGCATGGAACATTCTTCCATTTATTTAGGTCTTCTTTGATTTCCTTTAACAATGTTCTGCAGTTTTTATGTGTACAAGTGTTTTACATCTTCAGTTAAGTTTATTCCTAGATATTTGATTTTTTGTTGCTATTGAAAATGGATTTTCCCCTTGATTTCCTCCTCAGATTACTATTTATTAGTGTCCAGAAATGCTACTGAGTTTGCATGTTAATCTTTTATCCTGTCCATTTATTGAAATCATTAGTCTGCTCTAGAAGGTTTCTTGTAGATCTTTGGGGGATTTTTGTGTATAAGGTCATGTCATTTGTAAATAGTAAAATTTTTACTTCTTCCTTTCCAATTTGGATCCCTTTTATTTCTTCTTCTTGCCTAACTGCTTGAGGAAGTTCTTTTAGCACAATGTTAAATAAGAGCACAGGCAGTGAGCATTCTTGTCTTGTTCCAGATATTAGAGGGAAAGTCTGTAGTATTTCACCATTGAATATGATGTTGGCTGTGAGTTTTTCACAAATACCATTAATCATGCTGAGAAAGTTTTCTTCTACTCCTGTCTTTTGAAGTGTTTTATCGAGAAAATGCTCTACTTTGTCAAATGCTTTTTTTTTGAATCACTAGAAGTCATGATGTAACTTTTTTCCCTTCAACTTGCCAATGTGGTGTATTGCAGTGATAGATTATTTAGTTAATCCTTCCTTGTACACCAGGGATGAAACCCATTTGATCACGGTGTTACATGTGTTTAAATAAATCATGTGATAAACACATTAATTCATTTGAAGTGTTTTTGAATATGATTAGCCCATAGTTTCTTGTGGATTTTAGCATCCAGGTTCTTAGAGAGATTTGTCTGTCATTTGCTTTGCTGGTGACATCTTTATGTAGTTTTGGTAACAGGGTTATATTGCATCATAGAATGAATTAGGTAGTTTCCTTCCACATCTATTTTTTTGGAAGAAGTTAAGTGATTCCCATAGAGGCTGGTGCAGGTCCCCGCTGCTTCTTACCTGCTGGAGGTGGCACTAGGGCCTAGGCTAGAGTGGTAATCTGATCTGGATGGAAAGAAGTTGGTCCCCACCAGCACTGGGATACTCAGTACTCCCCACTTCCCCTCACGCCAGGTGCAATGTTAAGATAGCGGCTCCTGGCCTCTTTCTGACTTTTGACAGGCTCAAACTTTCGCTGTTCTCAGGTTTATCTTTCATCCCACTGAATGTAGTCATCGGTAATTGACCTTGTGCCCAACCGTCTCTTCTTCCCCCATTTTGGGAAGCAGCGCTTTCAATTCCAGCTGCAGATCACTTATCGAAAAGGATTGCACCTTTAGTGGAGGATGGGCACCTGCCGCCGTGGTGTGGAGCATTCTACTCATGAGTTTTCTCTGCAGATGGGCAGTCTCATCCTTCCATTCCTTCAATCATGTGGCAGGATGATCTGATGTTTTGTAGCTACCAGACAGGTGCTTTAGATAGCTCTGGGGATTATTAACTGCTGTGTAGCATGAGCTGACTCTAGGAGTTCCTTTCTTTGCCACCGTCTTGTTGGTTCTATGTCTTCTTACTTATATATTTTATATTTTGGAAGAGGTCATCTCTTGTCTTGGATTCTCTAATAACACTAAGTTGGAAAAAATATTTGCATTTAGCAATTTATTTACAGTTTCTAGATTCACAAAATTTGGACACAACATGTAGAATATATTCTAATATGTATCTCTGAGCCTAAAATATTTCAGACTGAATCCTCTGCCAGGATGGCAGCAGTAGATGTCTTCAACCTCCAATGTCTCATGACTGGCATCCAGCATTGATGTTGCCATCAGGAGGGTCCACCATCCATTTGTGGTAGGAGTGGGATCATGTCTTTCTCTTTTTGTGATGTCCCATACTATGTTAATGTCATCTAACTTCCAACACATTTCCTATGCTGCCCCAACTTGTGATCAGATCTATAAGTCAAACCATATTAATTTTGCACTTTCTTTATTGATTAGCTTAAACCCTCCCCATTTCAGTTGTTTACATCCAAAAGCACTAATCCATAAAGTATTTGTCATATTTGGTAGCATTACTCTGTGTCAAAATTTATTTTTCTAGAATATTTACATCTATGATAACCTATTTTCATTTGGGCTTATTTATCAAATAGCAAAAACAAAAATCTAAAATTACACATTAGTTTTTTGCTTAAAATTCTGTTTTACTTGTCAATAAAGTTGACATAATTGATTTATGTCATTTATTTATTAATCTTTTCATTCCTATACTTATTAAACAAATACTACTTGCAATCTCTTATAGGCCTGGTACTCTTTTGTGTACTAAGGTTATAATAATGGCTGCTAATGTATAACCTGACTTCTGGATGAGCGAGAATGGGAGATAAACCCAACAACACATAGGGCTCTTCCATCTCAGTGTATTCATCCTAAGAGGGCTCACTTAGCTTGTCAACTATGTGACAGTACCTGCAGGGATGGGGCAATGCTTTCCAGGAAGTTTGTAGCTCTAAATAAGCACTCTATAGTGCTATTTCTCTCCTAGCTGGGGTTCACAATCCTGGAATCAAGGGGTGGAAATGTGAGTGGCACCACTCACTATTGCCCCAGTGATCCACCAGGAAAGTTTTTGTTTCCTATCCCTACTACCTTAAGCTCAACTTGTCTTCAGGTCTCATTCCCAAAGGAGGAGTGCTTCCACCAGGAAACACAAACACGATTCCATTGATCTTGATGGTAAAACTGCAGCCTGCCCTCTTTGGTCTTTTCATGCCTCTGAATCAAAAGAGAAAGAAGGGAATTGCTGTACTGGCTGGGGTGATTGATCCTATCAAAAGAAAAGAACTGCTACTTACACAATGGAGGTAAGGAAGAGTTTTTCTGGAAGGCAGGAAATGACCTAGGTCACCTCCCAGTATTACCATTTTCTGTGAATAAAGTCAATGGAAACCTGCAACAAGTCAATCCAGGCATGACTAACTCTCCATGGCTCAGAATCTTCAGGAATGAAGGCTTGAGTTAACCCATTACGCAAAGAACCACAGCCAGCTGAGATGCTTGCTCAGGGTGAAGGAAACACAGAACGGGTTGTAGAAGAAGAGAGTGATGAATATGTACTTTGACCAAGTGGCCAGTTAGGAAATTGAGGATTGTAATAGTCATGAATATTTATTCCTAGCTAGAGCTAATAAACGATTTCAGTAGAGTGTTAAGATATAGCATCTATATGCAAAAATTAGGCTAAATATCATATATACCAAATACTTTTGATTGTACACTTTGGATGGATTCATGCTTTATTGATATGGATCCATAAAATAGATTTTTTATCTAACAGAAAACAATACACAAATGATGGGCAATCATCTCCTTCTTTCATACTCCTACTAAAAACCACTCTATTTGGTAAATACACCTATCAAAAAATGAGTATAGATTTCCCTATAAGCTTGATCCGTATACTATGAAGTTTCTTTGTATGCTTCTGACACTTCATAGTCCCAGAAGTTGAATCCACTTTACTACTCTATGGTTCAAAGATATATTTGGGCACTGTCTTCATTTTCAGGTTCGACAGGTGTCTGTTTGTTCTCAGTCTATTATGTCCTGAGTCTTTACCATAATAAAAATACACTCTCACACCTCAGAATCCTCTAATTTCTGATGTAACCTATTTTTTGTCTGCTCTTCTCTTGAGTATACTGCACATTCCTTCTTTGAACCAAAATCACAATTAAGTCAGAGATTGATCTTTAATTTCAAAATCACATATACATTTATTCAATCCTTAACCAGGTTGTCATTTCTTTGCTATTAAGATAAATATAATTATTATCATGCTATGCTCTATTTATCTCAACCGTCATAAAGTCTTGCTCAAAACATTTGATTTTGTCCTCAATGTCATTGGGACAGCTTATGTTGCAGCATTAGTTTCTAAATGCCCATTCATGGTCATGTGCAGACAAGCTATAAATTCAGTGACTTTGCTCAGAAGAGATTCCCACACTCCAATTGTGGATATTCTGACTAGTTTGTCCAAATGTGGCTTACAATTAATATTTTCAACCATTTTCACACCTGATTCTAATATTCAGGTAATTTGAAGTGCCAGGATCTTAGTTGATTATGTAATTTGTGAATTTTCAGGAATCGAGTTCTTTTGTGGATTCCTCAATCTTCTTTCCTCAAGAATGCCTGAAAAATTCTATCTTTATATAATTTGCTGTAGTGTACTTTCCAGATTAACATTTCTTCCAAATTTTTTATTACCTAGAAAGTGTCATTAATAGCTACAATTTTAAAAAGGCATTGTGGTTTTATTAAATGCTTATATTTTTGCTTCTAGCTTCTGCTACAGTCTTTTTTTAAAAGATTTAGTTATTTATTTATTTTTCTCCCCTCCTCCCCCCCCCCCCCACCCTGGTAGTCTGTTCTCTGTGTCTATTTGCTGCATCTTCTTTGTCCACTTCTGTTGTTTTCAGTGGCACGGGAATCTGTGTTTCTTTTTGCTGCGTCACCTTGTTGTGTCAGCTCTCCCTGTGTGCGGCACCATTCTTGGGCAGGCTGCACTTTCTTTCTCACTGGGCAGCTCTCCTTATGGGGTGCACTCCTTGTGTGTGGGGCTCCCCTACATGGTCAGCATCCCTGTGTTGCATGGCACTCCTTGCGTGCAAAGCACTGCGAATAGGCCAGCTCCACATGGGTCAAGGAGACCCGGGGTTTGAACCGTGGACCTCCATGTGGTAGATGGATGCCCTAACCACTGGGCCAAGTCCGCTGCCCGCTACAGTCTTAGTTAATGATTTCCGAGTGTAGAGAACAGAACTGTCACTCTACCTTGTGGTGAAATCTGAGAGAGGTCTGTATCAACCCTCCTTGTCTTCCTGGCCCTTTTCCTTATCACCTTGGGAAAGCGAACTCCATCTAATCTCAGAAGATGTTAGGTGTAATATTTGATGCATCTGAAACCCCCATTTTCTTGGGTACACTACCTTGGTCTGTGCTGTCCACCTTGATGCACAAAGACGCCAAGTTGGACTTGGTGTCAATAGTGGCAAACATGGGCAGTTATAGGTTAGACAAATGTCAAATATTTGCTGGAGAAGAGACACAGGAGTCCTGCCATGGAATTAATAAATTTTAATGAAAATTCCCTTGCTAAAGTGGCTCTGCCATTTAGTGTATGAGGTCCATTGTGACTATTTTATTGTCTCCTACCAGCACTTAGTTCACAGAACCTTTTTAGGCAGCAATTATAAAAGAAAAATGAATGCAAGAAACGCAAAAATTAATGAAATCTTTAAAATGAGTCTACCTCATTTTTATACTTTAAAATTAAAAAAAAATATTTATATTACACAAATGTTATATAAAAAATATTGCTCTCTACCCCCTTAACATTTTCACACATTAACAGCATCTTTTGTTTTTGTGGTACATTTGTTATCATTGATGAACACATTTTTGAAAATTGCCAGTAGGCATGGATTTTAGTTTACATTGTAGCTTATACTACAATTTTGTAAATTACGATAAGATATATGATGGCCTGTATCTGTCTTTGCAATGTCATTCAGGATGATTTTCATGTCCTGAAAATGCCCACATAGGACACCTGTTTTTCCCTCTCCATTCTCTCAGAAACTCCTGTGCCCACTGCCTCCACATCCATGAGAAAAATTCTTCCATTGCTGGAATCATGTCTTTAGTAGAATAAGTCTATTCTAGTCCATCATTCATTCTCCAATCCTGAGGATTCTTGGATGGCTATGCCCACTCTGCCTCCAAGGGAGAGTGGGATTAGATCCTATGGGGCAGATGGACAGGACTATCTTGCTTGCAGTTGCAGACTTGCCTTATTCCTTGAGATAGTCATTGTCCATCATCATCTCCTTGTTAGTTGTTCTGAATGAGTCCAATGAATTGGAGAATAGGTGTTTTTAAAAGTTTAGATAAACAGTTAAAACTAGCCCATGGACAGCCCAAAGATTTGTCTCTTGGGCATACTCCTATCAGGTCTAGTGTTAAATCTAGGTTCAAATAGAAGGGATAGTAGAGCCATGTGTAGGGAAACCACAACAGAGTCCATCTCTGTCACACTGAGAAGTTTAAATTCCAAACTTTTAAAAATCATTATATGACTTCAGTGAAGGAGATGACAGAAAAGCTAGTTTCCCAGTTGCACTGAAATGTTAGTGGCTTCCAATGTGTCACCATCTTCAGATATTATTGGTTGTAAAATGACTCAGAAGTACATGCTAAAATGAAAAATTAATTCTAACTCTTGTTCCATGCATTCTCATGGTACATAACCTAAGCTTCAAACTTTTCATTGAATGAATGTTCCCCTTGGATCATGTCCGTTCTGTTTTCACATTCTGTTTCATTAGTCTTTCTTAAATACCCAGGACTATCTTTTCCCAGGTCCTGTTCATTTTCTGAAGTGCTGTTGCCTGGGCTTTGAAGGACAGCCCTCTCCTCCTTTCATGCATTAGGCCAACTGTCCCCTACTTGAAGACAATATTTCCTCACTCCACATTTTATGTGGACCCCTCTGGGCCAGTTATGCTACATGACACATCCTTTTTTATATCACCTTCTCATCTATGATGACTTTAAATTTTTGAATGTGTGTAAGAATGGGAAGGAAATTATATTGCACGGATGCAGTAAACCTATCAATTAAGTAGTAGAAATTCGAGAAAAATAAGCAAACTTAAGAATGTATATTAAATGCAACTTCATGGAAGAGGAGAAAAAAATACATGGGTTTAAAGAGCAAACCTGAATTAATAATTAACATTTGTAAAAACAGATACTTGGTGTTTTAAGAACAGGGTGGAATGTAGATGAGAAGGAATGCCCTCTCTGATGAGGTGGGTGTCTGAAGCACCATTCCTGAATGCTGGGAGGGGACACTCTCCTAAGGTAAAGTTCTCTTAAGGAGACAAACTACAGAAAATGAACTTATTAATTAGAATTAGAGCAATACATGCCTTAGGACATTCCCCATCAAGGAAAACCTCTTAGGAACTTTTGAAAAAGTCTGCAGGAAAAGTTATACTCATGATAGTGAAAGAATTTTTTACCCATACAATTGTTAAAGTGTCCTAAATTTTCTCTTACCTCTGACTGTTCGTGCAGAGGGTTGATCCTGAAATGGACCAGGTTCACATGGCCCTTCCTTTCCTGAGTAACAGCTTAGCTCAGAGGAGGAAATCTCAAAGAAGCAGGTTAGAAATGGCTGCAGAAATGTTACTTGTTTATTGTATAACCTCCCAGTAAAACAAATCATTCTACTTGTTCATAATTTAATGTCCTATGCCTAGAAGTGTTCATGATATTGTCATTTGCATAATTCTTAAAGTATTAGTTTTGGATAGGAGTAAATGAAGAAATGCTCTATCAGAGACCTTGAGAGCTGAAGCCATTTTACTTATGACCACTAGGTAGAGATGTTGCACTTCAGGTCTCCAAATCACTAGTACCTTTAGAAAGTGGTCGACTTAAATGATAGTCCTCTCCCTGGTTGTTGTTATGGGGGGAGGAGTGGGTAGAGGGGGAAGAGGAGTATATGGGGACCTCATATTTTTTTAAGTATAACATTAAAAAAATAAAGACAAAAAAATGATAGTCCTAAGGGTGATTTATAAGTATTTGGTGACTCATTTCTGGGAGTAATACTGTATTAAGGGCAATACAGATAGCTTGTTTTGGGTATATTAAGTGAGGTTCCTTTCGGATGTTGAAGAGGAGCTTCAAATATCTGTTTAAAATTAAGAATAGACTGAGATAGATACAGAACACCTGCTCTACATCTTAATCTATCCAATGATATGAACATATTCCACCTAGGTTTTGGGACCATATTTATAACATTTAATTAAGTTATGATATTAAACTTTACAGATGCATGTATTTTATGGCAAATTTCTTTTGTTTTCAAGGTGAGTGCAGTTGATTTGAAAGAGTATAATTGTTGATAAAATATTTCATTTTCCTAATTGTGCTAAATATTGTTGAAAATTTTGGTTGTTAAGTTGATTTCTCATCTTTTGCCAGAGTGTAGTTACATTTCATGTGGTCGTGATATTTTTAATCTCCTTCCATTATTTATCTTTACAACTCACTGCACAGGTACGTTTGACTTTATATTCTCTATCGATTTGCATAGACTCCTCTGGGACTTGGTTGTCTGCTCAGTGCTCTATTAATGCAGTTTTCGTAGAGATGAGGTCTGAGTGCATCAGATGAGTGAGCAAGATGATGTCACATTCCCAACTGCTCATCCTGCTGGTGTTCTGGGCCTCAGGTAAGCAGTTTAGAAGAGTATTATCTTTATAAAATTTGAGAATGGTTTTAACATGCAGAGTGAGCAAACCATTTAATCTAAAGCAGATCTGAATATATATGATAAATAAGAAAATCAAACTTTAGATACATATTTTATACATTTGTGATTTAATGTATGATCTATGTTCTTTTCTGGTTGCAGGTGTCAGTGGGGACATCATGATGACCCAGTCTCCAGGCTCTGTGGCTGCATCTGCAGGAGAGACCGTCACCCTCAAGTGCAAGGCCAGCCAGAGTGTTAACAGCTACTTACATTGGTACCACCAGAAACCAGGACAGAAACCTAAACTGCTCATCTATGGTGCATCCACCCGGCCATCTGGGGTCCCTGATCGATTCAGTGGCAGTGGGTCTGGGACAGATTTCACTCTCACCATCAGCAGATTCCAGCCTGAAGATCTGGGAGATTATTACTGTCAGCAAAGTAACAGCTATCCTCCCACAGTGCTCCAGCCTCGAACACAAACCTCCTCCCCAGGGCTGTAGGGCAGTGAGTCTTGCAGCACCAGCTGCTTCCTCTTCAAATTGGATGTGTTTGCTTCCTCCATCAGACTGAGAAACCACATTCATTAGGGGACTTTACCATTGAAATTTTTTTTCTCTTAGCTGGTTCAAGTGACAGGGTATATTGACACTCTAGGCTGGTGTCTTTTAAAGTTTACAACCTGATGTATTGATTCTCTCTTCATTGTACCTCCTTAATGTTTAAAAATTTATCATCATATTTCCTTATCCCTTCCATCTTCTTCCTTCTCCGCCATCTTTCTCCAACTCTGGTCCTTACCAAGATTAAATCCTTAATCCTTCATAAGCAAAACTTCCCCTGTGGAAGGTCATTTTCCTCCCTTACTCTTTCTTCCCTGGACACATTGCCATTCAAGCCTTTCATTTCAGTGTCACAAAAGATGACTTGATTTGCTACTGTACCTTCTTTTTTAAATTTAGATAACTATTTTCATTTCCTATTGCCATCAAATAGTAATTGTGAATGCCTTAATATACTATACTCATTGAAGAATGCTTAGGTTATAAGGGATGATGCTCAGCCAATGACATATGTTGATTGCAGTTTGGGTATAAAATTTTCCAGTGAGCTTCATATTCTGTGATTGTCACCCTATTTCTATAGCTCCCTTTAAAAATGGTTGAACCATAAAACTTGCCAAAAATTGAATGTTTTCCATATTGCTATATGGTCTGTGTTTACTTCATCTTGTTCCAATATATTTGAAATGACACATATATAATTTTAGTCTTTACAACATTGCTTAATGTTGTATGTTCCATCTGTTTAGAAAAGAAAAATAATGCAAATAGAATATATGTGTATATGATGGTGTGAAGCAGGGTGGACCTCAGTAAAGGAGGATTTTAAGGGTAATCTATTCTGTGGTTGTATCCTATTGTAGGTGGAAATCTTTGAGTAGGTTACTTAAGTTCATGCCTGGACCACTGTGGGTCTCAGTCCCTTTACTTGAGTCTTTTATTAGATAATAAGATTCAGACAAAGAAGGAGAAAGTCATGGCAGCAAGAATCTGAAGCAATGCAACTTGGAAGTTACAGAAGTAACAAGCAGATGCCACCATGTGTTTTCCATGTGGCAGAGGATTCTAGCATCACTGGCAGCTGGTCTTTGGGAAGAAAGCATTGCCTGATGATGCCTTGATTTAGACATTTTTCTCAGCCTCAAAATTGTAAACTTGTAAGTTAATAAATACCTCTTGTGGAAGCCACCCCATTTCAGCCTGGCTAACTACAATAGTCTATATCCAAATATTTATAGAATAACTGAAAATCTTCCTCCTTTTGTAAAGCCCTTTTTCTTTTCTCCATCTCTTTCAGCTATTCTCATTCTTTCATGGCAACTCTCTAATTCTTCAACTTTAACCTTCTAGAAATGTGTGACAGCTTTCCTCCTGAACTCTTTCACCAATTGTCAACTTTTTCTCTTACCATCCTTTAGCACTGAAGAAATTCATGGTTCTTAAGTCTGCTGTAACCTGAACACTTTGGATAAACTTTTATTTATTCATTTATTTATTAATTTATTTTTAAAATTTATTTCGCTTCTCTCACCCCCCTCCCTTGTCTACTCTCTCCATCCATTTGCTGTATATTCTTCTGTGTCTGCTTGTATTCTTATCAGGGGCAGCAGGAATCTGTCTCTTTTTGTTGCATCATCTTGCTGCATCAGCTCTCTTTGTGTGCATTGCCACTCCTGGGCAGGCTGTGCTGTTTTTGCATGGGTGGCTCTCTTTTCAGGATGCACTCCTTGTGCATTGGGCTCCCCTACATGGTGGACAACCCTGCGTGTCTTGACACTCCTTGTGCCGATCAGCACTGCACATGGTCCAGCTCACCCCATGGGCCTGGAGGCCCTGGGTTTGATTCCTGTACCTCCTAAGTGGTAGGCAGGTACTCTGTCAGTTGAGCCACATCTCCATCACTGGATAAACTGTAATTAACACATTATTCTCGGTGTGCTAGTGGAAATACTCTGGATATTCTAGTATTATTTCTGAAATTTCATCCTAAGTTGGTGGATGAAATTTAGTTTCACCAAATGTCTCATAAAACCAGAGGTGAATACACCAAACTCTCTGACATACATACTGCTCTTACTCTTACTAATAAGAGGTGTTTTATTCATTGAATCCACATCATGCATTCAATCAAGAAACATTTATTAAGTTGTTCCTCTCTTGGTTGGAAAGATCCCTCCTATTATTGTAGTTGATGAGAAAAAAACACATATGAAAAATATACACTAGGCCATTTTTTAGTGCTAGGTTAAAAAATAAATCAGATCTGGGGAGGAGACTGTGGCTTAGAATGAATAGCAATTTAAAAAATGAAAATATATCAGTTAGCCAATGTCATGTAAGATAGCATGCCCAAAACCAGTATCATAAAGCATTAGCTGTTGAGTTTTTGGTGAGCTGTGCAATCTGTTCATATGGAGGCCTGACTGACTCATCTGGGCCTACTCTTGGTGTCTAGTTATCTGGCAGGTCCCCTGAGGTCTGTGTGTTCTAGGCTCAATTGTCTTCGATCTCCTTCACATGCTTCTTAGCTGGCCATCAGCCTGACTTTGGGTTGACTGCACCACATGTCTTTTACCACCTGGCAGACTAATTCTAGATTCTTCTGACGCCTATTTCATGCTCCAAAAGATGAAATGAAAGCCCATTTCAGAGTGTTTTATTCCCTGATGGATCAACTACCTCTATCCTGTGCCTCCTTTATTTAAACTTTCCTATTTTGACTCCTTCCCCTTCTCCTTCCCTTCCTCTGGTCCCTGCTATTGTCCTCCAAATATGATATAAAGTTATAATCCTGACAAGCACAGGTTCAGAATCTCCTCTGAAGGTCTTGTCTATACTCTCCCTCCTTACCTACTGGATCCTCTGTCAGGGCAGGTCCTTCTGCTCAGCATCTCCTGATTGTATTTTACAGGCCTAGCTCAATGTCTTTATCCTTTATTCCTTCTCATTTGAAAATAAAGAAAATAAAGAAAATTATCTCTCTGTCATTCTTTTCCTATTAATGGACATTCCCCTTTATTCTAATCCTAATTATAAGTACGTGCAAATTTCTCTATGACCCTTTCCCTTCAAGTGTCAATTTAGTTATTTTTTTGTACATCTTTGACAATTTCTGCCCATGTGTGCTCAATTAAATTACTTAACCTCTCAGTGTCAAGGGTGTCTCAGATATAAAGTGTTTATTATATTTGTCCCTGTTTTGTGAGGATATCGTGAGTCAAAATGAGTCAACACATTCAACACACAAAACAGGCTATTAGCCAAAACTGATACAAAGAAAATCCTTTTTTCCAATGGTTAATAATCTTTTCATATCTCCTTTAAAAATCTCACAATTATTTATCAATTATTAAAGATTAAATTAGCTTTCTGTGGCCACTTCAACAAATTGAAAAGAAACTTGGTAACTCACAATAATAAAATTCAAATCACTCACAGTTTTGGGAGCCGGTAAATTGAAATCAGTATCTCAAGGCTGGAATTAAAGATTTTAAAGGTCACACTTCTGGAAGCTCTTCAGAAGCATATATTCCATGCCTCTACCAGCACGTGGAGGCTGCCAGAATTTTTTGTTTTGGGACTTCATTACTCCAGCTTTCAAATCCAGCATCTTCAAATTACTCTATGCTCTTTTCTCTCTTGCACTTTTATAGTTGTCTGTCAAATTATCCTGCATCCCTTTTGTAGGAATGCATGTGATTACATTTTTGCCTAACCTGAAATCCCAGGATAATCTCTCCATCTCAGATTAAACGAAGTATGAGGAATATTTCATATGAGGTAGCATGCATGGGCACCAGGATTTAAGACAAGGTATTTTCAGGTGGGTATTCAGTGTATAGTGTGTTTCTTTCAACCCCAATGATGCCCATTTATCCCACATGCAAAATACCTTGTCCTCATCCCAACATGCCCAAATATCTAAACAAATTATAGCCTCAACTCACTTCCCAAAACTCATCTAAATATCATCTCCCGAACAGTCACAAGTCACCATCTAAATCATCTAAATTAGGTAAATTAGGTATTTCTTACATTCTCAGTAGGATCCATTCTGGGATAAATTCATTTCTCTCTGTAGACCAGTAACAAGAAAAGAATTTTACTGATTCCAAAATACTCTGGTGGGGCAGTCATAGTATAAATGTTGCAGACATCCTAATTCCAAAAGGGAGAGGATGAAAGGAAGAAAGGAAGCACAGCTTCCAAGCAACTTTGAAATCTTGAAGTTCTGTTAGATTCATTGCCTGGAGTCATCTCTGTGGCCTACGTATTGTCTTTGGTGACACGTCTCTGCTCTCTGGACCTTGGGCTTTGGTTTCTGTACCCAGGTCTCTGGCCTCTGAGCCCATGTTTGTTATAACTCTCCCTGCAAAGGCGGCCTCTGGTTTATCTGATGTAGATAGAATTATATACACATTCTTAATCATCGTCAGTATTCCTGTCTGTGTGGGCACATTGTAGCTAGGACCTTGAATATGTTATTTGTGGTAAGGTGTGGCCCATCTAATAGAAAGGAGCCTTTATTCAGATCATTGGATTCTGTTGTAAGCATGACACATTCATTCAAAGACATAGACGCCACAGGGAGGAGCCAGAATATAGAAGTCAACAGAAACCAGAAGAGAAAGGAGAGGACATTGCTATGAAAGTAAGGCGGGGATAGTAGCCAAGGAACCTCAATTGTCTCTGGTAGCCAGCACTGGAATGTTATAGAGTTTGGGGAGAAAGTATTGCCTTGCTGCTTTCTCAGTAGTGGCTTCTCCTAACCCAAAAACTGTGAGCCTATAAATTCGCAGCGTTCAAGCAATCCCATTCTGTACTACCCAAGATAGCCACCTGGCAAAGTAAGGTATCACAATTTGTTTTTCTTCAAAGGGGTTTTGAAAGTTCATAGTTTTATCAGTTTACAGAATTTTGTAATTCCACAGCCTTCTTATCTTGTCCTCTTATTGTCCCACTCAGCTCAGTTGGTAGTATTTTTGATAATATAATGTTCTCAAAAATCTTCTGGTTTGTGAAGAAAGATCACTTCTGAGTCCAGCTCCATCACACAGAAACACAAACTCCAAAGTAGGGCCAACTAATATATCACTGAACTCCATCTGCCATGACCATAGGACCTGAAGGTCTCAGGAGCCCTCAGAAGAACCAATACCTGAGGTTTTATCTACTTTATCTGTCTCTGGGACTCTGCAGAGGTGTGCATAAGGGTGACCCCTCTGATAACCTCCCAGCTCTTTTTGGAGACTCATAGCCATATAAACTCACTTGTCCTTTCCATTTCCCCCTTTTGCCCAAAGTAAAAAAGCAGTTTTTAACACTTGATATTACATCTAGGCTGAGATATTCTGCAAGTCTGAGTTGACCCCTTTAATCAAGTTCTTTTTCTAGTTACATCATCAGTTGGTGTTTGGTAGTAATCCCGCAGTGCCAGGGAAGCTCATCACCAGGAGTCACGTTTCATGCTGGCGGGAAGGCAATGCATCTACGTGCTCAGATGCATTGGCTTAGAGAGTGACCATATTTGAACAAAATGGAGGCTCTCAGGGTTAACTCTTAAGCACCATGCAGCTCTAGGCATAGTTCATATTTCAGTCACACAGGCTCATAATTGGAGTCATCAGTATCAAGGTTCATTGTTGGACCATCCATCTTTGTTGGTCTTGGACATTGCACTTGGGGGATTGTTGCTGTTGCATTGGTGAATGTGACAGAGCTCCCCTGGCCAGGAACTCAGCACTCTCTCAGCTTTCATTTCCAACTGTAACCACTGTGAAAATATCCAAACATTTCTATGTACCCTGTATACATGTCCTGGAGAACTCCCTCCCAACCATGTGTCCCCCACCAATAGCACCCCACACGAGTGCTCTTCCTCCACCATATTTGAAACTCTCTGTGGCCCAAAACTTCATTAGAAAAGCAGCCCAATATATTGCCAGGTTCCATTAACAGTAAAATGGAATATAGTGATGGGCTTAAAGGTTAGATATGGAATTCATAGTAATTTAGAAAAATAAAGAAAAATAAGTTGGGACATCAAAAAATTTAAAAAATTGAAAGCTTTGTTTCTGGCATTTTGCCTTTCATCACTGCTGTAAGGGTTGCCCTGTATGTAGAGTGGCAAGGCAATTTCTTCCATTTCTTCCTCAGGGTCTACAATCTTTCTTTTTTTTTTTTTTCTGAGTATTCAATTTGTCTTCACAAATTTTTACATCACAGTAATTCACATATACAAAATATGGTACTCCCACATATCCAACATCAATCCCTTTCTCCCTTCCCCAACAATGATCTTTTTACATGTTTATATTATATTTGCTGCAGCTGATATTTAAACAATAGATTTCACACATGGTCCCATTTGGGTTTACATTATGGTTTATATTTTAGACTATACAATTTTCTAAATTTTTAGTTATCTTATGTTTTACATTATGGTTTACATTTTAGCCTATAGACTTTTACACATTTTGGTATAATTTAACATGTCCTACATTCATCATTGCATGATCTTGTGGAAAACTTCCATTGCCCCACAGTTACCCTGATTCCATGTATTCAACACCACTTTCCCCTTCCCACAGGGCCCACCATGACAATCAATCCTCATTACTTGAAGGGCAATATTCAGTGATACTTGCAACAATGTTAAGAGCTTGACATACTTGACTGCCCTAACCCATTGGGAGCCTCCAATTCTCTCAAGAGGTACAATTCCCTTTGTTTGAGAGCATTAGTCCTCCCCAGGATGTGGGTGTACCTTCACTTTCATTGTATGGGTCTACACCCAATGATATAACCCTTTTTGACAAAATCAGCACTCACATACTCCTGAGATGCTTGCCGCATGTCACATGCCTCCCCTTAAGCATCTTAAACAGATAATCTTCTGTGTTATATTTTCTAAGAGTTTTCTCTACATTGTAATTTCAACCACATATGAAAATTTCCTATGTTCAAATGTTCCCTCCACCACCACCCCCAATTTCTTGGGCCATCTGACCCATTCTCCCATCCCTAGGCCCCCTGAAGCCCACAAAGCCCCACCCATAGTTTTCAATATGCCCCCATTTTATCCTTTCCCTGTACAAATACTTACCTCCAGCTTATTATAGATTTCACCCATGTAGGATTCAGCTTGCAATCTTCCCCTAATCCCAATTTATTTTAAGTTTGTTATCCTGTCTCTAGCTCTCTTAGACAGCTTGGTTTACTTATTTCATATCAGAGAGATCATGTAGTATTTGTCCTTCAGTGTCTGGGTTGCTTCACTCAACATAAGGTTCTTAAGATTCATCCATGTTATCACATATGTTTGTGCTGTATTTTTTCTTATAGCTTAGTAGTATTCCATTGTATGTATATACCGCATTTTATTTATCCATTCATCTGTTGATGGACATTTGGGTTGATTACAACTTTTGACAATAGTGAACAGTGTTGCTATGAACATTGGTGTGCACATAACAGGTTGTGTCCTTGTTTTCAGTTCTACTGGGTATATGCTGATGAGTGGAATTGGTGGGTAATATGGCAAATCTATAGCTATATTTTTGAGAAACTGCCAAACTGTCCTCCAGAATGGCTGGATCCTTCTGCATTCCCACCCGCAGGGGATGAGTGTTCCCATTCCTCCACATTCTCTCCAACAATTGTAGTCATCTGATTTTTTGATAGCTGCCAGTCTTATGGGAGTAAGATGGTATCTTGTTGTTTTCATTTGCAATTGCCTAGGAGCTAGTGATTTTAAGCATTTTTTTATCTGTTTTTTTAGCCATTTGTATATCTTTTTTGGAGAAGTGCCTGTTCATATCTTTTTCCCATTTTTTTTCTATTTTTTTCCAAATTCTGAAATGGGCTGTTTTTCTTTTTCTTTTCAAGATATTGGAGATCTTTATATATGCAAGATATAATTCTCCTATCAGATATATGATTACCGAATAATTTTCTCCCATTGTGTAAGCTCTCTTTTCACTTTTTTGACAAACTCCTTTGAGGTGCAAAGGCTTTAATTTTGAGGAAGTACATTTATCTATTTTTCTTTTGCTGCTTGTGGTTTGGGTGTGAAGTTCATGAAGCTGTTTCCTAATACAAATTTCGGCAGATGCTTCACTACATTGCTTTCCAAGGTCTTTATGGTATTGGCTCTTATATTTAGGCCTTAGGTCCATCTTGAGTTGATTTTTGTATAAGGTGTGAGTTGGTAATCCTCTTTCCTTCTTTCATATATAGATATCCAGTTCTCCAGGCACCATTTGTTGAAGAGGTCATTCTCTCCCAGTTGAGAGGGTTTGGTGGCCTTGTAAAATATCATATCTGTATTCTCAATTTGGTTCTGTTGGTCAGTGCCCAAGTCATGCTGTTTTCACTACTGTAGCTTTGTAGTATGTTTTGAAGTCAGGTAGTGTGGTTCCTCCAATTTCTTTTTCAATATGACTTTGTCTATTCAGGGCCTCTTTCCTTTCTAAATAAATTTCGTAGTTAGTTTCTCTAGTTCATTAAAGAATGCTGTGTTGATTTTTATTGGGATTGCATTGAATCTGTAGATCAGTTTTGGTAGGATGGACAGCTTAATAATATTTAGTCTTCCTATCCAGGAATGGGGAATATTCTTCCATTTATTTAGGTCTTCTTTGATATCCTCGAACAATGTTGTATAGTTTTCTGTTTATAAGTCATTTGCCTCTTTAGTTAAATTTATTCATAGGTATTTGATTTTTTTATTTACTATTATGAATGGTATTTGATTCCTCATTTCCTCCTCAGATTGCTCATTATTGGTGTACAGAAGTGCTACTGATTTTTATGCATTGATAGTGTAACCTTCTACCTTACTCAACTCATTCATAAGTTATAGAGCTTTTTTGCAAGTACTTCTAAGAATATGTTAAATAGGAGTGGTGATAGTGGGCAACCTTCTCTTGTTCCTGATCTTAGAGAGAAAGATTTTAGGATTTCACCTTTGTAAATGATGTTAGCTGTGATTTTTTCAAATACACTCTTTATCATGTTCAGAAAGTTTCCTCCTATTCTGATTTTTTGCAATGCACTTACCAAGAAATTTTGCTATATTTTTGTTAAATGCTTTTTTTGCATCTATAGATATGATCATGTGATTTTTTCCCTTCAATCAGTTTATGTGGTATATTACATTAATTTATTTTCTATGTTGAACCATCGTTGCATACCAGGAATGAATCTCACTTTGTCATGGTGTATAATTTGTTTAATGTGTTGTTGAATACAATTAGCAAGTATTTTTTTGAGGATTTTCACTTCTAGGTTCATTAGAGAGATCGGTCTGTAATTTTCCTTTCTTGTGGTATCTTTGTTTGGCTTAGGTACTAGAATAATCTTGGCATCATAGAGTGAGTTAGACAATGTTCCTTCTGTTTTGATTTTTTTGGAAGAGTTTAAGCAAGACTTGTGTTAGTTCTTTTTAGAAAGTTTGGTAGAATTCACCCGTGAAGCCATCTGGCCCAAGGCTCTTCTTAGTTGGGAGGTCTTTAATGACTGATTCTATCTCTTTACTTGGGACTGGTTTGTTGAGATTGTTAATTTCTTCTTTCGTCAATGTAGGCTGCTTATTGTTTCTAAGAATTTGTCCTTCTTGTTGGCATATAAATTTTCCTAGTATCCTCTTATTGTTGTCTTTATTTCTATGGGATCTGTGGTAATATCTCCTTTCTCATTTCTTATTTTGTGTATTTACATCTTCTCTCTCTTTTTCTTTGTTAGTCTAGCTAAGGGTTTGCCAATTTTATTGATCTTCTCAAAGAACCAGCTCTTGGTTTTGTTTTATTTTTTCAAGTGTTTTCTATTCTATTTCATTTAGTTGTGCTCTGATCTTTGTTATTTCTTTCTTTCTTCTTCCTTTGGGGTTAGTTTTTTGTATTTTTACTAATTCCTCCAAGTGTGCAGTTCATTCTTCAATTTTAGTTCTTTCTTCTTTTTTGATGTATGAATTTATGGCTATAAATTTCACTCTCAGTACTACTTTTGCTGTATCTCATAAGTTTGGATATGTTGTGTTATCATTTTCATTAGTTTTGAGACAGTTATTAATTTCTTTTGAGATTTCCTCCTTGCCCCAGTGTTTTTCTAAGAGTGTGTTGTTTAACTACCAAATCTTGGTGCCAAATCTGGGTCTCTGCTCCTTGTAGGTTTCCAGCTTCATTACATTCTGGTAAGAGAAATTATTTGGTATGATTTCAGTCTTTCTGAATTCATTGAGACTTTTTCTGTGGCCTAACATGTGGTCTTTCTTGGAGAATGATCCATGTGCACTTGAGAAGAATGTATAATCTGCTGTATTTGGGTGTACTGTTCTGTATATGTCTATTAGGTCCAGCTCCTCGAATATATTGTTCAGTCTTTGTTTCTTTATTGATTCTCTTTTGAGATGTTCTGTCCAAAGATAATGGTGGTGTATTAAAGTTGCTCACTATAATTGTAGAGGCCTCTGTTCCTTCACTTAGTTTTTCTAGTGTTTTCCTCACCTATTTAGAGCCACCCTTGTTAGTAGCATAAATGTTTATGATTGTTCTTTCTTCTTGAAGGATTATCACTTTCACTAATATTTAGGGTCCATCTTTGTCTTTCCCAATCATTTTGTATTTAAAGTGTATTTTGTCTGATATTAATATAGCTACTCCTGCCCTTTTTTGTTTATTGTTTGCTTGTAAGATTGTTTTCCAGCCATTCACTTTCAATCTCCTTGAATCCCTGGGTCAAAGATATGTTTCTTGTGGACAGCATATAGATGGGTCATATTTCCTTATCCAAACTTCTGGTCTGAGTCTCTTGACAGGTGAGTTTAATCCATTGACATTCAGTGCTATTATTTTCAAGGAATTATTTATATTTGTTGGAAACTGAGGCACAGTGGCCTCACAAGGAGAGAAGTCCTGTCTCCATGGCTATGCTTACAACCTAAGGAATGCTGTAATAAAGAGTTCCCAGCAAAGGGGATGAACCTGTTAAAGGCTGAAAGAAAAGATGAGCACATAACTTTTGTAGAAAATAGAACACTTAGAGTTTATACCTTGATATGAGATTTTTTTGAATTCCTTAGACTATGAGTAATGCTGATAGTTAACTGCATGTTGTTGCTTGTTGTCACATAGACTGGGGTATATTGAGAGCCCCTTGTAAACAATAATGTTTTCTGATGGGTCTCTATTGGCAGACACCCTGATCCCAGCTCTCTCATTCTTTCTTTCTTTCTTTCTTTCTTTCTTTCTTTCTTTCTTTTTCTTTCTTCCTTTCTCTTTCTTTCACTCTCCTTTTTTCTTTCTTTCATTCCTGATACCCTTCGGGCACAAATCTCCAAAAATATTAGCCATATTTTCTCTGGATTTGTGTTTTTCTTATTTTATTTTTCTGTTTTTGTCTTTTTAGTTGCTTTTACACTCTCCTCAACTCTGTCTCTCTTCTTTTTTTTTCTTTCTTCCTGCAGAATACCCTTTAGTATTTCTTGAAAGGCAGGATTCTTGTTGGCATACTTTCTTAGTTTCTGTTTATCTGTAAATATTTTGAACTCTCCTTCATTTTTTAATGCTAACTTTGTTGGATAGAGTATTCTTGTATGGAAATTTTTTTTTTTTTTAGTACCTTGACTATGTCATACCACTGCTTTCTTGCCTCCATGGTTTCAGATGAGAAATGAGCACTTAATCTTATGGAGCCTCCTTTGTATGTGATGGTTCTCTTTTCTCTTGCTGCTTTTAGTATTTTCTCTTTGTCTTGAGCATTGGATAACTTGACAAGTATATGTCTTGGGGTAGGCCTGTTTGGATTTATGCTGTTTGAGGTGCATTGTGCTTCCTAGACATGTACCTCCATCTCCCTCAATAGGTTTGGGAAGTTTTCAGCCATTATTTACTCCAACAGCCCTTCTGTCTCCTTTCCCTTCTCTTTTCCCTCTGGGATACCTTTAATGTGTATGTTTGTATTTTTTGCAATGTCATTCAGGGTCCTATGTTCCTGCTGGATTTTTTCTATCTTTTTATCGACCAGTTCTACTATCTGTTTGATGTCAGATGTGCTGTCTCCCACATCACTAATTCTTTCCTCTACCTCTTAAAATCTGCTGTTATTTGCTGAGAGTGTGGTTTTGATTTTTTGAATTATGCTGTTCATCACCATCATATCAGTTATCTTCTTGTGCATGACTGCAATTTATTCTGTATTCTCAACAAGTGTTTTCTTCGTATTCTTAATCTCTTCCTTCTGTTCAACAAATTGGTCCCTAATATGTGTTTTGAGATCTTTAATTACTTGTTTGATGTTCTGCTCCTCTTCCTGGTTTTTAGTTTGTTTATTGGATTGAGGCATGTTTTCCTGAGTATTGGTTTGGTTTGTAGTTTTTTGTTCCTGTCTGGTCATCATTTTATCTTGATCGGCTTACTCAATGGCCTAGCTTTTTTGTCCAGTTTGGAGTTTAATTACTTGTTTTTGTATGCATGTTAAATCTTCTCTTTGTCACTTTGTTCTTCTTATTCTATTTCCTTGTCGTTGGCTAAGTTCACTTGAAAGAAAATATTAGGGCCAGAGAAAGTAAAAAGAGTAAGAAAAGAAATGAATAATAGTAATATTGAGAGTACATATTAACAGAGGAACATTGTGAGATCTAGGAGAATGGATATTAAACTCATGTAAGGTATGTAGAGTTATAACAGTAAGAAAAGTAGAGTATGTATAATGAGATGGTAAATTGGATATGGGGAGGAATATAGTGTGAATTAAAAGGCCAGTGTGTTCAGGAGAGAAGGAAAGATAAAAGAAAGGGCAATAATATAAAGAGTGACTATAAGACAGAAAACAGAACAAAAGCCTTAGAAAGAAAATGTCAGAAATATAGAGGGGCAAACAAAGAGAGGTGCAATGTAAGGGAAATAATAAATGATGAAGGACAGGAAGATGTATTAGAAAGGGAGTAATGTTGGTGGCCAAAATCAATACACACAGAAGAAAGGAAAGGGAGGGTGAGGAAATATACCAAATGTGAAGTGTTCCCTGTAGCACATAGTGTAAAAGAATAAAAAAGAGGATAAAGAAAGAAAGAGAAAAAAGGGAGTGAAGGAAGTGCGGAAGAAAGCAAGGAAAAGAAAAAGAAAAAAGGAAAAAGAAAGAAAAATGGGCCATTTAAGGATAAAGAGGAAGGAAAAACAGGAACAAAAACCAACAAGATAATAGGCAAAGTTTCAAGCAAGGAATCCTCTTTCCAGTTAAATTAAACACTTAGGGATCTGACATTCTCTGCTTTCCCCTTCCTCATTTCCCTCTCTCCCAGGCAGCAGGAAAGCTGCCTGAGAGTTCCAGTAGGAGATTCAAGTGGGTCCTTGTTGAATCAGCCCCACACCGAAAACAATGACTCTTAACTTCCAGAGAGAGAGCACCCCCACCTCACTGGGAACACCAAGTATGCTACTGGAATCTTGGAAAGCACCTCCTACAGTCCCTCTCGTTTAGGTGTGCTATGAGAGGGCTAGTTGATTTTTTGACTCTACCTTCTCCCAGACCAAGTTTCCTATCTCAGGGTAATTAGGTGAATTGGGGTTTCTCAGTAGATTCACCATTCCTTTCTTCCCAGGCTGTCACCAAACCAGGCGGTATGCTCTTCCAAGCACCAAAAAAAAAAAAAAAAAAATTAAAAAATGGGTGTGACCAGAAAATTGAACCTGTAATCATCTGGCCCCACTGTTCCACCTCCCACTGAATCCCACCCACTCATGGAGTCAGTCCAAAACCAGAGGGCTAGGGCAATCCCGGGCCCCTGGGAGTGCTGGACTGGGGAATGGATAGTCCAGGACACTGCAGACTCAGGGTATGTATGTCTGTGGAATGTGGGCTACAGGGGCTTAGGGAACATGGTCCTGGGACCACACATCTAGTGATAACAAGGCCCAGGAATGCCTCCACACCACGGAGAGTTCTCAGTGAACACTGCGGGCAGCCAGCCCTAGGGGGAAGTGTCCCACTTTTCCGCAGCCTCCTACCTCCATACTTGCAACCCACAATTCTACCTTTAGCAAGCACTACCTCTGTCACTGTGTCTCCAAATCCACATCCACACACCTCCTGCCTTGCAAGCTCCCAAAACGCCCACTTTGGCAAGACTCCAACCCCACTCTGCCGCCTCCTTGCAAGAGAGACTGTAAGGTGTATTTACTAAGATGTTATCTTGCCATAAAACTTTTTTGACACTGTCTTTCATCACTGTAAGATCTGTTGTCTTGCACGCACTGTGACATTTTCTTCTGTATAGTTCCACAGTGTCTCATTTAAATATATATATATTTATATATATATATATATTCAAAGAAAGATTTTTACAGAAAAGTCACATAGAAAATACAGGGGTTTCCCATATAGCCAATGCCCCCCTTTCTACTTCCCCCTATTAATAATATTTTACATGCAGATGTTACATTTGTTACGACTGATGCACAAATATTGAAGCATTGATACTAACTCTTGTCAATAGTTCATATTATGGTTTACATTTTGGACCATATATTTCTATAGGTTTTGGTGAAATTTAAAATCGCCTGTATCCATTATTGCAAGATCATGCAGTACAATTCTAATGCCTTAAAAATGTCTTATGTTCCATTTATTCTATTCTTCCCTACCCCTCCCCGCAGAACTTATGGTCAGCACTAAGTTTTAATTTTTGAAGAATAAGATTCATAGTTAGCTGCAATAATATTGAGGGATTGACATATTGGTCTGCTTTCTTTTATTTTTTTAATATATTTTTTAAATTTTTAAAAAAGATACTTAGATTACACAAAATGTTACATAAAATATATACAGGATTCCCATATACCTCAATCCATACACTTCCCATCCTTCCCTACATTAGCAACTTTTTTCATTACTGTTGTATGTTCATTGTAATTGATGAACACATTGGGAGCATTGCTGTTAAGCATGGATTATAGTTTACAATGTAGTTTACACTCTCTCACACTCAATTCTGTAGGTCATGGCAGGATACATAATGGCCTGTATCTGCCATTGAAATATCATTCAGGACAAGTTCAAGTGCCACTTATGGTAGTATCTACTTTGGCAGTCTATGAGATATTGCTGACATGTGCAAAAGTGTTACTCTGAAATAACCTCACAACTCATTTGATGTCTCTTACTTATATAAATTCATTTGTCATTACACTTTCCCCTTTTATGCAAGGTCTTTTTCCAGTTGCATTTCTTTTTGGTGCTTGGTAGTAATCCCTTGATACCAGGGAGGCTCATTCCCGGGAGTCATGTCCCACACTAGGGGAAATGTAATGCATTTATATGATGAGTTTGGCTTAGAGAGAGGTCACATTTGAGCAACATGGAGGCTCTCAGGAGGTAACTCCTAGGCACCCTAAAGCACTAGACTAAGTTTCAAATTCAAGAGTAACGTTTCATAAGCATAATCATCAATATCAAGGGCCCATCAGTGGACTGTCCTTCACTAGTCATCGTCCTGCACTTGGGGGATGGTTGCTTTCCATATTAGAATGTGGAAGAACTCCCCAGGATGGGAATTCTTCTTATTTCAGTCTTATTTTTTTTAGTTAGTCCAGTACTTTATTAAGGTAGGGATGGAAGAGAAATGGGAGAATAACAGATCATGGGTCCCAGGTAGAGAGGAAGGGGCTGAAAAGTAATAAAGCAGATCAATTTACAGATTACATTCCCACATTATAGGTTATAAATGCCCAGGTCTTACTTGCTTGCTGACCATGGCAGGGGAAAAGGGCCACAGCAGGGCACAGAAGGCAGGAAGATGAGTTCTAAGGTGAGAGATCCAAGATGGAAATTCCTTATTCTTTTGGTTATTGTGTGAATCTCCACCCACTGTGACAATGCCCCAAAAACTTTTTAACACTTTTATATACCTTATGTGTATGCCTAGGTGACCTTCCTTCCATGTATCCCCAGCACTGCCACTTGACATCAATGATTCTCCCCTGTCACAGTTGTAACCCTTCTGTAGTCCAAAACTTCTTCAAAAATGAAGCCAGGAATATCACCTAATAAAATTAATAGGAAAGTGAAATAGTAGTGTTAGGTTTAAACATCAAAAATAAACTACATAATAATTTAGAAAACCTAAAGTAAACTAAAATAAAAATTGGGATAGTAAAAAATAGTGAACAATCTTAATTTTTTTGATGTTTTGCATTTCATCATTATAATTTCTGTTGTTATGTATGTACAGTGACATTTTCTTTCATTTCTTCCCCAGGTGTCTTACTTTTCTTCATTGTGTGTTCAAAGAAGTTTTAGATGAGAGTAACGTCACATAGAGAACACAGGGGACTCCTCTATACCCAACATCCTCTCCCTTTTCCCCTTTCCATATCAATAACCTTTTTTTTTTTTTTTTTTTTTTTTTATTGTATATCCTCAAGTTATACCCATAGGTATCCTGTTTTATTTTTTATTTTTTTGTTTTTTTTGTTTTTTGTTTTTTTTGTTTTTTTTTTAATTTTTTTATTTTTTATTGACTTTGTAATAATATTACATTAAAAATATATATGTGAGGTCCCATTCAACCCCACCCCCCCACCCCCCCTCTCCCCCCCCCCCAACAACACTCGTTCCCATCATCATGACACATCCATTGGATTTGGTAAGTACATCTTTGGGCACCTCTGCACCTCATATACATAACCTTTTTATCTGTGGATGGTACATTTGTTACAACTGATGTACAAATATTGAAACATAGCCACTAATCATGGTAAATGGTTTACGTTATGGTCTACATTCTAGAACATACACTTTCATAAGCTTTTTATGAAATTCAACATGGCCTATACCCATCATTGCAAGAGCATGCAGAATTCTTCCATTGCCCCCTAAATATCCCCTCTTCCACCTACCCTGTTCTCCCTCTCCATTCCCTCGGGGCCCATGGCGACCATCAGGCTTCACTCTTTGAAGGACAAAATTCATAGTTACTTGCTTTGTCTGGAGGCTTGATACACTGGTCTGACCTTCCCTATTATGAACTGTGCATGCTCTTGAGAAACACTCACCACTCTAGAACATAATGGGCCTCCCCAGGATGGGAGTCCAACTAATTCCCACTCATGATGTGGATCTCCACCCACTGATTCAACATAATATGACAAAGTTATCACTTACACATTCTCTAGAAGACTGCCCCAGGTGCACCCTTTCCTGAATGCACCCCAATCCATTTCACTGAACCAATAACCCTTCTTTGTCATATTGTCCAAAGATCTTTCCTAACATTGTAGTTTCAACCACATATCCACCAATCCCCAGTGTTCATCTGCTCCCTCTCCCAACCCTATGCCATTTCCATGGACTGTCTAACCCACCCTCCCAATCCTACCCTCCTGTCGAACTTGCATCACCCAACCCAATACTATCCCTACACCCCTGTCATATCCCTTCACTGCACAACTACTCACTTCCACTTATCATAGATTTTGTCTTATGGGGGATGGGTCACAACCTTCTCCCTTTCTGTTCCCTGTAAGTCTGTTTTCAGACTCTAGTTCTCTAAGTCTGCTTTATTTGCTTAATTCATATCAGTGAGGTTATGTAATATTGGTCCTTCAATATCTGTCTTGCCTCACTTAACATAAGGTCCTCAAGATTCATGCACATTATCCCATGTGTTAGTATTGTATTCCTTTTTACGGCTGAGTAATATTCAATTGTTTATGTATACCACATTTTGTTTATCAGTTCTTATGTTGATGGGCGTTTGGGTTGATTCCAACTTTTGGCAATAGTGGATAATGTAGCAATGAACACTGATGTTCCTATATCTGTTCATGCCCTTGCTTTCAATTCTTCTGGGTATATACCCTGCAGTGGAATTGCTGGATCATATGGCAGATCTACAGTTTGTTTTTTGAGGAACCACCAAAGTACCTTCCACAATGCTGGCTCCATCTGCATCTCACCAGCAGTGGATGAGTGTTCCTATTCCTCCCCATCCTCTCCAAAACTTTAGTCCTCTGCTTTTTAAATAGCTACCAGTAGTTTTGATTTTCATGTCCCTAATAGCTAGTGATGTTTAGTAGCTTTTCAAATGCTTTTTAGTCATTTGTATATTTTCTTTGGAAAAGTACCTGTTCAAATCTCTTGCCCATTTATTAATGGTTTGTTTGTCTTTTTGTTCTGGAGATATAGGATTTCTTTAAATATGCTGGATATTAGGCTGCCATCAGATATATTGTTACCAAATATTTTCTCCACCTGGGTACGTTATCTTTTCACTTTCTTGACAGACTCCTTTGAGGTGCAAATTTTTAAATTTTGATGAGGACCTATTTACCTACTTTTTCTTTCAATGCTTGTGCTTTGGGTGTGAATTTAATGAAACCATTTCCTATTATAAGGCTTTATAGATGCTTTTCTACATTATCTTCCAAGGTCTTTATGTTCTTGGCTCTTATATTTAGATCTTTGATCCATATTGGCTTCACTTAAGGTGTGAGATGGTGTTCCCCTGTCATTGTTTTGCATATGCATATTCAGTTCTCCAAGCACCATTTGTTGAAGAGGCCGTTCTCTCCCAGTCGAGTGGGCTTGGTGGCGTTGTCGATTATCACATGATATGTGTGAGTATCTATAGTAGAACTCTCAATTCAGTTCCACTGGTCAGTATATCTATCCTTGTGCCAATACCATGACATTTGGACCACTATGACTTTGTAGTGTGTTTTAAAGTCATGTAATGTGATTTCTCCAATTTCATTTTTCTTTTTCAATATATCTTTGGCTATTCGGGGCCTCTTGCTCTTTCAAATAAATTTCATAGTTAGTTGTTCCAATTTGGTAAAAAAAAAATCTCTGTAGATTTTTTATTGGGATTGCATTATATCTGTAGATCAGTTAAGGTAGGATAGACATCGTACTGATGATTAGTCTTTCCGTCCATGAAAATGGAATATTCCTTTATTTATCAGTAACTACTTTAGTTAAATTAATTCCTAGGTATTTGAGTCTTTTTGTTGCTTTTATAAATGGGATGTTTTTCTTTATTTCTGCCTCCATTGGTTCATTATTGGTGTGCAGCCATGTGCCTGGTTTTTGTGCATTGATCTTATAACCTGTATCTTTACTGAACTCATTTATAAGCTCTAGAAACTTTTTTGTAGATTTCTCAGAGATTTTTATGTATAGGACCATATAGCCTTCAAATAGTGAAATTTTAACTTCTTCCTTTCCAATTTGGATGCCTTTTTTGTGTTTTTCTTTGCTCGGTGCTTGAGCAAGTACTTCTAAAACTGTGTTAAATAGGAGGGGTGATAGTGGGCATCTTGTCTTGTTCCTGACATTAGATGGAAAGATTTTAGGATTTCACCATTGTAAATGATGTTAGCTGTTGGTTTTTCATATATACCTTTATCATGTTCAGAACGTTTCCTTCTGTTCCTACTTTTTCAGTGTTTTTATCAGTAAAGTGTGCTGTATTTTGTCAAATGCTTTTTTTTGTGTGTCTATAGATAAGACCATGTGAATTTTTCCTTCGATCTGTTCATGTGGTGTAGTATATTGATTGATTTTGATTATACTGATTTATTTTCTTATGTTGAACCATCCTTAATACCAGCAATGAAACCCACTTGGTCATGGTCTATAAATAATTTGATGTGCTGTTGAATATGCTGAGCAAGTATTTTCTTGAGGTTTAACATCTAGGTTCATTAGAGAGATTAGTCTGTAATTTTCCTTTCTTGTGGTGTCTTTGTTTGACTTTGGTATAAAGGTAATTTTGGCTTCATAGAATGAGTTAGGCAATATTCTTTCCATTTCAGTTTTTCGGAAGATTTAAAGCAAGACTGGTGTTAGTTCTCTCCAATGTTTGGTAGAATTCACCTGTCTTTCTCAGGGATCTTCTTATTTGGGAGGTTTTTAATGACTGATTCTACCTCTTGTGATTGGTTTGTTGAGGTCATCAATTTCTTCTTTCATCAATGTAGGCTGCTTATGTGTTTCTAGGAATTTGTGCTTTCCTTTAAATTGTCTTTCTTGTTGGCATATGGTTTTCAAAATGTCCCCTTATGATACTCTTTATTTCTGTGGGGTCAGTGGTTACATTCTTTTTTATGTGTATTTGTATCTTCTCTATTTTTTTCTGTTTGTCTTAATAAGGGTTTGTCAATTTAATTGATCTACTCAAAGAACTTGCTGGGTTTTTTGCATATTTTTTCTAGTTCTCTCTTATTTTCTCTTTCATTTAGTTCTGCTCTGATCTTTTTTTTATTTTTCTTTAATCTTCCTTTGTTATTTTGTTGTTTTGGGTTTTTTTTTTTTTAGTAATTTCTCCAAGTGTGCACATAGGTCTTCAATTTTAGCTCTTTGCTCTTTTTTGATGTATGTATTTATTGTTATGAAGTTTTAAAGCAAGATTTGTGTTAGTTCTTTCCGTATAGTACAGTTTTTGCTGCATCTCGTAAGTTTTGATATGTTGCATTGTCATTTTCATTGATTTCAAGGTAGTTACTGATTTCTTTTGTGATTTCCTCTTTGACTCACTGTTTTTCTGATAGTGTGTTGCTTAATTTCCATATCTTTGTGCCTAATCTGATTTTCTGGCCCTTGTAAATATCCAGCTTATTCCATTGTGGCCAGAGAAATTATTTGGATAATTTCAGTTTTTCTGAATTCATTGATACTTTCTCTGTGGCCTAGCATGTTGTATGTCTTGCAGAATGATTCATGTGTCCTTGAAAAGAAAGTGTATCCTGCTGTATTTTGTGTAATGTTCTGTGTAGGTCTATTAGTTCCAGATCCTCATTTATATTATTCAAAATCTTTGTTTTTTAAATGATTTTCTGTTGAGATGTTCTATTTAATGGTGATAATGTTGTATTAAATTCCCTCACTATAATTGTAGAGGCATCTATTCCTTCACTTAGTTTTTCCAGTGTTTGCCTCACATATTTTGAGTTGCTCTGGTTAGGAGCATAAATGTTTATGATTGCTCTCACTTCTTAAAGATTATCCCTTTTACTAATATGTAGTGTCCATCTTTGTCTCTCTCAATAGTTTTGCATTTAAAGCCTATTTTGTCCGATATTAGTATAGCTAGTTCTGCCCTTTTTTGGTTATTGTTTGTTTGTAAGATTGTTTTCCAGCCATTCACTTTCAACTTCCTTGAATCCCTGGGTCTAAGGTGAGTTTCTTGTAGACAACATATAGATGGGTCATATTTCCTTAACCATTCTGCCAATCTGTATTTCTTGACAGGTGAGTTTTTTTTTAAGATGTATTTATTTATTTCTCTCCCTTCCCTCCTCACCCTTTGTCTGTTCTCTGTGTCCATTGTGTTCTTCTGTGACCACTTCTATCCTTATCGGGGGCACCAGGAATCTGCGTTTCTTTTTGTTGTGTCACGTTAATTGTGTCAGCTCTGTGTGGGGCACAACTCTTGGGCTTGGTGCACTCTCTTTCATGCTGGTCGGCTCTCCCTACAGGGAGCACTCTTTGTGCATGGAGCTCCCCTATGCGGAGGACACCCCTGCGTCACAAGACACTCCATGCACGCATTAGCACTGCGCATGGGCTAGCTGCACATGGGAATTACTTACATTAGCCATATTTTCATTGGATTTGTGTATTTCATATATTGTTTTCATTTCTATTTTTGTCTATTTGTTTTTCTTACACTTTCCTCAAATAATGCCTCTCCTGCTTTCTTCTTTCCTCCTTTAGAAATCCCTTTACTATTTCTTGAAGCACAGGTTTCCTAATGCATACTCTCTTAGTTTTTGTTTATCTGTGAATATTTTGAACTCTCCATCATGTTTTAATACCATCTTTGCTGGTTAGTTTTTTCTTGGCTGGAATTTTTTTCTTTTTGTACTTTGACTATATCACACCACTGCCTTCTTACCTCCATGGTTTCAGATCAAATATCAGGACTTAATCTCATTGATCTTCCCTTATATGTAATGGCTTTTTGTTCCCTTTCTGCCTTCAGTATTTTTCTCTTTGTCTTGAGCATTGGATAGTTTAACAATTATATGTCTTGGGGTCTACCTTTTAGGATTTATACTGTTTGGGGTGCATTGCACTTCCTGGACATGTACATCCATCTCCCTTATTAGGTAGGGAAGTTTTCAGCCATTAATTCCTCCAACACCCTTTGTGTCTATTTTCCTTTCTCTTCTCCTTCTGGGATGCCTATAATGCATATGTTTGTGCATTTTGTGTTGTCATTCAAATCCCGAAATCCCTGGTTGATTTTTAAAAAATCTTTTTATCAATTCTACTATCTGTTTGATTTCAAATGTACTGTCTTTCACATCACTAATTATTTTCTCTGCCTCTTCAAATCTGCTGTTATTTGATGAGAGTTTATTTTTTATTTCCTGGATTGTGCCATTCATGGCCATGATATCTGTGATCATTTTGCATATATTTACAATTTCTCCTACATGATCTCCAAGTGTTTTCTTAATATTCTTAATCTCTTCCTTCACTTCATTATGCTGGCACATGTTTGTTTGGTGAGGTTTGATTAATTGTTTGATGTTCTTCTCTTCTTCCTGTTTTTTAGTTTGCACATTGGTTGGGCCATGTCTTCCTGATTATGGGTATGGTTTGTAATTTTTTTGTTGCGGTGTGGTCATCTTTTAATCTTGATGATTTTTTTTTAGTTGATTAGCTTCTCAGTCTATTCTCCAGTTTTTGTAGATGCTGTTTTTTGTGTGTGTTAAGTTTTCTCTTTGACACTTTGCTCTTCTTCTTCTATTTTCTTGTTGTTTAAGTTCTCTTGAAGGAAAAGGATTTGGTCCAGGGAAAGAAAGAGAGGTAAGAAAGGAAAAAGTATCATAGTAGTATTAATAGTAAATGTTAGCAGAAGAACCATATAAGACCTAGGAGAATGAATATTAAACTCATGTAAGCTTTGTTGAGTTATAGGAATAAGAAAGAGGAGTACTTACAATGAAATGGGAAATTGAATATGGGAAGAATATAGTATCAATTAAAAGATGAGTGTGATCAGAAGAGAGGGAAAAGAAAAGAAAGAACAATAACGTAAAGAGTTAATAAAAGATAGAAAACTGAATAGAAGTGTTAGGAATAAAGAGCCAGAAAAATTGGGGGCTAAAAAAAGAGAAGTGGAATATATGAAAAACACCAGAATTTGGAGGATAGAAAGATGTGGGAAGGAAAGGAGATTGCATTGGTAGACAAAATCAGAACACACAAAAAAAGACAAAATTGAGGATAAGGAAGCACCAGAATCAAGAAAGAGGGCCAGCACCACCTAATAGAAAAAAAGAAAAAAAAGGGGGGGTGATGCGGTTAAAGTAGAAGGAAAGACAAGAAAACAACAATTAAAAAAAGCAGAGAAGCCCTCAATCAAGGAGTCTTCTTTGCAACTGAATTGATTAGGAATCTGTCCTTTGCCCTTTCTCCCTTCCTCACTTCCCTCTGACCCTGGACAGCAGGAAGCCCATGTTAGAACTTACCCCTGAGGTTTAAATGGGATCCTGGAGAACCAACTCTCTACCGAAAATAGTGATTCTCAATCTTTTTGAGAGAGAGAGCACCTATACTTTGCTGGAAACCCTAAATGTGTTTTTGGAAGCCCATCAATTACTTCCTCCTCTGCCCCTCCCTTAGGTGTGTTGCACAGGACTAGTTAATTGCCTGACTCCACCTTATTCCAGACCAGTTTTCCCTATCCCTGGCCATTTAGGTAAATTGGGATGCCTCAACAACTTTACCTCTTACCTCTCCGAGGTTTCTCCTCAAGCCAGTTGGTATGCTTCTCAAATTTCAAAAACAGGGGTCCAGACAATTGAACCTATACTTCTTCGGCCCCTCTTCACTGCTCTGAGAACCCTCCCACTCTTGGAGTTTGTCTGAGACTGAGACCAGAAGTCTCCAGGAACCCTGGGGTTCAGGGCTTAGGGAGCACTGTGTTCAGGGAATGCAGGTTCAGGGAACTCAGGCTTTGGGGGGCATGGGTTCCAGGATTGTGTGTTCAGGGAACACAGGGTTTGTGGAACACCATGGCTATCTGCCCTGAGGGAAGGGCTTAGCCATCCCAGCTTCAGGAACAAACTCTGGAAATCCACCATTTTACCTTGCGCAATCACTCTTTCTGCTGCACTCTCTCCAGATCCTAGTCCAGAAGCCTCCAGCTTTGTGGATGTCCAAAACAGCTCACTCAGGCAGGATTTTGTCCCCACTCAGCTGTTTTTTAGTAGGAAAGATGATGTGGGTGCACTTACTAATATCATCTTATCCTACCTCCTCAAGATTAATAATGTCTTAATGCAATATTTAAAAAATCAACTAATTCATGGTGGAAAAATATAAAAATTTGATATTAAGAAAGTTATCTACCTTGTGGTGAAAAGAGAGTTGTCACTGGGGACTGTTTTCTATTTTGGCAATAGTGCTTGTGAGACAGGATTTGATTCTGTTTGCTTTCTTGAGTTGTATTTCTTAAACTGTGGTGATAAAAATTTCCAAGGGTATGACGTTTGTGATGACAACATTTTACAGTAAGCAACAAATGGACATTTTTTGGAAAAGAATGCAATATTCCCATGAAATTTTGAATGAAATCACATCGAAGACTTTGAAGAAATATTTTTTTCTTAGGTGGCTTTAGAACAAGCTGTTAGAATCCTGAAATATGTGCACTCTCTTATCTCTGCCACTCGGCAGGTGTAGTTAGTGGGATGGTCTGAGAAACACTGTCATAAAGCTTCTAAGCAAAGAACATCAGAAAACAAGAAAGTAGAATTGTTCAATTGTGTAGAATAGCTTGTGTGCTGTATTTGGCTGTAGATGTGGGAGGTGGGTGGGAGTGTGACTTGAAATAATAGGAAAAGCAGTAAGAACTGAGTCTGATGTACTACATAAATGAATGTGTAAGGTGTAGGCTTCACTTTAAGACAGCTTGTCCTTAGTGTAAACAAAGACCAACAATGACCACCAGTGTCTTTCCTCCTTACGGGGCTGGGGGTGTTTTCTCCAGTGTCTTTCTCACAGAAGCTCCCAACTAGTAAAATAGTGAGGGTTCAGCAGTGGGAACAGGTCACCTTGTGCACAGGCAATAAGGAGGTGTATTATGTGCCCACTGGTTTATACTGGCATGTCTGAAATCTTAGCTGGGGCTATTAGATATGATACCCACATGTGACCTCTTCATGGGACTTGGGCTTCCTTAAAAATGGTTGCTATATTTCAAAGCTAAGCATTGGGCTAGATGATAGATGATAGATAGATAGAAAGAGAGAGAGAGAGAGAGATGGATGGATGGATGGATAGATACAGCTTGAGAGAGGGAGAGAGAAGATGAGGGAGAGGAAGGGAGAGATAGTGAATGCTCTGGTTGACATCTTGACAGCAATGCCATGATAAACTGTGAGCCAGAACTAACTAGCTAGTTATTTTCAAATTCCTGACCCTCAAAAACAGTGTGAAACAACAGATATTAGTAATTAAATCTTTTTTTAAACACAGAAATAGATACCTGTTGCAGAGATGAAGTAAGAAATGGAGTCAAATATGGGGATAAAGAAAGGTGTCTTTCAAAAGACTAAAAGAAAAAATAATGGCTTACAAGGTTTAAAATATATATAGGAGTAAAATGTGTGCCAATAATAGCATATAAGTTATGAAGAAAGTCAATGGAGTCTTGTGCAGTCCTTGAATAATATAGAAAGAGGAAAAGGGCTAATTTACATGTTTTTGAATTTTTGTGTGTGGGGTAAGATAAAGAGGGTGATTTTCTAAGCTCCCTCTTCATGTAGAGGGAGAGTGAACAAAACCATCCCAGGGTCCACAGGATGGAGGAATAGAGTATGGATTAGAGTGGGCTTACTGGTTTTCTGCTGGGAAACTACTGTGATTAGTAAAGAAAGAACTTGTAATATTGATGTGGAGAGAGTGGCCACAGTTAGCTGCTGATGTTAGGGAGAGGGAAGAGGAGATATGATGTGGGGGCATTTACAGGATTTGGGGTTGTCCTAGGTGGTGCTGCCGGGACAGATGCTGGATGTTGTGTGTCCTGCCATGGCCCACTGGGTGGAATTGGGGAGAGGGTAGACTACATTTTAGACCATTGTGTGGTGCAGCAGTGCTCCAAAATGTATTCACCAGTTGCAGTGAATGTGCCACGATGATGGAAGAGGTTGTTGATGTGGGAGGAGTGGGGTAGGGGGGTGGGGGGTATATGGGGACCTCATATTTTTTTAATGTAACATGTTAATAAAGTAAAGAAGAAAAAAAAGTTTAAAAAATCACAACAAACTGTTTTCAGAAAAAATTTTAAAAAGCAGACGGAGCCCTCCCTACATGAGTTTTTGTGTCTAGTCTTTAATTCCTGTGGCAATTGGTGCCCAATGTGGGGCAGCTGATTTTCCCCCTATCTGAGGGGGAATTTTTGGCATGGCCCCTGGGAACAGCCCAGTGTAAAGATGGTCAAGACCTTGGTTGCTGCCAGTGATCAGAGCCGCCCTTGAGGTCAGCTCCTCCCTGGGTTCAGTCCTAGGAACACGTCTGCAGAGTGAGATTGGTTCAGACTAAGCATCCTGCATAGACAGGACATCAGCTGCACTGAGAGAGGGAAGCTGACTGCAGACGCTAGTGTAATATGGGAAATACATTATCAAAGCAACAGGAGATCTATCTCCACACTTTACAACAACTATTGTAAACAGCCAATTGTAAAGTGAAAGAAGAACAAATGATTGCATTGCTTCAAACAGTACGGACTTTTGTCCATACTCCCCTGATGAGGGAACCTTAGATTTTAAGTTATGGGAACTTTAAACAGAATCATGAATCAAATTGTAAACTTTATATTTCTGTTGGTGTGTTACAATTATTTTTGAGTTTGTCTGTTCAATGTCAATGTATATTTTAATACCTCCTCATGGTAATATTAAATTAATAAATAAAAATTCCTAAAATAGCTCTATTAAAATGGCCAAATATAAATATTGCTCATATTAATACATAAGTATAAATGCTAATAAGATCTCTACCATGATAACAAAATTGTAAGTCTTAATGAAATTATTACAAGTCTCTTCATAAAAAAAGTTCTTGTCTAAATGAAAATGGTTTATTTTTCTTAACAGGATAAAATGAAGGATGTAAAATTTAAATGAATATTTTAAGACATAAAAAGTTTCTGAGAATGCTATCTAAAATTTGATGTTTGTTAAAAAAGTGTATTTTGTCCTAGAATAAAATGGCTGTATTTCATAAAATCAAAATGGATACATGCAAGACAAAACTTAAATGAATATAGCAAGTTGTAAAACAGTGAGAGAATGTGCTCTGTGAAGGTAAAATTTTTAAGATAAATTAATTATAGTCTATGTGATTAATTGAAGTGTTTAAAGAGCTAATTTCAAGAAGTCATTATTAAACAAAAACTCAATTGATAATAATAACAAAAAGTAACTTCAGAACAGGAAAACTTATTAACAACCAGCCTCCCCATGCCAACTTGCCACTAAAAATCTGATTCTAGTATTATATGCTTCTAGGTATTTGATATAAAGAAAAATTATATTTATGTATAACCAAAGTGTATCATTATTTTAACAATTTTGTTTAGGGTTGATGGTAATTGCATGTTGTAAGATGCTTGTTTGGAGACAGTTTCCAAAATCATTTTGGTAACTTATATGTGTAGGGTGTATAAAATGTGTTTTATTATTAAGGAAACAGAAAATAATTTTATCCTAAGATAAAATGTCTAGTCATTAAGGAAGTAAAATTTGGGACAAAATCTGAAGGAATACAGAAAATGCAGAATATGTGTAGAAAGGGAATTTTTGTGGATAAAGTTAAATAAGATTTGATAAGTCTGTTTATTATGGTTTAAAAGCTTTAGAATCAAATAATATACTGATGCAAAGTTAAATTTCATCCTCTTTCAAAGTCTGTTGTCATTGGTCTGTTTTAGTAAAAGTTTGTAATAAGTTTTTCTCATGAATAATCAGAATGCAAAAAAGTCTCTTTTATCAAAACAGCTTCTTGTATTTTAACCATATCATGTCCTTGTCTGTTTAAGAAAAAGCTAGTCTTGCCACATTTAAAGGAACATAATGTCCAAACATGCTTTCTCAAAGTCATATCCTAAAAAATATCTTTTATTTCAGGCTTTTGCAAAGGATTTACTCTTTTACTTTGAAAGAAATGAAGTAATAAAATACTTAAGTTCATTTAATATGTTATAAGTTAAATGAACAATATTTAAAAGCACTATAAAATTAAAAGGGATTCTGTAACCTTCTGTTAAAGTTGTATGAGCAAAAGTTCATATAAATATTTAAAGAGTATATAAAATTCCTGAACATTTAATAATGTTCCAACATAATATTAAATAAAAATATAATGTTGTTAATCATGATTTTAATTGTTAGCAAAAATAATATATATCCTAAAACCAAACTTTCTCCTTAAAAATAAAAAGCAAATACTTTAACTCATACTCATCTAATTTACACTAAAAGCTGCCACAAGGCAAATGCTTTAACTCATACTAGTCCAATTCACATTGAGAGCTGCCATGGAATGATATATAACAGTAAGTTATCAAAAACTAAAGTAACACCACTGATGCTGTGTGCAGCAACACTAAATATTGTTAGTTTATTACAAATCTTAATATCCAATTATGTCACTATCACTTTATCTTAAAACTTGCTAAAGCTTTCTCTAGTATCTCCTTAAGCAATTCAAACCAGCCTGCATTCATATTTGAACAAGCCAAAAGTAAATTTTACAGTGCTTTCCCAAGGTGATGGACATAACTCTATCATCTATCCTAGCCTAGTAACAAAAATCTATCTGTATAAAAACCTGTAGTTTTGGGAAAACGGACTTTGGCCCAGTGGTTAGGGCGTCCGTCTACCACATGGGAGATCCGCGGTTCAAACCCCGGGCCTCCTTGACCCGTGTGGAGCTGGCCCATGTGCAGTGCTGATGCGCACAAGGAGTGCCGTGCCACACAGGGGTGTCCCCCGCGTAGGGGAGCCCCACGCGCAAGGAGTGCACCCATAAGGAGAGCCGCCCAGCGCGAAGGAGGGAGCAGCCTGCAGAGGAATGGCGCCGCCCACAGTTCCCAAGCCGCTGACGACAACAGAAGCGGACAAAGAAACAAGACACAGCAAAAAGACACAGAAAACAGACAACCGGGGGAGGGGAGGGGAATTAAATAAATAAATAATCTTTAAAAAAAAAAAACCTGTAGTTTTAACCCTATTTTATTATAATAATAATATTAGGTTAACAATTTTTTTTTTTTACAGAATAATCTCGCTCCACCTTAAAACAATGATTACAAAATAAAACAGGGAGAATAGGGTGCTAGGTTCCATCAGTCAAAGGACATCATATAAATAGCCTTATATACTTTGAATTATTTAAATTGCAATGAGATGGTTATATAACAGCAGAATGACATTTTCAGTCACCAATTATAAAAACTTATCCTAAAGTGTTATACAAACCCCTGGATGGACAAGAAGCTAATAGTAATTGCCATGGTCCAGGATATTTATTAACATTGGGAAGAGTTCTCTCCCCAGGAGGACCTCTTTAGCTTCCAGCAAAGCATGTGAAACCATAGCATGGCCTGGTGGAATCTGCAGCATCACCCAATATCAAGCCCGGAAGCACTCAACCTGCAATTGACCAACATCTCCCTGAGGAATACTCAAGGAGCTGAGCCAGTTATACAGGGGAGTCTTAAAAAATTGGGCAACCAAGCACAAGTTCTTATGGCACAAGTTAGGTGCCCCAAGATGCCTAAAAATACTTTTTTAGCTTATTTGGCAGTAGCGACTACTGCTTCTGCTGAGGTGGGAACATGGAAAATGTACATATTGCTCATCCTTATGTCTTTTAACCCCTGCACAGCTAGTCACACCTATTGGGCCCATATAACAGTTCCACCCCTATTTGCTCTCACCTCTTGATAGGATCCTGACCCCCATTATCCTCAAATGATTCAACATGGACAGGAGGATACTGGGTTCCTCCTGCAGGGCCACTAATAATTGAAATGGACTGGAGGCATTCTAGCATTTGGGTCACTCCTTTAAAATGGAATGACACCTAACACATTTGAAACCAATTAAAGAAACACCTTCCAAGTGCCTTCTCCCATCATATATTGGATGAAGTGGAAGCTCTCCATTTCCAATGAGAGTGGCAATTATTATGGAACTCAAAAAATCAAACTCAACAAACAACACTAAAAATCTTAGCCAAACAGTTACAATGGCTGAACCCGTCAACATGGTTTTCCAATCTAAATTTTAAATGGTGGGCAACAAGAGATGGATTAATTTGCCTCTGTCTTGTTATATTTATAGGATGCCAATGCTTCTTCCAACTATGGGAACATACCACACAATGCCATGAATACCTGGCCACCGTATATACAGCTACTCAAATAGAACTACTTGCTCATAAAAGAAAGGGGGGAGATGTGGGGATTAGTTCCACCACCTCAGCAAGGGCATGGTTCAATGATTTATTAAAGCTCACCTGTTCTTGCTTCAGAGCAAAAATAGCTTTGTCCTTGCTTATCTCTGCACCAGATATCTCTTCTCACTTGACATTTGAAAACTGCTTTTCTGGCACTTTCTGCCACTAGATAGGGTGTGAGTCTAGAGATGAGGTTTCTTGTTCCAAGACAAAATATCCTTGAGAAATTTATCTTTAACCACAACCCTTGACTGAATCCAAAAATACATGATATATAAGCAAAAATACATAAAGCAGATGGAGCCCTCCCTGCATATGTGTTTTGGTGTGTGAGTCTTTTATTCCCGTGGCAGTTAATCTACCTAATTGTAGTCTATTTGTATCTAGCTATTTTAAAATATTTTTTCCATTTGTACCTTTTCTCCCTTTCCTCTTTTTTGCCTACCTTTCTGCAAAGTATATGAATCCTTTACCTGACATTTGTTGACTTATTAGCTCTATTCTTTAATTTATCACAGTTTTCCTTCAAGTGATATTTGATTACCTGATTTCATTTCTTTTGGGCATCTACCTAGTAATGGGATTGCCAGGTCATATAATTCTGTCCTTACCTTTCTGAGGAACCATCAAACTGTCCTCCACAGAGGCTGCACCATTCTATATGGTCACCAACAATGAATGAATGTTCTATTACTCCTTGTCATCTGCAGCTCTTGTAATTTTCCACTTTTCTTTAAATAGTCAATATAATGTATATGAAGTGGTTTCTCGTTGTGGTTTAGATTTGCCTTTATGTGATGGTTAATGATGTTTAGGATCTTTTCATGGGTTTTGTGGCCATGTGTTTATCCTCTTTGGCAAAATGTGGAAGTCTTTTTGTCCATTTTTTAATTGGGCTTGTGTGCCTTTTTATTGTTGAGATGTAGTATTTCATTATATATTCTGGATATAAGATCTTTATTGGATGTGGTTACCAAATATTTTCTCCAACTGAGTAGGTTGTCTTTTCCTTTCAAAACAATGTCCTTTGATGCACAATGAGTTTTAACTTTTAGGAGGACACATTTATCTATTTTCTCTTTTGTTGTGCGCACTTTGAGTGTAAAGTATAAAAAAGTCAATGCTTAATGCAAGTTCCTGAAAACACTCATCTATTTTTTCCTCTAGGAGATTTAAAAAGAGATTAATTAATTAACTAATTAATTATTTTTACCCCCCCCCCACTAGTGTTTGCACTTGCTTTTGGCTCTCTATGTCTGTCATTGTGTACTTTCTCTGTCTTCTCATCTTTTCAGGAGGCACCAAGAACAAAACCTGGGACCTCCAAAGTGGGAGGGAGGCACCCAATGGATTGAGCCACCTCCACTCCCTTCTTGTTGGGTCGCCACTGTGTTTCCTCATTGTGTCATCTTGTTGCATACTTTTATTACATCATCTTGTTGAATCAGCTCACTGTGCCAGGCCATCCCATCATCTTCTTTAGCAGGCACCAGGACCTGAACCCGGGACCTCCTGTTTGGTGGCAGGTGCACAACCTTCAGTAGATTTTAAGTCCGATTTTTTATATTTACGTGTTTTATCCATTTTGAGTTATTTTTGAAGATGGTGTGAGATAGGGATCCTTCATTTTTTTTTGCATGTGACTATCCAATTTTCTCAGCATCATGTGTTGAAGCAAATTTTCTTTCCCAATTGAGTGGACTTGGATAACCATGTTAAAAGTAATTTGGCCATTTGGATCCTCAGGAAGCTAAATATAGAACTGCCACATGATCTGACAATCCCTCTACTCAGAATATATCCAGAAGTACAGAAAACAGTGTTTGAACAGGCACTGCACACCAGTGTTTATAGCAGCATTATTCACAATTGCCACAAGATGGAAACAACCCAAGTGTCCATTAACTGATGACTGGATAAACAAAATGTGGTCTATACAGATGATGGAATACTATGCTGCTGTAAAAAGAAATGAAATTGGGACACGTATGATTACATGGATGAACCTTGAAGACATTATGCTGAGACAAATAAGCCAGATACAAAAGGACAAATATTATACAGTCTCACTAAATACAAAGAATAAATGCAGAGAGTTGAAACCTAGAGTATAGGTTACTAGGAGATAGGAAGAAGGCTGAGAAGGCATACTGTTGCTTAATTCATGTAGAATTTCAACTAGCTTGATGTAAAAATTTGTGGAAATGGATAGAGTTGATGGCAACATATTATAGTGAGTATAAAGAAAATGGCTGGCTTATAAATGGGGCTGTGGCTGAAAGGGGTGGTCTAGTGATGTAAATGTCAATCAAAAGAAAGCTAGAGAATAATCTAAGGACTGAATAACATAGCAAACCCAGAGGTGCATGAGGATTGTGCTTAATAATACAAATACAAGAATATTGTTCAATGAACTATAACAATTGTATGAGATTATTATATGCTGGTATGAATATGGTGTTGCATGGGAAAATACAATTAATGTTACTTATGGATTATAGTTAATAGTAATATTGTAATATTCATGCATCAATGTCAAAGAAGGTATAAATGTTAAGGGCAATAAAAGGAAGATATGGAACTTTTTCTTTTGGACTAAGGAAAACTTTCAAAAATTTACTATGGCAATGACTGGAAAACTCTGTGATGTAAAGTAGAGCCATGGAATGTACACATTAGAGAGACTGTAAAGGGCATGGGATTGTGTAACACAGTGGTAGAAAATGGACTGTGGTTAAATGTACAAATATGAGTGTTCTCTCATGAACTATAATAAATGTACAGTACTTAAACATAATGTTAATAATAGGAGGTGTGTGGAAAACACGCAAATGTATGCCAAGGACAGTAGTTAGTGGTAATAGTCTGATGGTGCTCTTTCATAACTTGTAAAAAATGAGCCAGCTCTGCCCTCTGCCTCACCAGAGGGGCATCCCTTACTTTCCAGATCACTGGACTTATCCAGGTCAGATAAGAAGGAGGTGAGCACGGTCATCCACCACATGAGAGAACCAAGATGGTCTACAACAGCAAGCAGGAGAATGCCATCCATCAGCCATGTGGTATCTAAGCACCCTCTCGATTTAGAGGTGGAGTGGACATTGCCATCCCAGGGTCCTCAGGATGGAGCAATAAAATATGGATTAGAGTGGACTTACTGGTGTTCTATGACAGAATTATTGTGACTCTAGCATTGGAAGAAATTATACCATTGATGTGGAGACAGTGGCCAAGAGAATTGCTGAAGGCAGGGAGAGGGAAAAAGAGGGCATTTTTGAGACTAGGAGGTGTCATCAATGATATTGCGGGGACAGATGCAGGACATTATATGTTCTGCCATAACTGACTGAATGGACAGGGAGAGAGTGTAAACTGCAACATAACTATAATCCATGCTTTGTAGCAATGCCCCGAAATGTACTCATCAAATGCAATGAATGTGCCATATAAATGAAAGATGTTGATGTGGGAGGAGTGAGGGGTGTGGGATGTGGGGTATATGGGAACTTATTATATTTTTTAATGTAACGTTTCGTGTGACCGATGTATCTTTTTAAAGAAAAATGATTAAATAAAGAAAAAAAAAATGATCCACAACAATATATGGTGTTAGTGGAGGGGTGTTACATGGGAATTCTGCACATTATGCATGATTTTTTCTCATCTCAAACTTCTGTAAATATATACATTTAAAAAATAAAAAATCCACTTTTCCATATTAAACAAAAACAAACCTAAAACCCAATAGGACAATGGAGGTGGTGAGGTGGTGATGGTGATGGTGGGGGAGAGGAGACAGGATGGTTTCTCCCTGTATAGATGAACAATAGGTAAAATTAAAAAAACATTAAACTGTGACTGAAAACTTTCCCCTAAAATCAGGAACAAGACAAGGATGGCCACGGTCATCACTGCTATTCAATATACTGGAAGTACTTGTTAGAGGAACTCGACAAGAAAAGAAATAGTAGGCATTCTAATTGAAAAGGAATATTTCCCTATTTGCAGATGACATGATCATATATACAGAAAATCCTGAAAAGTACACAACAAAACCCATAGGGTTAATGTATGAATTTGGCACAGTGGCTGGATATGATATCAGTCACCAATAATCAGTAGTGTTTCTATACACAAGCAGTGACCAATTGGAAGAAGAATTCAAGACAAAAATTCCATTTACAATAGCAACAAATGAATAAAATATCTAAGAATAAATCTGTCAATGATTTCAAGGACTTTTACAGTAAAAACTATACAACATTACCAAAAGAAATCAAAGAAGACCTAAATAAATGGAAGGACATTCTGTGTTCTTGGAACTAAGTATTTCCAAATGCCAATGCTATCCAAAGCAATTTGTAGATTCAATGCAATCCAGTCAAAATTCCAACAACCTTCGTTGCAGAAATGGAAAAGCCAGTTATGAAATGTATATGTCCTTCTTAAAGCACAACTCCCACCCCAAGTAACAGCATCTGCAACTGCAATCAAAATAGTTCCATTCATCTGCTCCATGGGATCTAAGCTTCTTCACAGTTAGAAGCAGTGGGCATCAGTATCGTGGAGTCCTCAAGAATGGGGTATGTACAATGGATTAAAGTAGATTTATTATTATTCTACCATAGACTTATTATTATTCTAGAAATGGAAGAACTCTTATCATTGTCCACCAGAGATTCTGAGGGATGGGAGAGGGAAGAATGGGTGTAATATTGGGGAATTTTCAGGACTTTGGGATTGTCCTGAATGACATTGCAGTAATGGATACAGACCTTTGTATAGTTTGTCATAACCTACAAACTTGTGCAGAAAAAGGTGTAAATTATAATGTAACTGTAGTCCATAGATAGTAGCAATGCTTCAATGTGTGTTCATCAATTGTAACAAATGTTCTGCACTAATGAGGGATGTTTTTTATGTAAGAAAGTGAGGGAGAGGGAAGTGGGGCATATGCAATCCCTCATATTTTAATGTAGTATTTATGTAATCTAAATCTTTCTTAAAAATAGAAAAAAAATTTAAAAATAACTTTATATAAAAGTGTAAGGTGCCCTAATAATTAAAGCAATGTTTAAAAAGAAGAATAAAGTTGGAGAACTCACACTTAAGATTTTAAGATCTTATGACAAAGCCACAGCAATCAAAACAGCAAATTATTGGCCCAAGGACAGACATACAGACCAATGGAATAGAACTGAGAGCTCAGAATTCAACCCTCACATTTGTAGCCAACTAATTTTTTTTTTAGGATTTCACAATTTTATTGAGAGATGCATTAATTAAGAAGCATCCATTTATAAAAGTAGAAGGGAGCTCCCTCAAATAATTTTTGACAAGGTGGTAAATACCACTCAACTGGTAAAGAATAATCTCTTCAGAAAATGGTGCTAGGGAACCTGAATCTCCATTTGAAAAAAAAAAAAAGGAAGGAGGATTCTACGTGACACCATATGCTACAAAAATCAACTCAAAATGCTTCAAAGACCTTAATATAAGAGAGAGAACTACCGAACTCCTAGGTTAAAATATAGGGAAGTGGGAAACGGACTTGGCCCAGCGGTTAGGGCATCCGCCTACCACATGGGAGGTCCGCGGTTCAAACCCTGGGCCTCCTTGACCCGTGTGGAGCTGGCCCATGCGCAGTGCTGATGCACACAATGAGCGCCATGCCACACAGGGGTGTCCCCTGCGTAGGGGAGCCCCACGCACAAGGAGTGCGCCCCGTAAGGAGAGCCGCCCAGTGTGAAAGAAAGTGTAGCCTGCCCAGGAATGGTGCCACCCACACTTCCTGCTGATGACAAAAGAAGCAGACAAAGAAACAAGATGCAGCAAATAGACACAAAGAACAGACAGCAGGGGGAGGTTGGGGGAATTAAATAAATAAATAAAATCTTTAAAAAATATATATATATATATAGGGAAGCATCTTCAGGACCTTGTGTTAGCCAATGGTTTCTTAGACTTTAAACCCAAAGCATAAGAAAGAAAAGAAAAACAGAAAACTGGGACCTCATCAAAATTAAAAACTTGTGTGCCTCAAAGAACTTTATCATGAAAGTAAAATGACAACTTCCATATGGCAGAAAATATTTGGAAACCACATATCCAATAAAGATTTACTATCCAAAATATATAAAGAAATCCTTAAGTTAACAAGAAAAAGACAAAAACTCAGTTTAAAAATGGGCAAAAATTTAAATATACATCTCTCCAAAGAAGATTTACAAATGGGTCAGAAAGCATATAGCTAGGTAAATACCCAAATTTATTGTTGAAAGCAAGGACTAAAACAGATTGCACACTGATGTTCAAAGTGGCATTACTCACAAGTACCAAAATATGGGAGCAACCCAAATGTCTATCAACCAATGAATGGATAAACAAAATGTGATATATACACACCATGGAATATTAACCATAAAAAGGAATGAAGTTTTATACATCCTCAACCAGGATGAACCTTCAAGATATCATGTTGAATGAAGTAAGACTGTCAAAATAGAATAAATATTGTATGATCTCACTGATTTGAAATAATTGAATAAGGAAATTCATAGACTCATGAGTAGAATATAGGCTACCATGGGATGGGGTGGGGACAGGGAATGAGAAATTGAGGTTTATTTTTTTTATTTTTATTTTTTTTAAAGATTTATTTATTTTTATTTATTTAATTCCCCTCCCCTCCCCCGGATGTCTGTTTTCTGTGTCTTTTTGCTGCGTCTTGTTTCTTTGTCCGCTTCTATTGTCGTCAGCGGCATGGGAAGTGTGGGCGGCGCCATTCCTCAGCAGGCTGCTCCCTCCTTCGCGCTGGGCGGCTCTCCTTATGGGTGCCCTCCTTGCGCGTGGGCTCCCCTACGCAGGGGACACCCCTGTGTAGCAGGGCACTCCTTGCGTGCATCAGCACTGCGCATGCGCCAACTCCACACAGGTCAAGGAGGCCTGGGGCTTGAACCGCGGACCTCCCATGTGGTAGACGGACGCCCTAACCACTGGGCCAAAGTCCGTTTCCTGGAAATTGAGGTTTAAAAGGTACCGAGCTCCTATTTTGGAATGATGTGAACGTTTTGGTATGGATGGTGGTGATGGTAGCACAATGCTGTGAATGCCATTAACAGCATTGAAATATCTATCTGAATTTGATCTAAGGGAGAAATATTAGATTGTATCTTCTGTAAGAGAATAAATAAAATTAAAAATCTATGATCTATACTACACAGTGAATCCTAAGTTAAACCATGGACTTTTAATTAATGGTATAATTATAAGAATGTGCTATCATCAATGTAACAAATGTTCTACAACAATGCAAAGTGTTTGTGGTGGGCAGTTTATGGGAATCCTATATTGATGCATGATTTTTCTATAAACCCACAAATTCTCTAATATAGAAAAAGAAGATCATTCCAAAAAATTTAACTGGGCATTGATGCAAAGGTTCTGAAATTTCTATTTTATTCCATTGGTCTATATATCTATCCTTGTGCCAATACCATGCTGTTTTGACCACCATACCTTTGTAATAATTTTAATATCAGGAAGTGTATGTCCTCCAACTTCATTCCTCTTTTTCATGATGGTTTTGTCTTCCAAATAAATTTGATGATTTGCTTTTCCATTTCTGTAAAGTAGGCCGTTGGAGTTTTGATTGGGATTGGATTCAAAGTTTAAAACATATTGGATAGAATTGACATCTTAACAATATTGAGTGTTCCAATCCATGAGCATGGGATGTCCTTCAATTTATTTAGATCTTCTTTGATGTATATGAGCAAATTTTTGTAATTTTCCAGGTATAAGTCCTTCACATCCTTAATTAAATTTATTCTTGTATATTTTATTGTTTTAGTTGCTATTGTAAATGGAATTTTTTTCTTGCTTTTTCCTCAGATTGTTCATTACTGGTGTGTAGAAACACTGCTGAACTTGTACCCTGCCACTTTGCTGAATTTGTGTATTATCTCTAGTGACTTTGTTGAGTATTGGGACTTTGTATATCTATGATCATGCCAACTGCAAATAGTGAATGTTTTACATCTTCCTTTTGATGTATTTTATTTAATTTTCTTGCTTAATTTCTTTTGCAAGAACTTCCTTTACAATATTGAATAACAGTGGTGACAGAGGTTATCCTTGCCTTATGCTATCTTAGAGGGAAAGCATTCAGTCTTCATGACTGAGTACGTTGCTAGCTGTAGGATTTTCATATAGGCCTTCTATCATGTTGAGGACATTACCTTTTTGCCTATTTTTCTAAATTTTTTTAATCAAGAAAGGATGCTGATTTTTATCAAATGCCTTTTCTGTGTCAAATGAGATGATCATGGGTTTTTTCTCCTTTCTTGAAGTGGTGTATTACATTAATTGATTTTCCTGTATTAAAACACCCTTGCATACATGGGATAAAACCCACTTTATCATGGTGCATAATTCTGTTAATGTGCTGTTTTAATCAATTTGCAAGTTTTTTGAGAATTTTTACTTATATATTTATAAAATAAGTTAATCTGTAATTTCTTTCTGTAGTATCTTTATCGGACTTTAGTTTTAAAGTGATGGTGTCACAGAATGAGTTAGGTAGTGTTCCCTCCTCTTCAAGTTTTTTGGAAAAGTTTGAGTAAGCTTGGTATTAATTCTTTTGAAATAATTGTTAGAATTCCCCTGTGAAGTCATCTGGCCCAGGGATTTTCTTTTTTGGGAGGCTTTTGGTGACTGATTCAACTCTTGGCTTATAATTTATATGTTGAGATTTTTCATTTCCTGTAGAGTCAGTGTAGGTCTTTTGTATGTTTCTAAGAATTTTTCCATTTCATCCAAGTTGTCTAATTTGTAGGCATTAAACTTGTTCATAGGATCCTCTGAACATCCTTTTTACATCTGTGGAATCAGTAGCAATGAATCACCTTTCATTTCTGATTTTATTTATTTTCATCTTCTCTCTTTGTTTCTTCATTATTCTAGTTAAGTATTTGTCAATTTTTTTGAACTTTCTGAAGAACTAACTTTTGGTTTTGTCCGTCTCTTCATTTTTTTCCCTAATTACATTCATTCCCGCTCTAATCTTTGTTATGTCTTTTCTTCTGCTTGCTTTGATGTAGTTTTCTATCTTTTTCCTAGTTCCTGTGGGTGTGTAATTAGGTCTTTGAGTTCAGCTCTTCTTATTTACTGTAGGTATTTAGGAGTATAAATTTCCGTCTCAGCACTGTCTACACTGAATTGCATGCATTTGGTATGTTGTGATCTCATTTTTATTCATCTCAAGAAACTTACTAATTTCCCTGAATTTTCTTCTTTGACCCAGTGATTTTTTAGGAATATTTTATTTAGTTTCTCTATATTTGTGGATTTTCCAGTTCTCTGCCTGTTTTTGATTTCCAGGCTTACTACATTCTGTTCAGAGAAGTTGCTTTGTATAACTTCAGGTGTTTTCAATTTACTGAAACTTCTTCTGTCATCAAACATCTGGTGTATCCTGGAGAATGATCCACAGTCACTTGAGAAGAATATAAATCCTGTTGTTTTAGGGTGCAATCTTTTGTATATGTCTGTTTGGTCTAGTTCATTTAACATATTATTCAATTTCTCAGTTTCCTTATTGCTCCACTATCTAGATCTCTCAATTGATTAGAATGGCATATTGAAGTCTCCAACCATTATTGTCGAGGTGTCTATTTTTTTCCCTTCAGTTTTGTGAGGCATTTGCCTGGTGTATTTTGTGGCACTGTGGCTAGGTGCATACATATTTACTCTGGTATTTCTTGGTGTATAGACACTTTTATTATTTTATAGTGACATTCTTTGACTCTTCAAACAGATTTTAACTTAATGCATATTTTGTCTGATATTAGTGTAGCCAATATCAGCTCTTTTTGATTACTATTTGCATGGATACCTAAGGTTTTATGGTTATTGTGCATTGGGGAAAGGCTATTTTGATGCTTGGTCCAACTTATTCTAATCCTTTAGAGAACCCTGTGTTCAACTGTTCAGATTTTGCTAGCTCTTTTGCACTTTGTTATTTCCTTAGATTATATGGTATAATTTTTAAGATGGCCCTTTAGTGTGCAATTGTTTCACTTTCAGGAGAAAGCTTCCTTGCCTCTGTTCATTCCCTTGAAAGCTTACTCTTTTCTGTATTTACACAGATTTTCTCTCAGTTCCCATGATTTGTTTAAATTCTCTCCCTTACTCACTGTCCCCTTTTCATTACACTTTTCAGTTCTGCGACCCATCCACTGGGGTCAGATGGGGTCAATCAGGAAAGTCTGTTTTGTCTCTACATGGTGTCATAAACAGATTCTGGCTTGAGTGCATGCACTTCTTGCCAACAGTTTTGCAGTCTCTTTTTTTTCCCTGGGACTCTCCTCAGATGCTTGTGTTCTGTCCTGGGTCCCTTTAGACAGGGGCCCTTTACTTGGATGTATGTAGGGTTTTAACTCACTGCTGTGAGTGGCTCTGTGGTCTTTATTCCTGTTAGGAGGGTCCCAGGCCATGCCACTCTTTGTGACTGGTAATCTTTGCAGAACCTAGTGATGGGGAGGGGTTCTGGACTGGTGTGTCTGGAATGTAATTCTTTTACCTGATTTGGGTGTTCTATTTTTTTCTTTAACTTTGATTCAGTGTTTGTGGGTTTCTTCGCCAGTTTCTATTGTCCTCCAGAGTTCCAAGCAAGTCCTTTTATGAGTTGATTCTGGGGGGAGGATATTTCCAGGGGATGTTGTACATCACCATGTTGATGACACCACTAAATATACTTTTTAAAAATGACATAATCAATTAACATTTCAAGAGACTTAAATAAGAAAAAATATGTATATTTAGTAATATAATTACCACTTCTAGGGCTATTCATATTTCCATCTGCTATCATTTTCTTTCTGTTTGTAGAATATCCTATAACATTTCGAGAAGTGTGGAAATACTGATGATATATACATTCATGTCCTTTACATCTGAACACTTTTTAGTGCATCTTTGCAGTTAAATCTGATAAACAAAACAGTGAGTGTTGAATAATGGAGAATGGAAGAGGACCAGGAACTCAACTCTGAGGCAGGGAGATAAGGAGGGACCAGGAAAATGTCTGTGAATGAGCAGTGTGTTTGGAAGACAAGAAAAAGAGTGTTACTGCATGGAGCTCATAGAGAAAGTTTCTCAAGTAGGGTGGTGATATCAATATGTAAAGGGTGCTGATGGGTCTATTAAAATGAGGTCTGGCCACTATCAACTACCAACTGATGATGCAACTGGAAAATGACCTTATACGGAAGGTTCAATGTGGATCAGCAGAATATCCCTGTCTACATAAAATAACATGACTTTAAAATGCTGTTTGACCTAAAGTAAGGGGGAAATGGAAAAGAGAAATGAGTTTATATGGCTACAAGTTTCTAAAAAAGAGTCTGGAGGCTGGCAGAAGGATTGCCCTCATGCACAACTGAGCAGAGTCTGAGAGACAGATAAAGCAGATACAACCCCCAGATATCGGTTCCTTCGAGGGCTAAAGAGACCCATGGGAGTTATGGTCATGGCCGATGGGGTTAACTACCAGGTCAGATGGCCCCTTTTTGGAACTGGTGTTTATGTGTGATGAATCTGGACTCAGATGGGATCTTCCTTCATAAGACTTTCATGCTAATGTGCTGGAGGTGCAGTTAATGTTGGGGTTTAAGATATATTTAGGGGATTTGAATCTCTGGACTGACAATGTGATAGCCAGGTCCTGAGCCTCAACAGACTCCAGCACCTACAATATGATTTATTGGACTTACCACACTCAGCTAAGATGGAGTTGAAGAAGGACAACCACCACACCATGGAGCCTAGAGTGATTACAACTGAAAGTGGGAGGATTGCATCCAACATCCATGTGGAATCTGAGCCTCCTCTTGACATAGAGGTGCAATGGACACAACCAATCCAATGTCCACATAGAAGAGGTGGCATTGGATTGGGAAAAGTGGACATGGTGGCTGATGGGTATGGGGAAAGGCAGGAAGAGATGAGAGGTGGAGGCATCTTTGGGACATGGAGCTGCCCTGGATGGTGCTTCAGAGGCAATCACCGGACATTGTAAATCCTCACAGGGCCCACTGGATGGAATGGAGGAGAGTATGGGCCATGATGTGGACCATTGACTATGAGGTGCAGAGGTGCCCAAAGATGTACTTACCAAATCCAATGGATGTGTCATGATGATGGGAACGAGTGTTGCTGGGGGAGGGGGAGAGGTGGGGTGGGGGGGTGGGGTTGAATGGGACCTCACATATATATTTTTAATGTAATATTATTACAAAATCAATTAAAAAAAAAATGAGGTCTGGGATGGACCCAATAGGTTGGGGAATGTGGAGGCCTCTGTGGATCTTGACTCTAGCAGTTTCAATGGGATGTTGGGGTAATGCCTGAGTGGAAGAAGCTTAAGAGTGTATGGGAAGAGAAGGTTTGAGTTGTTAGTACAGACAACTTTTTCCATGAGAATAAAGTAAAGTAAAGGAGAATTATGAAATAGGCCATAATTGGAGGGAGATGTGAGGTCAAGACACTTTTAAAAATAATATTTGTGAACATCAGTCCTCCCCAGGATGGGTAACACCTTCCCACTCTTTGAACGGGTCTCCACACTTTGATATAACCACTATGAGCACACACACTTTCCTGGAAGCCTGCCCCTGTGCCAGATTACCCCCCCTCCTTTAAGAAACTATAACAGTTAATACTTTCTTCTTATATTTTCTAAAGAGTTTTTTCAACATTATAGTTTCAGCCACATACCCAACTATCTCCTATGTTCAACTGTTCTCCCCAGCTCTTACTCAATTTCCTTGGCTATCTTGAATAAAAGGGGTAAATGGTAAAGACAAATGAGTTTATATGGCTAAGTCTTCAAAAAAGAGTTGGGAGGTCATAAGAGGAGTCGTGCTTATGCATGCTTCAGCAGGAACCCAGAGACAGTCAAGGAAGAGACAACCCACTTACTGGTGCTCCTCAGGACTACGGAGACACACAGGTTTAACAGTCATGGCAGTTGGCTCTGGAGTTCAGAGCCTTGTCATTTGCTCTCACTTTGGAATTTGTGTTCCTGAGTGTGTGGGCTTGGCCTCAGATATGACCTCTCTATACATGCCTCTTCTGTCACTTTTACTGAACATGTGGTTGGTGCTGGTGTTGGTGTATACCCAGGAGACTTGAATCTCTGGACTGCCCATGTGCCAGCTGGGCCCTGATCCTCAGCAGAGTTGCAACTCCTACCCTCTGGTTGTTGGCCTCCCTAGGTCAGCTTAAAGGGAGGTGAAGATGGTCAACCACCAAACCAGGGAACTGAGAGTGCCTACAACTGCAAGCAGGAGAATTGCATGCATCAGAGATGTGGGATCAAAGCTCCTTCTCAATATAGTGGTGGAGTGGACATCACCATCCCACGGTCCACAGGATGGAGAAATAAAATATGGATTAGAGTGGGCTTACTAGTATTCTACTATAGAATTATTGTGATTAATAAAGGAAGCAACTATAGCATTAATGTGGAGAAAGTGGCCAGGGTAGTTGCTGAGGGCAGGGAGAGGGAAGGAGAGTTGTGATGTGGGGGCATTTTTGGGACTTGGAATTGTCCTAAATGATAATTCAGGGAAAGATGCTGGACATTATATATCCTGCCATAACCCACTGAATGGACTGGGAGAGAGTGTAAACTGCAATGTAAAGTAAAATCTATGTGGTGTAGCAGTGCTCCAAGATGCATTCACCAAATGCAATGAATGTGCCACAGTGAAGAAAGAGGTTGCTGATGTGCGAGAAGTGTAGGTGTGGTGTGTGGGGTATATAGGAAACTCTTATATTTTTTAATGTAACATTTGTTGTGCTCTATTTATCTTTCAAAAATACAATAAAAAATAAATGCTCAAAAAATGGATCATGGCGCTAATGACTATGCTTGTGAGCTAATAAGCCTAAAATAAGAACAAGGCCTAGAGCAGCATTGTGCCTGGGAATTTCCTCCTGTCAGCCTTCATGTTACTCAAATGTGGCCAGTCTTGAAGCCAAACTCAGCATGTAAATGCAATGCCTTCTCCCCAGCGTGGGACATGACACCCAGGGATGAGCCTCCCTGGCACCGAGGGAACACTATCAACTACCAACTGATGATGCAACTGGAAAATGACCTTATATGGAAGGTTCAACGCGGATCAGCGGAATATCCCTGTCTACATAAAATAACATGACTTTAAAATGCTGTTTGACCTAATGTAAGGGGGAAATGGAAAGGAGAAATGAGTTTATATGGCTACGAGTCTCTAAAAAAGAGTCTGGAGGCTGTCAGAAGGATTGCCCTTATGCACAACTGAGCAGAGTCTGAGAGACAGATAAAGCAGATACAACCCCCAGATATCGGTTCCTTCGAGGGCTAAAGAGACCCATGGGAGTTATGGTCATGGCCGATGGGGTTAACTACCAGGTCAGATGGCCCCTCTTTGGAACTGGTGTTTATGTGTGATGAATCTGGACTCAGATGGGCTCTTCCTTCATAAGACTTTCATGCTAATGTGCTGGAGGTGCAGTTAGTGTCGGGGTTTAAGATATATTTAGGGGATTTGAATCTCTGGACTGACAATGTGATAGCCAGGTCCTGAGCCTCAACAGACACCAGCACCTACAATCTGACTTATTGCGCTCACCACACTCAGCTAAGATGGAGTTGAAGAAGGACAACCACCACACCATGGAGCCTAGAGTGATTACAACTGAAAGTGGGAGGATTGCATCCAACATCCATGTGGAATCTGAGCCTCCTCTTGACATAGAGGTGCAATGGACACAACCAATCCAATGTCCACATAGAAAAGGTGGCATTGGATTGAGAAAAGTGGACATGATGGCTGATGGGTATGGGGAAAGGCAGGAAGAGATGAGAGGTGGAGGCGTCTTTGGGACATGGAGCTGCCCTGGATGGTGCTTCAGGGGCAATCACCGGACATTGTAAATCCTCACAGGGCCCACTGGATGGAATGGGGGAGAGTATGGGCCATGATGTGGACCATTGACCATGAGGTGCAGAGGTGCCCAAAGATGTACTTGCCAAATGCAATGGATGTGTCATGATGATGGGAAGGAGTGTTGCTGGGGGGGGGGGGGAGAGAAGTGGGGTGGGGGTGGTAGGGTTCAATGGTACCTCATATATATATTTTTTTAATGTAATATTACTACAAAGTCAATAAAAATAAATAAATAGCAAAAAAAAAAAATGGATCATGGGACTTGGAGTTGCCCTGGATGGTGCTTCAGGGGCAATCACCGGACATTGTTAATCCTCCCAGGGCTCACTGGATGGAATGGGGGAGAGTGTGGGCCATGATGTGGACCAATGACCATGAGGTGCAGAGATACCCAGAGATGTACTTACCAAATGCAATGGATGTGCCATGATGATGGGAGTGAGTGTTGCTGGGGGGGGGGAGGGGTGCGGTGGGGGTGGTGGGGTCGAATGGGACCTCATTTTTTTTAATGTAATATTTTTACAAAATCAATAAAAAAAATGGATCATGTATATGGTCAAATAATTTTCTTAAAGAACACTTAAAAATAGAACAATTTAGTACACAATATTGTTAAAGAAATTTATATTTTACATTAACATGTTTACATATTTATTATATTATATGGAATAAATATTGTTTAAAATATAACATATAGTAATTTATGTGGTAAATGACCTTATTAAATTAACAGTAGTTTTCTATATTAAAAATGATATTTGCATGTTGATGGGAATGATGTTAAGAGAGGGGAACAGGGCAGTGGACTTGGCCCAGTGGTTAGGGTGTCCATCTACCACATGGGAGGTCCACGGTTCAAACCCCGGGCCTCCTTGACCCGTGTGGATCCAGCCCATGTGCAGTGCTGATGTGCACAAGGAGTGCCGTGCCATGCAGGAGTGTCCCCCATGTAGGGATCCCCACATGCAAGGAGTGCGCCCCATAAGGAGAGGCGCCCAGCTCAAAAGGAAGTGCAGACTGCCCAGGAATGGCGCCACCCACACGGAGAGCTGACACAACAAGATGACGCAACAAGAAAAGAGACACAGATTCCTGTGCCACTGACAACAACAGAAGCAGAAAAAGAAACAAGACACAGCAAATAGACACAGAGAACAGACAACCGGGGTGGGGTGAGGGGAAGGGAGAGAAATAAATAAATAAATAAATCTTAAAAAAAAAAGAGAGAGAAGGGAATATTGATATTTCAGAAAGAGAGGGATGGACACAGTGAGCAATATCCTTGAGCAGATGAGAGGGATGGGATCTGAGGGTCTGGCCTCACACAGGAGGGCTGCCTGCTCATCCACAATAACTGGAAGGAAGGCAGGGCAGGGGGATGTAGGCATCCATGGATCAGAGGTTATATGGGAGTGACTTATGGACTTGTTTCTCTTTTTTTAACATTTAAATAAAATTTATTTATCTTCTCTTTAGTAAGGCTAGTAATTTGTTCAGGTACGGAAGGAAGACAAATGAGAGAAAATAACAGATCATGGGTCCCAGATAGAAAGGAAGGGGCTGAAAAGTGATAAAGTGGGCTAATTTACAGACTGTAATTTCCCATTATGGATTATAAATGCCCACGTTTGTCTTGCGAGTTAATCCATGTGGGGGACACAGGGAGAGCAGAGCACAGAAGGCAGGAACAGGGCAGGACTGGCACTGGACAGGGTGAAGGCAAGAGAGCAAGAAATCTGCCTGCTTTTTAAACCATTAATTATTCCACCCCTTTGCTAATGGCAGGGCAGCTGTTTGCTGTTTTGATTGATTACCCCACCCATCAATCCCCCAGGAAGTCCCAATTATAGAGTCCTTGGGGAATATTGGTGCTTCTCCTGGCTTCTGGAGGAAATATTGTTCTGAGTGGCAGAATCTTGTGTGTGTGTGTGTGGGGGGTCTTCCAGCAGCCCCCTTGGGGTTGTTGATGTCCATGGGAGTGTCTGCCAGGTTCGAGATCCATCTATCAATTCCCTGTCTTACTAGCCAGCTTCATTCCTCCCTCAGTGAGTTTACTCCTTCATTCTTAATGGACTTCTTCCTCTTAGTGCTTCTTTTTACACAGGAAACAGGAAATAAGGCAATTGCCTTGTAGTTAGGACAGGAAAGAGATGTTAGAAGTTGAGAGGTAATAAAAAGAAAGAGTAGAGGATGAAGGGTCCAGGGAAATGAAGAATGATTGTGAGGTAAGATTCAGTGCCCTTATGAGGTGAGTGGTCATGAATTTAAAATGAAGCCAGTTAGAATGATTCTCCAGTCACAGAGACATGGATACAGGCATGTGAAGTGTTGGGTTTTTACTAAAGGTAGTATTTTCCTGGAGGAAGATAATGAAATACAGTAAGGGCAAGTGATTTCTTGATGTGCATAAGGGAATCATTATTAAGCAGAATCATAGAATTTAATCTGGGTAAGGAGGAAAATGAGAATATGAGGCATTTAGGGAAACTGAAAATCAATTTGTTAAAATATATTTTTCAGAAAAAGTAAAATAATTTTCTTATGAATATAAAAATTTTTTGATAAAATTTTATTTTCCTCATATGATATGAGGGAACCAGACAGAGATTATAACTTGCTCAAAGGAAAAGTCAACACAGCACACAGGAATGTAAAGATGAATTACAAATGGAGAAAAAATAGTTTTTTAAAGAAAGAATTAGATATTTATTTTTATTTAAATTGATACTGAAGAGGAATGTTCCAACATTGCAAAGGGTTAGAGTGATTCAATTTGATTTTATCTTATTCGTGAAGAGTTCTTCCCCTTCCAATTTTTAAAAATCAATTTTATTGCTACTCTTTCTTAAATAAATCAATTTTATTTCTACATATTAATAACACATAAAATTCATCCAAATTGTGCAATCAATGATATTTTGCATACTTAACATAGTTGTGCATTCATCACTTCAACTATCATTAGAGCAATTATAGACTCTAAAGTTTGCTAGGTGAGTCTGAAGGTAACCTTTCATTCAGGTAGAGCTTGGCACACAACAGGGACTCTGGAGATGCCATGGCTTACTTTGTCCTTTCCTAGAGATCCCAAGAAGCAGATGGTGGCAGATAACCCTGCTAAACCCTCCCATTAGCTGGGTCCTATCACTCTTCCTACAAAAGTTAGAGGGCCTGAAGGGAGAGTGGGAGCCTATCTCCCTAAGCACTGGGTGCTCCAGTGAGGCACTACTGCATCATGTCACCCAGGGACATCTGTGCCCACCACAGGGGTGCTGTGAGCATGCCCATCTCATAGGAGGGAAAGGGGAGAAGGGAAGGTGTGTGCCACCTTGAGGGAGCTGCGTCAGCTTCCAGAACCAGAAAGGCAAGTGTGAGGAGAAAACAGCTCTGGTACCTGCACTGCGCACCTAGCACACAGGAGAGTAAATCTCAGAGAAGCAGGGCAAGAGAGGATACAGAGATATTATGTGTCTATTGTTTGTCCCTTCCAGTAAAACGAAAGCTTTATGGGATCAGGGCACCTGTTTTATTTGTTCCTAAGTTGGTGTCCTAAGTTTAGACGTGATCCTGATGTTGTTTGCATAAGTCTAAAAACTATTATTGATTTGGGGTGGGAGTAAATGAAGAACCTGCTCTATGACAACTTTGGAGCTGAAGCCATTTTACCTATCACCAGTAGGTGGAGGGGTTGCAATTAGGGTACTAATCACTTTGTTATTTGACAAACTGACCTAAGGAACAGTGCTAAGTGTGACATCTAAGCATCTTGTTGCTCATTTTCAGAGACAGCATTTGCTGTGAGGACAATGCAGGGGTCTGATTCTATATATAATGAAGAACTGGAGAGGAGTTAGCAGCAATTCTTCTGGGATTCAGGTCTCAACCAGCATATGAACACCTCAAAGACATAAGACTCTGAGAGATATATTTAATAGGTATATTTAAAATTATAAGTTCAAATAAAATAATTAAAAGAATCATGAGTAGGTAGTTGAATTATAAGTGAGTATAGTTTTGTTATATTGGAGAAGTAGATTATCATATATTACCAAATAAGGCCCACCAAAGAGGTGGTGATCATTACACTGTGTTCCTTGCCTCTAGTTTGAAATCTTGTCTTTTGGAATAATTAGATTCATTTGTCAACTTGTCCAGGCAATGGCACCCATTTGTTTTTTGAAGCAAGCGCTGGCATAATTATTACTGTGTAGATTTAAATCACCAGTAAGTTGTAAGCAGTCAGAAGAGAGAATGTCTCTACTTCAGCCTGCCAGATTCTCCTGGGAAATACATCAAAAACCTTCTTGGATTTCCCAGCTTGCAGCGCTTTACAGAATTTGGATGTGTGCATCCCAACAGTCATGTAAAAACAATTATATAAAATATTGTAATATTTTTAGGTTGATGCAAAATGAATTGTGGTTTTGGACCATGAATTTTAGATCTAAATAGGCTCAAGCACATCTTTCTTATTCAAAATAGGAATCATTACAATCAACACATTTTTACTTATTCCTGTAGCATAAAAATCTGTGCTTTGAAATTCGACAAACTCTTGGAAAGTATGTTCTGCACCCTGCTGGTTGTGGAAGCATTTCCCCTGTCAAAAGTTGTTGAGGTGCTTGAAGAACTGGCAGTCAATTGGCAAGAAGTCAGGTGAATAAGGCAGATGAGGCAAACATCATAACCCAATTCATTCACCTTTTGAAGCTTTGGCTGTGTGACGTGCAGTCAGGCACTGTCATGGAGAAGAATCAGGCCCTTTCTATTGAGCAATTTGGCTACAGACATTGCAGTTTTCACTGCATCGCATAGATTTGCTGAGCACGGTTCTCAGGTGTAATGGTTTTACCAGGATTCATAATGCTGTAGTGGATCAGATTGGCAGCAGACGACCAAACAGTGACCATGACATTTTTTTGGTGCAAGTTTGTCTTTGGGAAGTGCTTGGAGCTTCCTGTTGGTCCAGCAAATGAGCTGGTTGTCACTGGTTGTTGCATAAAATCCACTTTTTGTCCCATGCCACAATCTGGTCAAGAAATGATTTGTTTTTGCATAGTGTAAGAGAAGACAACCCTTCAAAAAGATGATTTTTAAAATTTTCAGTCACCTCGTGAGGGATCCAGCTATCAAGCTTTTTCACCTTTCCAATTTACTTCAAATGCCAAAGAATGGTCCATGTTGAGTTCTTCAGCAACTTCTGGTGTAGTTGTCAAAGGATCAGCTTTGATGATTTCTCTCAATTGGTCGTTGTCAACTTCCAGCAGCCAGTCACCATGTTCCTCATCTTCCAGGCTCTTATCTCCTTTGCAAAACTTCTTGACCCACCACTGCACTGTACATTAGTTCACAGCTCCTGACCTAATGCGTTCTTGATGATGTGAGTTGTCTCTGCTTCTTTTTTGACCCATTTTGAACTCAAATAAGAAAATCACTCAAATTTGCTTTTTGTCTAAGATCATCTCCATAGTCTAAAATAAATAGAAAATAAACAGCAATTAATAAGCCGATTGCAAAAAAACATAAAGCAAGAAATACACATTAAAATAGTGTATACGACAACTATATTTATTTAACAATGCATGGCAATATCAAATGGCAATTTCAACAATGCAAAACCACAATTACTTTTGCACCCAGCTAATATTTAGATAGCTCTTTTCAGTTATGTTTCTCTTTACACTGCTAGTATACCTTTCATTATCCATTTAGTAACAAAACTAGAGCCTTCCCATTGGATTTTCTCTGTTGCAGAATGATAGATTTCACTTTTACTTTGGTTCACATTTACTTTGGGATTTGTGCCCCTCTTGCCCATAGTATACTCTGTAAGGTCCTTCAGGATAATGTACCCCACATGGGTAAATTCTTGACTGTCTTTTTTCATTCAGACTCTTGTATAGCCCTGGAACCAGAGGTCAACTATTTGTAATGTCCTTGAATACCTTCAGGATAAAAATGGCTTTGAGTTAACACTTTTTTGGTCCTTGACTTCTATAAAATTTGGACCCAAAGGTATACATTTTCTTCTCTTCCTATTTCTTTTCTCTTCTTTTATCCAATCTTCTATGGTCTTCTTTCTTTCTTTTTTTTTCCCCCAGGGTATATTATTATTATTTTCACCTAGGATAAACTCACAAGTGATAATGCATATTGCTGCTAAGTGGCAATTTTAAAGGGAAAACCTTGGTGTGAAAGTGAGGTAACAAGCATGCTACCATCGTTGGGCAGGCCCAGCACGTTGAGATGAGGCCTCGTCTCCTGCTGGGTGAGTGCTTGGCGCAGGTAGATTGTCGTCCCCCTGCTACTCTTGCCCGTAACAGCTGCCTCCTCTATCTCCAACCAGCATCCGGTCTCCATAGGGGCCACCCTAGGGTAATCAGCCTGCCTCTCCCACGCCTCACCAGAACCCAACCCACAACTTCCCCTTATCTTCTGCCCCAGCCCCCATATACCCCCCGCCAGAATGATAACCTCACCTCTGCCCCTTTACCTAGCAACAGCCTGCAACAACCAATCGGAGGTCGCCTTCAGCTTAAGCCAATCCGCACCCCACACGTCTCCCCTTACCCTCGTACCTCACCCCCAACCGTCCCCCAGCCAATTAGCAGCCTCCCCTCACATACATTGCCTTAATTGCCTTAATTGGCTTAGCCTTGCTACCGCCAGCGCCCTAGCCTATATAAATGCTTGTCTTCCTCAATAAAGCAGACGCGTTGCCACCACTCTCCATCTCCGCAGCATTCTTCGCGCTGCTGTGCGTCCGCCCTTGACACCGCCCGCTGTCCGCCGTGCGCCCTCATGAAAGGGATTTTAAGATGCCCCAAAACACAATCTAGGAATTCACTTTTCCTGCTGAACATGAGTATTCCCAAGCACTGGTATAAGAGCAAGAGGCCTAGACTAAAGACTTTGGCAAGATGAAAAATCCAGAAGATGAAGCTGAAGGACATCAGTTCTGTTAAGTAGTGGTGAGTTGCTCTTGTAGGGTACAAGATCACAGAGCTGTGCAGTTTATCTGTCCAAATCCTTCTGTCTTTGGATATATTAACACGGTCTCTGCCAAGTCAATGCTGTAGCTGCCAGGAGCAATGGAAATTATATGGTATTTAAAATGCAACATAATAATATCAGAAGCCAAGTTTTTCTCTTTTAATTAAAATTAAAAAGAAAGTTATTCCTATGTTCTTGTCAAATGATGAATTGAAGACCATTCAGAGGGTGCAATGACTGATTTCCTGGTGTGCTGAGTCTCTCCTCCTCAGAGAGGTAAAAGGGATTCCAATACAGAAAGGACAGATTAGAAAATGTAATGATGGTCATTGGATTCAGGTGAATCAAGGGCATTGCCCCCTCATCTAGATGGATGTGAATTTCTTCAGAACGTATCTAAAACATACAAGATTGCTCTATTGAACCTTAGGAGTCTGTTTACAATCAACTTGTCAGGGCATGAGATCAGAAGGAGGTCTGATAAACATGGTGACATCCGAACACAAACAGAACCACAGAAGTCATTGTGCATTTCAGCTCCATGTGCAAGTCCCATGCAGTTTGTCACTCTCACCATCATTAAGTTGCAGGTAGGAGATGGAGGTCATTATCACTGTCAGCAGTGAGACAGCCTTCCTCCCACAGAGCTTCAACCTCCAGCACAAACCCCCTACCCTGGCTGCCTGTAGGTGTTTCCTTGCCGCACCAGCTGTTTCCTCCCCCCACAGCTCTGAGCATGCACACTTCCTCTATCTGCCCAAGACACTGTGTCTCCTGAATCATTCCTTAGAGTGTTTGCAGACTCAGGGCAAGTTAAGAACTTGGTCTTTTGTGGAACTCTTTGGATGAGATTGTATTTATTTGCATCTTGTCTCTCTTTTTCTTTGTTAGTCTATCTAGGGGTTTGTCCATTTTATTTATTGTCCAAACAAACCAGCCTTTGTTGATTTTCCCTATTGTTTTTTCTTTTCAGTTTCATTTATTTCTCCTCTAATCTTTCTTATTTCTTTCCTTCTGCTTGTTCGGGATTGGTTTGCTGTTATTTTTCTAGTTTCTTAGTGGTTTAGTTAAATCTTTGAGTTTAACTCTTTCTTCCTTTTTTAATATAGGCATTTAGGGCTATATATTTCTCTCTCAAGGTTGCCTTCAATGAATCCCATAATTTCTGATAAATTGTGTTCTCATTTTAATTTTTCTCAATATATTTACTGGTTTCATTTGCAATTTCTTCCTGGACCCATTGATGATTTAGGAGTGTGTTGTTTAGCCTCTACACATTTGCAAATTTACTTTTTTGCTATTATTTCCAGTTCCATTCCATTATGATAGGAGAAGGAACTTTATACAATTTCAATCTTTTTATATTTATTAAGAGCTCCACTGTGCCCCAACATGTGGTCTATCCTGGAGAAAGATCCATGGGCACTTGAGAAGAATGTATAACCCACTGAGTTTGGATGCAGTGGTCTGTATATGTCTATTATGTCTAACCTTTTATCACATTGTTCAAGTTCTCTCTTTTCTTGTTGATCTTCTGTCCAGTTGTTCTGTCTAAAGATGTGCGTGGTGTTTGAAGTCTCCAATGATTATTGTAGAGATGTCTTTTTCTCCCTTCAGGTTTCCTGGAGTTTGTCTCATGTATTTTGTGGCATAGTTATTTATGGCTATTATATCTTCCTGAAATATTGTCCTTTTTCTTAATATATAATGACCTTCTGTTTCTCATAACTTTTTGATGTTTAAAGTCTTTTGTTGTTTGATAGTAGTATAGCTACCCCTGCTCTATCTGGTTACTGTTTGTGTGGAGTCTCTTTTTCCAACCTTGCACTTCCAGCTGGTTTGTATCCCTGGGTCTAAGGTGAGCAGCGTATGAGCATATGGATGGCTCATGCTTTTTTATCCATTCTGTCAGTCTGTATCATTTGATTGCGGAGTTTAATCCATTCACATTCAATGACATTACTGTAGATGCATTATTTACTTCATTTAATTCTTTGGTTTTCAAATGTCATATCTTATTTTGTCTGTCTTTTTACACTTTTGGTTATCCTTTCTGCTATTCTTTCTTCTATACTCTCCTCAAAGCCTGTCTTTCCTGTCTTTTTTTTTTTTTAATCAGGTTCTAAGGCTTCCTTTATTATTTCCTGCAAAGGTGGATTCTTTTTTGCAAACTCTCTTAGTTTCTGTTTGTTTGTCAATATTTTATACTCACCTTCATATTTGAAGGACAATTTTATTGGACAAAGAATTCTCAGCTGGCATTTTTTCTCTTTCAGTGTCCTAATTGTATTATACTGCTCTCTTCTTGCCTCCATTGTTTCTAGAGAAATCAGCACTTAATCTTATTGGATATTCCTTATATGTTATGCATTGCTTTTCTCTTGCTGTTCTCAGAATTCTCTCTTTTTCTTTGGCATTTCACATTCTGATGAGTATGTGTCACAGAGTTGGTCTATTTGGATTTTTTTGAATGGGAGTACAACTGTGAAAGACATCTGATCCTCAGCTTTTCCTGGTTGGGAGGTTTTTGACGACTAATTCATTCCTTGTCATTGGTCTGTTGAGATCATCGTTTTCTTATTTCATCAATATAGGTCTTGTGTGTTTCTAGAAATGTGTCCATTTCATCTAAGTTAGTCATCTTGTTGACATACAATTTTTGAGGGTATCCTCTTGTGACACTCTTATTTCTGTGGGATCTGCGGTGATATTTCCTCTCTCATTTTTTATTTTAATTGCATCTTCTCTTTCTTCTTTTTTAGTCTATAAAGGGTTTGACAACTTTTTAAAAAGCTGCTTTTAAAAAAATTTACTTCATTTATCTTTAATTATTTCCCCTCTCCCCCAGATGGTTCTTATGTCTGTCTACTTATTGTTTGCTCACCTTCTCTAGGAGGCAAGAGGAACCAAACCCAGGACCTCTCACATGACAGGTGAGAGCCCAATGGACAGAGCCTCATCCAATCTCTGTGGACTGTGGGATCTGCTGGCTTGTGGCCTCTGCTTGTTGTGGTGGCTGCAGAGTGTAGCTCTTTGTGGTGGTGTCCTACTCTTTTGCAATAGCATGTAGCTCTCTTGTGGCTGGAGAAGACATCTGTTTATATTCTTTTTTAGGACGCACTGGTTCCTGAACCTGGGACATCCCATGTGGTAGATGGGTGGCCAAGTGGTTGAACCATGTCTGATTCCAAGAGTGTATGTGTTTATTAATTCTCTCAAAGAGCCATTTTTTGGATTTGTTAAAATTTCCCTGTGCTTTTTTTTTATTCTCTTGTCATTTAGTTATGCTATAAACTTTGTTTTTTTCTTATTTTCTGCTTGTTTGGGATTAGTTTTTTCTTCTATTTCTTATTCCTCCATGTGTTCAATAAGGTCTTTGATCTTAGCTCTTTCTTTTTTTAATATAAGCATTTATGGCTGTAAATTTCCCTTTCATCACTGCTTTTGCTGCACCTCATATTTTTTGATATGTTGTGTCCTCATTTTCATTTGTTACAAGGTAGTTTCTGATTTCTTAGGCCATTTCCTCCTTGACCCACTGAGTGTTTAAGAATGCGTTGTTTAACTTTCATATCTCTGTGCCTGTTCTGGTTCTCTACCCCTTATTGATTTCCAGCTTCATTCTGTTTTGGTCAGGAAAATTACTCTGTAAATATCAATCTTTCCAAATTTGTTGAGTCTGGCTCTTTTATCAGCAATGTATTCTACACTGGAGAATGATCCATGTGTGCTAGAGAAGAATCTTCATCAGGAGTAGAATCTATTTCAAGACATTTATTTTGCTCATTTATAAGGAGCAAATTCTCATCTATTAAAGTTTATCATGAGATGCAGAAGTTCAGTCCAATCTTCAGGCTCCACTTCTTACTCAATTTCTCTTTTTATATCCACACTATCTGCCGTTACTTTCCATCAACATCTCCCATATGAGTTGGAATCAACTTCTTTCAAAGTCCTGTTAATTCTGAGTTTGAACTCCTCCCATGAATCACAGATGTACTTAATGTCATCTAAAATGGTGAATCATATTCACAATTTTTTCCATTTACCTTGCTGAAATCCAAAAGAAGACGCACTGCCTACGGCAGCTGTAGCTTATAAAATGTATTTTTAAATAATAAGGCCTGAAATTCAAAATAACTTCTCAATCCATGGCCTGCAGAATGGATGTTGGGTTATCAGATATGAAAATGATATGAATTTCATTACAACTCCATCAGAGCTCTTGGGTGCCCTAGTGCATTGTCAATGTGCAGTAATATTTTGAAAGGAATCTTTTGTTCTGAGCAGTAGGTCTCTTTAGTGGGCTTAAATTATTCAACTAACCATGTTGGAAACAGAGGACTGTCATTCAGGATTTCTTGTTCAATTTCAAGGGCACAGGTGGAGCAGATTTTGCATATCTTTTTATTGGTCTTTGGATTTTCTGAACAATAAATGAGCATAGGCTTCAACTTAAAATCACCGGGCACATTAGCCCCCAACAAGAGAGTCACTCTGTTCTATCAAGTGAGGACAACAGAGAAAGAAGGAAGGCACCATCAAAGGGAAAGTGGCTTTTAATTTTACTTTTCCTCTTCCAATTTTCTCAATCTTACCTTCACGTCTTTGACAAGATGTTCTCCTTTCCTTTAAAATGATGTACATTACATGTACTGCAGGATTTTATTTGCTTGAGATGAGACCTAAAACCCAAGAAATACATTAATTTATCCAAATCAAAGGAAACTTTTTGAGGCAAAATCAACACTGTTTTCTCATAAGCCCTTTCCCAATATAATAGAGATATAGAACTCCTTTAGGAGAAAAAGCTAGCTGAGAAAATTCTGGCTTCCAAATTAGTTAACCACATGTTTTTCATGGGATTATAGAGTTCATAATTCTCAGACTTTTGCACTAGTGTGTTTTATCTGCCTAGAACTCCAAAAAAAGAAAATATAGTAGGGACACTGAATAATTCAATGTATTTTACCTGACTTCTACATGTCCACAATTCCTGTAAATTTTCTGTTTAATTCAGAAAGTTTCCAGTTAATTCAGTCCATGTCATTACACTTGGGGAAAATATAATTGAAAACAAAACATCCTGCCAATCATGAAGCTACTCCAAAAAGGTAGAAGAGAAAGGTAACATTTTGATTAATGAATTAAAATAGGAAAGTGATGCACTTCCAGACAATTCTCTAAAGGTTTTACAAAGACAGAACAAAATATCACCTTTTTAGACAGTCAGGAGGATAACAACTAATTGTAGTAAATGTTAACCTGTCCTCTGGTAAGAAGACTTGACAGCTCCATTCATCTCAAATAGTTCATCTGAAACTCATCTGGCAATTGAGGTGAGCCTTGGCTTAGTTAATTGACGATTTCCAAGGAAACATAAAAAGAAACATAAAATTCTCATATGTTTATGGCATGAGGTAGATTTTCAATCTGGAGCCAGGTGTGCATTTAAGTTTTGCATGTCATCTCCCAGAGGAAATGGGAGGGAAGGGTATTGTCTTCCTGATGGTTCCATTCCAAGAGATGGTTCCCAGGTGTTTGGGAAAGGTATTCCTCCTATTTTTATAGCAGTTTTAGATTACATAAATGTTACATAAAAATTATGAGAGATTCCTATATACCCTTCACTCATACGTCCCCCCACTAACAAATTTTTATTTGTGTGATGTATTTGCTGCAAATTATGAACAAATATTGCAACATTGCTACTTACCATGGTCTATCGCTTACATTATGGCTTACATTTGGACCACACAATTTGAACCACACAATAATTGTACAGTTATCCTTCCCTGCCATAGTTGTAACTTTAATGCAATCCAAAACTTCCCCCAAAATCAAAACCAAATTTTTGTATTGCATCTTTCATCACTGTATGATCTCTCTTTTATGAATATTGATAATTTCTTCTGTTTGTTCCCTCAATGTCTTATTTGTGTTTATCATTTTATTTTCAAAGAAGCTTTAAGTCACAGAAAAGTCACATAGAAAGTGTATGGGCTTCCTATACACCCCAAGCCCCCTCCTCTCACATTTTAACCTATTAATAATATCTGACATGAGTATGGTCCATTGTTAAAATTGATGAATAAATATTGAATAATTGCTATTATCCATGGACAATGGTCTCCATTATGGTTTACATTCTGCACTACACTATTTTATGGGTTTTGGCATAATATATCATAATGCATCCATCATTGAAAAGTAATGCAGAACAATTCCAGTGATCTCAATATATTCTATGTACCTATTCTTCCCTCTCTGTCCCCTTGGAAACTTTGATAACCACTAAGTTTCAGCCTTCCAAGAATGTTTCATAGTTTCACATTAACATTAAGGTCTTGATTGTGTTCATCTTGTCCTAGGGTGTCATTTTATTGGGTGGACACCCACATGAAAAAAAAAAGGAAATATTAAATTCCCATCCTGGTGTGTCCTGCTACATTCTCTAATAGAGTTCGAGAATCTCAAGAGTACATATGTAATGGCTAATATAAGAAAACAGATGAGTATGTTAAGCAACTATTTATCTTTTAAAAATATATACCTTTGAAGAGTTGGGTGGGGTGGGGTGTGGGGTATCTGGGAGCCTCATATTTTTAATGTAACATTTTTGTGACCTATTCATCTTTTTTAAAATGCCAATTAAAAATAAATAAAAAAATAAAAACAAACAAAAAATATCCATACCTCTGAAGAGAACAGAGAACTCATTTAAAATCTGAATTTTTCTAAAATAGGTGAGCTAAGGAAAGGAGGAGAGTAAAGGCATCTACTTTCTTGTATGAGGGAAAATCACATTTTCTTTCTTTTTTACATTTGATTTTACCTTTAAGAGGACTGCATCATTTATTTCATATCTTATTTTAACATGATGGACTTTATATCTGAACAGGAGGAGGACCTTGGAAGGAAAATGCCTTGCTCAAGTTTGCACATCTTCTCTCATCTGAAACACAGAGTATCAGGAGCCTGAGCTTCTGGGATGGTCTCATCATCTTGTAGGCTTTCTTTCTTTCTTGAAAATGTAGAATCAGAGCAATTTTTCTATGGTTGCTTTGTTTTTATTAATGGAATTCCCAAAACAAGCTCACATTTAAGAGAAAAGCAAATGCTCTGTACTTCTTTGTAGGAAAAGTTGTAAAGGCACCTGGTCATAAGCATGGAACATGGAGGAGTTAAAAAATAAGGGACATGGAATGTCATGGAAGTCTCTACTGAGAAGGAAAGATTTGATCAAAGTCTTAATGTTGTGAGGAAATGACAGGGGAGTGATCCAGAAATGTTGAGCAACTCATGACAGGAAAAATAATCAAGGAAAAATACAGTCTCTAACTGTGCTAAGAAGAGAAGCTTGTGTTACTGGTAGCATTTGTGTCATACCCCATTTTATTTCTTGGATCTACCTGAACAGGAGGATCATGCACTAGGAAGATTTCTGGTTTGTAAAAAGTCTGTAATAAGATCACTGTAGAACAGAAGCATGAGTATTTTTCAGCTTATCCCTAGTTGTTGTTTCTGTGGCCATATACCTCAGATAAAAGGCTTCATTTGTGAGGCTCAGACCAACAATGCTGCTACAAAATGTTTCTTGGCTGAGGGATGTTCCTTCAATGAACCCGTGAAGATGAAGGTGAAATTCTCAGAGCACAGTGTTAGGGATTAAAACCTTGTAAGCTGGCTTCTCCATATATATGTATATGTATATTCATACACATGTATATGTATATACATACTTTTATAAATTCATATATGTTTAAAGTTATACAAGTATATCAGTCATAAATACATATCATAAACAATAAGTGTATACTAACTGTTGTGGGCTTACAAGTCAAATATACATAAAGTCATCGAGGTCTCTCATATCTCAACCTATCAACAATAACTGGAATTGTTTTGAAACATTTTTAACTAATGAGTAAAGAGCAACTTCAAAATATTCCTGCTAACCAAATCAAAGTATTTTTCCCCAAACCACCCTATTATTTTTATATGATTTATAAATGAGCATGCATAAATAATAAAAGTATAGTACAAGTTGGAAACTTACAAGCAAATATGCATAACATCATACAAGAATCCCATATGTCAACCATCACCAATACCTTGCATTGTTTTGAGACATTTGGTACAAATTATGAAAGAATATTTCTAAATTATTTCTAAGTATAGTCGTTATCTTACATAAGGTGTTATTTTCCCTCAACCTACTATTTTTTAAATATATTTTTATGACAGAAGTTTAAGCTTACAAAACAATCATACACGTGCAGAATTCACAAACACCCCTCTATCAACACAACACACTATGGAGGAACATTTTTTAGAGATTGTGAGTAAGTATCATCGGATTATTACAAGGTCCTTAGCATATATTTGGCACACCTTTTCTATACTCCCCCATTATCAACACAGTACATCTTTGGCATTGATGCATGAATATTACATTATTACTATTAACCACAGTCCATTAGTCACTCCAGTTGTATTTTTCCCATGTTTCTCCACATTCCCACCACCCTGTAATAATGATGCACAATTGCTCTAGCTCAACAAGGTCACTCTCGTCTCTGTACAATAAACCACAATTCTCATCCACTTCTGGGTCTACTGTGCTATTCATTTCCTAGATAATTCTCTAGCTTTCTTTAATTTGGTATTTACATCCCTAGACTACCATTTTCAGCCACATTCCAATTTTTAAACAAGCTGTTACTCACTAAATGTGTTACCATCCACTCTATACATTTCCACACTTTTACAGTAAAGTTAAATAAAACGTCTGGATACATTAAACATCAGTAGCACATCTCAGACATCCTCTTATCTTCTTTAAGAAAACACCACCTACAACAATGTCTTGAAGAAATTTTCTACATTTTCTTCTAGCGGCAATATGGTCCTTGCATTTATATTTAGGCTATTGATCCATTTTGTGTTAAATTTTGCATAAGGTGTGGCATAGGGTTTCTCTTTCCTTCTTTTGGGTATGGATATCCAGTTCTTTCAGCACCATTTTTTTAATGGACTTTCTGCCAGAGCTAAGTGTGTTTGACACGCTAGTCAAAAATCACTTGACCATAGATGTGTCTGTTTCTGAACCATCAATTTGGTTCCATTGGTCTATGTATTTGTCTTTATGATAGTAGCATGCTGCTTTTACCAAGGTACCTAGGTAATACACTTTAAATTCTGGACATGAGAGTTCACCAACTTTGTTTTTCCTCTTTAAGATGTTTCTGCCTAATCAGGACAGTTCACCTTTGCCCATAAAATTGTAATCATGTTTTCCATTTATTTAGAAATTCTGGTAGAATTTTTACGCGGATTGTATTGAATCTGTATATCAATTTGAGTAGAATTGACATCTTAATGATATTTGGTTTTCTAAACGTTGAGCATGGAATGTTCTTTCAATTATTTAAGTCTTTCTGATTTCTTTTACCAATTAGTTGCATTCTTCTGGATAGAAGTGCTTACATCAGGGTTAAGTTTATTCCTGAATATTTGTTTTATTCTGTCATATTATTTTCACCACTATTCTGATACTTTTAGTTACTTTTATTGATAAAATCTTCATTTATTTATGCTCTTCCAGGCTTCTCTCTCCAGTCTTCTGTTTTCAGGCTGTAGCACACCCTTTAGTATGTCCTGCAAAACTGGTCTCTTGGTTTATTTTTATGGGACTATATTGTGCTTCTTGATATGGAAATCTCTGTCCTTCAATAGGGTTGGGATGTGTTCTACCATTTTATCTTCAAATATTCCTTCTGACCCGTTTCTCTTCTCTTTTCTTTCTGGGACACCCATGACACATGTAATTTTTTTAGCCACCTCAATGAATTTATTAAGGAGAGTTGTTTGAACATCTGTGATTAGTTGTTTCAACTCCTTTATGTCATCTGGAGGCCTATCTTGCTCCCTTAACTGGGTCATATCTTCCTGTTTCTTGGTGTGAATAGAAATTTTTTGTTGGTACCTTGATTTTCTGGCATCCTAGAGTATTCATTCAGGGTGGAGTTTTTCTCTTTAGTTTAGGGTTTTCTTGCCCTTTCTCCCTTGCTGATTGTGTAGTAGGAGCCAAGAATGCAGTTGGTGTTATGAGTTGTGGAGGCTCAAGTTGCCCACAGTGCCCCAGGGACTGATGAAATTTCTTCTACATTTCTTCTTGCCAGGTTTTCAGACCAAGCTACTTCTGTCTATAATAATCCAAGTTGTGGAGTTCTAGACTGTGGTTGCCCAGAGAGACTCATGAAGCTTCAGGTGCCTTTCTCTGCTTCCTGGGGCTGGGATGGAACTACAGATTTGGGTAGCAATCTATGTAGTACAGGTCCAAGATGATCGCAGTTGTCCATACATATCATGCTCTTCTGTTAGTGTTAGCAAAATGCACCATCATTTACCTGGAAAGGCTGTTGCAGGGCTTGACAGTTTCCTCCCTGCTAGAGGTGGGACTGAATCCTAGGCTTGAGCTGCAGGCCAACCTGGCTGAAATATACCTGTCCCTACAATCACGGTGATTTTCAGTGAGCCTGCTTGTCCTCATGCTGTGGGCATAGTCAATATGGCGGCTACCAGTCATTTTCTGACTTGGACATTTTAAAACTTCAGCTATTTTTAGAGTTATCCTCTAGCCATCGAAATTTAGTAATCAGTAGCTGAAATCAATGGTCAACCATTTCTTCCTCCTTGTTTTTGGGAATTGGACATTCATATTCCATCACAGGATAGCTCCTGAGGCAGCCTGCATGGCCAAGTATGATGATCACCAGCCTCCTTGGTGTGGCTTATATTTTCCTGGATAGGCTGGTGCATGCCTTTCCAGCTATGTCTCTGCCAGAGGTGGGGCTGGGGTTTATGCTAGAAGTGCCATTTGGTCAGGATGGAAAGAAGCTGGTCCCTACCAGCACTGTGATTTTCAGTACATGCTTCTTCCCTTGTGCCAGAGGAGGAGTTAAAATGGTGTTACTGCACTCTTTTTGACCTGGACAGGTACAAACTTTAGCTCTTCTTTGGATTATAATATAACCCTCTGTATTTACTAACCAGTATCTTAAATTGGTGCCCAATCATCTCTTCCTTCTCCATTTTCGGGAAGTGGAGCTTCCAATACCAGCCATGGAATCGCTCCTTAGGCAGCATGTGTAGCCAGTGGAAGATGGGCACTAATCTCTGGGATGTGGAGTGCGCTACTCACAAATCTTCACTGCAGATGGGGAGTATTCTCCTTCCAATCTTTCAATGACGTTGCAGGATGACCTTCTTGTCTCCTGGAGCCAACAGACAGGTGCTTTAGATAGCTCTGGGTGATTACTAACTGCCCTGTAGCACGAGCTGACTCTAGGAGCTCCTTACTCTGCCACTGTCTTCCTGGTTCTATTTCTCCTTCCTTATATATTTATATGTGGGAAGAGGTCATATCTTGTCTTGAATTCTCTATTAACACTAAGTTGGAAAGAAGTAATTGCATTTAGCAATTTATTTACAGTTGTTAGATTCACACAGTTTTGGCATAACATGTAGAAATTTTTCTAATATGCATCTCTGAGTCTAAAATATTTCAGACTGAATCCTCTGCCATGATGGTGGCAGTAGATGTCTTCAAACTCCAATGTCTCATGACTGGCATCCAGCATTGATGTTACCATCAGGAGTGTCCACCATCCATCTGTGGTAGGACTGGGATCATGTCTTTCTCCTTTTGTGATGTCCCAGACTGTGTTAATGCCATCAGACTTCCAAAACATTTTCTATGTTACCCCAACTTGTGATCCGATCTGTAAGCCACACGATATTCATATTATACTTTCATTTTTGCTTAGCAAAACCCACTCCATTTCTGTTGTTTGCATCCATGAAAACTAATCCCCAAAATATTTTTCATGTTTGGTAACATTACTCTTTATCAAAATTTATTTACCCTTGAATATTTATGGCTATGCTAACCTATTTTCATTTCTGCTAATTTATGAATAGCAAAAAAAATCTAAAATTACTGATTAGTTTATTACTTCAAATTCTTTTACTTGTAAATAAAGTTCACATAATTTATGTAATTTATTTATCTTTTCATTCATATACTTATTACACGAATACTAGTTGCAATCTCATACAGTCCTCATACTCTATTTTTGTAGTAGGATTATAATAATGGCTTTTAATGAATAGCCAGGCTTTTGGATCAGAGAGGATGGGAGATCAACCCAACAAAATACAGGGTTCTTCCATCTCAGTATATTGATCCTAATAGGGCTCACTTACGTTGTCAAGTAGATGACAGTACCTGCAGGGATGGGGCAATGCTTTCCACGAAGCTTTGTATGCTCTAAATCAGCATTCACTCTATGGTGCTATTTCTTTCCTAGCTGGGATTCACAATCCTGGAATCAAGGGGTGGAAATGCAAGTGGCACCACTCACTATTATCCCTTTGATCCACGAGGAAAGTTTCTGTTTCCTGTCCCTGAAACCTTAAGTTCAACTAGTCTTCAGGTCTTTGTCCCAAAAGGAGGAGTGTTTTCACCAGAAAACACAAGCACAATTTCATTGATCTTGAAGGTAAGACTGCAGCCAGCTCACTTTGGTCTTTTCATACCTCCGAATCAAAGGCGAAAGAGGGAATTACTGTACTGGCTGGGGTGATTGATCCTATCAAGAGGAAAAGGACTGCTACTACACAATGGTGCTCAGGAAGAGTTTGTGATGCAGATGACCTAGGAAACCTCCTAGTATTACAATGCCCTATGACTAAAGTCAATCAAACACAGCAACAAGGCAACCCAGGCATGATTATCAATGGCCAAGAATCTTCAGGAATGAAGCTTGAGTCATCCCATCAGGCAAAGAAAAATGACCAACTGAGGTGCTGGGTGAGGGTGAAGGGAACATGGAATATGTAGTGGAAGAATGCAGTGATGAATATGTACTTTGCTATGTGACCAGTTACAGAAATGAAGTCTACAATGGTCATGAATATTTATTACTAACTAGCTTTAATAAACAATTTCAATAGAGTTTTAGGATACAGGATCAATAGGGAAAAATCAGGCTAAATATAATTTATACCAGATAAGTTTGATTTTACCATTTGGGTGGATTCATGCTTTATTGATATCTACCCATTAAATTGATTTATTTTAATAAAAGAAAGCAATACACAGAAGATGGCAATCATCTCTTTCTTTCATACACCTACTAAGAACCACTCTATTTTGGAAGTATACCTATCAATAAATGAGTACAGTTTTCTCTATGACCTTGTTCTCCAAAGTATGAAGTTTACATTTATAGTCCAGGCACTTCCTAGTCCCAGAAATTGAAGTTACTTTACTACTGTGTGGTACAAGTATATAAAAACTGTTTCATGTTTTTTAGGATTGTTGTGAGGTTCAATGAGTCTATTTTTGTAAAATATTTGAGAAGTGCCTGACACTAAGACCACATTTGAGCACTGTCTTCATTTTCAGAATCCACAGGTGGCTGTTTCTTAGTGTATTGTGTCCTGAGTCTTTATCATAATAAAGATATATCCTCACATCTCAGAATCCTCTAGTTTCTGATGTAACCTATTTTTTTAGCCTGTTCTTCTCTTGAACACTTAGCATATTCCTGCTTTTGCCAAGACCACAATAAAGTCAGAGATTGATCTTTAATTTCAAAATCACATCTTCATTTTTCAGTCCTCAACCAGGTTGTCATTTCTTTACTTTTAAGATAAATGTAATGATTATCATGTTATGCTTTATTTATCTCAATCTTCATAAAATCATACTAAAAACATTGAATTCTGTCCTGGATGTCATTCGGACAGCTTATATGTTGCAGCATTAGTTTCTAAATGCCGGTTCATGAACTTGTGCAGACAGGCTACAAATTCAGTGACTTTGCTCAGGACAGATTCCCAAATTCCAATTCTGGAAACTCTGACTAGTTTGTCCAAATGTGGTTCACAATTCATATTTCCAAACATTTTGACACCTGATTCTGATATTCATCTAATTTGAGATGCCGAATGATCTTATTTAATTATGTAATTGGTGAACTTTCAGAGACTGAGTTCTTTTGTCAATTTCTCAACCTTCCCTTTTCAATAATCCCTGAAAAAGTCTATCTTTATATCAATTGTTGTAGGTATTTTGCTGTTTAACATTTGTTCCAAAATTTTTATTACCTAGAAAATGTCATTAATAGCTACAATTTTAAAAATCATTGTGGTTTTAGTAATTGTTTGTTTATGTTTTTGCTTCTAGCTTCTGCTCTGGTTTTAGTTAATGAGATCCCAGTGTAGAGAACAGAGGTGTCTTTACATTGTGGTTAAGTCTGAAAGACACCTGTATGAACAATTCTTGTGTTCCTCACCATTTCCTTATCATCTTGGGAGAGATAACTCCATCTAGTCTTAGAAGATAATGGATGAAATATTTGATGCATCTCAAAACCCCATTCTCTTGGGTATACTCCCTGGGCCTCTGCTGTCCACCCTGATGGACTAAGATGCCAAGTTGGAATTGGTGTAAATAGTGGCAAACATGGGAACTTATAGGTTAATCAAATGTAAAATATTTGCTAGAGAAGAGACACAGGAGTCCTGCCATGGAAATAATAAAGGGCAATATAAATTCTCTTGCTAAAGTGGCTCTGTCTTTTAGTGTATGGGGTCCATTGTGACCATTTTATTGTTTCTCTCCAACATTTTGTTCTCGAAAAACTTTTTCGGCAGCAATAAAAAAAGAAAAAGAAATGCTCAAAAGCAAAAATTAATGAATATTTTTCTTTTTTAAAATGGGTATTCTTTATACTTTAAAAAAGTTTTCAAAATATTTATATTACATAAATATTGCACCCAACCCCTTCCACATTTTGCCACATTAACAACATCCTTATTTTTTGTGGTACATTTGTTATCATCGATGAACACATTTTGGAATACTGTTGCTTGGCATTAATTTTAGCTTACATTGTACTTTACACTATCTCCTGACGAATTTTGTAAATTATGACAAGACATACAATGGCCTATATCTGTCTTTACAGTGTCATTCAGGATGATTCCTACATCCTGAAAATGCCCACATAGGACACCTGTTTTCCCCTCTCCCTCCTCTCAGAAACCCCTGTGCCCAGTTCCTCCATACCAATGAGAAAATTTCTTCCTTTGCTAGAATCACATCTGTAATAGAATAACAGTAAGTCTACTCTAGTCCATCATTCATTCTCCAATCCTTAGGATTCTTGGATGGTGATGCCCACACTGCCTCCAATTGAGAGTGGGATTAGGTCCCATGTGGCAGATGGATGGGACTACATTGCTTGAAGGTATAGTCCCTCTTTTTTATTGAAATGTTCATTTTCCATCATCATCTCCTTGTTAGTTGTCCGGGGTGAGTCCAATAACCTCGAAAATAGGTGTTGGTAAGTTGAGATAAACAGTTACTACTGTCACATGGACAGCCCAAAGATTTGTGTCTTGGCATACACTTATCAGCTCTAGTACTAACTCTAGGTTCAAATAGAAGGGGTAGAAGGGCCATATTTAGGGAAACTGAGTTCATCTCTGTCACACTGGGGAGGATAATTTCCAAAGTAGGGCCCAGTGACAGGGCACCAAACAGCTGAGCTATTTGCCCTGCCTTTAGTGTCTGGATGTCCCATGGCTCTAGGGTGCCCTGCTATTTAAGGCAATATTTACTTGGGCTGTCAATGAGATCCTGTGGAAATGTGCATAAGCAGGACCTCTGGAATGACCTCCCAACTCACTGTGAAGTCTCTTAAACATATAAACTCATTTTAGCCTTTCCCCCTCTTTGTCAAGGTCTTTCTCCAGTTGCATTGCTGCTTGGTGCTTGGTAGTAATCCCTCACTGCCAGGCAGTGCCTCTGAGTTGTGTCCTACATTGGATGTAGGTAATGAATTTATATGCTGAGTGTGGCTTAGAGAAAGGCCACATTTGAGCCACGGGGAAGATCTCAATGATTTCCTTTTTACAAATAGTAGAAGATAACAAAATTATAACTTGCACTAAAGGTTTATTGAAACTTACAGTATGATATGAGGGCTAACCTCATTGAAACCAGAACACACATGAGTGACAGAACACTAGCATCTGTATCTCAGAGAAATTTTTATTTTAATAGCACTATTCCTAACACCAATTTACCACATGTATCTGCTGAGGTTGTATTTAAGTATCTCTGACATGTGAGATTTCACTTAGATCAAATGGGAGTTCTTCTAAATTAATTTTGCTTATCTTTAATTCCATGATTTTGGGGGGGCAAGTATGAAATATAAAGTGACTTTCTTTTTCTCCAATAGAAAAAGAATGGTTTTGCAAACAGTTCAATGCTGTCTCTTATCCATCAATAACCTAAGATGCTTCCATTAGAAAATAGTTTAATTCCAATACTGAGCTCATTTTTCATCATATTTTTAGTAACTTTCTAGATGAACCTGCTCAAGGTCCTGTCCTAGAGTTTGGCCATGGCATTTGGTTGAGCCACATCCTGGCCCTGCATTCCACCATGCAGCCAAACCACCAGGGCCTGGAGGGCACCCCCTGATCTCCAGCCTCCCCAGGAGGATGAAGTGCGCACCTGGCAGCTGCAAGGTGAGGGGTTGTCCATGTCCTCCACTGTGCCACCAGATAAGCCTCCCCTCCTGTGGGACCCCAGAGAAGAGATCCAGCATCCCGCCTTTTGGATGTGCTCCTGAGGTGTGACGCTGACTCTGTCAGAGTGGCCTCGACCTGGGGGAGCCTTTTTCACAGTCAGGAACTTCTGGGACTGACCCTGGCTGGCACCTGGGGTCGCTGTGGTCAGTGCATGTTCACCACCTCTGGTGGGCCTGGGCTGTACCTGGACAGTGTGGACACCTACATAAGCATACCAGCAAAGCCAAGGGCATCTTCTTCAAAATTCTGGAAACTGGTGTCCAAAATACAGGTATCAGCAGGGCCAGCACCTTTGAGGCTGCGAGGAGAGCCCCTCCACACTCGGGAGCTCCCAGTGCTTGGTGGTGCCTGACGTGGGGACACCTGCCTCTCTTCCCGTCGTCACACCACCCTCCTCCGTGGATCCGAGTCTCAATGTCCCCTCCTTAGAAATACACCAGCCCCTGGATTTGGTCCCCTATTCCGGGACAGCCTCATCTTAATTTAACTAACTCCAACTGTAGTGACCCGATTTCACATTCTGAGGTTCTTTGGGGGCATCAGTTCTGGGTGGAAGGGGAGAGAAAAAGCTTCTGAAGATTCATTCTGCTGGAGCCCCAATGTCTCCTATTGTTAATAAATATTGAAAATTCAGTGAAAACTTCTATATTGAAAACAAATGTTCGATGTCTGTGGTAACGGTAGGAAAGTTTTCTGCAAAGCAAAATGTGGTGGTAAGAATAATTTTCTTTCCAATTTAAGAATGCAAAGATGGTGAGATTTTCTTTTATTTGATTTTGGTAGAAAGTTCTTCATTCTTTGATCCAAGAAACCTGTGTTATTCTATTCATTCAAAGAGAAATTATGCTGATCAAAATTTACAAATGTTTATATAAATAAATATTATAATACATATACATTAAAATATATGTCTAAGCACACGTATCTGTACACACATGCTCACACATGCACATACAGCGTAACTGAATAGGGACTTAGACAATTTGATAATGAATAAAAACAAAATAATCCATTCTACACATTCTCTCTTTGCTAAGTATAGGTTAATTTCCAACAATTTTTGAGTCTTTATTCAAACACATAAAGTAACCAAGGTGCTTTCTATGTTGATGAACATTTTGTAAAGAAATCATGTAAATGTTTCTGAAATTATACTCAAAATTAGTTGGAAATCTTTAATCCCTTTATTCAAACAAGTGGGAAATTCCAGCTTGTACTGTTTAGCTAGATCCAATTAGTAACTGGGAAGTTTACTATCAGTTTGTTATTAAAATATAGAAAACAAGAATAAACAAGGTGGACTCAGTCTATGAATTTTGAATTCCCTGATGCAATTAGGAATATTTGGATTGACAACTCAAGTAAATTTTCCTTCAGTTTGTTGGGTGTGAAATATTTGGCACCACAGGAGAGTTGCCAGTTTCTAGAGTCATTCACTTTCTGTATGCTGACCCACATGGATTTCTGAAAAATCCCTGCATTTCTTACTGTATATTTCTTTGGAGTGCTCACTCCAAAGATAATAAGATAATTGAGTGAGTGCTCACTTATCTTATTAAAGCAGTAAATGGTGATTGTGCACATGAAGTGGGAAAGGAGAGTCAGCAGCACAACTTGACTGTTCTTTGAAAAATTCAATTTAAGAAAGAACCTGAGCAGAATACATAGATCTAGAAATGTATTACAATAAGCCTATTCTCAGCCATGGAAAAATCTTTTTGCCTACCAGTGGGACACATGCCCTGGTTGAAGAGTTTGCTCTAAAGTAGGTTTGTTTGGACAAAAGGGTCCAATTAAGTAGGAAAATCAGGAGTCAAAAATCACTATTTCAAGTTGTGCAGCTCTCACTTGCCAAGTGAGATGCTGAATGTCTGGAGTAAGTGTTTTAATGTCACTGCAGATGGGGTCTGGCTTTAGAGTAGGATTTTCTTACATGACCTAATCATTTCAGACCTCACTTGGTTAAATACAATGTTCACTCAACTATACAGATATCTCTCTCCACGTGCTTTGTTAATAAGTTTTTATTTTTAAATAATTTTAGATTCCTATTAAGTTGTAGAAGTTGTCCCGAGAGTCCCTGCACACCATTGCCTACTTTTCCCTAATATTTACATCTTACATAATCATGGTACATTTGTCAAACTAAGAGATTTACATTGGTACAAATTTCGTACTTATTTTCCAGACTTCATTCAGATGTATCTAGTTTTTTACTCCAGTACTGTACCCCTTCCAGATTCCAATTCAGGACACCACATGCATTTGGTTTCCATGAATCTATTACAGGATTATCGTGTGACATTTACTGAAAATGTCTTGGTCACTGCTAATGCATTGCTCACATTTTAAGGGAACAGCATAATGTTTTATTCTGTACATCAATATTCTATGCATTTAACAACACATCTCATCATTTCCAGTTTAAAGATTAATTTTGCCTTCATATTAAGAATTTGCTAACACATTGCTTTCATCCATTCATTCCCAAATGAATAGGGCACATTCACTGGGGCCCTGTATCTATACTGGGGAACAAGAATTCCTTAGATAATGTAGAATTGTTTGAGAACCTGAAGCATATTAGGTCTGGCTGCATATGAATGATGCCTCATATATTGATCAGCCTGATTTCATGTCTGTAACAGCAGCACTTGGCTTGACTGCCCCCTGGTAAGTTCATGGGGAAGGGTGAGCTGTGCCCAGGAAATGTACTTGCTAAGTTGATTTTATGTATAATTAATTGAGATTTTTTTGGTCACTTGAACAACATAAGTATACAAAATTAAATAAAACATGTAGAATTGTAAATTCAAAATAAGTTAAAGCATAATACAGTTTATCTCTTAGATCAAGACAACATGCAACATTCTCATTTTGTCCCAGGTAAAAGGAATGAGTCATCTCGTCTTAAGCAAATGTGAAGACAGCAGCTTGGTTCAGGTCTACCTGGGATGTCCCCAGTGCACTGGCCTCTTACCAACAGCCCTGTGTAGAATTTCTTCAGTTGTCAGAGAACATGGCCATGGAAACAGAGGGGACAGATCCTGACCACCTTCAAAGCTAGTTCTGCTCTTACCTGTATTTTCATAGCACAGTATTCAGCCCTGACCCTATGGATGTGGTAAACATCAGGAAATCACCTGTGGGTAAAAGGGGCATAAAGCACATCACATTTCATGAGAAGAGACATGTGTCAGCATCATTCAACCATGAGCTAAATGTGATGAGATCTCTTGTATCTGGATTTATGACTTCCCTTTTCACATGTGGTTATTTTAATATACATAACTTTACTCTTATTTTGTAACTAATTAGCAATTTATTAGTTCAGAGTTTTATAGATCAGTAGTCTGGGTCCAGTGTTGATGATTCTCTTCTCAGGTTCCTACATGGTTAAAGAGGGCTGCCTTCTGTCCAGAGCACAGATTCTCTTCCAAGCTCATGGGGTTTGGCAGAAGCAGTTCCTCAGGTGGCAGTGCTGAGATCCCATGTCCTTGCTGGCTGTCAGCTCTCTCCTCCTAGAGCCTGCCTGCATTCCTTTCCACATGGTCCCCTGGAACTCCACAACCAACTTCAGATGTATTCTTGCATTTCAAATACTAATTATTTATGAATTTCTCTGGGCTCTTTCTCTCTGACCAGTAGAGCAAGATTTAATGGACCCCCCTTCTTAAAGTCAATAGCTTTAATGATATCTGCAAAATGACGTCACAGCTGCACCTAAACTGTGTTTCAACAACTGAGAGAAGGTATGAATATACTAGGGACAGGAGTCCCCAGGCTTTTTTAGAAATCCTCTTAACACAATGTGTTCTTTTTAAATCATTTATCAAAGATTGATTGGGCCTAAATTGGATCTTTGGGATTGGGGGAGCATTTGGAAAATTTCACTTTTAAAAATCATTATATGACAGAAAGCTTGTTTTCCTGCTGCACTGAAACGTTAGTGGCTTCCACTGTGTCTGCATCTTTGGAGTGTTATAGCTTGTAAAATGATACACAAGTACCTGCTAAAATGAACAATTTAATTCAAACTATTGTTCCATGGATTCTCATAGTACATAAACTAATCCACAAACTTTCATCGAATTAATATTCCCTTTGGAACATGCCTGTTCTGCTTTCACACTCTGTTTCATTAGTCATTCTTAAATATCCAGGACCATCTTTTCCCAAGTCCTGTTCATTCTCTGAAGTGCTCTTCACTGGGCTTTGAATTCCAGCCCCCTCCTCTATTCACACATTAGGTCACCTGTCCCCTACTTGAAGACAACATTTCCTTACTTCACATTTTACGTGGACCACTCTGGCACAGTTACCCTTCATGACACATCCTCATTTGTTATCCTGTCATCCATGATGGCTTTAAATTTTTGAATGTGTGTAAGAATGGGAAGGAAATTATATTGAACTGATGCAGGAAACCTATCAATTAAGTAGTAGAAATTCTAACAAAATAAGCAAATTTAAGAATGTATATTACATGCAACTTCATGGAAGAGGAGGAAAAAATACAAGAGTGGAAAGAGCAAACCTGAATTAATTATTAACATCTCCTAAATATAAATACATGGTGAATTAAGAAAAAGGTGGATTGTTGATAAGGAATTCCTTCCCTGATGATGTGGGTGTCTGCAGCACCATTCCTGAATGCTGAGAGGGGACCCCTCCTAAGGTAAAGTGCTCATAAGGAGACAAAGTACAGGAAATGAACTTATTAATTAGAATTAGAACAATACATGCCTTAGGTCATTCCCCATCAAGGAAAACCTCTTAGGAACTTTGGAAAAAGTCTGCCGGAAAAGATATACTCATAGTTGTGGAAGAGTTTTTTACCCATATAGTTGTGAAAGTGTCCTAAATTTTCTCTTACTTCTGACTGTTCTGCAGAGGGTTGTTCCTGAAATGGAGCAGGTTCACATGGCCCTACCTTTCCTGAGTAACAGCTTAGCTCAGAGGAGGAAATCTCAAAGAAGCAGGTTAGTAATGGCTGCAGAAAAGTTACTTGTTTATTGTGTAACCTCCTAGTAAAATGAATCGTTCTTCTTGTTCCTAATTTAATATCCATTGCCTAGAAGTGTTCGTGATATTGTTATTTGCATAATTCTAAAAGTATCATTGGTTTTGGGTAGGAATAAATGAACTGCTCTATCAGACCTTTCCAACTGAAGCCATTTTACCTGTGACCACTAGGTGGAGGTGTTACACTTCATGTCTCCTAATCACTACATTAGTGATTTTAGAAAGTGGTTGACTAAAATGATAGTCCTAAGGGTGACTTGTAAGTATTTGGTGACTCATTTCTGAGAGTAATACTGTACTGGGCAATACAGAGGACTAGTTTGGGATATATTAAGTAAGGTTCCTTGGGATGTTGAAGAGGAGCTTCAAATATCTGTTTAAAATTTAGAATAGACTGAGATAGATACACCATACGTGCACTGCATCTTAATCTATCCAATGATAAGAGTCTTTTCCACCTAGGTTTTGGCACCATATTTATAACATTTATTTAAGTTATGATATTACACTTACAGAGGTATGTATTTTCTTACAAATTCCTTTTGTTTTCAAGATGGGCACAGTTGATTTGAAAGAGTACAATTGCTGATAAAATATTTCATTTTCTGAATTGTGCTGAATATTGTTGAAAATTGTGGTGTTAAATTGATTTCTTGCCTTTTGCAGGTGAGTAGTTACATTTCCTGTGGTCTTGATATTTTTATCTCCTTCCACTATTTATCTTTACAACTCACTGCACAGGCACATTTGACTTTATACTCTCTATTGATTTGCATATGCTCCTTGGGGACTTGGTAGTCTGTTCAGAGTTCTATTAATGCAGGTTCCCTGGAAATGGGGCCTGAGTACATCAGTCGGGTGATCAAGATGATGTCACATTCCCAACTGCTCATCCTGCTGGTGTTCTGGGCCTCAGGTGAAAGGTTTAGAAGGGTATTATCTTTATAAATTTGGAGAATGGTTTTAACATGCAGAGTGAGCAAACCATTTCATCTAAAGCAGATCTGAATATATATTCTGAATAAGAAAACCTACATTTAGATACATATTTTATACATGTGTGATTGAAAGTATGATCAATGCTCTTTTCTGGTTGCAGGTACCAGTGGGGACATCGTGATGACCCAGTCTCCAAGCTCTGTGGCCGCATCTGCAGGAGAGACCATCACCCTCAAGTGCAAGGCCAGTCAGAGTGTTTACAGCAGCTTACACTGGTACCACCAGAAACCAGGACAGGCTCCTAAACTGCTCATCTATGGTGCTTCCACCCGGCCATCTGGGGTCCCTGATCGATTCAGTGGCAGTGGGTCTGGAACAGATTACACTCTCACCATCAGCAGATTCCAGCCTGAGGATCTGGGAGATTATTACTGTCAGCAAGGTAGCAGCTATCCTCCCACAGTGCTTCAACCTCGAACACAAACCTCCTCCCCAAGGCTGTAGGGCAGTGAATCTTGCAGCACCAGCTACTTCCTCTTCAAATAGACTTGAATGGGTTTGCTTCCTCCATCTGTCTGAGAAACCATGTCATTTAGGGGACTATATCATAGAAATCTTTCTTTCACTTGGTGAGATCAAATGACAGGGTGAATTGACCCTCTAGGCTAGGGTTTTTTTACATCTTACGCCCTGAGGCATTGATTCTCTATTCATTGTACCTCTTTAATATTTAAAATTTTATTATCTTCTTTCCTTATCCCTTGCATCTTCTTCCTTCTCCCCCATTATCCTCCAACTCTGGTCCTTCCCAAAATTGAATTCTTGATCCTTCATATTCAAAACTTCCTCTGTGGAAGGTCATTTACCTCCCTTACTCATTTCCTTCACTAGACCCTTTGCCATCCATGCCTTTCTTTTCATTGTCACAAAAGATGATTTGATTTCCTACTCTACCTTCTTTTTTATTTAGATATTTATTTTCATTTCTTATTGCCATCAAACAGTAATTGAGGGTGCCTTAATATACTATACTCATTGAAGAATGCTTAGGTTATAAGGGATGATGCTCAGCCAATGAAATATGTTGATTTTAGTTTGTCCACTCTTCCGTGGCTGGAATTGAAAGCTTCACTCCCAAAATATGGGGGAGGAAGAGACAGTTGGGCACCAACTTCAGCTACTCATGAATAAATTCAGTGGACAAAAATATAATCCTAAGAACAGCTAAAGATCAAAATTGTTCAAGTGAGAAAGAGGCCGGTAGCTGGCATCTTAACTCTGCCTGGCAGAGAGAAAGCAGGGAGGACTGAAAATCACAGTGTTGGTGGGGACTCGCTTTGGTCCATCCAGGCCATACTGCAGGTCAAGCCTAGGCCCCAGCCCCACCTCTACAGGGAGGAAGCTGGAGTCCTGTGGCAGCTTCTCTAGGAAATTACTGGCCAGGTCTCAGATGCATTTGATCACCTGATGTTGGCATTGCAATTCGCCCAGTGCAATTCTGTGGCTGGAATTGGAAGCTCCATTCCCAAAAAGAGGAGAGGAGATGTATGGCCACTGCTTTCAGCTACTGATTAGGAAATTTGGCTGGCTAAAGTATAATCCTAAGATTATCTTAAGTTTGAAACTGTCGAAGTCTGGAAGAGGCTGTTATGCTCCACTTTGACCCTGCCCCCAGCGTGAGGGATAACAGGGCTGAACAAAAATCACATTGACTGTAGGAACCAGGTTATTTCACTCAGATCACCCTGCAGCCTTAGACCAGGCTTCAGCCTCACCTCTTGCAGGGAGGATGCTGGCAGGCCCTGCACAAGTCTATCCAGGAAACCTCAGGTACATTTGGCTGGCAAACACTGAATAATCAGAATTCTACCAGGGTAACTGTGGTCATCTTTGGATCCAAACTGCATAGATTGTTGCCCACACCTGCAACTCCACCCCTACCCAAGGCAAGAGAGAAAGAGGTATGAAGCTTCCTCAGTCTCTCTGGGCAGCTACAGTCTAGGCCAGCACAACTTGTGTTTTTCCACAAAGCTGTGACTTTGTCACTACCCCTAGCAAAGAAGAAAGTCAGAGAAGCTTCCTTGGTGCCTTGTAAAATGAGGGCATCTTCAGCCTCCATATCTTGTATCACCAACTACATCATTGTCTCCTACTACACAACCAGCAAGGGAGAAAGGGCAGGAAGCCTAAACTAAAGTCAAAAACTACACCCAGAATAAATACTGTATTTATTTATTTATAAGCCAGATGCCAAGACACCAACAAAAAATTATAATCCCCACCAAGAAACAGGAAACTATGGCCCAGTTAGAGGAACAAGATAAGCCTCCAGACTACCTAAAGGAGTTGAGACAACTAATCATATATATGTTCAAACAAATCTTCTTAATAAATTCAATGAGATGGCTAAAGAGATTAAGGATTAAGTAGAGATTGGATGAGACAAAATAAAATTTGAAGGCATACATAGAAAAAAAAAACAGATCTTATGGGAATGAATGGTGCAATAAGTCAAATTAAAAAATATTGCAATCATAAATTGCAGATTTTAGGAGGCAGAAAATAGGATTGGTGTACTTAAAAAATGGCCTCTGAGTGAACGTACAAAAGAGCAGATGAAGAAAAGAATGGAAAAATTTTAACAAGGCCTCAGGGAACTAATGACGTGAAAAGTCATGCAAACATACATCTCATGGGTATCCCACAATGAGAAGAGAAGGGGAAAGGGGCAGAAGGATATTTGAAGAACTAATGGTAGAAAATTTCCCAACCCTATTGAAGGACATAGATATCCCTGTCTAAGAAGCCCAGTGTATTCCCATTAAAAATACTCCAAATAGAACAAATTCAGACATATTCTGATCAAAATTTCAAATGCCAAAGACAAAGTGAGAATTCTGAGAACAAGATAAAAGCAATGCAAAAACATATTAGGATACCCAATAAGACAGAGGGCTGATTTCTCATAAGAAACCATGGAGACAAGAAGACAGTGGTATGGTATATTTATGAGGCTACAAAAGAAAAATGTCCATTCAAGAATCTTATATTTGGCAAGATTATATTTCAAAAATGAGTGTGAGTTTAGAATATCAGAGATAAACAGAATTTGGAAGAATTTTTAAAGAGACCAGATTTTCAGGAAACACTAAAGGGTGTGCTAGAGCCTGAGAAGAAAAGACAGGAGAGAGAGGCTTGGAAGAGAGTCAATAAATGAAGATTGTATCAATAAAAGTACCAAATGTTAAAAGAGTGGTGAAAATAAAATATCGCAGATAACACTCAAATAGGCAGGAATAAACTTAACCAATTATACAAACTACTAGTATTCAGAAAACTGCAACTCAATGTTAAAAGAAATAAAAATGGCCTAAATAACTGGAGAAACATTCCATTCTCATGCTTTGGAAGATGAAAGATCATTAAGATGTCAACTCTACTCTAATTTATGTATAGATTCAATGCAATCCTGATAAAAATTCTACCAGCATTTTTTTAATTGAAAATGCAATTATCAAAATTTTTTGGAAGGGTAAGGGGGCCTGAATAGTCAGAAACATTTAAAAAGGAAAAGCAAACTCTCATCTCCAGATTTTAAAGCATGTTATCTAGCTATAGTGGTAAAACAGCATGGTATTGGCATAAAGAAAGACACATAGACAAATGGAATCCAACTGATGATTCAGAAACAGACCATCACATGTATGGTCAAGTGATTTTTTTTACTAGCTTATCAAATCTACACATCTTGTGCAGAACAGTCCATTCAACAAGTGGTGCTGAAAGAACTGGATATCTATAGCCAAAAGAAGAACAGAGGACCCCTTTCTCACTCCTTATCCAAAAATTAATTCAAAGTGAATAAAAAATCTAAAAGTAAAAGCAAGAACCATAAAGCTAGAAGAAAATATAGGAAAATATCTTCAAGACCTGGTGGTAGGTGGAAGATTCTCAAAGGAAATAAGTGGAGGCCAGGTGCAGACTACTGATATTTAGTGTTGTAGAAGTTTTAATTAGCTTTACTGTATCAGTGTGGAAATGTATAGAGTGGATTATAATACATAGTGATTAACAGTTAGTTTATAACAGGGGATGTGGCTAAAAATGGCTGTCTAGGGATGTAAAAGCCAGTCAACAGAATACTAGAGAATATTCCAGGAACTGAAAAGCATGGCAAGCCAAGAGGCGGATGGGAACTGTGTTGGGTGGTACAAATGCAAGAATGTCCTTTGTTAGCTGGGGCAAATGTACATCATTACTGCAGGGTGGTGGGAATGTGGGGAAGCATGGGAAAAATACAGCTGGAGTGAACTCTGGATTGTGGTTAGCGGCAATTATATAATATTCTTGCATCTATGCCAGAGATGTTCTTTGTTGATAATGGGGCAGTATGCAAAATGTGTGCCAAAGGTATACTATGGAGGTGGTGATAATCAGATGACATTATCTTACCTGTAACAAATATTCCCCCACAGTATGATGTGTTGCTAGAGGAGTGTTGCTTGGACATTCCACACATGTACATGATTGTTTTATGGAATTACAAATTTTATCATAAAAATATATTAAAAAATAGTAACAGGGTGTTTTGGGGGAAATACACCAAATGTAAGATATTGATTATAATTAGTAGTAAGATTTTGACAATACGCTTTCTTCATGTGCAACAAACATCTCACAGCAATGCAAGGTGTTGGTGGAAGTTTGATGTATGGGATTCCTGTATGATGTTATGCATGTTTGCTTTGTAAATTCACAACTTTTATTATACAATTATTGTTTTTGTGTCTTCATATATAAATGATACAAATATAATAATAATAGGTTGGGGGAATAATAATAATAATGGGTTGGGGGAAAATTCTTAGGTTATTAGTAATATATTGACAATGCTCCTTAATAACTAGTTAAGGTTGTGCCGGGGTGTCCCCAAGCCCTGAGCGGGCTGTTTCAGGGGCTTGCAGGGCGGGAGGTGTCTGGATGTTGATTTGGTGAGACAGTGACTGAGGAGATTCTTGTGAGAGGTGGAATTTTGTGTTTCTGACATGGAGGTCAGAAGTTGTGGGTGGGACCCCTCCCCCTAGGGCTGGTGTCCCAGCTGCAGCTATCCCTGAAGTCTTTATTGTGCTGTGGTATTCCCAGGCCCCATTTTAACCAGATGTGTGATTCCCAGGTCTGTGTCCCCTAAACCCTGGTGGCCCACACTCCAGAGACTCACACACTTTGAGTCTGCAATATCACAGACTTCCCATACCTGAATTCACTGTGCCCTGAGGTCCGTCTGAGTCTTTGATTACCCTAGCCCTCTGTGTTTTGTGTTGTATTTTTCTCTCTCTCTCCTTGAACTTGGAAGGGTGTACCAGCTGACTTGGAGAGAGTCTTGGAAGAAAGGAGAGGTGAATCTGTTGAGAAAGCCCAATTTACCTAAATGTCCTGGGATTAGGAAACTTGGTCTGGGAGAAGGTGGAGTCAGAAAATCAATTAGACCTCCCTAGCATGTCTAAGGGGTAGGGAATGTAGGACGTGTGATCCAAGCTTCCAGTAGCATATTTGGAGTTTCTGGTGAGGTGTAGGTGCTCTCACGGTGGAAATAAAGAGCCATAGTCTTCTGTGTTGAGTTGGTTCAACAAGGATCTACTTGAATCTCCTACTGGAATTCTCAGGCAGCTTTCCTGCTGCCCTGGGAGAGAGAGAAGTGAGGAAGGGAGAAGGGGGAAGGTCAGATCCCTAAGCGTATTGTTTAAATGCAGAGAGGATTCCTAGCTTGAAACGTTGGTTCTTTTTTTGTTTGTTTGTTTTTTGTTTTTGTCGTGGTTGCTAATATTGCATTGTCTCTTGGTCTTTTCTCCTGTTTTATCCTCCAAGGTTCTTTCTTACTTATTTAGTTTTTTTTCTTTTTCTTTTTCTTGCTTGTTTCCCTGCTTTTCTTTGCCCCTTTTTTCTCTTCTCTCTTTTTTTCACTTCTCTCTTTTTCTTCTTTTTTATTTTATTTTCTTTATACAATAGGTGCCCCAGGGACTGCTTTATATTTGCTGTGTTTTCTCATCCTCCATTTCCTCTTTTCTCTGTGTATTGATTTTGGCCACCTAAACTATCCACATTCTGTTACATCTTTCTATCCTCGATCATCTACTGTTTCTCTTACATTCCACCTCCCTTTCTTTGGCCCCCAAATTGTCTGACTTTTAAGTTCTAAAACCTTTGTTCTGTTTTCTCTCTTTTATCTACTCTTCATATTATTGTCTTTCTTTTCTCTTTCCCTCTCTCATGGAAACACTGGCTTTTTAATTCATACGATATTCCTCCTCATATTCAGTTGACTGTCTCATTATAAGTACTCTACTTATTGCTATAACTCTAAACAAATTATATGGTCTAATATCCATTCTCCTAGATCTCACATTGTTGCTCTGTTAACATTTATTACCAATACTACTTTATGTATTTTCTTTTTTTACTTGTTTTGTTCTCCCTGCCCCTAATGTTTTCCTTCAAAGTGAACTTAGCCAACGACAAGAAAATAGAATAAGAAGAACAAAGTGACTAAGAGAGACATAACACTTATGCACAAACAACAACTAATCAATCCCCAAGACTAAACAAAGAAGCTAAGGAACTGATTAAACCCACCAAGATAAAATGATGACCAGACAGCAACAAAAAACTACAAACCAAACCAATAATCAGGAAAACATGGTCGAATCCAATGAACAAACTAAAAACCAGGAAGAGGAACAGAACATCAGACAAGTAATTAAAGATCTCAAAACATATATTGGAGACCAACTTAATGAAATAAAGGAAGAGACTAACAATATGAAGAATTCACTTGGAGAGAAAATTGCAGAAATACACAAAAAGGTAACAGCTATTATGGGGATGAACACCATGGTTCAAAAAATCTAAAATACACTCACAGCAAATAACAGCAGATTAGAAGAGGCAGAGGAGAGAATTACTGATGTGAAAGACAGTACATCTGAAATCAAACAGATAGTATAACTGATAGATAAAAAGTTAAAAAAAAATCCAGCTGGGACTTAGGGACTTGAATGACAATGCAAAATGCACAAACATATGTATTATAGACATCCCAGAAGGAGAAGAGAAGGGAAAGGGGACAGAAGGGGTGTTGGAGGAAATAATGGCTGAAAACTTCCCAAATCTGCTGAAGGAGATGGATGTAAATGTCCAAAGAAGCACAACACACCTCAAACACCATAAATCCCTAAAGGCCTACCCCAAAACATATACTTGTCAAATTATCCAATTCTTAAGACAAAGAGAACATTCTAAAAGCAACAAGAGAAAGGAGAAAAATCACATAGAAGGGAGGCTCCATAAGATTAAGTGCTGATTTCTCATCTGAAACCATGGAGGCAAGAAGGCAGTGGTATGATATAGTCAGGGTACTGAAAGAAAAAAATTTCCAACCAAGAATACTCTACCCAGCTAAGCTAGCATTCAAAAATGATGAATGATGAAGAGTTCAAAATATTCACAGGTAAACAGAAATTAAAATAGTATGTCAACAAGAACCCTGCCCTTCAAGAAATATTAAAGGGAGTGCTGCAGGAAGAATGAAACAGGAGAGGCAGAGATGGAGGAGAGTGTAAAGCAACCAAAAAGACGAAGAGAGAAGGGAAAAAACAAACAAAATATGACAAACACAAGTCCAAATGAAATATGGCTAACATAAATAATTCCTTGGAAGTAATAACACTGAATATCAATGGATTAAACTTACCTGTCAAAAGATTCAGACTGGAAGATTGGATAAGGAAATATGACCCATCTATTTTCTGTCTACAAGAAACACATCTTAGACCCAGGGATTCAAGGGGGTTGAAAGTGAATGGCTGGAAAACAATCTTACAAAGCAAACAATAACCAAAAAAGGCAGGAGTATGTATATTAATATCAGACAAAGTAGACTTTAAATGCGAAATGATTTTGAGAGACAAAAATGGATACTACATATTAGTGAAAGGGATAATCTTTCAACAAGAATGAACAATCATAAATATTTATGCTCCTAACAAGGGCGCATCCAAATATGTGAGGCAAACACTGGAAAAACAAAGTGAAAGAATAGATGCCTCTACAATTATTGTGGGAGAATTTAATACACCACTATCAACTTTGGACTGAACATCTCAAAAGAGAATCAATAAAGAAAAAAAACTTTGAACAGTATATTAGAGGAGCTGGATCTAATAGACATATACAGATCATTACACCCAAACACAGCAGGATATACATTTTTCTCAAGTGCACATGGATCATTTTCCAAGATAGACAATATGCTAGGCCACAAAGAAAGGCTCAATGAATTCAGAAAGCTCGAAATCATACAAAATAATATCTCTGACCACAATGGAGTGATGCTGGAAATCTGCAAGGGCCAGAGGCCCAGATTTCACAATAAGATATGGAAATTAAACAGCACACTTTTAGAAAAGCAGTGGATCAAACAGGGAATCTCAAAGAAATTAATAACTACCTTGAAACTAATGAAAATGATAACACCACATACCAAAACTTATGGGATGCAGCAAAAGCAGTACTGAGAGGGAAATTTGTAGCCATAAATTTATACATCAAAAAAGAAGAAAGCTAAAATTGAGACTAACTGCACGTTTGGAGGAATTAGGAAAAGAAAAAAACAACAAAGTAACCCCACAGGAAGAGGAAAGAAAGAACAGCAAAGATAAGAGCAGAACTAAATGAAATAGAAAATAAGAAAGCACTTGAAAAGATAAACAAAACCAAGACCTGGTTCTTTGAGAAGATCAATAACATTGACAAACCTTTAGCTAGACTAACAAAGAAAAAAAGAGAGAAGATACAAATACACAAAATAAGAAATGAGAAAGGAGATATCACCACTGACCCCACAAAAATAAAGACTATTATAAGAGCATTCTTTGAAAAACTATATTCCAACAAAAATGACAATTCAGAGGAAATGGACAGATTCCTAGAAACACATAAGCAGCCTATATTGACAAAAGACGAAATTGATAGTCTCAGGAAACCAATCACAAGTAAAGAGATAGAATCAGTCATTAAAAACCTCCTAAGAAGAACCCAGGGCCAAACGGCTTCACACGTGGATTCTACAAAACCTTCCAGAAAGAACTAACGCCAATCTTGCAGAAACTCTTCCAAAAAATCAAAACAGAAGGAACATTACTTAACTCATTCTATGATGCCAATATTACCCTAGTACCAAAGCCAAACAAAGACACCAAAAGAAAGGAAAATACAGACCAATTTCTCTAATGAACCGAGACACAATAATCCTCAACAAAATACTTGCTAATCGTATTCAACAACACATTAAATGAATGATACACCAAGACCAAGTGGGATTCATTCCAGGTATACAAGGATGGTTCAACATAAGAAAATCAATCAATGGAATACACCATATAAACAGATTGAAGGAAAAAAAACACAAGATTTTATCTATAGATGCAGAAAAAGCATTTGCCAAAATACAGCACCCTTTCTTGATAAAAACACTGCAAAAGATTGGAATAGAAGGAAAGTTTCTGAACCTGATAAAGAGTATATATGAAAAACCCACAGCCAACATTGTTTACAATGGTGAAATCCTAAAATCTTTCCCTCTAAGGTCAGGAACAAGACAAGGATGCCCACTCTCACCTCTTCTATTTAACATTGTCTTAAAAGTACTCGCTCGAGCACTGAGGCAAGAACCAGATATAAAAGGCATTCAAATTGGAAAGGAAGAATTCAAAATTTCATTATTGGCAGATGACATGATCCTATACATAGAAAACCCTGATCGGTCAACAACAAAGTTTATAGAACTCATAAATAAGTTTAGTAAGGTTGCAGGTTATAAGATCATGTGCAAAAATCCATAGCATTTCTCTACACAAATAAGGAGTAATCTCAGGGGAAATCAAGAAACAAATACCATTTACAATAGTAAATTAAAAAATCAAATACCTGGGAATAAATTTAACTAAAGAGGTAAAAGACTTATACACAGAGAACTACACAACACTATTCAAGGAAATCAAAGAAGACCAAAACAAATGGAAGAATATTCCCTGTTCATGGATAGGGAGAGTAAATATTATTAAGATGTCTATCCTACAAATACTGATATACACATTCAATATAATCCCAATAAAAATCAACACAGCATTCTTTAATGAACTAGAAAAGCTAGATATGAAATTTATTTGGAAAGGAAAGAGGCCCCAAATAGCCAAAGACATATTGAAAAAGAAAAATGAAGTTGGAGGACTCACACTACCTGACTTCAAAACATACTAGAAAGCTACATATTACAAAGAATTACTTTATTGAACATTCAGGGTCAATTTCTCTTCTTGCCCTTGCCCATGAGCTTGGCTGGTGTAAGGACTGGAGCTGTTACCTGGTACAGAGTGGAGGAGATCTTGTTGATGTAGCACAGACCAATCATGGAGAAGATGAAGCAGGTGGTGACACAGACTAGGTGGATGAGGCCAGATGCAGAGAGAGCCAACAATAGGCAGAGGTATTGGCACAAGGAGAGACACACAGACCAATGGAACTGAATGGAGATTTTTGATATAGATCTTCATATATGTAGTCATATAATATTCAATGAAGCCACCAAACCTTCTCAACTGGGAGAGAATGGCCTATTCAACAAATGGTGCCCGGAGAACTGGATATCCATATGTAAAGGAATGAAAGAGGATTACCAACTCACATCTTATACAAAAATCAACTCTATTTGGATTAAAGATCTAAATATAAGAGCCAAACCACAAAGACTTTGGAAAACAGTGTAGGGAAGCATCTACAGGATGGTGTAATAGGAAATGGCTTCATAAACTTCACACACAAAGCAGGAGTAGCAAAAGAACAAGTAGATAAATGCAACTTCCTCAAAATTAAAGCCTTCCTCACCTCAAAGGAGTTTGTCAAGAAAGTGAAAAGAGAGTCTACACAATGGGAGAAAATATTTGGTAACCATATATCTGATAGGAGACTTATAACCTGCATATATAAAGAACCCCTATATCTTGAAAATAAAAAAGCAAACAACCCATTTAAAAATGGGGAAAAGATTTAAACAGACACTTCTCCAAAGAAGAAATACAAATGGCTAAAAAGCACATGAAAAAATGCTCCAAATCTCTAACTATTAGGGAAATGCAAATCAAAACTACAATGAGACACCATCTTAATCCCATTAGATTGGTAGCTATAAAAAAAAAACAGAAGATGACAATTGCTGGAGAGGATGTGGAGGAATGGGAACACTCATCCACTGCTGCTGGGAATGCAGAAGGATCCAACCATTCTGGAGGAGTTTGGCGGTTTCTCAAAAAACCAGCTATATATTTGTCATATGACCCAGCAATTCCACTGCTGAGTATATACCCAGTAGAACTGAAAACAAGGACACAACCCGATATATGCACATCAATGTTCATAGCAGCATTGTTCACTATTGCCAAAAGTTGGAATCAACCCAAATGCCCATCAACAGATGAATGGATAAATAAAACATGGTATATACATTCAATGGATACTACTCAGCTTTAAGAACGAATACACATCAAACACACGTGATAAAATCTTGAGAACCTTATGTTGAGTGAAGCAACCCAGGAAATCAAGGACAAATACTATATGATCTCAATGATATGAAATAAGTAAACCAAGCTGCCTCAGAGAGCTAGAGACTGGATGATAGGCTTAAAAGAAATTGGGGGGTAGAGGAAGGATGTAAGCTGACACCTACATGGGTGAAATCTATGATAAGCTGGAAATAAGTATTTGTAAAGGAAGGGATAAAATGGGGGAATAGGGTGACCTTTGGGTGGGGCTTTGCAGGCTTGAGGGGGGCTAGGGATGGGAGGATGGGTAATATTGCCCAAGAAAGGGGGGGGGGAGGGGGGGGAACATACAAACATAGGAGATTTTCAGGTATATGGTTGAGCATATAATACTGAGAAAACTTTTTCAAAAATATAATAAAAGAGGTTACATGTTTAAAATGCTTAAAGTGGATAATCTGATGCAGGACAGGCTCCTAGGGACTGTGTGAGTGCTCATTTTGCCATAGTGGGTTATATCATTGGATAGAGACCCATATAATGAGAGTGAACGTATACCCACATCCTGGGGAGGACTGATGTTCTCAAATAGAGGGAATTGTATCTCTCAAGAGAAATGGTGGCTCCCAAAATATTAGGGCAGTCACGCATGTCAAGCCCTCAACACTGTTGCATATATCTCTGAACATGGCCCTTCAAGCAATGAAGATTTACTGTCTCTGTGGGCCCTAACGGAGGGAGAAAAAGATATTGAATAGATGGAACCAATGTAACTGTGTGGGCAATAGAAGTGTTCCACAAGATTATGCAAGGATGGATATAAGACATGTTAAATTACATCAAAAATATATAGTGGCTGGCAGGCTAAAATGTAAATCATAATGTAAAACATAAGGTGATTAAAAATTTTAGAAATTGTATAGTCTAAAATATAAACCACAATGTAAACCCAAATGTTACCTTGTTTGGAAGCTATCATCTCAATATCTGTACATCAGTTTCAGTAAATATAGTATGAATATGTAAAAAGATTATTGCTGTGGAAGGGAAAAGGGTTTTATGTTGGATATGTGGGAGTGCTGTATATTGTATATATGAATTACTGTGATCCAAAACTTTTGTGAAGATAAGCTTAATAATTAGGAAAAGAAAAAGAAAAAGGACGTAGACACTGAGGAAAGGACGGAAGAAGTTTCCTTGCCAATTTGAATACAGGGCAATACTTATTGCAGTGATGGAAGGGAAAAAATCAAAAACAAAGCTTTTGCATTTTTTTTGATACCCCAATTTATTTTTACCTTAATTTTTCTAAATTAATATATGTATTTTATATCTAACCTTTAAACTCATCACTGTATTCCATTTTACTATTAATGGAACCTGGCAATATATTGGGCTTCATTTTTGAAGAAGTTTTGGATCAGAGAAAGGTTGAACAATGGCTGGGGAGAAATACTGGTGTGGGGTGTTATTGACAGGGTACCCATGGTTGACAAGGAGTTCTCCAGGACATATATCCAGGGTACATAAAAATGTTTGGATATTTTCATAGTGGTTACAATTAAAAACAACAACTGAGGGAGTGCTGACTTCCTAGCCAGGGGAGCTCTATCACAGTCCCTAAAGGAACAGCAACAATTCCCCAAGTGCAACAGCAAAGACCAAAAAATAAGGAAGGCCCAACAATGATCCCTTGACACTAATGACTATGCTTGTAAGCCTGTGCACCTGAAATAAGAACAAGGACTAAAGCTGCAGGATGCCTAAGAGTTACCTCCTGAGAGTGTCCATGTTGGTCAAATATGGCCAGTCTTAAAGCCAAACTCAGCATGTAAATGTCTTGCCTTCCCCCCAGTGTGGGACATGACTCCCAGGGATGAGCCTCCCTGGTGCTGAGGGATTACTACTAAGTACCAGCTGATGATGTAATTAGAATATGTCCTTGAATAAAAGGGCCAATTTAGACCAGCAGAATATCTCAGTCTACATATAATACCAGGAGTTAAAAATGCTTTTGACTTGAATAAACGGGGGAAATGGAAAGGACAAATGAGTTTATATGGTTATGAGTCTCCAAAAAGAGCCAGGAGGTTATCAGAGGGGTTGCTCTTATGCATACCTCAGCAGAGTCCCAGAGACAGATAAAGTAGATAAAACCCCAGGTATTGGATCTTCTGAGGGCTACAGAGACCCACAGGTTCTATGGTCATGGCAGATGGAGTTCAGTGACATGTCAGTTGGCACTACATTGGAGTTTGTGTTTCTGTGTGATGGAGCTGGGCTCAGATGTGATCTTTGTCCACAATCCTCTCCTGTTACTTTTACTGGAACTATTGTTGATGCTGGGATTTAATGTATACCCAGGGGACTTAAATCTCTGGAGTGACCATGTGATAGCCAGGACCTGAACCTCAACAGACTTGCAACTCCTACACTCTGGTTTATTGGACTTACCCCACTCAGCTATCATGGAGGTGAAGAAGGTCAACCACCACACCAGGGAGCCAAGAGTGCCTACAACTGAAAGCAGGAGAATTGCATCCAGCATCCATGTGAAATCTGAGCCCCCTCTTGATATAGATGTGGAGTGGACACAACCATTCTAAGGTCCACAGGATGGAGGAATAGTGTGTGGATTAGAGTGGACTTACTGATATTCTACTCATGAACTATTGTGATTAGTAATTGAAGAAAATATGGCATTGGTGTGGAGAATGTGGCCATTTTGGCTGCTGGGGTTAGGGAGTGGGAGGAAGAGATGTGATGCGGGGGCATTTTCAGGAGTTGGAGTTGTCCTGGGTGGTGCTGCATGGACAGTTACCAGACATTGTATGTCTTCTCATGGCCCACTGAGTGGACTGTGGGAGACTGTGGGCTATGGTGTGGACCGCTGACCATGAGGTGCAGCGGTGCACAGAGATGTATTCCCTAAATTCAATGAATGTCTCATGATGATGGAGGAGGTTTTTGTTGTGGGGGGATGAGTGGGGTGAGGGGGTGAGGGATATATGGGAACCTTAATGTAACATTAAAAAAATAAAGACACAAAAACAAAAAAAATAACTAGTTAAAAATGTTTAGCAATAGTGCAAGTTAATGGTGGTAGGGTGAGGTAGGAGATTCCTGTATGATGTTATATATGTTTGTTTTGTAAGTTCACTATTATTATTATACATGTATTGTTTATGTATGTTTATGTATGAGTGATACACTTCAATAAATTTTTTAAAAATGTGAATGACCTGATAACAATTTTGTAGACTGAAATAATTGTTGACTTAATGTTGTCTGTTCATTCAACAGAAACTTTTAAGTGGCATCTGTTTGCTTGACTCAGAGAGACTTTGCTACAAAGCAGTATAAAAATCCTAATTTGGAATATGTGTGTACCTGACGTAGCTGCATGGAAGCTTCCACAAAGTCTATAAGACAAGCTAGGATCAATTCAATCTAAAATTTGATTAAAAAGATGGGTTGAAATCTATTTGGGTAGCTTAGATATTCTTCTTAAATTCAATAAAAAATGACCATTAAGCATCTACTGGTTGTATGTTGGATGATATATATACATCAGATTTAATAATGTAACTACTGTGAATTATAAAACTTTTTATTTTATATTAGAAAAAATAAGTGAATTATTAAAAATTTAATACCTGATATGAAGGAGTATCAGGTATTAAATTTACACATGTCTTCTGACTATTTCACATATCATTAGACAAGAGGGTCCTCCACAGATATTCCCAGGATATTCCCATCTCTGTTCCTCATTTCTGCTCCTTGTTTGAAGTGATCCCTATGCACATGCCTAATGTCTTTCCACTTACAAACGTTATCAAGCCTACCTGGACCTTATCGACAGTTCATTCTTTCTTTGCAGTTGATATCTTACTTTTAGCATCTTTTGCAATCTAGACAGATGAAGTATTACCCAAATCATAATTCTTAGTTCCATTCAATTTAACAGATTTTTTTTCACCTTACCATTTTACCTTTCCTCATGTAGTTTGTATACATAACAAGATGAACCTGGGACATGACTGAACTTGTTGCTTGGAAATCATCTAGGCTAAGTATCGAAGTTTATTGATTTTGAGTTCTGCTTTTTACACAAAAAACTCTCAGACAAAATTCAGCAATGTTTTGCACTTGGGGAGCTGAGCACTCTTCTTTGCCAGCCCCATTGGGTTAGTTTCGTAGCGATGCTGCAACAAAGGGCACAAACTTCGTGACTGAAAACAGCAGAAACTGCCTAGGTCAGCTCGGGATTCCACCACCTGTCCTCCAGCCACCTGGAAAATCCCCACCACCAGCACAGTCTGTGAAGTCCAGGGAACCCCCGAGGGATGCTGGACCTGTCTGGTCCACCTTCTCTTCCATCCAGTTCCTGGAAAAACCTCTGCTCATGGCAGCCTGAGGCAAAGTTTTATTGAACTAAAAAGCAAACAGAAATGTATTCTTTCATGGTCCTGGGGAGCAGAAGCTGGAAATCAGGGTGTTGCAGGGTTGGTTTCTCTGGAGGCTCAGAGGGAGAAACCGCCCCTCCTCTCCCACAGCTCCTGGGGCTTCCATCAAGCCTTGGCATTCCTTGGCTTGCAGGTGTGTCCCTGCACTCCCTACCTGACCTTCCCGAGCTGGGGTTTCCAATCGCCCCCTCCTTACTAGGACACCAGCCACTGGGTTAGGGCCACCCCAGTCCAACATGACCTTATGTGAACTAAGTGCATGAGCAAAGACCCTATTTCTAAATAAGGCCACGTTCACAGTATGGGGAGGTTCACACTTCAATATACCCTTTCGGGAGACACAATTCATCCCATGACACCTGGTTTTACTTGTTGGGTTCTGGAGGTTCTGGTTTCAGAATGTTGCTTTCTGAAGAGAAGCTGATATCAGGTTCATAGAAGAATTACAGAAGAATGAGGGGCTTGCAAGGCTCCAGCGTGCTTGGGTCTGCAGTGAAACCCTGTGCATTCCTACAGTGCTTGCAAGAACAGTTTTGAAATGGTTTGAGACCTTGCTCTGCTCGGTCTACAGAGCAAGATAATAGAAATTTAGACAATTGCTTGCCCCCTCCTGAATCTCGTGTACCTGGTGTTTTGTCTGCACTGTCTAATATTGCAGCCACCTGGCCATGTTTGGCTTGTTTAACAGAAAGTAAAATTTAAGATTCAGATTTTCCGAGGCTCTGAGTATACAGGATGTTTGATTAGAGAAACAAAGACTAAGTTTTTACTGAAGAGCTGAATGCCTAATGAACTAGGGGAGGGTCAGGGCAGTATGAGCCGAATTTAATGAAAGAGCATTGGAGAGTCAGATGAGAATGTCTGCTGAGCACCCATCTTGTGCCAAACCTGCTGACACTCAGCTTAGTTTCAATGTTGAGGAATAGTTGTAGCTCCAGAACAGTAAGGGAGCAGAGGCTGAACATGTTGGACCTCAGCAGGGTTCCTGTTGGAGACAAATTTCGGCTGTGATGTCTTCCCACCATGGTTCTCGGCACTTTGGAGTCTACCATTCCCCTGGTGTTTGAGCAACAAAATTCCCATAATGCCAGAGCTGGAATATCCTTGAAAGCCTGTGCCTTCAGTGTCCATCAGGCTGTTCCATGGAATCTGTGCAGTGATGAGGAAGTTGATGTGTCTCAAGAAGTTGAGCACCTGCCTATCACATAAGAGTCCCCAGATTTGGTCCTGGTGCCTCTTAAAGAAAACAGCAAGCTGATGCAATTAGATGATGCAACGAGGAAAAACAGTGGGAGACATAATAAGCAACGAACGGGGGTGGATCAAGCACCTCGCTCCTACATGGTAGGTCCCGGGTTCAGTTCCCAGTGTCTCCTAAAAAGAAAAGAAGAGGAGCAGATAGTGTGAGTGCAAACAACAGGGAGGGGGAGGTAAATGACCTCCCCAAAAAGTCATTGGAATTTCTGATTCTTGGAGTAACACTGGTGGGTAGAGTGTCCAGCTGAGACTTAAGCCTTGGGTGGGGTGGGAGTGGTTGAATAAAGGTGGTTTTATATCTGTGGGGTAAAAAAGAAAGAGGGGAGCCCTTAATTGTTGAATGTGGCTCCCAGGGATGTGTAAGTTCATGTAATTTGAAGGGAAGGTATTTAGCCTTTCTGAACTCTATTCAGACCTTCTAAGTTTAAAAAATGTGATAATAGAGAATACTCTTTAGAGGAAGGATAGCAAGTGGTGTCCCTATCCAGCTTTCCCACCACTGTGCTTTCCCACCCACTGCTCTAGGTTGGACGAGGGAAAGGAAAAAGAGTAGAAAAACTGGATTATCAGCTGCTTGAGGGAAGGGATGCTGCCTTAGGTGTCTCTGTACTTCCTTAAGAGTGTTTGCTGAGAGCAAACTCAGTGAGTGTTAGCTGGGTGGGAGAATGAAAGGGGAAGGCTCGGTGCCCACACAGGAGTGGAAGGAGAATCAGAGTGGGTGTCACATGCTCCCCCACCCCACCCCAATACGTGACGTTTCACATGTGGGCCCCCAGCGCTGTCCTTTGTGCTGAAGCCTGCTCCCTTCTGTTTCCATACCTGGTGCTCCTCACTAGGGGATGGAGGCCAGGAAGGAGCACGTCTGACCCCGTGGTCTGTGGAGCCCCGTTAGCGCTGGAAGGAGAGAAGTGGGGGCTTCAGAGGGCAGATTCAGGCAGGAGGGATTTGATCCCTGCCCACCGTTTACCAGCTGTACGGCCTCGACCTGTTACTATTCTTCTCAGCCTCTCTTACCTGTAAACTGGGTCTTAGACATTCCTCTAGATGAACTTATTTTGAAATATAATATACATACAGAAAAGTGTACAAGTCGTAATCGTACAGCTCTCACAAAGCAGCACTGCACAAACGGAGGGCAGAATAGTGCAGAGCTCCAGACCCTCTTCTTGGCCCTCCCAGTCATCACCCCACCCCACCTGATGCAAGAGGAACCCCATCCCAATGTCTAACTTTATTTTACTTCCCTCTGATATTGAATTTCATATGGATAGAAACATATAGAATGTACCTTTTGCATTTCGTTTCTTCTGCTTAGCATCATGCTTATAAGATTCATCTACATTGTTGGGTGTAGTTGTTGTTTCTTGAGTCTCCTTACTGAGCTGTGTTCCAATGTGTAAGTATAGCACAAGGAAATTATCCCTTTCACTGTTGTAGACATTTCAGTTATTTGCAGTTTTTGGCTCTGAGCACTATTGCATATATATTTTTTTGGTGGACAGGTGTAAGGAGTGGAATGATTCCCTCTAGGAGTGGAACTGCTGGATTATGGAATGACCAGCTCTGAACTGTATAGAACCTGCTTAATAGTTTAATGTTCATTTTTAACCTCACAGCGTTGCGAGCATTAAAGTGCTTGTTAGGGTGCTTGGAAGACAGAAGGCCCCCAATATGCCTTTAAAAATGTAATCAAGGTGGTGGACTTGGCCCAGTGGTGAGGGCATCCATCTACCACATGGGAGGTCCAAGGTTCAAACCCCGGGCCTCCCTGACCCGTGTGGAGCTGGCCCACGTGCAGTGCTGATGCGCGCAAGGAGTTCCTTGCTGCTCTGGGGTGTCCCCCGCGTGGGGGTGTCCCACGCACAGGGAGTGCGCCCCGTGGGTAGGGCCGCCTAGCGTGAAGGAGAGTGCAGCCTGCCCAGGAATGGTGCCCCACATGCAGAGAGCTGACGCAACAAAAAGAAACACAGATTCCCATGCCACTGGCAACAACAGAAGCGGACAAAGAAGATGGAGTAGGTGGACACAGAGAACAGACAACCAGGGTGGGGGGGAATGGGAGAGAAACAAATAAATAAATAAATCTTTAAAAATAAAAATAAAAATGTAACCAAGGCTTAATATTCTCCATTAATTTGAAGTACCTTAATGGACTTAAACATTTTCTTATTGCTTGCTCATTTAGGTGGTATCTGGTTTTTTCTGTGTGTGTGTGTTTAAATATAACGCTGCAGGGAATGACTCTCCTTATAGCTGTTTCCTTCTAAAAAGTTGCTTTGGGTTAAGTTCTCAGGACACGTTTAACAGGATCAAGCATGTGTGACTTTGAGAACTGCCTCCCTGGAAAGACCACATGGGCTGGCTGAGAAGGGAAAGCAAGGCAGCCTCTCATGCCCTGTGCGGTGGAGCAGGCTCTGAAGACAGTGGGCTCTTATAGAGGGCAGGGTAGAGGATGGATTTCTTAAATGGTGGTGTCCTTGGGGCAACTAATGACTTAGTTCCTTAGAAGAAAAAATTGGCAATTTGAAAAACAATGCATTACCACATTAAGTTAAGAAAGAGAAACCACAGGTGCAAAGCATTTTCATTTACTTTATTAGTTCATTCTTTTTGTTCTTTTTCCCCAAATATTAGGATCTTTGACCTAAAGGGGCAGGGGAAGGTGAGCTGGGGAGGGGCTGCAGGACTGAGAGGCTCGGGCATCTCTGGGGAGAGGGCAGCGCCCTGGGCCGGGGCGGCCTCGCAGGCTCCAGCCTGGTTCCTGGTGCAGCTCTTGACCAGCGGGAGCGCAGGCCCTCGGGGTGACCTGCAGTCCTCCTTGGTGTGGGCGCTGTGCTGGGCCGCGGGCGGCGTCAGGACGCTGTGGAGGTGGAGGTGCCGTCCTCGCTGTCCTGCTCCGGGCGCTGCTCTGGACGTCCTTGGTCCGCTTGGCTCCGTCCACCTTCAGGTGACCTTGGCGTTACCGGGACAGTAGCCGTTCACAGGCACACGACGGAGGCCGTTCCAGAAGCGAGCTGCTCCGGGGACGGGGGAAGAGGAAGGGACAGGCTGGCCACGCTCCCTGGGGAGGGAAGCACAGAGGGGTGGTCAGGCGAGGCGTGGGGACAGACACACAGCAGCATGCCTACTCCGTGTCAGTGCAGCCGCGAGGCTGTATTGTTTTAAGATACCGAGATAAAAAAAAAAACGTTACATTAAAAAATATAAGAGGTTCCCATATGCCCCCCCACTCCTCCCCCATCAACAACCTCTGTCTCGTGTGGCTCTCTCATTGTGTTCGGGTGGCTCATCGCTGTTCTAACTCTGACACCACCTGAGGTCTCCTGGCTCGCTGGTCTGACCTCACCTTCTGTCCTTCCCCTGCTCTCCCTGCCTCGTGCAGTGATCTCAGTGCCACGGACAGAGAAACCCACACCTCTTCTTCTGACCCTCCTTCAGAACCCAGGACAGGTGTGGGCTGTCCCCGTGGAGGAAGACGAGGCAGCGGCCGCTGGGGAAGACTCCGGCTCCCACTGCCCCGTCCCCTTCCAGAGCTGCCCTAGGCTCGAGGCTGCCCCCGCCCCGTGCTTCCCTCGCCGTGGCAGGGCTGGATGCACCTGCAGAGTGGGCCCCAAGCCCGTGTCTGCCCTGGAGGGGGGAGGCCCCTTTGCCTTCTGGGCCCTGCCACCCACTCTCCCCTCCCCAGAGGTTCTAGGTGAGTCCTGGGCCCTGGCCCGAGTCTCTAGCTGTGCGGGGGCAAGGTTCAGCCAGCCCAGGGGTGCTGAGATGATCTGGGGTCCACTGCGACCCTGGCCACCTGCCCAGGAGGAGCTGGCTGGCTTCAGCTCTGACCTTGAGCAGCTGCCAGGTGGCCCCTGGAAATGCCCCTTGTGTTCCAGCCCCCAGTGGGACAGCAAGTCCCCCACAGCCCATTCAGTTTGCTCTCGTTTAAAGTCACAAAACAAATGAAGAATCCTTTGCTACGAGAAGTCAGCAGATGAGTTTATGGTTTTTATAAAGCTAGCCAAGCAGTTCAACGTAAGACACTGCACTTTTTATATTTCTCTTTTAAACTTACATGACTAATTTTCCCAAGAATTGTATAAAATTAGCCATGGTGGAAAAATAATGTGATCTGTAGAAATTAAGGAGAGGGAAACATTCTGTGATATTCCCATCTTTGTTTCCCTACACATTTAAACATCGAACAATTACTCCATTAGATCTGGGCATTATTTCAAGTAATCTTATTAGCTTTTAATAGAGTTTTATAGGCCCTAAATACTCCTGCCAAGTTGGTCGAGACCAGAATAATCCCCCTTAAACATCACTTTTGAAATCAGCTGATGCTAAGGAAAGCCAAATTAATAAATTCTTTTAGAGGCGATGGGATTATAATACCTAGATTAATTTTTTCTATCAAAGAATTAAGGTATTGAAAATATATATATGTAAAATTATCAATCACATTTATAAATAATTAGGTATTTTGTACAACTGAAATATCATACTCCTACCCAAATCAGTTAAATTTTTGAAAATTAAAAACATCACAAAATTAGTTTATTTCTATTAATCTGTTAGTAATAAATGATATTTGATGTGAACTCAGTAAAATTTATCAAGACCTGAGAGGTTAGACTGCTGACATTAAATTAGATTTTTGCTGCTGTGAAGTTTGCCCTGAAAGACTTATATACATTTATCTCTTTTGGATTATGCTTTTATCATTTAAATAAATTTTATCACAGGTATTGAAATAATTTATATATCACTGAAAAAAAATTGCTTTCAGTTCTTTATAGTCCCCTAGTGAAAATTAATTAAGGGGATATAATAATAGAAATGAATGTGCATTTTATATCTGCAATCTCTAACAGATATGTTACTTGTTTTTCTCCCATTAGGTTATGTCCACCGCATTTCATTCGTGGCATTATTTGTATCACTGTGTGTCACGAAGATCAGGCCATGGCAAATTTAAATGGATCAGTGCCAGGTTGCTGCAGACCTTAGCAGCCGGGCACTCACTGCCACATGAGCGCCATGGCCACGGAAGTCACTCAATCATGAAAAAATACTGCCAAGAAGTCTATGGCCCACGCTAGCTGTGCCATGGCCTCCTTGGTGGTATAAAAATGTGGCCACTCTTTAAGTAAAATGTTTCCTGCTTTTATACAAGTCCTTGGCCAATTAAAACTGCACAAATTTTACTTTCCTTTGTTTAAACATTTCTTTGAAACTGGGCTTTTGGGGACAAGAGTCTTGCCACCATTATCATAAAAGATCATTTCATGTTTAGTCTAATGTAAAAATTGGATTACAACAAAAAGAAGATAACATGTTAAGGCCTTCTTCCTATAAAAGAGCATGAACATTCTAAGCTGATTTTGACAGTCTACCACTCAGACTCTAAAAAATTACATTAAGCCACCTCTTCTACTTGACAATTGGGTATACTTTTCTCGCTGTTTGCTGGCTTTTAGTTCACACTATTGATTTTTCTACTTGTAAAATAATTCTCGGGCAGAAGAGAGAATACAGACTAAGAAATACATTTCTCTCCTTTTCTTAATCATATATGATGAGCAAAAAATCAATAAAATATTTGGCAAAACCCAATGAAAATGAAATTACTTTTGTTCTTTATAATTCCAAGGGTTCTTCATTAATCTACACACTTTTTTCTGAGTTATTTAATTTAGATCAATTTTCACCATTTTTTTTGTCTCCAAATCTAAATTTGGAACTGAGTCTAACTTTCTTAAACTGATGACAAATCTGAAATGCTCTCTATTATCGCCACAAAACTTATGCTTAAGCCTCTATTAGACAATACTGGCAATTAGACATACATTTCAGAAGGCAGTAGAGAGAATTACTTACATTTAATCTCCAGATGATTCCTTCGGCCAAAGGTGATTCACAGTATTAGCTTAATTACTTTCTCCTCAACAAAAATACCTTCCTGTTGTCATTCTTACTAGATTGGCTGATATGGAGAAAATCTGGCCATTTAAATGCCGCATCAACTGAGATGAGCTGATTGTCAGCCCCTTACTCATCTGCTTTCAGGGAGAATCCCATTCTCCCTAGAACTGACTTCAACCCATATCCCAAATATGAAAAGTCCCCAACTTCACAAATCTACAAGAAAAATGGTTGGAGAAGGGCACTTACGTTTGAGCTCCACCTTGGTCCCCAAGCCGAAGGTGAGCCACAGTGATAGGACCCACACTTCCCCCTCAACAAAAACCTCCTCTTTTTGAACCTAATCAGACTAGGTTGGCTAATTTGGAGGGAATTCCAGCTCTTTCTTTCTCTTTCTCCCTACCAATCCTATTCACCTTTAAAAAATCCAACAATTTGTTGGCTTACCTAATTGGCAGATTTTCTGCCATTTACTTTTGGGTCACTAGGGTTAATTTAGCCTAAATATCACAAATTCACACAAATGTTACAACTCTGCAAAAACTTCACAAATAATGGAGGAAAAATGTACTTAACGTTTGATTTCCAATTTGGTCCTTTGGCCAAAAGTGAACCACAGTGCTTCTTAAGTTTCCTCCTCTACAAAAACCTTCCCTGAGAGGGGCACCAAGACCCCTTCTCCCATTAAATTATTTTCATTTGGAAATCAGAAAAATTAGCCATCAGCTAGCCTCCTATGGAACAATTTTCCCTTCTCTGTATCTAATCTGGGAATGAAATTTTTTACATCTCTGGCCTGGACCACAATACACAAAAAGGAACAAAAAGCAAATCCAATGGACAGAAACAGTAAGAAACAGTTGGAAAAATATATACGTTTGATTTCCTGCTTGGTTCCCTTGCCAAAATTGTACACACAGTGGTTTCTCTTAGTGTCTCACTCATACAAAAACTGAGTTTCCCTTTCTGACCATTGAACAAGGCTCTGTTCAGAATCTATGATGATGCTCCCCAGTAAATTTCTGAAACTATCGCTCAGGCAAGTTATTCTCACCCAGTGACTGAATCTTGTCTTTCAGAGAAACAGAGAAAATGTGCACTCGATTCTCAAGTTTGCTTAAAGGCTTCATCTTTATCTTTACCCCGTAGGATATCAGAGTCTGACTGCAAAGAGTGAGCTTATAGGTCATTTTATAACACCAGGATCACAAGGCACAGACAACCGAGGGAGGAAAGTTTGGATTTTACTCATGTTTGATTTCCACCTTGGTCCCTGGGCCGAACGTCCAACCCCGTGATATTTCTCTGATTTCTTGCTGTACAAAAACCCTTCTGATTGAAGTGGAACAGAGCCTGGCTCAGCTGCTGAATCTTATCTCCCTTTTCCAGCAGGTGCGGGAGCCCTGGGCTCTCCCGGCAGAAGGAAATGTTTGTTTCCTTAGGTGAAATCTGAAGTCCTAGAGATTAATACGTTTTTGTCCATAGCCCGACATTCCCTTTCTCTAGCATTTTACCACATCAGGATTGCTTCCCTCCCTCCTTCCCCTAATGTAGGCTGAATGTAAATTGGGAAGAAAAAACAAGCAAAATAAAAAGACTGTCACCTCTTCACACCTTCTCCTGATGGGGAGAGGTGGTTTGCAAATGATAACACTCATTCACTGTAATTAAGAAACTTGTTAGCGTCTCTAAGTTAAGATTAATGCCAGCTTGTCTTCCTGCTGGAACTTTTCCTTGGCCATGATGCTGTTTCTAAACAGACAGACTAACTGTATACCAATCCAAGGCATATACATTTCTTTGAAATGTACTTGCTATTAAGCAACTGATGATGTGATATGAAAATGAAGGTAAAGAGTAGGCAAGTAGATTTTATTTTGACTGATTGTTCTCTTGTTGTAGGGCAGGTAAAGCTCAAAACAGGTGCCACCATTTCCGCGGAGCTCACCCAATCCTTGCTGTCTTTGGAGCTGCCAGGGAATCATGGCATGCCACGGCATTTCCATAGGAACACAAACAGGGATACCAAAACCTCACGTTGTTTTGTGAACAGCTTCATCTACTGTCATCTTGTTTCCCTTGTAACCCTAAACTCCCACCCTCAGAATATGTTGCTCCCACCAGCCTAAACTGCTTAAAGATCTTTTGTGGCCTTCAGCATTTAGAAAATACTTCCTCTACTTGACAAAACCTTTGCCTACTTGGTTAGAATGTAAACACCTAATTGTTTCTAAGACACATGTCTCCTGGATTATCTGTAAGCAGCTGACCAAATCATGCAGAGCACAGAGGCAGGCAATTGGGCCTAGAACACCTAATTGCTCTTATCAGCATCAGATTCTTTCCACTCTACTAGACAGATGGTTGATATTTTATTTCCATTGTATTCTTAAGGGAGTCCCTTATATACATATTTTTTAATTTAATTTTAAATTTTTTAAATGTTACATTAAAAAATCTATGATGTCCCCATATAGCCCCCACCCCCTTCACCCCACTACTCCCACATCAACAACCTTTAATCATCGTGGCACATTCATTGTATTTGGTGAATACATTTTGGAGCACTGCTGTACCACATGGATAGTGGTTTACATTGTAGCTTACATTCTCACCCAGTCCACCTAGTGGGCCATGGCAGGACATGCAATGTCCAGCAACTGTCCATGCAGTACCACCCAGGACAACTCCAAGTCCTGAAAATGTCCCCACATCATAATTCTTCTTCCCTTTCCCTACCCTCAGCACCTGCCATGGCCACTTTCTCCACATTAAAAAATATGGAATGCTTCACTAATTTGCGTGTCATCCTTGTGCAGGGACCATGCTAATCTCCTCTGTATTGTTCCAATTTTAGTATATGTGCTGCCAAAGTGAGCAATATATATTTTTAATGTAACATTTATGTAATCTAAAGTTTCTTTAAAAATAAAAAAAATTAAAAATAATTTGTCTTGGAGATTTAGGGGATGTCTTAAATCCACTCTCATAGCCTTGGTTCTCCTTTGACTGGTGCCTCTGTGTGCTAGTTAGGATTGAGCTAGGCTGCTTCCTGATTCTCCCACTCATCCTCCTCAGTGCACAGATAAGTCCTGCTGGTCTGTTGCTGGGAAGAAGCAGCAAGGTGCACTGTCTCCCATTCCCCACACTGCCCTGGTAATCCTGACAGAGACCTAGATAAAGTTCCAACAAAGAAGAGCAGATAGGATGAAGGCAGACCAGGAGGAAAGTAAAGAGATTGAAACCCTTGTCCATGAGTACTTTATGTCAGTATTTCATGCTCTCAAAATCTTTGAAATCAGAGGAAAAATAGAAAATTGCTAAATTTATTTCACAATTGGAGAATCATGATTGGAATTCATTTAGCAGAAAACAAATTTTGAGGAAAACCTCAAAGATTTAACTTATGTGATCAAACTGATGGAAAACAGGAATCTGGAAACTTCTATTATTTTGTGTGAGCAGGACTAGCCCTTGAACCAGGCAGTGCTAGTTGTCTGCACAGAGCTGGGGAAAGCCCACCTCATTCTTCATGGGCTTAGGTTGGGTGAGGTGGCCAGTGGAATGTAGAATCACATGGAGTAGCATCTGTCCATGTTCAGAGACCTTGGCTCTCCCCTTCAGGCTGTGTGGACAGTAATGGACATAAAAAGGGGAAATGTTAGTAGACACAGAACAGCAACAGGATTTAACACTTCCAAACCACTTGAAGGAACAAGATGTGCAAAGATAACTAAACCAATCCAGCCAAATTCTGGACAGGGTAATCAAACCCAAGAGGAAAGTATGATAAATAGAAATACTAAATGAGATGGAAGGACCAAGTCCAAACATAACAGTCAAACTATAATTAGGGATTTTAAAAAACTATCTTACCCAGGTCAGCTAACAGGAAGGTGAAGATGGTCAACCACCACACCAGGGAACCAAGAGTGTCTACCACTGCAAACAGGAGAATTGCATCCATCAGCCATGTGGTATTTAAGCCACATCTCGATATAAAGGTGGCTCATACATCACCATCCAGGGTCCACAGGATTGAGGAATAAAATATTTATTAGAGTGGACTTATTGGTATTCGACTATAGAACAATTGTGACTCTAGCAATGGAAGAAATGGTATCATTGAAGTGGAGACAGTGGCCATGGGCATTTCTGAAGACAAGGAGAAGAAAGAAGAGGTGTGATGTGGGGACATTTTCAGGACTTTGAATTGTCCTAAATGATATTGCAGGGACAGATGCAGGACATTATATGTCCTGCTATAACCCACTGAATGTACTCAGGGAGAGTGTAAACTGCAATGTAAACTATAATCCATCAGTGTAGCAGTGCTCCAAAATGTATTCATCAAATGCAATGAATGTGCCACAATGATGAAAGAGGTTGTTATGCAGTGAATACGAAGACTAAGCATTATTAAGATGTCTATCTTACCAAAACTGATCTACAGATTGAATGCAATTCCAATAAAAATGAACACAGCATTCTTTAATGAACTAGAAAAACTATTTATTTGGAAAGGAAAGAGGCCTTGAATAGCCAAAGACATATTCAAAAAGAAAAATGAAACTTGGGGAATAACACTACCTGACTTCTAAACATACTACAAAGCTACAGTAGTGAAAACAGCATCAAATAATTTTTGTAAAGAATATCTAAAAATAGAACAAATCAGTATATATTGTTAGTTTTATAAAGAATAAGATTACAATATTGTTAGAATAATGTATATTTAATATTAACATGTTCACATATTTATTTTATGATATAGAATATATACTGTTTAAAATATAACATATAGTAATTCATATGGTAAATTACTTTATTAAATTAACAGTAGTTTTCTATATTTAAAATATAATATTTGCATGTTGATGGGAATGATGCTAAGAGAGGTGAACATTGATAGTTCAGAAAGAGGGCTGGACACAATGAGAAATATCCTAGAATAGATGAGAGGGATGGGATCTGAGGGTCTGGCCTAACAAAACAGGACTGTCTGCTCATCTACAATAACTGGAAGGAAGGCAGAGCAGGGGGACATAGGCATCCCTGGATCAAAGGAAACTTGGGAGGGACTTGTGGACTTTTCCTCTTTATTAAACTTTAAAAAAAAATTTTTTTTATTTTTTCTTTAGTTAGGCCAGTAATTTATTCAGGTAGGGAAGGAAGAGAAATGAGAGAAAATAACAGATCATGGATGGGTCCCAGGTAGAAAGGAAGGGGCTGAAAAGTGATAAAGTGGGCTAATTTACAGACAGCAATTTCCCATTATGGATTATAAATGCCCAAGTTTGACTTAATAGCAAGAAATAGCAAGAGCAGAGCACAGAAGATCCATGTGGGGGAAATAGCAAGAACAGGGCAGGACCTGCACGAGACAGCCACTGGGACAGGTTGAAGGCGCTGGTGGTAAGTATGAACACAAAGAAGAGATAAAATGGGGGCAAGGGGTTGCCTTTGGGTGGGGCTTTGCGGGTTTGAGGGGGGCTGGGGATGGGCGGATGGGTAATATTGCCCAAAAAGTGGGGGGAGGGAGGGATAGCATACGAACACAGGAGAGTGTCAGGTGTTGGTTGAGAGTAGAATGCTGAGAAAATCGTATCAAAATATAATTAAGAGGGTTACCTGTTTAGGATGCTCGGAAGGGATGGTCTGATGCGGGACGGGCTCCTGGGGAATGTCTGAATGCTCATTTTGCCAGAGTGGGTGATACCATTGGGTAGAGACCCAAGTAGTGAGAGTGGGGGTGGACCCACATCCTGGGGAGGACTAATGCCATCAAATAGAGGGAACTGTATCTCTCGAGAGAAAGGGTGGCTCCCAGGACATTGGGGCAGCTGAGCAAGTTAGGACCTGAACACTGTTGCAAGTATCTCTGGACATGGCTCCTCGGGAAACGGAGATTGGCTGTCACTGTGGGCAACAAGGGGATGGGAAAATGGATGTTAAATGTGTGGAACCGGGAAACAGACTTTGGCCCAGTGGTTAGGGCATCCGTCTACCACATGGGAGGTCCGCGGTTCAAACCCCGGGCCTCCTTGACCCGTGTGGAGCTGGCCATGCGCAGTGCTGATGCGCGCAAGGAGTGCCGTGCCACGCAAGGGTGTCCCCTGCGTGAGAGCCCCACGCGCCAGGAGTGCGCCCGTGAGGAAAGCCGCCCAGCGTGAAAAGAAAGAGCAGCCTGCCTAGGAATGGCGCCGCCCACACTTCCCGTGCCGCTGACGACAACAGAAGCGGACAAAGAAACAAGACGCAGCAAATAGACACCAAGAACAGACAACCAGGGGAGGGGGGGAAATTAAATAAATAAATAAATCTTTAAAAAAAAAAATGTGTGGAACCAAGGTAAATGTGGGGTAAGAGAGGAGTTTCGTGAGAGTACACAAGGATGGATATAAAATATGTAATATTACATCATAAACATATAGGGGATGACAGAATGATAATGTAAACCATAATGTAAAACATAGGATAACTAAAAATGTTAGAAAACTGCATGTCCTAAAGTATGCACCACAATGTAAGCACAGATGTCACCTGGTTTGAAAGCTATTGTCTCAAACTCTGTACATCACTTTAAGTAAATATGTTGTGAATAGGTTGTAAGAGTATCGCTGTGGAAGGGAAAAGGTTTTGTGATGGATGTGTGGGAGTGCTGTATATTGTATACATGAATTGCTGTGGTCTAGGGCTCTTGTGAAGAGAAGTTCAATAATTAGGGGAAAAAAAAAGGAAAAGAAAAAGATAGGATGTAGAATTTTTCCAAGTCAACACGTATTCTATATCTAACCTTTAAACCCATCGCTATATCCCATTTTGTTAGTAAGAGATCCTGACATTATATTGGGGCTTCAATATTCAGGAAGTTCTGGATCCCAGAGTGGTCCAACAATGGCAGCAGAGGAATACTGGTATAGGATACTATAGACAGGGGATATATGGCGGACAGGGAGCTATACAGGGCATATGTCCAGGGTGCATGGTAATGTTTGGATATACTCATAGTGGCAACAATTAAAAAGCACAGCTGGGGGGGTACTGGGTCCCTGGCCGGGGGTGCTGTGCCGTGGTCCCTAGAGGAGCAGCGGCAGTCCCCCAAGTGCAGCGGCAAGGACCAAGAAGGAGTGAGGGTCCAACAGTGAGCCCCTGATACTAATGACTATGCTTGTGAGCCTATATGCCTGAAATAAGAACAAGGCCTAGAGCAGCACTGTGCCTGGGAATTTCCTCCTGACAGCCTTCATGTTACTCAATGTGGCCAGTCTCGAAGCCTAACTCAGCATCTAAATGCAATGCCTCCCCCCCAGCGTGGGACATGACACCCGGGGATGAGCCTCCCTGGCACTGAGGGATCACTATCAACTAACAACTGATAATGCAACTGGAAAATGACCTTGAATTGAAGGTTCGATGCGGATCAGTAGAATATCCCTGTCTACATAGAATAATATGACTTTAAAATGCTGTTTGACCTAATGTAAGGGGGAAATAGAAAGGTGAAATGAGTTTATATGGCTATGTCTCTAAAAAAAAAAGAGTCTGGAGGCTGTCAGAAGGATTGCCCTTATGCACAACTGAGCAGAGTCTAAGAGACAGATAAAGTAGATACAATCCCCAGGTATTGGTTCCTTTGAGGGCTGCCTGCTTTTTAAACCATTAATTAATCTACCCCTTTGCTAATGGCAGTGCAGGAGTTCCAACTGTTTGCTGTTTTGATTGATTGCCACACTCATCAATCCCCCAGGAAATCCCAATGATAAAGTCTTTGGGGAATATCTGGGCTTCTCCTGGCTTCTGGAGGAAATCTCATTCTGAGTGGCAGAATCTTGTGTTTGGGGGGAGTGTTCCAGCAGCCACCTTGGGGTTGTTGATGTCCATGTGAACTCTCTACCAGTTGTGTATTGAGGATTCAGTACTAAGGTAGTATATTGAAGATACAGTACTACTGGATGTTGAATTTACACTTTTAGATACCTTTACTGAAGAGCTTCACATCTTCATCCTACTCCCAGTCACTCTCTGGTCTTTTCATTTCAACCTCAAGAATTGCTTTAGCAATTTTTTATTATCTGTTAAAAAAAGATGCATCTGTCACCCAAAGCATCATATTAAAATAATATAATATAAATATACCCCACTTTCCACACCCCACACTTCTCCCACATTGAAATCGTCTTACATTAGTGTAGTACATTCATTTCTCTTGATGAGTACTTTTTTGAGCACTGCTGCACAGCATAGATTATAGTCTATATTGTAGTTTACACACTCTCCCTCTCCATTCAGTGGGTTATGGCAGGGTATATAACGTCCTGCATCTGTCCCTGCGATATCACTGAGGACAACTCCCAGTCCCAAAAATGCCCCCACATCACACATATTTTTCCCTTCTCCCTGTCTTCAGCAACTCCTGTGACCACTGTCTCCACATCAATGATATAATTTCTTCCAATGCTGGAGTCACAATAAGTCTATAGGAGAATACCGGTAAACCCACTCTAATCCATATTTTATTCCTCCATCCTGAGGACCCTGGGATGGCAATTTCCATTCCACTTCTAAATTGAGAGGAGACTTAGAGGTCACATGTCCTTTAGCAGTTATTTTAGGCAGGCATTTGTTGATGAATACACTCAGTTTCTATTCCTTTGTGAATATTTAGCCTCTCTCCTTTTTGAAGGCAGTTTTGTTGAAGAAAGACTTCGGCTGACAGGGGTTCTCTTTCAGTGCCTTAAATATATCATGCCATTGCCTTCTCAACTTCATGTTGTCTGATGAGAGAATCAGCACTTAGTCTTATTGGGGATGCCTTTACATGACAAAATTGTTTTTCTCTTGCTGCTTTCAGAATTCTTTCTTTATCCATGGATTTGACATTCTGATTAGTATGTGTCTTGGTGTAGGTTTCTTAGTGTTTTTTCTGTTCACAGTATGTTGCACTTCTTGGACATGTATATTTATGTCTTTCATAAGACTTGGGAAATTTTCATCCAATATTTCCTCAAATATTTTTTCTGCCCCTTTTCTATCCTCTACTCCTGGGACACCCATGATGCATATGTTTGTACACATTATGTTGTCATTCAAGTCCCAGGGACACTGCTCAATTTTTTGTATTTTTTATCTTTGTGTTTTTCTGACTGTATGATTTTTTTTGTCCTGTCACCTCATTTTTCTAATTCTTTCTTTCTTCTATTAAAAGGTGTTATTGTATGCCTTTAGCGGATTTTGAATCTCAACTATAGTGCATTTCTTCACAGTAATTTTTGTCATGATTCTTTTCATACTTATAAATTCTTTATATTCATAATTTATAATATTACTCTATATCCACTATCAGTTTATTTTTATCCATATTTTCCTTCATCTTGAATTAATTTAGTAGGTTTGTTTGAAATTCTTTGAGTAGTTGGTCCCAATTCTTTGTATCCTCTGGAATTTAAATTGTTTCCTTGACTGAGCCATATATTTCTTTTTCTTAGCATGGGTTGTTATTATTTTTGCACAAATCTGGGCATCAGCTTACTTTGATGTTCTAACACTGAAGCTCAATTTATCTTTATTGCCTAAGGTATTATGGTTGGTTTCAATTCTGTAAAGACTGTTTTGATGCTTGGTGCAGCTTATTCTGATCCTTTAGAGTACCCTATGCTCAACAGTCCAGATTTTGCCAGCTCTTTTGCACTTTATTCTTTCCCTAGATTATTTGGTACAATTTTTAAGTTGGCCTTTTAGTGTGCAATTGTTTCACCTCCAGGGGAAAGCTTCCTATTCTCTGTTCTTTCCCTTGGAATCTTACTCTTTTCTGTTTGTTTTTTATGTGTGCAGAATTTTCTCCCCAGTTCCCATGATTTGTTTAAATTCTCTACCTTACTCAGTGCCTCCTTTTCATTACACTTTTAGTTCTGGGACCTATCACAGGGGGTCAGATGGGGTCATTCAGGAAGGTCTGTTTTGTCTTTACATGGTCTAAGCAAACAGATCCTGGCTTGAATGCATGTACTTCTTGCCAACAATTCTGCTGCAGTCTCTTTTTGCCCTGTGACACTCCTCCACTGCTTCTGTTCTGTCCTGGGTCCCTTTAGATCTGGGGCCCTTTCCTTGGATATATGTAGGATTTTAACTCACTGCTGTGAGTGGCTCTATGGTCATTATTCATGTTAGGAGGGTCTCAGGCCATGGTGTCTCTCTGTGACTCTTAATCTGTGTAGAACCAAGTGATGGGGAGGGGTCTGGATTGGTGGTTCTGGAATGTAAATCTCCAAACTGATTTTGGTATTTTTTTTCTTTATCTTTGATTCAGTGTTTTTTGGATTTCTTCTCCAGTCTCTACTGTCCTCCAGAATTCCAAGCACGTCAGATTTGTGCTTTTATTAGTTGATTCAAAGGGGGGCGGGGACATTCCATGGAATGTTGTACATCATCATGCCTCCCCAAGATGTGGGTACACCTTCCCACTCATTATAGGGGTCTCCACCCAAAGATATAACACATTATGAATAGATGAGCATACACACCCTCCTAGAAGACTGTCCCTGTGCAAGCAGCTCCCCCTGATAACCTTAAACAGGTAATCCTTCCATATTATATTTTCTAAAGGGTTTTCTCAACATTATACTTTCAACCACATACCAACAAACTCTTATGTTCAACTGTTACTCCCAAACCTCCCCCCAATTCCCTGGGCTATCTTGAATAAAAGGGAAAATGGTAAAAATGAATGAGTTTATATGGTTAAGGGTCTTTAAAAAGAGTTAGGAGGTCATCAGTGCAGTCACACTTATACATGCCTCAGCAGGATCCCAGAGAGAGCCGAAATAGATACAACCCCAGATATTGGTGCTCCTGAGGGCTACAGAGACACACAGGTTCAACAGTCATGGCAGTTGGCTCTGGAGTTCAGAGCCTTGCCAGTTGGCCCACCTTTGGAATTTGTGTTCCTGAGTGTGATGGACTTAGCCTCAAATATGATCTCTCTATACATGCCTCTCCTGTCACTTTCACTGAACCTGTGGTTGATGCTGGCATTGGTGAATACCCAGAAGACTTGAATCTCTGGACTGCCCATGTGCCAGCTGCACCCTGAACCTCAGCAGAGTTGCAACTCCTACTCTCTGGTTCATTGGACTTCCCTAGGTCAGCTAACAGGGAGGAGAAGGTGGTCAACCACCACACCAGGGAACCAAGATTGCCTACAATGGCAAGCACAAGAATTGCATGCATCAGCCATATGGGATAAGCCCCCTCTCAATATAGAGGTGGAGTGGCATCACCATCCCAGGGCACACAGGATGGAGGAATATAATATGGATTAGAGTGACATTACTGTTATTTTATATAGAATTATTGTGACTAGTAAAGGAAGAAACTGTTTCACTGATGTAGAGAACGTAACCACAGTAGTTGCTAAGGGCAGGGAGAGGGAAGAAGAGCTGTGATGTGGGGGCATTTCTGGGACTTGGAGTTGTCCTAAATGATATTGCAGGGACAGATGCTGAGCATTATATATCCTGTCATAACCCACTGAATTGACTGGGGGAGAGTGTAAACTACAATGTAAACTACAATCCCTGCTGTGCAGCAGTGCTCCGAGATGCATTTACTAAATGCAATGAATGTGCCACAATGATGAAAGAGGCTGCTGATGTGGGAGGAGTGTGGGTGTGGGGTGCAGGGTATGTGGGAACCTCTTATATTTTTTAATGTAACATTTATTGTGATCTATGTATTATCCAAAAATACAATAAAAATAAGTGCTCAAAAAATGGAATATGTATGTAGTCGAATAATTTTCTTTTTCTTTTTTTATCTTTATTTTTTTTAAATGTTACATTACAAAATATGAGATGTCCCCATATGCCCCCTTACCCCACTCCTCCCACATCATTCCTGGTATGCAAGCATGGTTCAACATAAGAAAATCAATTAATGTAATAAATCATATAAACAGATTGAAGGGGAAAAAAATCACATGATCATATCTATGGATGCAGAAAAAGCATTTGACAATATACAACACCCTTTCTTGACAAAAATCACTGCAAGATTGGAATAAAAGTAATCTTTCTGAAAATGATAAATCATATATATGAAAAACCTGCAGCTAACATCATTTACAATGGTGAAATCCTAAAATCTTTCCCTCTAAGATCAGGAAAAGGACAAGGATGCCCAATATCACCCCTTCCATTTAACGTTGTATTAGAAGTACTCTCTCCTGGTCTGAGGCAAGAACCAGGCATAAAAGGCCTCTAAAGTGGAAAGGAAGAAATCAAAATTATCTATTTGCAGATGGCATCATCCTATACATAAAAAAACCTGGAAAGTCTACAGCAAATCTCTAGAAATTATAACTGAGTTCAGTAAAGTCACAGGTTATAACCTGGGAAGAGTGTGAGCTACAATGTAAACCACTATCCACGTGGTGCAGCAGTGCTCCAAAATGTATTCACCAAATGCAATGAATGTGCCACGAGGAAATATAAATAAATAAAAGGATGAAGTGTATCTCTTACCATTTTTTAAGAAAAAAAACATACTCCCTACTGAGATTGAGGAGTGAGTTAAGGGTTTAGGGACTTTGGGAAGGGAAAAGTAAGTAGTTTTCATATGAATAAGGAATAAAAGTTGCTTACCTGTAAAAAAAAAATCAATGTGCAAAAATCAGTAACATTTCTGTACAGCAATAATGAGCAATCTCAGAAGGCAATCAAGACACAAATACCATTTACAATAGTAAATAATAAAATCAAATACCTAGGAATAAATTTAATGATGTAAAAGATTTATACACAAAAATCTACAGAACAATGTTGAAGAAATTCAAAGAAGACCTAAATAAATGGAAGAATATTCCCTGTTCATTGATAGGAAGACTAGATATTATTAAGATGTCTATCCTACCAAAACTGATGTACAGATTCAATGCATTCCCAATGTAAATCAACACAGAATTCTTTAATGAACAATAAAAAACTATGAAATTTATTTGGAAAGGAAAGGGACCTAGAATAGGCAAAGACATATTGAAAAAAATATGAAATTTTTTAAATCTTCAAAACATACCACAAAGCTACAGTCTTGAAAAGAGCATCGAATAATTTTCTTAAAGAACACTTAAAAATAGCATAAATCAGTATATATTGTTAATTTTATAAAGAATAAGCATACAATATTGTTAGAATAATATATATTTAATATTAACATGTCTACATATTTATTTTATTATATAGAATATATACTGTTTAAAATATAACATATAGTAATTTATATGGTAAATGACCTTATTAAATTAACAGTAGTTTTCTATATTTAAAAAAATGATATTTGCATGTTTATGGAAATGATGCGAAGAGAGGGGAACATTGATAGTTCAAAAAGAGAGGGGTGGACACAATGAGCAATATCCTTGAGCAGATGAGAGGGATAGGATCTGAGGGTTTGTCCTCACATAGGAGGGCTGCCTGCTCATCTACAAAATAACTAGAAGGAAGGCAGAGCAGGAGGACATAGTTATCCATGAAGCAGAGGATACATGGGAGGGACTTGTGAGCTTGTTCCTCTTTTTAAATTAAAAAAATATATATATTAATTTTTCTTTAGTTAGACCAGTAATTTATTCAGGTAGGGAAGGAAGAGAAATGAGAGAAAATGACGGATCATGGGTCCCTGGTAGAAAAGAAGGGACTGAAATGTGGGCTAATTTACAGACTACAATTTCCCATTATGGATTATAAATGCCCAACTTGTGTGTTGATCCATGTGGGGAAATAGTTAGAGCAGGGCACAGAAGGCAGGAACAGGGCAGGACCAGCACCAGACAGGCACTGGGACAGGTCAAAGGCAGTAGAGCAAGAGATCTTCCTGCTTTTTAAACATTAATTAATCCAGCCTTTTGCTAACGGCAGGCCAGGAGTTCCAGCTGTTGCTGTTTTGATTGACTAACCCACCCATCAGTCCCCCAGGAAATCCCAATTATAATGTCCTTGGGGAATCTCGGGGCTTCTCCTGACTTCTGGAGGAAATCATCTGAGTGGCAGAATCTTGTGTGTGTGTGTTGGGGGCGGGAGGGGGGGGGTTCTTCCAGCAGCCACCTTGGGGTTGCTGATGTCCATGTGGACTCTCTGCCAAGTTCCAGATCATCTATTGATTCTCAGTCTTACTAGCCATCTTCATTCCCCCCTCAGTGACTTTACTCCTTTATTCTTAATGGACTTGTTCCTCTTATTGCTTCTTTTTACACAGTAAACAGGAAATAAGGCAATTGCTTTGTAGTTAGGACAGGGAAGAGATGTTAGAACTTGAGAGATAATAAAAAGAAAGAGTAGAGGGTGAAGGGTCCAGGGAAATGAAGTATGTTTGTGAGGCAAGATTCAGTGCCCATATGAGGTGAGTGTTCATGAATTTAAAGTGAGGCAAGTTAGATCGATTCACCAGCCACAGAGGCATGGATACAGGCATGTGAAGTGTTGGGTTTTTGCTATGGGTAGGGTCTTCCTGGATGAAGATAAGGAAATACAGGAACAGCAAGTGATTTCTTCATGTGCTTAAGGGAATCATTATTAAGCAGGATCATATAATTTAATCTGGGTAAAGAGGAAAATGAGAATATGAGGCATTTAGGGAAACTGTAATTGATTTGTTAAAATATATTTTTCAGAAAAAATAAAATCATAATTTTTATATGGATATAAAAAATGTATGTTAAAATTTTATTTTACTCATATGTTGGAAACTGAGGCATAGTGGCCTCTCAAGGAGAGATGTGCTTTCTCCATGCTAGTGCTGTCTCCATGGCTATGCTTGCAACCTAAGAAATGCGGTAATTAAGAGTACCCAGCAAATGGGATGAAGCTGTTAAAGGCTGAAAGAAAAGATGAGCACATATCTTTTATAGTGAATAGAACACTTAAACTTTTTACCTTGAGATAAGATTTTTTAAAATTCCTTAGACTATAGGCAATGCTGATAGTTAATACATGTTGCTGTTTAATGTCATGTACGCTATGTTTGTGCTTATTGGCACATAGGCTACGTATGCCTGCTTCTTGGCATGTACTCTGGGTAAAGAGCCCCTTGTACACAATTAAGATGTCTGAGGAGTCATTACTCGCAGAACCCCTGATCCCAGCTCTCTCGTTCTTTCTCTTTATTTCCTTCTCCCTTTTCTCTTTCTTTCATTCCCAATATCCTTCATGTCCAAATCTCCAGCACTCATATGATATGAATGATCCAGAAAGAGATAACTTATTCAAAGGAAAAGTCAACACAGCACAGATCTATGTAGTGCACAGAAATGTAAAAATGAATTGCAAATGGAGACAAAATAATTTTTTAAAGAAAAAATTATGTACTTTTGAAATTTATTTAAACTCATACTGAAGAGGAAAGTTCCTACATTGCAAAGGGTTAGAGCGATTCAATTTGATTTTATCTTATTCTTGAAGAGTTCTTACCCTCTCTGTTTTTAAAAATCAATTCTATTGCTTCATATTTTTAGAACAAATCAATTTTATTCATACATATTAATAAAGCATACAATTCATACAAATTGTACAAACAGTATTTGGCATAATTACATAGTTGTGCATTCATCACTTCAATCATTATTAGAGCATTTGTAGACTCTAATAATGATTGCTAGGTGAGTCTGCAGGGACACTCTGCCCTCTGGTTTAGGCAGAGCTTGGTGCACAACAGGGACTCTGTAGATGCCGTGGCTTACTTTGTCCTTTCCTAGAGATTCCAAGAAGCAGCTGGGGGTGGATAACACACTCAACCCCTCAATTAGCTGGGTCCCTTCACTCTTCCTACAAAAGTCAGAGGATCTGGAGGTAGAGTGGGAGTCCATCTCCCTAAGCACCAGGAACTGCAGTGAGGCACTACTGCATCATGACACCCAGGGACATCTCTGCCCACCACAGGGGTGCTGTGAGCATGCCCATCCCAGTAGGAGGGAAAGGAGGGAAAGGAGGGAAGGGGGCAGTGGGCGCCACCTTGAGGGACCCACCTCAGCTTCCTGAACCAGAAAGGCAAGTCAGAGGAGAAAAGAGCTGTGGTACCTACACTGTGCACCTAGCACACAGGAGAGGAAATCTCAGAAAAGCAGGATAAGAGAGGATACAGAGATATTATTTGTCTATTGTTTGTCCCTTCCAGTAAAATGAAAGCTTTATGAGGTCAGGGCTTCTGTTTTATTTGTTCCTAAGTTGGTGTCCTAAGTGTAGAAGCGATCTGATGTTGTTTGCATAAGTCTAAACATATCATTGATTTTTGGTGGGAGTAAATGAAGAACCTGCTCTATGACAACTTTGGAGCTGAAGTCATTTTACTTATCACAAGTAGGTGGAGGAGTTACACTGTAGGATACTAATCACTTTGTTATTTGACAAACTGACCTAAAGGACAGTGCTAAGGGTGACATCTAAGCAGCTTGTTGCTCATTTTCAGAGAAAACATTTGCTCTGAGGGTAATGCAGAGGCCTGATTCTATATATAATGAAGAACTGGAGAGGAGTTAGCAGCAATTCTTCTGGGATTCAGGTCTCAACCAGCATTTGAACACTTCAAAGACATAAGACTCTGAGAGATATATTTAATAGGTATATTTATAATTATAGGTATGAATAAAGGATTAGAAGAATCATGAGTAGTTAGTTGTATTATAAATGAGTATAGCTTTGTTATATTGGAGAGGTAGATTATCATGTATTACCAAATAAGGCCCACCAAAGAAGAGGTGGTGCTCATGAGGCTATGTTCCTTGCCTCTGGTTTGAAGTCTTGTCTTTTGTGATGGTTAGATTCATGTGTCAGCTTGTCCAAGTAATGGCACCCAATTGTTTGTTGAAGCAAGAACTGGCCTAATTGTTACAGTGTAGATTCAAATCACCAGTAAATTGCAAGCAGCCTGAAGAGAAAATGTCTCTACTTCAGCCTGCCAGATTCTCCTGGGAAATATATGAAAAAGTTTCTTTGGAGTGCCCAGCTTGCAATGCTTTACAGAATTTGGATGTGTGCATCCCAACAGTCATGTAAGACAATTTTTATAAAATCTTTTAATATTTTTAGGTTAGAGCAAAATGAATTATGGTTTTGGACCGTGAATTTTAGATCATTATAACTAGGCTCAAACACATCTTTCTTAATCAAAATAGGAATCATTACAATCAACATATTTTTATTTATTCCTGTAGCATAAATATCTGTGCTTTTGAAATTGATGAACTCTGGGAAAGCATTTCCTGCATCTGTCTGGTTGTGGAAGTGTTTTTCCTGCCAAAAGTTGTTGAGATGCTTGAAGAACTGGTAGTCAATTGGTAAAAAATCATGTGAAAAAGGCGGATGCGGCAAAACGTCGTAGCCCAATTCATTCAACTTTTGAAGCATTGGTTGTGTGACGTGCAGTCAAGTGCTGTCATGGAGAAGAATTGGGCCCTCTCTGCAGGCTGCAGGCATGGCAATTTCCAGTGTATCTCATGGATTTGCTGAGAATGCTTCACAGATGTAATGGTTTCACCAGGATTCATAAAGCTATGGTGGATCAGACTGGAAGCAGATGAACAGTGACCAAGACCAGTTTTTGGTGCAAGTTCTTTTTTGTTTTTTGTTTGTAGATGTGAACAAACTTATTTATACTGAGCCAAGGGGGTGGACAGGTGTCCAGTCTCAGAACTTCTGGAACAGCTTCTTGGTGCCAGCAGCCTTGGCAACTTTGAGCACGTTGAAGCGCACGGTCTTGCTCATGGGCCAGCACTCGCCCACATGGTGCAAATTTGGATTTGGGGAGGGCTTGGAGCTTCTTCTTGGTCCAGCAACTCAGATGGTTGTCACTGGTTGTTGTATAAAATCCATTTTTTGTCCCATGTCACAATCTGATGAAGAAATGATTTGTTTTTGCATAGAGTAAGAGAGGACAAGACTTCAAAACAATTTTTTTAAAATTTTCAGTTAGCTCAAGAGGCACCCACTTATTAAGCTTTTTCACCTTTCCAATTTGCTTAAAATGCCACAGAAGGGCCGACGTTGAATTCATCAACTTCTGGTGTAGTTGTCAAAGGATCGGCTTTGATGATTGCTCTCAGTTGGTCATTGTCAACTTCTGGTGGCTGGGCAGTATGCTCCTCATCTTCCAGGCTCTTATCTCCTTTGCAAAATTTCCTGACCCACCACTGCACTGTACATTAGTTTGCAGATCCTGAACAAGTGCGTTGTTGATGATGTGAGCTGTCTCTGCTGCTTTATGACCCATTTTGTACTCAAATAAGAAAATCGCTCAAATTTGCTTTTTGTCTAATATCATTTCCATAGTCTAAAATAAATATAAAATAAACAGCAATAAGTCAATTGCAAAGAAACATAAAGTGAGAAATGCACATTAAAACAATGTATAACATAATTACATTTTTTAACAATATATGCCAATATCAAATGGCAATTTCAACAATACAAAACCACAATTAATTTTGCACCAAGCTAGTATTTACAGATAGCTCTTGTCAGTTATGTTTCTCTTTAGACCCCTAATATATCTTTTATTATCCATTTTGTAACAAAACAAACCTTTCTATTAGTTCCTCTCTGTTGCAGGATAGATTCCACTTTTACTTTGGATCACATTTACTTTGGGATTTGTGCCTCTCTAGCCCATAGTACATGGTAGGGTCCTTCAGGATAATGTACCCCACAGGGGTAAATTCTTGACTCTTGTATAGCCCTGGAACCAGAGGTCACCTATTTGTACTGTCCTTGAGTACGTTCAGGATAAAAATGGCTTTAGAGTTAAACACATTTTTGGTCCTTGACTTTTATAAAATTTGGACCCAAAGTTATACATTTTCTTCTCTTCCCCTCTACTCTTTCCTCTTCTTTTATCTAGTCTTCTCTAGTCTTCTTTCTTTCTTCTGTTTTTCCCCCCAGAGTATATTATTATTTCACCAAGATTATTTTCAGAAACTGAGCCCATTTATATCCATTTATTTGGGAAATTGCCAGTAAACTCACAAGTGGGAAGACACATTGCTGCAAAATCAGAAGGGTGAAGTATTTAAGAGTTCTGCTAAATGGCAGGGGGACTTGTAACCATGCAATACTTCCTTGTTTATCCTTCCTTCCACCTATGCCAGCACAAAGCTTCTTTTAAAGAAACACAATTTTAAAGGAAATCCTTGATGTGAAAGGGATTTTAAGATGCCCCAAAACACAGTCTAGGAAGTCACTTTTCCTGTGGAACATGAGTATTCCCGAGCATCGATATAGTGCAAGTGGCCTTGATTAAAGCTCTCGACAAGATGAAAATTCCAGCAGGTGATGCTCAAGGACATCACTGCTGATAAGTGGTTGTGAGCTGCTCTTGTAAGGTACAAAATCACAGAGCTGTGCAGGTTTTCTGTCCAGGTCCTTCTGCCCTTGGACATATTAACATGGCCTCTGCCAAGTCAATACTGTAGCTGTAGGGAGCAATGGGAACTATATGGTAATTAAAATACACATAATAATATCAGAAACCAAGTTTTTCTCTTTTAATTAAAATAAAAAAGAAAGTTATTCCTATGCTCTTCTTGCCAAATGACAAGTTGAAGACCATTCAGAAGGTGCATTGACTAAAATCATGGTGTGCTGAGTCTCTCCTCCTAAGAGGAGGAGGTAAAAGGGACTCCAATACAGAAGGACAGATTAGAAAATGTAATGATGGTCATTGGATTCAGGTGAATTAAGGGCATTGCCCTCTCATCTAGATGGATGTGAATTTCTCAAGAAGATATCTAAAACATACAAGATTGCTCTATTCATCCTTAGCATTGTGTTTGCAATCAGCTTAATTGTCAGGGCATGAGATCAGAAGGAGGTTTGATAAACATGATGACATTAGTGCATCTGAACATAAACAGATCCACAGAAGTCACTGTGCATTTCAGCTCCATGTGCAAGTCCCATGCATTTCATCAGCTTGCTTCCCTTGGATTGTAGAAGAATAGGTCATTAGCAAGAAATTGCAGAGGAAATTCTCTTTTCTACTATTTTAATGATGAAAGTGTCTTGTTCCATTCAAATTACAGGTGTTTCTGGATAAATTTTTCAAAGAGTGTCCCAGGAACTTAGATCACTAGGGAAATGGTGTCAACTTAAGAGCTGTTTCCCAGAAGAAAAGAGTATCTAGAGGAATGAGGGATGATAGGATGGAGCCTTTCTGAATCTAAAGGAAATTGCATAGGTCACTTACCAGTAAGCAGACCACCAACTGTTTGCCAAAAGTCTTGGAGAGCAGGCAGCAGCACATGGCCCCCACAGATGTCACCACACAGCACAGCACAGCACAGCGGGTGCCCCAGCCATGGCCCTAAGAAAGGCCCAGCTAAAACACTGAGCAGCTGGAACCTGGTAAGATGAAGCCCTGTTTGTAGAGGTAGGAGCTGCAGAAGGAGAAAACAGAGGCTTGGGGCTCATTCCTGGGGTCTCTAAGAACTTCAGGTCTGAAGGAACTACAGGAACCTGCTGCCAGCCTCCTTAGCCCAGCCCTGTCTTGGCCTGGGGGGTGGTCCCTTCAAAAGTAAGTTCATGTTGAAGATGCAGCCAGCAGAGACCAGGAGGAGGTGAAGAGGGGGCACAGGTTGACATCAGGAAGCCCACCAGCCTGAATATATTTTTACTTAAAGTAAAATCTCTTCATTAGATCTGATACCATTTGTAGTTTTAGAGATTCTAAGTTTGTATTAAAGCTTCTGAGTTGTCACAAAATTAGACTCTCTGTGATGATATTTTTAACTCTTATTTCCACTGCATAGTTCACCACTCAAGGCCCATGCATTTTCTCCACGTGCACTGATTGCTTTGCACAGGCTCCCCCAGCCCCAGGTCAGCTGCTCAGATTCTATAAATGAGCACTTTGCAAAGTGAACTGAGCAGTATTGTGTAGTCAGAGGAGCAAGATGATCTCAAAGATGCAGGTCCTCATGTCCTTGCTCCTCTGATTTCTGGTGATAAATTTAAAAGTGCCCCAATGTCTTCAGAACAATATCTCTGAAGAATTGAGAAATGATTTTAAGATGGAAGGACCATAATGCCTGTTTTCAAAATGACCCATTTATGTGCCGTTATTTAATTATTTAATTGGAAAGCATTAGAAAGCACATATTAAATGATGCATTTAATCTGTCTCTGATAAAGTGGTAGGAATGTGTGCCATTGTCCATTCTGATGCGGGGTCCAGTGGTGACATTGTGTGATCCAGTCTCCAGTCTCCATGGCTGTATCTCCAGGAGACACCATTACCATCAGCTGCAAGTCCAGGCAGTCTTAGCAGAAGCATAGACTGCTACCAGCAGAAACCAGGTCAGGCTCCTAAACTGCTCATCTATTACGCATCAGCCCAAGCATCTGGAGTCCCCAATCGATTCAGTGGCAGAGGTTCTGGAACAGATTTCATGCTCACCATCACCAAGCTGCAGGTAGGAGATGGAGGACATTATCACTGTCAGCAGGACAAGAGCCTTCCTCCCACAGAGCTTCAGCCTCCAGCACAAACCCCCTCCCCTGGCTGCCTATAGGTGTTTCCTTGCTGCACCAGCTGGTTCCTCCCCCCACAGCTCTGCGCATGCACACTTCCTCTACCTGTCCAAGATGCTGTGTCTCCTGACTCATTCCTTAGAGGGTTCGCAATCCCAGTGCAACGTTAAGAACTTGGCCTTTTCTTCAGAAGCTCAATAAGATTCAGTGCTGATTTCCTGCTGATTTTAGCAGGAAGCCCATATAAGAGCTATCCTTCCAGATTCAAATGGGACCCTGGTGAACCAACCCACCACAGAATATAATGACTCTTAGTCTTTTTGAGAAAGAGCACCCACATCTTGCCAGGAACCCTAAATATGCTCTTGGAAGCCTGCTAAGCACTTCCTACTGTCCCCCTCCATTAAGTGTGTGGCACAGGATTAATTGCCTGAATTCACATTCTCCTAGACCAATTTTCCCTATCCCAGGGAATTTAGGTAAATCAGTCTGCCTTAGCAGATTCACCTCTCACCTATTCCTAGGTTTGCCTCAAGCCAACTGGTATGCTCAAAAAGCAGGGTCCATACATTTGAACCCACATTCATCAGACCCCTCAGCACCCTACACCAGAACCCTCCAAATCTTGTAGTTTTTCTGAGGCTGGTGGGGTTCAAGGAGCACCGGGTTGGGGGCATGAGGGTTTAGAGAATGCTGCAGCTTCCTGCCCTAAGGGTGGGATTTGCCTTCTCACAGCTCCACAAGTACCAGAAACCTGTGGTTTTACCTTGACACTTTTTTCATCACACACTCTCCAGATTGATGTCCAGAAGCCTCCTGCTTTGTGGGTTCCCCAAAACACCTCACTCAGGCACGATTTTATCCCCACAAAGCCGTTTTCTTTGTAGGAGAGATAATGTGGGTGCACTTATGTTGACCTGCCTGTCTGCTGTGGGATTTTCATAAATGCCTTTAATCGTGGTGAGAATTTTTTTTTTCTATTCCTATCTTTTGAAGTGTTTTTATTAAAAAAAAGATGCTGTATTTTTGTCAAATGCTTTTTCTGCGTCAATATAAATGATCATGTGATTTTTTTCTTTTGATCTGCTAATGTGGTGTATTATTTTTTATATTAACACATCCTGGCATACCACAGATGAAACCCAGTTGATCACAGTCTAAAATTGATTTGATCTGCTGCTGAGTATGTTTTGCACATATTTTGTTGAGGATTTTAGCATGCAGCTCATTAAAGAGTTTGGTCAGTGGTTTCTTTTCTGGTGACATCTTTAAGTAGTTTGGGTATTCAGGTTATGTTATCATAAAATGACTTAGATAGACAATGTTCCCTCCACATGTACTTTTGGGAAGACTTTAAGTAGGATTGCTATTAGTTCTTTCTGGAATGCTTGATAGAATTCAACTGTGAAGCCATCTGATCCTGGGCTTTTCCTGGTTGGAAGGTTTTTGAAGACTAATTCAATATTGTTACTTGTGATTGGTACACTGAGTTCATCAATTTATTCTTTGGTCAATGTAGGTTGCTTGTGTGTTTCTAGAAGTGTGTCCATTTCATTTAATTTAGCCATCTTGTTGGCATATATTTTTTCAAAGTATCATCTTATATTTTTCCTGTGGAATCAGTGGTGATATCTCCTCTCTCATTTTTTATTTTAATTGCATCTTCTGTCTCTCTCTTTTTTCTTAGTCTGGCTAAAGGTTTTTCTATTATTTTAAACTACTTTTTAAAAATTTACTTTATTTATCTGCCTCTTCCCCCAGATAATTCTCTCCTCTGTGTGCTAATTGTTTGCTCACCTTGCTCAGGTAGTCTTGGGAAGCACACCTGGACCTCTCACATTAGAGGGGAGCATCCAAAGAATGAGCCACCTCTGCTCCCTGTGAGCTGTGGTGTCTGCTGGCTTGTAGCCTCTGCTGTTGCAGTGGGGATGTGTCTAGCTTTGTTGTGGCAGCATCTAGCTCTGTTGTGGTGAGGGATGGCGTCTGCCTCTTTTTTTTAGGAAGCACTGGGACCTGAATCCTGGACATCCCATATGATAGACAGTTGCCAAGTGGTTGAGCCATATCTGCTTCCTAGGTTTGTCAATTTCATTAACCTTCTCAAAGATCCATCTTTGGATTGTTGTGGAATTTAAGAGAAGTTCAATTATTTGAGTATAGAGAGGCCAGGACTCAGCAATGATTTTGAGAAGGAAAAATGGTTTATTGACGGCCGGCCGGACTCGGGAGCTTTCAGTTTGAATCCCGAGCCCCGAACAAGATTTTCAAACGTCTTTTATACAGAGAGGAAAGGCCAAATGGTCCCTTTGTTTCAGTTCTCAATAGGCTTCAATTAGCATATATCTCTTTCACATCTTAGGTAAGCTTTTAGCAGGGACTCCAGACATTTTAGATAAGCCTTGGTTTTTGCATTTCCCCTAAATACTTAAAGTTTATAGCCCTTGCTTTGTTAAACATTTCCTGGGACTGGAGCCTGCTGGTCCCTAAGAGCAGGACTGCAGCCTCTTACCGTTTCACACCCACAAGTCAAACAACTTAGTTATCTCTGAAGAGACAAAGAGCCTTCCACCCATAGCCCACATCATTCCCCCCCTTTGTCAAAGTTTACTTGCTAAGCTTTGGCATAATTATTGTTGTAGCTATGAGGTGGATGACTGTTTGTTGTCTTGACTGATTATTTATCAGTCTTTAGTACAGCATCAAGGACCGTTTTTAGAAGTTTAGAACTTTTCATTCTGGACAGCAGAATCTTGGGCAGGGGCCTCCCGCAGTTATTCTGCTGCCACTGGCACTCACGTGGATTTCCAGTCAGGTTCCAGATCCATCTATTACTTTTATTTTACTCTTAAAGAGTTTACACCTTTAATTTAAAAGGGGTGCTGAAGGGAGACGATCTCTTTTCTGTAACTGCTTCCTGCTGGCCATGGGCTGTAGTCATTGCCTAATAAGGTGTAAAACTCTTTAATTTATTCTAACTGGAGGAAGATGGATCTGGCATTCTGTACGAAGTTGGATGAAGTTTTCATATGGTTAATAAGATGTTCACTCTGAAAGAAACAAACTTAATTAAAATTTTGGAATACCTGTTTTTAAAAGAGGACACATTGGATTACAGAGGTAGACAAGTTTAGGTGCCTATAAAGATGGCATTCCTTAAAAGCTGGTGGGAACAGCATATATGTTCTTTTTTAAGTTATCCATCTTTAGAGAGAAATTGCAACAGACACTTAGCTTTGTCTGAAGACACATTCCAAGCTGTTCAATGATTGACACTCATTCGCTTTGTCAGATGCTCCTGGTGAACTGGCACTCCTTGGGCAACTGGCTTCACTCAGGATTAGAACACTAATTTGGAAATATTCTTAGTTTTCACCTGTGGGAGTGATCAGAACTACAGAATAAAGATTTTTACACCTTGGTTTTCATTGTACAATTTCTAGCAATTTCGACTTGTTCAATAGGTGACTCACCATCAGCAAGCAAGCCTCACTTTTGCTAACTGAGACTGGCTGAGACTGCCACCTTATTCTATAGACATGTTATTAACTGTTTAGAAAATGATTTTACCAGGAATTTAACATGTCTAATATACTTCTGCACTTGATCCAAAATAGAAAAGATAACATTACAATTATTAGGCATATATTTAGTACAGGATAAAAGTACAGCACTTAATATTAACTAATGTATTACTTAATGCATAAGGATTCAGAGTTGCCATTATTAGTTTTGAGTTTCAGGTTTGTAATACTTTACATGTTATCTCTCCATGAGAGCAGGCCATAATGCCAATTGTGTTTAAGTTTTACTTACAGTCTCCTGGTATCATGGCTCCACTTAGCATGTTCTTCAACGCAGTGAGCAAGTTGCAGCATCCTTCCAGTATTCCAGAGATTTTCCAGTATTCTACTAGCCTGGTGCATAGTGCTCTCTGGCACCATGGAACAGTGCCAGTCTGGAGGCGATATCCATTGTACACTTGGCTGTACCGAGTCATTATTGCTTGCAGGAGCTTGAAACTGCAATATAGTTTCCATCGACTTCAGGAGCAGAACCAGAGACTGATATAGCACATATTTTTAATTGAGGGGTCAGTGACCAGCCTAGCCAATAACTCACATGGAGAGGCCACCTGTAATGTATACAAGGCCTGGTTCGAATGCACAAGAGTTTGACAATGTTAAAGTTTATTCCTTGTTTTATATATATTTTAAACAACTTAACGCAATACATATATCAAATGACTATTTACTTACACAATTTTACTATGAAGATAACAGTAGGTACTTTACTTTAGTAATAGAGGAAAAATATTATTTTTCATTGTTAGAATGAAAACAGAATATTTCCAATAGAATCAAGACAACTTTTTATTACCATTTACTTAAATGTGTATTTTGCAGTGGCCTTCAGACAGGTTTATTATCATGAAGTTATTTCTGCTACCAATACCAATCTAAGTTTCTTTAGTTAACAATGACTTCTACAACTAGAACTATTTAAACATTTTCAGTTTGGAAGATGTTTTACAAACTCTTTATAATTGACTATAACCGCATTGACTAGACACCTCATGTTTAAATAAACTTACTAAATTACAATTACCAATGAAAGAAATTTACTCTTTATTTAAGAGAGCATATCTACAATCTTTTCCCTTTAGCCTAATTTCACCAATGTGAACTTACAATTTTCACTTACAATTTTCATTACTGTAAAGATTTTGTACATATGTTAATTTAGTTTATAAATTAACTATGGGAGATTACACTCAAGTTAAATAAAATTGAAACCATTATAGTTTATGCAAGGAATGTTCTCTTTTTCCCTTACAGGAAGCTAAAAACTTCTTTTCTTTAAGTTATGAAAATTATTAATTTAAAAGCATAACTGACTACCAGGTTTTAAAACACATGCATACTGACTACCAGGTTTCAAAACACATTACACAATTACTTAATTTTTTAAAATCATAACCCAGGAAAGATCTCTCCATAGTTTTTATGGACTTTCCTTTACTTACTGAAATTTGTTAATAGAGCCACTAATTACCTTATTTTGTTGGAAAGAAATCTTCTGGAAGAAAATAAGGCTCACCAGATTGTGGAGAAGAAAATACTTTATTCTCAATCTTGCAAGAAGGGGCGCAGAGCCAGATATGGCTGGTGCCCCGAACAAAGAAAAATGACACAATTTATACCCCTAAGCCTAGCATGCAAGCTCTTCCTGTTTTTCCATAGATTGGATACTTCAGAAGTTACAGCTTATCTGAGATTTAACTTTCCCACGCAAAAGTTTGATTTAACTGCTTCTTCTATCACATTCCAACCATTTTAGTTTTTACCTGCTCCCCCCTTTGTCAAATAAGGAATAGAATTTAGTGCTGAAATGGCACCGACTTAGTTAGCTCCTTCTTGGGCATCCTTCCACTGCCCATAGGACTGGCCTAAACTGGTCTCCTCCACTGCTGTCCAACCCGGGAGTGGGAGACTGAGGCAGCAGGCCGCCGGGTTACATCAACATTTTTCTTCTGTGAAAATTAACCTAATCTTTGTTTTTTTTTTTTTTTTTTCCAATTTATGGCTGACAAAGGTTTAAACTGGGAAATTACCAGGCAAACTGATTCTTAATTCCCTAGCCTAGTAGATAGGTTTAATCTGCCACACCTAGTCTTGCCTTAAAAGCTCTTGCAAAGAGGAGGCCCTTTCCCAATTGTTTCCATAATCAGATTTCTATGACTTTTTCATCCTGCTTAGTTCAATTTGGGCTTTAAGAATATTTATAAATATAACTGCATATTTAATTTTGAACAATTTGAGCAAATAGGCAGACATGAATAGTTTGACACAACAACATGACTTTAGTTACTTTAAACTTTTCAAAGACTTTTGAAACTCTTCTTAATTTGCACTATGACCATGCAGTTTACCACAAGAATTTTCTTTCTTACTTAATGGATTGTAATAACCAAAATGTTCTCAATGCCTTAGCACCATTTTGTTTTAGAACTTTATATTTTACCTTGAAATTAGCAGAATTTTGGATAAGCAACAAGATTAGTTTTATATATATTTACTGAGGCTATTTGAAGCCTCAGGGAGACAGACTGCTTTCTCTCATGAATTGCCACTCTTAGGAACACTGACCGTCAAGGCAGGAGACTTCTCCCCCTCCACCCCCCTTTTGGTTTTGGAGATAATAAAACTCCAGTGGTCATTTAACCTTATTCTATCAGGCAGCAATTTATTTAGTTTACACTTGAATTCATGAGAGAAAGGGTTACTAATACCAGGAGAGGAGACAGTGCTGTCCCAGCTCTTCTCAATTATGAAATAACCATAGGCAAAGGCAAAGGGTGAGGTTAGGCTTGAAGTAACCATAAACAAAGGAAAGGTTAGTGTAGAATTTACACTTAAATAATAGTTTCAGGCTAAATTCACCCAGCTATAATCTCAGTTATTGTCTTTCCACTGTTTTACAATATAAATGCATTTATAAATGATTTTAACTCTTAGTTACAGTTTTTATTAATTTTTTAAAACCTATTAATTTTATAACACCTTTAAATACCTTTCATTCAACTTATAACATATTAAATGAACTTAACCATTACTTTAATTTTTCCTTTTAAAGTGAAAGAATAAATCTCTTGCAGTTAGTTTGAAATAAAAGGCTACTTTTCAGGATTTGATTTCTAGAACATAAAATGTTCTTTTAAAAGAACTCTTCTTCAAACATTGAGGATATGATGAGGTTAAAGCACAAGAAGCTATTGATAAAAGATTTTCTTTGTATATTGATCTTATTCAATTTTAATCATAAAAATTTCCCTTCCACAAACCTTCTACACTTTCAGTATTCATTCAGGTTCTGTCCCACACTCTACTCTTTCCAATAATCAATCATTTTATCTTAGGACAAAATCATCTTCTGTTTCCTTAACAATAAAAAACCCACTCCATATATCCCACATACTAAGTTACCAGGCAAACTTCTTACAACATATAATTGCCATTAATACTAAACAAGTTTGTTAAAATAATGAACTTTTCTTCACTTTAAATACTTAGTAGCATGTAATACCAGAAACAGTTTTTTTGGAAGCAAGTTGGCAGGGGAGATTGGCTGCCGAATAAGTTTGTTATAAAATTGCCTTTTATTATTATTATTATCAATTCAGTTTTGTTAAATAATGACTTTCTGCAATTAGCCACTTAAATACCTTAAACAATGTTTTGTAAAACTTTTATAATTATTTATACCCTTAATACAAAGTTTACCTTCACAGAACACATTCTCTTACTTAAGGTTACTACAATACCTTCTAAGAACCTGAGCAGAATGCAAACGTATTTTGGCTTTGACACCCTAAGGAGGGAACTTTACTGCATTTATTCTGATTCTGCTTTTCACCTCCTTCACTTCCCCCCCTTCCAGGCAGTCGGGTGCACAACAAACAGGAATGCGGCTTATGAATAGAAGGGTGGACTCACTGGAAAGGGGCAAGCCGCTCCCACCTTTCCAGCTTTCAGCCAAAATGGGCAGACAGAACCTACTCAAATTTGGCAACTCTCCCAGGAACCCAGCCGCCCTGACTGGGACATTCCCAACAGACTTGGGTGCTTGGCGCGGACACAGATGGCCTCCAAGCCCCGGCAAAGGGCCAGACCAGAGACAAGACACCAGAACATGCACAAACATCTAGACTCCTCAGCTTTTGCCCCAGAATCATTTCACCCCCTTGCCAATGGCAAGGGAGGGCTCCAGCTCAGCTGTAATTCTACTTCATGTAAGGACACAACTCCAATACTAACATTGAGCTGACACAGACAGAAGCACAAAGGTCACTAATCTGACTCACAAGTTTATATATTTATTTTCACCACGGCTGCCCCCCACAGCCATCACAAACCTCAGAACACTTAACATTTGGTATAAAGCAAATTCATTCACAAATTAGCACCATAACAAAAGATTCCAGCTAGACTTTTCCACTGTTTAAACTTTACACCCAGACCAAGCTCCACCAGAAAAGCCGATCCATTTTCCTGTAACCAAGTTTTGTTTTCCTTAATCTAGACCAATTTCCAGGATATTAGGACTCGAACCTATAAATACCCTTCCTATTAAAATCGAGACTCCACTCCTTTAGTGGATATAAGACCAGTACCAGATTCTAACATGCAGTTAGACAAACCCAAAACACCAGGGCTTTTCCCCGGTTTTCCTCCTTTTCCCAAGCCTAGAGAGAACGGCTTCCCCCCAGCCTTCTGGGGCTACTAGGGTTCTCTCGGGAGGTGATCAGCCTCCCCTTCCTAGCAATTAAAGCTAGGGCCTTCCAGACTGTGCTCACCCGGGGAGTCTTACCTTCTTCCATGTTCGGAGTTCTTTTTCGTTCTCAGAATCTTTCTCTTCAGACCTTCCATTGCCCTCGATTTTTGTCGGGAAGATTCTGGTGGAGCCCACATCTTTTCTGGATTAAATTTAATCCAGGGGCGCCCAGATTTGGGGTTCACCCGAGTCCTCCCGGCTTCCTCGGGGATTTGGAAGGGGCAGCAAAATGCTACCGTCTCTGGCCTTCATTTATTGTCCCTTCGTGGTCGCCATTAATGTTGTGGAATTTAAGAGAAGTTCAATTATTTGAGTATAGAGAGGCCAGGACTCAGCAATGATTTTGAGAAGGAAAAATGGTTTATTGACGGCCGGCCGGACTCGGGAGCTTTCAGTTTGAATCCCGAGCCCCGAACAAGATTTTCAAACGTCTTTTATACAGAGAGGAAAGGCCAAATGGTCCCTTTGTTTCAGTTCTCAATAGGCTTCAATTAGCATATATCTCTTTCACATCTTAGGTAAGCTTTTAGCAGGGACTCCAGACATTTTAGATAAGCCTTGGTTTTTGCATTTCCCCTAAATACTTAAAGTTTATAGCCCTTGCTTTGTTAAACATTTCCTGGGACTGGAGCCTGCTGGTCCCTAAGAGCAGGACTGCAGCCTCTTACCGTTTCACACCCACAAGTCAAACAACTTAGTTATCTCTGAAGAGACAAAGAGCCTTCCACCCATAGCCCACATCAGGATCTGTTAAAAAAAATTTTTTTTTTTTAAATTCTCATGTCCTTTAATTCTGCTCTAACCTTTGTCATTTCCTGTTTTCTGTTTGCTTTGGGATTTTTTGTTCTTTTCCTAGTTCCCCCAGGTGTTCAATTCGGTCTTTGATCTTTGCTCTTTCTTCCTTTCTTTCTTTCATTTCCTTCCTTCATTTCCTTCCTTCCTTCCTTTCCTTCCTTCCTTCCTTCAAGAATTTATGTCTATACATTTCTCTACTAATTTTACTGCATCCCATGTGTTTTGACATGTTCTGCTCTCATTTTCATCCATTTCACGGAAGTTACTAATTTCTTTATCAATTTCCTCTTTGACCCGCTAAGAGTGTGTTGTTTAACTTCCATTTCTTTATGTCCATTATCGTTCTGTGTCCCTTATTAATTTCCAGCTTCATTCTTTTGTGGTCAGAGAAATTAGTTTGTAAATTTCAATCAGTCTAATTTTGTTGAGACTAGTTCTGATAACAAGCATGTAGTGTATCCTGGAGAATGTTCCAGGTGTGCTTGAGATGGATCTTCACCAGGAATAGATTTCAAGACTACAATTTCTTTGTTCATTCAGAAGAAGCAACTCCTCATTGGTTAAATATGCATCATGAAATTGCAGAAGTTCAGTCCCATCTTTAGGCTCCAGTGCTTACTCTAGTTCTTTTTTTTTTTCAACTAAAATATTTTTATTAAAAACACTGTGAGCTTAAAGAACAATCATGTATAACATGCAAAATCCCCAAACTTCACCCCTCCACCAATACCTTGCATTGTTGTGGAACATTTGTTACAGATGAGACTAGCAAAGCCAGGAAGAGAAACTAGACAGTGTCACAATGCCCTCGTTCATATTTCAAAGAATATCCCGTACAATTAGCTTGTAGGGGAAATGAAGGAGCTAAGACATAGTAGAAAGAATAAAAGAAGCAATACTAAAAAGCTTTTTGTTTAAGTCCTCAAGGTCTCCATCTTTGGTTTTCTCTGGACCTCACTTTCCTTATTCATACAATGTGCTAAAAATATCTACTTTGGGGAAATTGAATATGATAGTATAATAAAGATGTTATATAAAAAGTGATGGACTTAAGAAATATATAGAACCATAATTCTTTTCTTTTGTATAGGTATATCTAAAGCACAGATAAAAATACTGAAGTGAGAAAAATTTTGTGAAGGAATATGCAAAGCTTAAGCATTCTATATTTCAGATGATGTTACTTCTTATTTGAGTAAATGTTGTATTCATTCTTTTAAAATGAAACAGTGACATTCTAGTTCTCTTCCTATATTCATATCATCTGCCGTTACTTCCCCTGAACATTTTCCATGGGAGCTGGAATCAACCTCTTCCAAAGTCCTGTTAGTTTTGATAGTTTGAACTCCTCCCAAGAATCACAACTAAACTTAATGTCATCTATAATGGTTAATCATTTTCACAATTTTTTCCATTTACTTTGCTGAGATCCATAAGAAATCTCAATGTCTATAGCAGCTGTAACTCATAAAATGTATTTTTAAATAATAAGGCCTGAATTAAAAATGACTTCTCAATCCATGATTTGGTGAATGGATGCTGGGTTTAGCAGGCAGGAAAACACAGTGAATTTCATTGTACAACTCCATCAGAGCTTTGGGGGACCAAGTGCATTGTCAGTGTGCAGAAATATTTTGAAAGGAATCTTTTTTTCTGAGCAGTAGATCTCAACAGTGGGCTTAAATTTTTCAGCTAACTATGTTGTAAACAGGTGGGTGGTAATTCAGCAATTCTTTTTCAATTTCTAGAGCACTCAAAGTAGATTTTGCATATTTTTTAAGGGTCCTGGGATTTTCCAGAAGGCAAATGAGCATAGGCTTCAATTTATAATCACCCACCACATTAGCACCTAACAAGGGAGTCACCCTCCCTATCAAGTGAAGACAATAGAGAAAGAAGGAAGGCACCTTCAAAGAGAAAGTAGCTTTTAATTTTACATTTCCTCTTCCAGTTTTCACATTCTTACCTTCAAGCCTTTGACAAGAGTTTTTCCTTTCCTCTAAAATGATGTACATTACATGAATTCCAGGAATTTATTTGCCTGAGATGAGGCCTAAGAACCAACAAATACATTAATTTATCCAAATCAAAGGAATCCTTATAAGGCAACATCAATACTGTTTTTTCATAAGCCCTTTGCCAATATGACAGAGATATAGTATTCCTTAGGAGAAATACTAGCAGAGAAGGCTCTAGCTTCCAAATTAGTTAATAATATGTTGTTTCTCACAGGATTGGAGACTCTGTACTTCCCAGACTTTTTCAATAGTGTGTTTTATTTGCTTAGTATTTGAAAAAAAATGAAGGTCTAGTTGGGACACTGAATAATTCAGGGTCCTTTACCTGACTGCTACATGCCCACAAGTCTTGTAAATTATCTACCTAACTCAGTAAGTTTCCAGCTAATTCAATCCATAGCATCACACCTGGGGAAATTATAATTCAAAATAAAACCTTCTGCCAATCACGAAACGACTCCAAAAGGGTAGATGAGAAAGGAAACAGTTTGATTAATTAAATATAGAAAAGTGTACATCCAGACAATACTGTAAAGAGGTTACAAAGTCAGAAGAAAATATCAACTTTTTAGATATCTGTGGGAAAACTACTCATTATACACACATGTTCTCAAGGTAAATGATAACTGGTTCTCCAGAGAGAAAACTGACAGCTCCATTCATCACAAAGAGTTTATCTTAATCACATGTGGAAATGGAGGTGAGCCTCTGGCTCAGTTAATTGCCTTTTTCTAAGGAAACATAAAGAGAAATATAAAAGTATAATATTTTTAGGGCATAAGGTAGTTTTTCAACTTGGAGCCAGGTGTCCATTTAAGTTTTCCACCTACTCTCCCACAGAAAATGGGAGAGAAGGGCATTATCTTCCTGATTATTCCATTTCCAAGAGATGGTTCCCAGGTGATTGAGAAAGATATTCCTCTATATTTATAGAAGTTTTAGATTACATAAAAGTTACATCAAAAATATGAGGGATTCCTATACTGCATCCCTCATTCTTCCCCCCATTAACAACCTTTCATTAGTGTGGTACATTTATTGAAAATGGTGATTAAATATTGAAACATTGTTATTAACCATGATCTATAGCTTACAATTTGGTTTATACTTTGACCACACAATTTGCCCTACACAATAATTGCACCAGTTATCCTTTCCTGCCATAGATGTAACTTTTATGTCATCTGAAACCTCCACAAAAACAAAACCAAATTTTTTCCCTTGCATCTTTTATCAGTGTATGATCTGTCTTTCATATATATTGAAAATTTCTTCAGTATGTTCCCTCAGTGTCTTATTTGTTATTTTATTTTCAAAGAAGCTTTAAGTCACAGAAACGTCACATAGAAAATATCGGGACTTCCTATACACCCCATCCCCCCTTCTCTCACATTTTAACCTATTAATAATATCTGACATGAGTATGGTCCATTTGTTACAATTGATGAACAAATATTGAAGCATTGCTACTACCCATGGACAATGGTCTCCATTATGGTTTATACTTTGCACTGTACTATATTTTTGGTTTTGACATAATGTATCATAATGCATGCATCATTGATAATTAATGCAGAATAATTCCAGTGCTCTCAATATGCCCTATTCCACCTATTCTTCCCTCTCTGTCCCCTTGGAATCTTTGGTAACCACTAAGTTTCAGCCTTCCAAGGATAATTTTCATAGTTTCACATTAATATTAAGGTCCTGAATGTGTTCATATTGTCCTAGGGTGTCATTTCTTGGGTGGAGACCCACAAAATAAAAAGAAAGTATTAAATTTCCCTCGTGGTGAGTTCTGCTACATTCTCTAATAGAATGTCAAGAATCTCAAGAGTACATATGTAGTGTCTATTAAAAGAAAACAGATCAGTATGTTAAGCAACTATTTATCTTTTAAAAATATATACCTTTGAAGAGTGGGGTGGGGTATATGGGAACCTCATATTTTTAATGTAACATTTTTGTGACCTATATATCCTTTTTAAAAAGCCAATTAAAATAAAAACAAATAAAAACTATACATACCTCTGAAAGGGACAGAAAACTAATTTACAATTTGAATTTTCTAAAATAGGTGAGGTAAGGAGAGGATGGAGAGTAAAGGCACCTACAACTTGTATGAGGGAAAATCAAATTTTCTTTTACATTTGATATTACCTTTGTAGATGATTTCACCATTTATTTCATATCCTATTTTAATATGATGGACTTTATATCTGAATAAGAGGATGACCTTGGAAGGAAAATACCATGTTCAAGTTTGCACACCTTCTCTCATCTGAAACACAGCGGGGCAGGAGCCTGAGGTTCTGGGATGGTGTCATCATATTGCAGCCATTCTTTGTTTCTTGAAAACCTAGAATAAGAACAATTTCCTATCCTTGCATTGTTTTGATCCATGGAATTCCCAGGACAAGCTCACATTTAAGAGGTAAGCAAATGCTCTGTACTTCTTTGTAGGAAAAGTTGTAAAGGCACATGCTCCTAAGCATGGAACATGGAGGAGTAAGAAAACTGGAGACATGGAAGGTCATGGAAGTCTCTACTGAGAAGGAATGATTTGATCAAAGTCTTAATGTTGTGAGGAAATGACAGGGGACTGATGCAGAGATGTTGTGCAACTCATGATAGGAAAAATAATCAAGCAAAAATACAGTCTCTAACTGTTAGGTAGAGAAGCTTGTGATGCTGGTAGCATTTGAGTCATATCCCATTTAATAACTTAGATCTACTTGAATAGGAGAATCATGAACTAGGAAAATTTCAAGTTTGTAAAAATCTGTAATAAGGCCACAGTAGAACAGAAACCTGAGTATTTTTCAGCTTATTATTAATTGTTGTTTCTCTGGCCATATACCTCAGATAAAAGGCTCTATTTGTGAGGCTCAGATCAACAAGCTGCTACAAAATGTATGTTGGCTGTGGGATGTTCCTGCAATGAATCAGGGAAGATGAAGTTGCATTTCTCAGAGCAGAGTGTGAGGGTTTAAAACCTTGTAAGCCACTCTCTCCTTATATCTAATCTATCTATCTATCTCTCATCTATCTATTTATCTATCTATCTATCTATCTATTTCTCTATATATATATTTTTAAATTTATTGAAGTATATCAGTCATAAATACACATAAATAAACAATAAGTGTATAGTTAGAGTTGTGGACCTACAAGTCAAACATACATAATATCATAGAGTCCTCTCATACCTCAACCTACCAACAATACCTTGCATTGCTGTGAAATATATTTAACAAATGATTAAAAAGTAACCTCAAAATATTACTGCTAACCAAACCATTTTCCCCAAACCACCCTATTATGATTTTATATTACTTATACATGAACATGCATATATAATAAATGTATAGTACAAGTTGGCAACTTACAAGCAAAAGTGCATAACATCATACAGGGGTCCCATATATCGACAGTCCACCAATACTTTGCATTGTTTTGAGACATTTGTTACAAATTATGAAAGAATATTACCAAAATCTTACTATAGTCATTATCTTACATTTGGTGTATGTTTCCTCAACCCACCCTATTACTAATTTTTAAAGATATCTTTATGACAGAATTTGTAAGCTTAAAAAACAATCATACACATGTGCAGAATTCCCAAACAACACCCCTCTATCAACAAACCACACCATAGAGAAACATTTTTTATAGATTATGACATAGTATCATCAAATTATTTCAAGGTCCTTATCATACATTTGGCACATCTTTTCCATTATCCCCCATTATCAACACAGTACATCTTTGGCATAGATGCATGAATATTACATTATTACTATTAATCACAGTCCATTAGTCTATCCAGTTGCTTTTTTCCATGCTTCTCCACATTCCCACCACCCTATAAGAATGATGTATACCTGCTCTAGCTCACCAAGGACACTCTTGCCTCTGTGTCATCAACCACAATTCTCATCCACTTCTGGATTTACTGTGCTATGCATTCCCTAGATTATTCCCTAGTTTTCTTTCAGTTGGCACTTATATCCCTAGACTACCATTTTAAGGAACATTCTGACTTATAAAACAGCTCTTACTCACTAAATGTGTTACTATGAACTCTGTACATTTCCACACTTTTACACTAAAGTTAATTAAAACTTCTATATACATTAAACATCAGTAGCCCACCTCAGTCAAGTGCTTTACATCATAGGTTAAGTTTATTCCTGAATATTTTTTTTCCTTCTTATATTATTTTTGCCACTCTTCTGATACTTTAATTACTTTTATGGATATAATCTTCATTTCTTTACGCTCTTCCAGGCCTCTCTTGACAATCTGTTGTTTTCAGGCAGTAGCACATACTTTAGTATTTCCTGCAATGCTAGTCTTTTGGTTAGAAACTCAGTTTATTTGGAAGTGAGTATGTTGTGCTTCTTGATATGGAAATCTATGTCCTTCAATAGGGTTGGGATATTTTCTTCCATCATGTCTTCAAATATTCCTTCTGCCCCTTTTCCCTCATCTTCTCCATCTGGGACAACAATGACACACGTTTTTGCATGTCACTTGCTGTCATTTATTTCCCTGAGACACTGTACAATTTTTCCCTTCTTTTCTTCATCTTTTCTTTCGTTTGTCCACTTTCAGAGGCCATTTCTTCAAGGTCACCAATCCTTTCCTCTGCTTCTTCAAATCTGCTATTAAACGACTCCAGTGTATTTTAAATTTCATTTATTGTGTCTTTCATTCCAATAAAATCTACTAACTTTCTATGTATGCTTTCAATTTCTTGTTTATTCTCATCCAATGTCTACTTAATATCCTTAATCTCTTTAGCCATCTCAATGAATTTATTAAGGAGATTTGTTGGAACATCTATGTTAGTTGTTTCAACTCCTTTTTGTCATCTGGAGGCCTAACTTGCTCCTTTAACTGGGTCATATCTTCCTGGTTCTTGGTGTAGACTGAAATTTTTTTTGGTGCCTTGATGTCTGGCTTACTAGAGTATTCATTCAGGGTGGAGTTTTGCTCTTTAGTTTAGGGCTTTCTTGTCCTTTCTGCCTTGATGGTTGTGTAGTAGGAGGCAAGGATGCAGTTGGTGTTCTGAGTTGTGGAGGCTCAAGCTGCCCCCCGTGCCTCAGGAACTGATGAAACTTCATCCACATTTCTTCTTGCCAGGTGTTTGGACGAAGCTACAACTGTGTGTAGTAATCCAAGTAGTGTAGTTCTAGACTATGGTTGCCCAGAGAGATTTATGAAGCTTCAAGTGCCTCTCTCCCCTTCCTGGGGCTGGGATGGAGCTACTTATATGGAGAGCAATCTATACAGCGCAGGCCCAATATGACTGCAGTTGCCCCTGTACATATCATACTATTCTTTTTGTGAAATGTGCAACTTCAGTTACCTGGAAAGGCTTTTGCAGGGCCCGCCAGCTTTCTCCCTGCTAGAGATGGGGTGGAAGCCTAAGCTTGGGCTGCAGGCCAACCAGGGTGAAAGATACCTGTCCCTATAATCACGGTGATTTTCAGTGAGCCTGCTTATCCTCACGCTTCATGCTGTGTGTGTAGTCAAAAATGGCAGCTACCAATCACTTTCTGACTTGGACAGTTTAAAACTTTAGCTATTTTTAGAGTTATACTTTAGCCAGCCAAATTTATTAATTAGTAGCTGAAATCAGTGGTCAACCGTCTCTTCTTCCCTGTTTCTGGGAAATGGAGCTTCCAATTCCAGCCACATGGTAGCACATGAGGTGGCCTGCATCACCAAGGTAGGATGATCACCAGCCTCCTTGGTGTGGTCTATATTTGCCTCGATAGGCTGGTGCATGCCTTTCCAGCTATGTTCCTGGCAAAGGTAGGATGGGGCTCATGCCAGAACTGCCATTTGATCAGGATGAAAAGAAGCTGGTCCATAACCACGCTGTGATTTTCAGTCCATGCTGCTTCCCTTTGTGCCAGAGGTGGAGTTAAAATGGTATTACAGGCCTCTTTTTGACTTGCACATATTCAAACTCCAGCTCTTCTTAAGATTATAATATAGCCCACCGCATTCATTAATCAGTACCTTAAGTTGTTGCTTAACCATCTCTTCCTTCCCCTTTTTGGGAAGTGAAGCTTCCAATTCCAGCCATAGAACTACTCCTTAGGCAGAATGTGCAGCCAGTGGAAGATGGGCACCAGCTTCTGGAATACGGAGGGCCCTACTCACAAATATTCTTTGCAGATGGGTAGTATCCTCCTTCCAATCTTTCAATGATGTTGCAGGATGACCTTCTTGTCTCCTGGAGCCAACAGACAGGTGCTTTAGATAGCTCTGGGGGATTACTAAATGACCTGTAGCATGAGCTGACTCTAGGAGCTCCTTACTCTGCCACCATCTTGCTGGTTTTACTTCTCTTTTCTTATATATTTATAGGCAGGAAGAGGTCATATCTCGTCTTGGGTTCTCTAATAACACTAAGTTGGAAAACAGTAATTGCATTTAGCAATTTATTTACAGTTGCTAGTTTCACACAATTTGGACAGAACATGTAGAAAATTTTCTAATATGCATCTCTGAGTCTAAAATATTTCAGACTGAATCCTCTGCCATGAGGGGGGCAGTAGATGTCCTCAAACTCCAATGTCTCATGACTGGCTTCCAGCATTAGTGTTACCATCAGGAGTGTCCACCATCCATCTGTGGTAGGAGTGGGATCATGTCTTTCTCTTTTTTGTCATGTTCCAGACTGTTAGTGCCATCAGACTTCCGACACATTTCCTATGCTGCCCCAGCTTGTGATCAGATCTGCAAGCCAAGGATACTCATTTTGTACTTTCATTTTTGCTTAGCAAAACACACTCCATTTCTGTTGTTTGCATCCAAGAGTACTAATCTATAAATTATTTTTCATATTTGGTAGCATAACTCTTTATCGAAAAATTTCTCCTTGAATTAATTATGATTATGGTAACCTATTTTCTTTTCTTTTTTTTTTTTTTTTTTTTTTCCATTGGTATTATCAATTTTATTGATTTTCCATACTGTACATTCTCTTATTTTATGTACCTATCACCAGATTATTCAATTTTCCATGTAAGTACCATTTTCTTTTTTTTTTTTTTTAATTAATTTTTTTTATTGACTTTGTAATAATGTTACATTAAAAATATATATGTGAGGTCCCATTCATCCCCACCCCCCCCACCCCCTCTCTCCCCCCCCAACAACACTCGTTTCCATCATCATGACACATCCATTGGATTTGGTAAGTACATCTTTGGGCACCTCTGCACCTTATAGACAATGGTTCACATCATGGCCCATACTCTCCCCCATTCCATCCAGTGGGCCCTATGAGGATTTACAATGTCCGGTGATTACCTCTGAGGCACCATCCAGGGCAGCTCCATGTCCCAAAGACGCCTCCATCTCTCATCTCCTCCTGCCCTTCCCCATACCCATCGTCCACCATGTCCACTTTTCCCAATTCCATGCCACCTCTTCTATGTGGACATTGGATTGGTTGTGTCCATTGCACCTCTATGTCAAGAGGAGGCTCAGATTCCACATGGATGCTGGATGCAGTCCTCCCATTTTCAGTTGTAATCACTCTAGGCTCCACGGTGTGGTGATTGTCCTTCTTCAACTCCATCTTAGCTGAGTGTGGTAAGTCCAATAAATCAGATTGTAGGTGCTGGAGTCTGTTGAGGCTCAGGACCTGGCTATCACATTGTCGGTCCAGAGATTCAAATCCCCTAAATATATCTTAAACCCCAACGTTAACTGCACCTCCGGCACATTAGCATGAAAGACTTATGAAGGGAGATCCCATCTGAGTCCAGATTCATCACACATACACACCATTTCCAAAGAGGGGCCATCTGCCCTGATAGTTAACCCCATCGGCCATGACCATAACTCTCATGGGTCTCTTTAGCCTTCAAAGGAACCATTATCTGGGGGTTGTATCTGCTTTATCTGTCTCTCTGACTCTGCTCAGTTGTGCATGAGGGCAATCCTTCTGCCAGCCTCCAGACTCTTTTTTAGAAACTCGTAGCCATATAAACTCATTTCTCCTTTCCTTTTCCCCCTTACTTTAGGTCAAACAGCATTTTAAAGTCATGGTATTTTATGTAGACATGGATATTCTGCTGATCCGCATTGAACCTTCCGTATAAGGTCCTTTTCCAGTTGCATCATCAGTTGGTATTTGATAGTGGTCCCTCGTTGCCAGGGAGGCTCATCCCCGGGTGTCATGTCCCACGCTGGAGGGAAGGCATTGCATTTACATGCTGAGTTTGGCTTCGAGACTGGCCACATTTGAGTAACATGAAGGCTGACAGGAGGAAATTCCCAGGCACAATGTTGCTCTAGGCCTTGTTCTTATTTTAGGTTTATCAGCTCACAAGCATAGTCATTAGCATCAGGGGCTCACCGTTGAACCCTCACTCCCTCCCGGTCCCCGCCGCTGTACCTGGGAGACTGTCGCTGCTCCCCTAGGGACCACGACAGAGCACCACTGGCCAGGAACCCAGTACCCCCCCTGCTGTGGTTTCCAATTGTTGCCACCATGAGTATATCCAATCATTACCATGCACCCTGGACATATGTTCTGTATAGCTCCCTGTCAGCCATATATCACCTGTCATTGGTATCCCATATGGTAACCTATTTTCATTTCCACTAATTTATGAAATAGCACAAAATCTAAAATTACTGATTAGTTTATTGCTTAGAATTCTAGTTTACTTGTAAATAAAGATGACATAATTGATTTATATCCTTTATTTACCTGTTCATTCACATACTTATTAAACAAATTCTAGTTGCAATCTCCTACAGGCCTGGTACTCATTTGTGTACTAGGGTTATACTAATGGTTTTTAAAAAAATAACCTGACTTTTGGATGAGAGGGGACGGGAGATAAACCCAACAAAATACAGGGTTCTTCCATCTCAGTGTATTGGTCCTATGAGGGCTTACTTACCTTTTCAAGTAAGTGACAGTACCTGCAGGACTGGGAGATGCTTCCCAGGAAGCTTTGTATGCTCTAAATCAGCATTCACTCTATGGTGCTATTTATCCTGTAGCTGGGATTCACAATCCTAGAAACAAGGGTTGGAAGTGCGAGGGGCGCCACTCGCTATTACCTCAGTGATCCACCATGAAAGTTTTTTGGTTTTTTTAAAAGATTTATTTATTTATTCATTATTTATTCATTTATTTACTTATTTATTTATTTATTTCTCTCCCCTTCGCTCCCACACCCCAGTTGTCTGTTCTCTGTGTCTATTTGCTGCATCTGCTTCTTTGTCCGCTTCTGTTGTTGTCAGTGGCACAGGAATTTGTGTTTCTTTTTGTTGCATCATCTTGTTGTGTCAGCTCTCTCTGTGTGCAGCACCATTCCTGGGCAGGCTGCACTTTCTTTCACACTGGGCAGCTCCCCTTACAGGGCGTACTCCTTGCGCGTGGGGCTCCCCTATGCGGGGACACCCCTACGTGGCAGGGCACTCCTTGTGTGCATCAGCACTGCACATGGGCCAGCTGCACATGGGTCAAGTCAGCCTGGGGTTTGAACCGTGGACCTCCCATGTGGTAGACGGATGCCCTAACTACTGGGCCAAGTCCGCTGCCCTACAACCTTTTTTTAGGAAAAGAAAAAGTTGATCCTCAAATTCACATGAAATAGCAAGGCCCCAACTAGCCAAAACCATCTTTCAGAAGTCTCTAACTATATAATAAGCACACACAACCAGGATATCATCCCAAATTACACAACATAACATATAAAGAATTAGAAAAATCTCATCTATTCTCCAGGGGAAAAAACAATTAGCCAAAACAGTCCCAAATGAACCAGAGACGGATTTATCCGACAAAGCACTCTCTGCTCAATGAGAAATGTAAATCCTCTTGGAATGAAAGAAAATATAGTTCACAAAAAAGAAACAAACAACAAAAAGATGAAAACGGAAATTTTAGACCTATAAATATAAAACATCCAAAATTCAAGGACAACTAGCAAATGGTGGCAAAGTAAGGAGCTCCTAGTCAGCTCCTGCTACAGGGCAGTTAGTAATCACACAGTGCTATCTAAAGCACCTGTTTGGGGGACCCAAAAGGCCAGAAGAACATCCTGCAACATCCTTGAAAGAATGGAAGGAAGGAGACCGATTAGATTAGATTAGATTAGATTAGATTAGATTAGATTAGACCTTTTTGTTTTGTTTTTCTTGTTCATTTGCCATAAATATTCAATGCCAATTTCTCATTGGAAACCACAGACCGCTTCCATCCCGTCGTGGCCCGAAACCCACCCAATGCACTTCGGGGAGCGCATTTTGAATATAGATTAGAGAAGATTCATAAGTGGAGCACCCCATGCCCTGCAGACCAGTGCCCATCCTCCACTGGAGGCACAAGTCACCTCAGGAGCTATTCTGCAGCTGGAATTGGAAGCTTCACTTCCCAAAAATGGGCAGGAAGATATGACTGGGCACCAGCTTCAGCTACTGATTAGTAAATTTGGTGGGCTAAAGTATAATCCTTAGAACGGCTAAAATTTGAACCTACCCAAGTCAGAAGAGGTTGGTATCCACCATGTTAACTCCACCCCAGGCATGAGGGAAGCAGATGGACTGAACATCCCAGTGCTGGTAGGAACCAGCTTCTTACCATCCAGATCATATTGCAGCTCTAGCCCAAGCCCCAGCCCTGCCTCCAACAGGGAGAAAGTTGGAGGGACCTTTGCCAGCCTCTCTGGAAAAATACAGGCCACACCATGGATGCAAGTAATCTTCCTACCCTGGTGGTACAAGCCATCTCAGGAGCTCTTCTGCGGCTGAAACTGGAAGCTCTCTTTCCCAAAAACAGGGAAGGAAGAGACAGTTGGCCACCGATTTCAGCCATTAATTAGTAAATTCAGCTGGCTAAAGTACAACCCTAGGAACACCTAAAGTTTAACCTAGCCAAGTTAGAAAGAGGCCAGTAGACAACATTTTTACTTTGTCCCCAGCATGACATGAAGCTGGGCTGACTGAAAATCACAGTGCTGGTAGGGACCAGCTTCTTTCACTCAGAGCAGCCTGCAGGACAAGCCTAGGCTTCAGCCCCACCTCTAGCAGGGAGGAAGCAAGTGGGCCCTGCATCTCACTCTCCAGGTAACTGCAGGTACATTCAGCTGGTAGCTGAATAATGGGAACTCTACTGGGGCAACTACAGTCACTTTGGACATGCATGGCATAGATTATTGCCCATACCTGCAGCTCCATCCCCCCCTAGGCAGGGGAGAAGAGGATATGAGGCTTCATCAGTCTTTCTGGGCAACTACAGTCTAGGCCTGCAAAATTTGGATTATTACACACAGCTGTGGCTCTGTCCCTACACCTGGCAAAGGAGAAAGTTTGGAGAGGCTTCATCAGTCCCTGGGGAATTAGGGCAGCTTGAGCCTCCACAGCTTACAGCATCAACTATATCCTTGACTCCTACTGCACAACCAGCAAGGGAGAAAGGGTAGAAAGCCCTAAACTAAAGAGAAAACTGTACTCAGAATAAATACTTCTAGTAAGCCAGATACCAAGACACCAAAAAACACTGCAATCCATACCAAGAAACAGGAAGATATGGCCCAGTTGAAGGAACAAGATAAGCCTCCATATGACATAAAGGAGTTGAGACTCCTTAAAAAATTCAATGAGATGGCTAAAGAGATTAAGGATATTAAGAAGACATTGGATGAGCACAAAGAAGAATTTGAAAGGATACATAGAAAAATAGCAGATCTTACAGGAATGAAAGGCACAATAAATGAACCTAAAAATACACATGAATCATATAATAACAGATTTGAGAGGGCAGAAGGATTGGTGAGCTTGAAGAAAAGGCCTTGAAAGCAAACATACAAAAGAACAAATGAAGAATGGAAAAAATTGAACAAGGTCTGAAGGAACTAAATGATAGCAAGAAACATGCAAATATACGTGTCATGTGTGTCACTGAAGAAGAGAAAAGGGCAGAAGGAATATTTGAAGAAATAATGGTAGAAAATTAACCAACCCTATTGACGGACATGGATATCCATGTCCAAGGAGCACAACATACTCCCATCTGAAAAAATCTGAATAGACCAACTCTGAGACACATATTAATCAGAATGTCAAATGCCAAAGACAAAAAGAGAATTCTGAGAGCAGCAAGAGAAAAGCAATGCATAGCATATAAGGGATACCCAATAAGATTAAACGCCAATTTCTCATCAGAAACCATGGAGGAAAGAAGACAGTGGTATTATATATTTAAGATACTGAAGGAGAAAAACTGCCAGAGAAGAATCTTCTGTCTGGCAAGACTGTCCTGAAAAATTGAGGGTGAGTTTAATATATTCACAGATAAAAAGATGGAGAGCATGTATAACCAAGAGACCAGATTTGCAGGAAACAATAAAGAGTGTGTTACAGGGAAGTGGACTTGGCCCAATGGATAGGGCATCTGCTGACCACATGGGAGCTCCGTGGTTCAAACCCCGGGGCCTCCTTGACTCATGTGGATCTGGCCCCCATGCAGAGCTAATGCGCGCAAGAAGTGCCCTGCCACACAGGGGTGTCCCCGTGTAGGGGAGCCCCACGCACAAGGAGTGCGCCCCATAAGGAGAGCCGCCCAGCGCGAAAGAAACTACAGCCTGCCTAAGAATGGTGCCGCACACACGGAGAGCTGACATAACAAGATGATGCAACAAAAAGAAACACAAATTCCCTGTGCCGCTGATAAGGATAGAAGCGGTCACAGAGGAACACACAGCGAATGGACACAGAGAGCAGACAACTGGGAGGGGGGGAAGGGGAGAGAAATAAATAAAAAATAAATCTTTAAAATGGGACAGTAGCAGCATCAACCTCATATATAGCTGTGGTCTGGGTTGAATGAGATAATGCCTAGCATAGTCCTTGGCACAGAGAGGACACTCACTAAGAACTAGCAAAAAAAAAAAAATCAAAACGGGTGTGTTACAACCTGAAAAGAAAAAACAGAAAAGAGAGGTTTGGAAGAGAGTATTAAAATGAAGATTATATCAGTAAAAGTAACTGAAAGTGTCAAAAGAGTGGTGAATTTATCTGCCGATAAACTCCAATATTTAGAAATAAACTTGACCAATGTTGTAAAGCACTTGTGCTTAGAAAACCACAAGTCGTTGATAAAAGAAGTCAAAAAAGACCTAAATATTTGGAAGAACATTCCATGCTCATGGATTGGAAGACTAAATGTTATGAAGATGTCAATTCTACTCAAATAGATATACAGATTCAGTGCAATCCTGATAAAAATTCCACAAGCATTTTAAAAATAAAAAGAAATTTATTTGGAAGGGTAAGGGGTCCTGAAAATCCAGAAACATCTTAAAAAAGAAAAGCAAAGTTGGAGGACTCTCACTTCTGGACACTCTCACTTCTGGACACTCTCACTTCTGGACCTTAAACCATATTACCTAGCTACAGTGGTTAAAAACAGCATGGTAGTGGCATAAAGACAGACACATAGATCAGTGGAACTGAGTTGATTGTTTCAGAAATAGACCCTCACATCTAGGGTCAAGAGATTTTTGACTAGCCTGCCAAACCCATCCAGGTCAGGCTGAACAGTCCACTCAACAAATGGTCCTGGGAGAACTGGATATCTATAGCCAAATGAAGGAAAAAGTACCCCTTTTTCACAACTTACACAAAAATTAACTCAAATGGAACAAAAACCTAAATAAAATCAAGAACCAAAAAGCTACTAAAAGAAAATGTAGGAAAATATCTTCAAGACCTGGTGACAGGTGTTGGATTCTTTAAGGAGATAATAGCAGTGCTGAGACGGACTACTGATGTTTAAACACATGTAGAAGATTTAATTAACATTACCATAAAAGTGTGGAAGTGTATAGAGTTGATGGTAGCACATTAAGGGAGTAACAGTTGGTGTAAAAATGGGAATGTGGTTGAAAAGGGTAGTCTAGGGATGTACATGTCAATTCACAGAAAGCTAGAGAATATTCTAGGGTATGAAAAACACAGTAAACCCAGAGTGTGGTTGATGGTACAGATGCAAGAGTGTCCTTTGTGAATGAGAGCAGATATATATCACTATTGCAGGGTGGTGGGAATGTGAAGAAGCATGGGAAAGACAGAACTGGAATGATCTACGAACTGTGGTTAACAGTAATCATGGAATATTCATGCATCTATGCCTAAGATGTACTGTTTTCATAATGGGGAAGCATGGAAAAAGTGTGCCAAATGTAAACTATGGACCTGGCAATAATCTGACGATATTATCTCGTAATCTGTAACAAATGTGCCACCATAGTGTGATGTATTAATGGAGGAGTGTTGAATGGGAATTCTGCACATGTGCATGATTGTTTTGTAAGTTTTACAACTTCTGTCATAAAAATATATTTTAAAAGTAATAATAAGGAGGTTGAAGGAATATACACCAAATGTAAGATAAGGATTATAGTTAGTAGTAAGATTTTGACAATATTCTTTCATAATTTGTACCAAACGTCTCATAACAATGGATGGTCTTGGTGGTGGTTTGATGTATGGGACCCCTGTATGATGTGATGCATGTTTGCTTTGTAAGTTCACAACTTTTACTATACACATTGTTTATGTATATTCACATATAAATCTTATAAAAAATAATAATACAGTCGGTTGGGGGAAAAATACACCAAATGTAAGATATTTTGGTTAGTAGTAATATTTTGAGGATGCTCTTTACTCATTGGTTACAGAGAAGTGAACTTGGCCCAGTGGTTAAGGCATCCGTCTACCACATGGGAGGTCTGCGGTTCAAATCCCGGGCCTCCTTGACCCGTGTGGAGCTGGCCCATGCGCAGTGCTGATGTGCGCAAGGAGTGCCCTGCCACGCAGAGGTGTCCCCCACGTAGGGGAGCCCCACGCGCAAGGAGTGCTCCCCATAAGGAGAGCCGCCCAGTGCGAAAGAAAGTGCAGCCTGCCCAGGAATGGCGCCGCCCACACTTCCCATGCGCTGATGACAACAGAAGCGGACAAAGAAACAAGACGCAGCAAATAGACACAGAGAACAGACAACCAGGGGCGGGAGGGAATTAAATAAATAAATCTTTAAAAAAAAAAATCATTAGTTACAAATATTTCACAACAATGTAAGCCATTGGTGGTAGGGTGAAGTATGACAATCCTGTATGATGTTATACGTATGTTTTCTAAATTCACAACTATTACTATACACTTATTATTTACATATTTTATGTATGAATGACATACTTCAATAAATGAAGAAAAATGAAAAAGAAAAATCCACAACCCCTCAGCACATCTGCAGGCTTGGCTTCCCACCATCTTCCAACCTTGGGTCACCCTGATGAATACACATCCCTTCCCCGCCCCACTGCTCCGTGGGCCTCCCACTGGCTCCAGTGCCACCTGCTTCCCATCTGCCCAGGCCCTTCAGGCAACACCAGTAGCAGCACTCCCTCAGCCACACACACCCCCAGCCAGCCCACACATGGGTTCTGCAGCCCCACCTGAAAGTGTAAAGACCCCTTTAACCTTAGAGCCACCCCCCAGTTCCTATTTGGAGTTCCTGGTGGGCAGCCTCATAGAGTCATCAGCACTGACCACTCTTTGTAGTTTGCAAACCTGGCAGCTCCCACCTCAACCTCTACTCAAAGCCAGCCACCCATGCCAAGGTGGAACTTGTGGGTTCCAGCCATACTGGATTTACATGCATACCCATCCCAACCTTTATTCCCACCAACCCACCAGAAGCAGCCTTGCCTTCAGGGTTCTGTCATCATGAGGCAGGGCTTTGCATGAGACAGAACTGTGGGCCCTCAGCCCATTCACTTCTCTCCAGGTGGGGCTCCACCATCTCAGGGCCTAAGAGGAGAATGCTGGCCTGAGGGAGTGGAACCTCAAGAAGCAGCCTCGGGAAGCGGTGTGGCTCAAGCAATTGGGCTCCCATCCACCATTTAGGTGGTCCAGGGTTTGATGCTCAGGGCCCCCTGCTGAAGGCAAGCTGGCCCATGTGACAAGCAGGCCCATTTGGAGTGCTGGCCCACGCAGGAGTGCTGCCCCATGCAGGAGTGCTGGCCCACATGGAGAGCTGGCACAGCAAGATGACGCAACAAAAAGAGACACAGAGAAGAGACAATAAGAGACAGAGCGGATCAGGGAGCTGAGGTGGCTCAAGGGAACGAATGTTTTTCTCACACTTTGGAAGGTCCCAGAATCGGTTCCCGGAGCTGCCTAATGAGAATACAAGCAGAAAGAGAACACACAGCAAATGGACACAGAGAGCAGACCATGGGTAGGGGGAGAAATAAATAAATTTTTTTAAAAAGGCAGTAGCCTTGTTCATTTCCCTGTAGCCTGGATCTGGGGTTGCCTAGTTTAAATGTTTATACAAATCAACACCTGTTCTCTTCAGTCCTAGAGCCACCTGGAGCCTCAAATATGTTTCCATTTCCTCTGCATTCCCTGCAATTTTGTTCCTTAAGTTGGGGGTTTGGGCTGTCATCTGTAGGATCCCCGCAGTCAGATACTTGGACAGGAGAGGAGACCACAGCCTGTCCCCTCTAGACATGGAGCCGGCTGAACCCACTGCTGCCCACAGGTGCCTCCTGCCCTTCCTATTTTCTGTGTCAGTCTTACAGATGTTTTATAAATAAAATCGGGTTCTTTTTCTTTTACATAATATATCTCTGCTCGGTAAATCAAGTATAGAGAAGCCATTGACTTATAGAATTGGAGACAGATGAAGCCAGGCTTAACTCTTTAAAGTTTCTGATGTCCCAGCTAATGGGGTAGGGAAAGCAGCAAAATAAATGAAACCTAAGTATGAAGCCTGACACATAAATATTAAAAATGTGTTTAGACTTTAAGGGATGGGAGCTCAAGATACAGTGGATCCAGGGAAAGGACTGATGGGGTACCCAGGGTAAAAGTGGCCTGGGGAAAGAAATGGTAGATGGGGAGCCAACGGTGAAGAGGGCACTGGCGAGGGGAAGACATAGGTGGAGGCCCAAGACAGTGGGCCCAGGGAAGGGGACTCTGACTGTGGAATGGGCTGGACCATCACTAGTACACACACTAAAACACAAGTGGTATATGTACTGTTTTGAAGCTGGTGCCTTTTTTTGCTTTTAATTAAGGTTTAAACAAATTACAGCTCACCTAGGGAGTATGGGCTTGGCATCAAGGCCCTAGGACCAGAGTGAACAAGAGAAGAAACCTCACCTCTGCTCTGTAAACAGTGAAATGCATATGTCTAAGATATGAAATATTCCTGGACAATTTGTCTTTTAAAAAGCACAGGATTGGACAACCAGCAAGATGGCAGCAGAGTAAGGAGCTCCTAGAGTAAGCTCCTGCTACAGTGCAGTTAGTAAACATCCAGAGCTCTCTGGAGCTAGGTGTAGCACCTGCTTGGGGGCCCCAGGAGACCAGAAGAGCATCTTGCAACGTCCTTAAAGGAATGGAAGGAGGAGATGCCCATCTGCAGAGAAGATTCGTAAGTAGAACATTCCACAGCACGGAGGCTGGTGCCCATCCTCCACTGGAGGAACAAGCCACCTCAGGAGCTATTCTGTGGCTGGAATTGAAAGCTCCACTTCCCAAAATTGGGGGAGGAAGAGATGGTTGGGCACCAACTTTAGGAACTGATGAGTAAATTCGGCAAGCTAAATATAATCCTAAGAACTGCTAAAGTTTGAGCTTGTCCAAGTCAGAAAGAGGCCGGAAGCCACCATCTTAACTCCACTCCTGGCACAAGGGGAAGCGGGGCAGACTGAGAATTCCAGTGTTGGTGGGGACTGGCTTCTTTCCATCCAGGTCAGACTGCAGCTCTAGCCTAGGTCCCAGTGCCACCTCCGGAAGGGAAGAAGCTTGGGGGACCTGCGTCAGCCTCTCCAGGAAAATAGTGGCCAAGCTGCAGAAGCTGGTGAATATCCTACTATGGCAGCACAAGCTGCCCCAAGAACTATTCTGTGGCTGGAATTGGAAGCTCCATTTTCCCAAAAACAGGAGGAAGAGACGGTTGGCCACTGATTTCTGCTACTGATTAGCAAATTCAGCTTGCTAAAGTCTAACCCTAAGAACAGCTAAAGTATGAACCTGTCCAAATTGGAAAGAGATTGGTAGCTGCCATTTTGACTTTGCCCCCAGCATGAGGGGAAACCTGGCTGACCAAAACTCACAGTGTCCATAGGGACCAGTTTCATTCAGAACACCTGCAGCTCTATCCTAGGCTTCAGTCCCACCTCTTGCAGGGAGGAAGCTGGTGGGCCCTGCACAAGCCTATCTAGGTAACTGCAGGTACCTTTGGCGGACACAGACTGAAAAACAGAAGTCTATCAGGACAGCTGTGGTCATCTTGGACCTGCACTGAATAAATTGCTGCCCACACCTGCAGCTCCATCCCTGCCTCAGGCAGGGAGAAAGGGGTGTGAAACATCATCAGTATCTCTAGGCCTCCATGACTTGAATTACTGTACACAGCTGTGATTCTGTCCCTACCTCTAGCAAAGGAGAAAGTTGGGAGAAGCTTCATTGGTCCCTGGGGCAATAAGGGCAGCTGGAGCCTCCAAGCTTACAGCACCAACTACATCCTTGGCTCCTACTGCACAACTAGCAAGAGAGAAAGGGCAGGAAGCCCTAAACTAAAGAGAAAACCTGCAACCAGAATAAATACTCTAGTAAGCCAGATTCCAAGGCACAAAGGAAAAATTACAATCCACAGCAAGAAACAGGAAGATATGGCTCAGTTAAAGGATCAACATGAGCCTCCAGATGACACAAAGGAGTTGAGACAACTAATTACAGAAGTTCAAACAAATCTGCTTAACAAATTCAATGAAATGGATAAAGAGATTAGGGATATTAAGAAGACACTGGATAAGCACAAAGAAGAATTTCAAAGCATACATAGAAAAATAGCAGATCTTATGGGAATGAAAGGTGCAATAAATGAAGTTAAAAAAAAACACCGGAATCATACAATAGCAGATTTGAGGAAGCAGAAGAAAGGATTGGTGAGCCTGAGGAAATGGCCTCTGAAAGTGAACATACAAAGAACAGATGAAGAAAAGAATGGAAAAAATTGAACAAGGAATTAGGGAACTAAATGACAGCAAATATTGCAAACATACATGTCATAGATGTCCCAGAAGGAGAAGAGAAGGGAAAAGGGGCAGAAGGAATATTTGAAGAAATAATGGTAGAAAATTTCCCAACCCTATTGAATGATATAGATATCTATGTCCAAGAAGCACAATGTACTCCCATCTGAACATATCTGAATAGACCAACTCAGAGACACACACTAATCAGAATGTCAGATGTCAAAGACAAAGAGAATTCTGAGAACAGCAAGAGAAAAGCAATGCATAATATAAGGGACATCCAATAAGATTAAGTGCTGATTTATCACCAGAAACCATGGAGGCAAGAAGACAGTGGTCTTATATATTTAAGATACTACAAGAGAAAATCTTCCAGCCAAGAATCTTATATCCAGCAAGACTGCCTTTCAAAAATGAGGAGATTAGAATATTCACAGGTACACAGAAACTGAAAGAATTTCTAAGAAAGAGACCAAATTTTCAGGAAATACTAAAGGGTGTGTTAGAGCCTGAAAAGGAAAGACAGGAGAGAGGGGCCTGGAAGAGAGTCTAGAAATGAAGATTATATCAATAAAAGTAACTAAAAGTATCAAAAGAGCGGTGGAAATAAAATATGACAGATAAAACTCAAATAGTCAGGAATAAACTTAACCAATGATGTAAAGCACTTGTATTCAGAAAACTGCAACTCAATGTTAAAAAATATCAAAAAAAGGCCTAAGTAACTGAAAGAATATTCCATGCTCATGTACTGGAAGACTAAATATTATTAACATGTCAAGTCTACTCAGATTGATATACAGATTCAATGCAATCCTGATAAAAATCCACCAGCATTTCTTTTAAAAATTGAAAACACAATTATCAAATTTATTTGGACGGGTAAGGAGTCCTGAATAGCCAGAAACATCTTAAAAAGGTAAAGCAAACACTCATTTCCAGACTTTAAATTATTTTACCTAGCTATAGTGGTAAGAAAAAAAAAAAAAAAAAAGCATGGTACTGGCATAAAGACAGACATGTAGACCAATGGAATAAATTTGATGGCTCAGAAAAAGATCTTCACATGTATGGTCAAGAGATTTTTGACTAGCCTGTCAAACCCACACAGCTCAAGCAGAACAGTCCATTCAATAAATGGTGTTGAAAGGACTGGATATCCATAGCCGAAAAAAGGAAAGAGGACCCCTATCTTACAGCTTATCTAAAAATTAACTCAAAATGAATCAAAAACTTAAAAATAAAAGCAAGAACCCTAACATTTCTATAAGAAACTGTAGGAAATTATCTTCAGGACTTGGTGGTAGGTGGTGGATTCCTAAAGGAAATAAGAGGAGGACTGAGATGGACTGATGATGGTTAATGTATGTAGAAGTTTTAATTAGCTTTGCTGTAAAAGTGTGGAAATGTATAGAGTGGATGGTAACACACAGTGAGTAAAGGCTAGTTTATAAATGGGAATGTGGCTGAAAATGGTAGTCTATATATGAAATGCCAATTGACAGAATGCTTGAGAATAATCTAGGAACTGAATAGCACAGTAAACAAGGAGGTGTATGAGAATTGTGTTTGATGGTACAGATGCAAGAGTGTCCTTTGTGAGCTAGAGCAAATGTATATTACTACTGCAAGGTGTCGGGAATGTGGAGAAGCCCTGAAAAAATACAACTGGAGTGACCTATAGACTGTGGTAGGCAGTAATAATATATTATTGCATCTATGCCAAAGATGTACTGTGTTGATAATGGGGCAGTATGGAAAATGTGTGCCAAATGTACACTATGGACATGGTAACAATCAGATATTATCCTGTCTATAACAAATGTTCAGATAGAGGGGTGTTGTTTGGGAATTCTGCATTCATGCATGATTGTTTTATAAGTTTACAACTTCTGCCATAAAAATATACTTAAAAAAAAATAGGGAATGTAAGATAAGACTATAAGATTTTGACAATAATCTTTCATAATTGTAACAAACATCTTATGAAAATGTAAAGTGTTGGTGGAAGATTGATGTATGGGATCCCTGTATGATGTTACACATATTTGCTTCACAATTTTTACCATACTTATTGTTTATGAACGTTCATATATAAATGATAAAACATAATAATAGGATGGGCTGGGGGAAAAATACCTTGGTTAGTAGTAGCATTTTGACAATGCTCTTTAATCATTAGTTTAAAATGCTTAACAACAATTCAAGGTATTGGTGGAAGGGTGAGGTATGAGAGTCCTGTATGATGTTATATATGTTTGCTTTGTAAATTCACAACTATTATTATACACTTACTGTTTATGTATGAGTGATACACTTCAATAAATTTAAAAAAAAATTTTTTTTAAAAACATGGGACCCACTGAGTCTATCACTCTCCTTTCTGAGGAATCCAGATGAAAGAAGGCTATTTGGGGAGTCAGGCAAGCTACAATTATAGATTGAGAGAATGGATAATAAACACATTAGCCATCCATATGCTGCTTTCAAGAGACCTACCTTAGGCTCAGGGATACAAACCAGCTGAAAGTAAAAGGTTGGAAAAAGATACTCCATACAAATAGTTAACCAAAAAAGAGCAGGGATAACTATACTGTATTGGACGAAACAGACTTTAAGTGAAAAAAAGCTATGAGACAGAGAAGGCCATTATATAATAATAAAAAGGACAATCCACTAGGAAGATATATTTATGCACCTAACTAGGGTACCCCATAATACAAAAGACAAACTGGCAAAATTGAAGGGAGAAACAGACTTCTGTACAATAATCACTGGAGTCTCTTAACACACCACTCACATCATGAAATAGAACAACTAGACAGAAGATCAACAATGAAACAGAGAACTTAAAAAATAATAAACGAGTTGGACCTAACAGACACACAGAATGCTGCATCCAAATGCAGTGGGTTATGCATTCTTCTCATGGGCCCATGGATCCTTCACCAGCATACAACACATGCAGGGCATGATATAGCTCATCAATAAATATGAAATGATTGAAATTATACAAAGCACCTTCTTGGGGCATAATGGAATGAAACTGAACATCAATAATAGACAGGAAAAAGGTAAATTTGCAGTGGGTCAAAGAAGAAATTGCAAGTGAAATCAGTAAATGTATTGAGACAAATGAAAACGAGAATATAAATTACCAAAATTTATGGAAATGCCTATATTAAAAAAGAAGAAAGAGCTAAACTCAAAGACTTAACTGAACACCTAGAGAAATTGGAAAAAGGACAGCAAACCAATCCTCAAAGCAAGCAGAAGGAAATAAATAATAAAGATTATAGCAGAAATAAATGAAATTGAGATCAACAACAACAAAATAGAGAAAATCAAAACCAAAAGTGGTTCTTTGAGAATATCAGTAAAATTGACAAATCACTAGCAAGTTTAACAAAGGAGAAACAAAGAAGCAAATAAACACAATCAGAAATGAAATGAAGGAAGTAATGACTAACCCCACAGAAATGAAAAGAATCAAAAGAGGATATTATGAGAAACAATCTAGACAACCTAGAAATGGGCAAATTCCTAGAAATGCACAACCTACACTGAAATACAAGAACTATAAGAAATACAAGAACTTAAGAAACCAATCACATTTAAAAAGACTGACTCCATCATCAAAAATCTCCCAAAAAAGAAAAACTCAGGACCAGATGACTTCAGAGACGAATTCTAGGAAGCACTTTGAAAAGAATTAACACCAATCCTGTTTAAACTCTCACAAAAGGATGAAGAGGGAAAATTACCCAACACTTTTTATGAAGCCAACATCACCCTAATACCAAAGCCAGATAAAGACACTACAAGGAAAGAAAAGTACAGAACAATCTCTCTAATCAACATAGAGATGCAAAAATTGTCAACAAAATATTGGTAAATTGAATCCAGCAGCATTATCAAAGACTTATACACCAACATCGCGACCAAGTGGGATTTATTCCTGGTATGCAAAGCTACTTCAACATAAGAAAATCAATCAATGTAATACACCGCATTAACTACTTGAAGGGGAAAAAAAAAAAAATTCATCACAATCGACACAGAATAGGCATTTGACAAAATCCAGCATTCTTTCTTCATTAAAAAAAAAAAAACCACTTCAAAAGATAAGAAAGAAGGAAAATTCTACAGTATGATAAAAGGCATATATGAAAAACCCATACTGTACTCAGTGGGGAAATGTTGAAAGCTTTCCATCTAAGATCAGGAATAAGACAAGGATGCCTGCTATCACCATTGTTACTCAACATTGTACTAAAAGTTCTAGCTAGAGCAATTAGAGAAAAAAAAAATTTGAAGGCATCCAAATAGGAAAAGAGGAAGTAAAACTTACACTATTTGCAGATGACATGATCCTATATTTAGAAATTTCTAAAAAAGTCAAAAACAAAGCTACTTGAGCTAATAATGAGTTCAGCAAAGCACAGAATACAAGATCAACATGCAGAAATCAGTGTTTTTGTACACTAGTACTGCACAATCTGAGGAAAAATCAGGGGGAAAATTCTATTTACAATAGCAACAACATCAAATATGTAGGTATCAGTTTAAGCAAAGAAGTACAGGGCCTATATGGGGAAAAACTACAAACCAGTGGTAAAAGAAATTTAAAATGACCTAAACAAATGAAATAACATTCCGTGTTCACATCCTGAAAGACTAAATATCGTGAAGATGTCAACCCTACCTAAACTGATTTACAGACTCAATGGAATACCAGTCAAAATTCCAACAGCCTACTTTACAGAAATAGAAAAGGCAATTACCAAATTCCTTTGAAAGGGAATGTGCACCTGAATAGCCAAAAGCATTCTAAAAAAGAAGAGCAAGATGGGAGGGATTTCACTGCCAGACCCTGAAACATATTACAAAACCACAGTGGTCAAAACAGCATGGCACTGGCATAAAGAGAGACTCATCGATCAGTGCAATAGAAGTTAGAGTCCAGAAATAAACCCTCACCTCTACAGTCAACTAGTTTTTGACACACCTACCAAGTCCATGTTAACAGGAAAAAAGTCTCTTCAATAAACGGTGCTGGAAGAACTGGATATCTACAACCAAAAGAATGAAACAGGACCCCATCTCACATCCAATACAAGAATCAACTCAAAATGGATCAGAGACCTAAATATAACAGTAAGGACCATAAAAACTACTTGAAGAAAATGTAAGGAAACATCTTAAACACCTTGTGCGACATGGTGGTTTCTTGGACCTTATACCCAAAGCACACAAAACAAAAGAAAAAATAGATAAATGGGACCTCCTCAAAATTAAACACTTCTGCACCTCACAGGACTTTGTCAAAAGGGTGAAAAGGCAGCTGCCTCAGCAGAAGGAAATACTTGGAAATCATATGTCCTATAAGGGTTTAATATCCATGATATATAAAAAGATGTTACAACTCAATAATAAAAAAGTAAATGACTCAATTAAAAAATGGGGAAGACATGAATATATATTTGTCCAAAGAAGAAATACAAATGGCAAGAAAACACATGAAAAATTTTTTAACACGAGTAATGATTAGAGAAATGCAAATCATAAGTATAATGAGATATCATTTCATACCTTTCAGAATGACCACTATTAAAAAGTCAGAGAACTACAAATGTTGGAGAGGGTGTGGACAGACAGGAGCACTTATTCACTCTTGGTGGGAATGTAGAATGGTGCGGCCACTGTGGAGGACTGCTGGGCAGTTCCTAAGGAAGTTGAATATAGATTTGCCAGTGACCCAGCAATATCACTATTAGGTATACATACAGAAGAACTGAAAGCAGTGATACAAATAGACATCCGCACAACTGTGTTCACAAGTGGTGCTACTTACGATTGTCAAAAGCTGGAAACAACCCAGGTGTCCATTAACTGATGAATGGATAAAGTGTGATACATTCCTATGATGGAATATTATGCAGCTGTAAGAAGAAATGAAGTTGTAAAACATTTGACAACATGGATGAACCTGGAGGACATTATGTTGAGTGAAGCAAGCCAGACACAAAAGGACAAATATTGTAAGACTGCTTTACTATGAACTAAATATATTGTATAACATACTGTATGATTCCACTTATATAAAATGTAAATATAAATCAATTTATAGGAGGGAAAAAAAAGTATTTGTGCAATAGCCAAAAATGGGAGCTATGAACTATCAGGAGAAGCACAGAGGAGAGGTGATGGATTTTTATTATTATTATTACAATAATGAAAACACTCTAACAATGATTGAGGTGATGAATGCACAACTATGTGCTGAATAACAATGATTGTAAAAAAAAACAATGATTGCGTACTTTGGATGAAAAGTAGGCTTTGTTGATATGTATCAATAAAATTGATTTCTTAAAAAAAAATGACAAACAGCACTTAAAAATGGGAAAATATGTAAATACACTCTCACCAAAGAAGCAACATTCAATTCTCTACATCACTAGGAAAATACAAATTAAAATCTGCTATGAGTTATCATATACACATACTAAAATGGCTAAAATCAAAAAAGATAATACCAACTGTTAAAGAAGTTGAGGAAAACCTGGAGCCCTCATACATTTCTGGTGAGAATGCCAAATGGTGCTGCCACTTTGGGAAACATTGTGTCAGTTTCTTAAAAATATAAACTTACCATAATCGCTCCTAATTCCACTCCGAGAAATCTATCCAAGACAAATCAAATCAGCCAAAACTGGAAAAAAACACAAATGCCTATCAACTGGTGCTTGGGTAAGAAAAGGTTAGGGCACATCCAAAGTAGGTTTGCTGCTTTAACTATGTAATTTCATTAAATTAATTTTCACAGAATAAACAAGTTATGCGTGCCTGGAAAAATGCCAAAGACTGAACCATGCCCTGAGGGCCCGCCACCCACGGGCCGCCCCGAAGGCAGCCCTGCACCCCGCCTTGGCCCCAAACCGGGTAGGGGGGCGCAGGACGGGCGGCGGCGCCACGCACAGCACTGCGGAACCCCGGGCGCCCCCGCGCCCCGCAAGGAGCAGGAGCTCCCCCGGCGGCGCGTGCGGGGGCTCCCTCGGGCAGCGCGGGGAGGGCCGCTCGCCCCTTTCCCGCGCCCCGCGCGCGCCCCCAGGGCCACCCGCGCTGCCCGCCTGCCCCTCCCGCCGCCAGGCGGGGTTCCCAGACGCCCTGGGCCGCGGAGCCGGGCGCAGGCGGGCGTCCGAGGTGCGGGACTGCGCGCGTGCTCCCCTCAGGGGCCTGGTCTCCACGTTCGCCGCCCGCCCGCCTGCGCCGCGAGCCAGATAACACGCCCCTCCCCGCACGCGTGGGGCCGCGCGGCGTCTCCGCCGGGAACCAGCACCAGGTGAGCGCGGTCGGCGCCGGACACCAGAGCTCCGAGAGGGGGCGCCACCGCGCCGCTCGCGGGGCGGGGCCTGAGCGGCAGGGGCGGGGCTGGTGGCTCGGTCACGCCCCTGCCAGAAGCCCCGCCCCCGCCAGAAGCCCCGCCGCCGCCGCCGCTCCACGGGGACCCGCTGTCACTCCCGCCCCTCCACGCTCCGGTCCAACGCGGGATCCAGCGGGGCCACTACCTGCCCCCTCCAGGGGCCAAGCGTCCCCCCACCCTCAGACCCGCGCCTGGCGGCCACGCGGATCCCCTTGGTCAGGACTGGGGACGCCTCCCAGGAAGGGCTGCTGGCCTCTCCGGTGTTTCTTTTTTTTAATTTTTAAAATGGTCTCTATTTTTTTTTTTGTAAATGTTACATTAAAAAAATATTAGGTCCCCTTATACCCTCACCCCCCTTACCCCACTCCTCCCACCTCAACAACCTCTATCATCATCATCGCACATTCATTGCATTTGGTGAATACGTTTTGGAGCACTGCTGCGCCACATGTACAATGGTTTACGTTGTCGTTTACACTCTCCCCCAGTCTACCCAGTGGGCCATGTCCAGCATCTGTCCCTGCAGCACCACCCAGGACAACTCCAAGTACTGAAAATGCCCCCACATCATATCTCTTCTTCCCTCTCCCTCCCTCAGCAGCTACCATGGCCACTTTCTCCACATCGGTGCTACAATTTCTTTCATTACTATTCACAATAGTTGCACAGTAGAATATCAGTAAGTCCACTCAATCCATCCTCTATTTCTTCATCCTGTGGACCCTGGGGTGGTTATGTCCACTCCACCTCTTTGAGATAAATATTCTTCTATGTAATAGACTGAAGCTAACACTGCAGCACGGCAAAGTGTAGTAGAAGGTGCCCTGGGTGGGGTAGAGTGGGGAGTCTCATTGTAAGCAGATGGTTACTGATTCCTTTTCAACTAACAGGTCATGATTCTAGGATCCAATATGATAAAAAATAGTGAAATTGGATAGACTTATTGTAGTTTCTCGAAGTACACAGGAATTTTAAAGTGGAAATCTTAAAGGGAAATTAAGACTCATGAAATGCTACGTTTATAAGTGAATTGACACTTGGAATATTTTAGAGCAATACTTGGAACAAACTGTCTGTAATTCATCTTTTAGGACTTGCGTAATCACTCCAAACAGATTATTCCTGTAGTGTCAGAAACCTATCATAATCATAATTCTCTTTGGTGCTTGAAAGGAACAGTTTCTTTCTACTATATCTTTCATCTACAAAATTCTGAGATGTCACCTTCTGATGGTAGAGTTCCATGCCATCCAAAAGGAGAAGGTGTGCCTACAAAAGAATAAGCCACAAAAATCCTGACTGGTTCCTGTCCAAGAAATAGGTTTCTCTACTTCTAAATATGGCTAAAAGCTAGGGTATTAAGTTAAACAAGCATTTTCAACACAGACTTACTACAGTATGGTAGTCTTCATTACTAGAACCAGTTAAATCATTTTTCTTTTCTGCTCTAGTACAGAACCTGCTCGGAGGGTTTTTCTCCTAGCTTACTTAAGCCTCTCCTCTTCTACTAGTGCCTTTGCAGGGTCCTCTCTGACCACATGAACCTTCCCTGCCATTCTTTATGTCCCATTTCTCCCCTCCTCCCTGCTCTACGTGAACCTCTACCACAGAATTTGCTCCATTCTGAACTGCTTCGGCCAACTGATTGGCCTGTACTTGATTGCCTCCAGTAGCAGGGAGCTTACTACCCTTCAGGTGGCCTTCTCCATCTGTACCCAGTTCAGTGTATTTGGAATGCTTCTTTCACAATGAGCTGAAATCTCTTCTCTGTTCTATAACTCCCCAGCACTTGTCCTGCTTCTGCCTTGGGACTACCTAGAACTCGCCTAACTCCTCTTCCACATGAGGGGCCTTAAACTACCTGAGGACATGCTTGTGAATCTCCCCCGCTGCAGGCTGAGCACCCTCCAGGGACCCAGAAGTTGGAGTTGGGTGGTGGTGTGGCCTCCTGCCTTTGGTCCGGGCTGCTGTGTGAAAAGCGCCAGGGTCCTGTCACCCCAGCTCAGCATCAGAGGCCCGGCCCAGAGGTACCCGACATCCCCTATGTGGGGTGCTCTCAGTCACACCACTGCTTTGACCTCAGCTTTGTCTCCTGTCACATTGGGTAAAGACAGATGGGAAGATGCTTTGGAAAGGTGAAAACGCTGCACAAAAGAGCATGGGGGAACCAGCACCAGTGTTAGTGTTGTGGAATTTAAGAGAAGTTCAATTATTTGAGTATAGAGAGGCCAGGACTCAGGAATGATTTTGAGAAGGAAAAATGGTTTATTGATGGCCGGCCAGACTCGGGAGCTTTCAGTTTGAATCCCGAGCCCTGAACAAGATTTTCAAACGTCTTTTATACAGAGAGGAAAGGCCAAATGGTCCCTTTGTTTCAGTTCTCAATAGGCTTCAATTAGCATATATCTTCCACATCTTAGGTAAGCTTTTAGCATGGACTCCAGACATTCTAGATAAGCCTTTAGCGTATTTGGTTTTTGCATTTCCCCTAAATACTTAAAGTTTATAGCCCTTGCATTGTTAAACATTTCCTGAGACTGGAGCCGCTGCCAGTCCCAAGGGCAGGACTGCAGCCTCTTACCGTTCCACACCCACAAGTCAAACAACTTAGTTATCTCTGAAGAGACAAAGAGCCTTCCACCCATAGCCCACATCATTAGTAGATGAAGAAGCAGACAAAGAAGATGTGGTATAGACATGCAATGGAATAGTAGCCTACCATGAAAAGGAATGCAGTTCTGATTCACGGAACAAGATGAAGAACCTGGAAGACGGTATGCTTAGTGAAATAGGCCAGACACAAAAGGACAAATATCGTGTGACTTCACTTATAAGAAATAAGCAAATCTCTAGAAACAGAAAGCCTATCAGGGGTTACCAGGGACTGGGAAGGGGGAAATGGGGAGTGGTTGTTGAATGGGTGCAGAGTTTCTGCTTGGGGAGATGGGAAAGTGCTGGTGATGGATGCTGGGGATGAGAACACAATATCGAGATGGTAATTAATGCCACTGAATTATACACAGGAAAGTGGTTAAAATGGGAAATTTAGTGATGTATATATGTCAATGCAATAAAAATATATATAAAAAAAAACAGTAGAGGGGATTGGCATCATACCCACATTCACCCTTCCCTCAGATCTGCTTTGTCACCAAGGGTTTCCACACTGAAGTAATTCTGCACTGATCCTCATTGCCACCTATGACACATTGACTTTCTCCTAATTTGCCAGGAACAGAAAGAGAGAGCAGCAAGCCCGATGCCCATTTTACAGGGGAGCAAACTGAGGCTCCGAGCCCACAGTTAAATCATCACAAGGCCAGAAGCTGAACCCAGACCATCTGGCTCCAAATTCAGGATGCATAAATGCCAGGGCCTCAGCGACACAGGGAGGTAGTGGTGGGAAGGGGAGGAAAGCGGCTGTGCTGGGAAGTCCAAGGGTCTCGGGGGCCCCGAGGCCCGTAGTTCAGCTGACTTGATGCTGACTGGTGGGTGGGCCGAGGGCACGTGGAGCAGGGCGACGGGGCCCATGCCCGGGCACCTGCTTCTCTCACCTGCCTGCTCTTTTGATTGGGGGCTGGTGGGTGCAAAGATGGTGGGGTGTCCTTTCTCGATGCCACTTTCTCTTCTTCCTTGGAATCTGCCCAGGGAAAGTCACCTGGGTTCCTGTTTCAATTTCCCTCAGGCACCGATGTTTCCTGGGGTGGTGGGATGTGGCCCGTGGGTACCTAGCATCTGCGAGGCCTCGTTCCTGCCGTGGGCACCCCGGTACTTGCTCCTTGTCGCTTGTTTGTCCTCGTCGCTCAATATCAGCCTCATTTTAGTGGCTGAGTCAGAGACTTGCAGCCTCTGAGGTGGAAGGCTTTTGCGTTTGCTGTTGAAACCAAGGCCCACATTGGGGAACAGAGAAGGGGTAGTGCCAGACTGTAAGGGGTCAGACCCCCCATCCCTCCAACGTTCCCTCTCAGCCTCTCCCCAGCTCCTACCCAGCACTCAGCCCCTCAGCCCCTCAGCACATTCCCTGAGTGTGCCTTTGCCCCCTCTGTGACATTTTTTTCCTTCCCTCGCTTTTCTGCCTGATACATTCTTCAACACTTGGCGCAGTGTCACCTGCTCCAGGAAGCCTTCCAGGATTGCCTCCCCATTCGGCCCCACTCCCTAAGCTGAGAGATGCACCCCTCTCTTCCTAAATTACTAGACCAGTGTGGCCTCTGGTGGAAAACTTGTTACTTTCACTCCAGGACTCAGGCACTTGTCCTCAGCCAGCCCTAATCCCCCAGGCCGCCTCTCACCCCTGCCTATGCTTCCTGGTGCTGTGGCCCTCATCACTCGCTGGGGCATATCTGCTTCTTGGCCCTCCCTGACTTGTGAGCTCCTTAAAGGCTGAGCCTTTTTTAAAATTTTTATTTTATTTTTTAATTATCTTTTTAAAAAGTTAATAGAGCACACAAAATGTTACACTAAAAAACACAAGAGGTTCCCAGATACCCCACTCCCCAACCCCACCTCCATCATTTTTCTAATTGTGTTTTGTGAGTATACATAGATCACAAAAAATGTTACATTAAAATATAAGAGGTTCCCATCTACCACCCCCCACTCCTCCCACATCAACAACCTCTTTCATCATTGTGGCACTTTCATTTAATTTGGTGAATACAATTTGGAGCACTGCTGCACCACATGGATCATAGTTTACATTGTAGTTTACACTCGCCCCCAGTCCATTCAGAGGCTTATGGCAGGAAATATAATATCCAGCATCTGTCCCTGCAATATCATTTAGGACAATTCCAGGTCCCAAAAATGCCCACACATCACATCTCTTCCTCCCTCTCTCTGCCCTCAGCAACTACCATGGCCACTTTTTCCACATCAATGCTACAATTTCTTCCATTACTAATCACAATAGTTCTATAGTAGAATATCAGTGAGTCCACTCTAACGAGGAATGTTTTAATGAGGAATATTTTATTCCTCCATCCTGTGGACCCTGGGACGGTGATGTTCACTCCACCTCCATGTTGAGAGGGGGCTTAGATTCCACATGGATGGTAGATGCAATTCTCCTGCTTGCAGTTGTAGGCACTCTCGGTTCCCTGGTGTGGTGGTTGACCATTTTCACCTCCATTTTAGCTGACCTCGACAAGTCCAACAAACCAGAGAGTAGGAGTTGCAACTCTGCTGAGGCTCAGGGCCCAGCTGTCACATGGCCAGTCCAGAGATTCAGGTCTCCTGAGTATACACCAACCCTAGCACCAACCACACGTTCAGTAAAAGTAACAGAAGAGGCATGTGTAGAAAGTTCACATCTGAGTCCAACTCCATAACATTCAGGAACACAAATTCCAAAGCAGGGCCCACTGATACAGCACTGAACTCCAGAGCCATCTGCCATGACCATAGAACCTGTGGGTCTCCATAGCCTTGGGTGAACCAGTACCTGGGGTTGTATCCACTTTGGCTGTCTCTGGTGTTCTGCTGAGGCGCATGTAAGCGCCACCCCTCAGATGACCTCCTGACTCTTTTTTGAAGACTCGTTGAATCTTAAACCTTTTAATTTTTTAACAGCCTTATTGAGCTATAATTCACCTACCATGCAATTCTCCCATTTAAAGTGTACAATTTAACAATTTCATATACTTATCACAGCTTCAGAACATGTTCATTACCTCAGAAAGAAACTCTGTACCCATTAGCTATCACCCCCTTACTCTCCCAACTTCCCTTAGCCCCTGGCAGCCACAAATCTACTTTTTGTGTCTATAGATTTCCCTATTCTGGATTTTCATAACAATGGAATCATACAATATTTGCCCTTTTGTGTCTGGTTTCTTTCACCTGATGTAATGTTTTCCACCCATGTCATGGCATGTATCAATTCTTCCTTCCTTTTTATGGACAAATAATATTCCATCATATGCCTATATCACATTTTGTTTATCCATCGTCAGTTGATGTACCTTTGTGCTGTTTCTACCTCTTAACTATTGTGACTGAGGCTACTAGGAGCGTTTGTTTTGTGTGGACAAATAGTCTCATTTCTCTTAGGTAGATACCGAGGAGTGAATTGCTGGAGCGTATGGTAACTCTGTGTTGAATTGTTTGAGGAACCACCAAACTGTCCTCCAAAGCAGCTGCAGCATTTCACATTCCCACCAGCAGTGTATCAGGCTTCCAGTGTCTCCCCTTCCTTGCCAATACTCATCATCAGTCTTCTCTATTGTAGTCATCCTAGTGGGTGGCATGTGGCGAGCCTTAAACTTTCCATTTACTGGAAAGTGAAACCTGGTGGGGGAAGCTCGAGCCCCGAGGCAGACACAGGGCTGAAAGCCAAGTTCTTCCAGCCCTGCTCGGGGGACTTGGGGCAAGGTTTTATCACACTGCTCAGCCCCATCATTCTCTCCTGTGGCATGCAGTAAGGGTAGGTGGTTTAAGAAAAACAAAAACAATAATAAAAACAAGAAAGAGTAGGTGGTTGACAAGTGCCCAACAGATGAATAGATAAACAAAATGTGGTGTATACATACAATGGAATACTATGCTGCTGTAAGAAGAAATGAAATTGGGACACATGTGATAACATGGGTGAACCTTGAAGACATTATGCTGAGTGAAATAAGCCAGACACAAAAGGACAAATATTGTGTGGTCTTGCTAATATGAACTAAATGTGAAGAACAAATGCATGGAGTTAAAACCTAGAGTATAGGTTATTAGGAGATATAAGGAGGGCTGAGAAGGTGTACTGATCCTTAATATATGTAGAAGTTTTAATTAACTTGACTGTAAAAGTGTGGAAATGGATAGAGTTGACGGTAACACATTACAGTGAGTAGAACTAATAACACAGCTGGTTTAAAATGGCCATGATGTGAACCAATGTATATGAGGTGCAGAGGTGCCCAAAGATGTACTTACCAAATCCAATGGATGTGTCATGATGATGGGAACGAGTGTTGTTGGGGGGGGGGGAGAGGGGGGGTGGGGGGGTGGGGTTGAATGGGACCTCACATATATATTTTTAATGTAATATTATTACAAAGTCAATAAAAAATAAAAAAATTAAAAAAAATAAAATAAAATAAAATGGGGTTGTGGCTGAAAAGGGTAAGCTGGGGATGTAAATGTCAATTGAAAGAAAGCTAGAGAATAATCTGGGGACTGAATAATATACTGAACACAGAGGTGGATAATAGTGGTTAATAGTACAAATATAAGAATGTCCTTCTATGAACCAGAACAAATGTACACCACTATTGCAAGATGTGGAGAAGCAGTGGGAAAATACAATTACTGTAACCTATGGACTATAGTTAACAGCAATTCTGTAATATTCTTGCATCAATGTCAAAGATGTACTGTGTTAATAATAGGGGGGTATGGAAAAATATGCCAAATATATGCCATAGACCATAGTTGGAGGTAATAGTCTGATGATATTATTTCATAATCTGTAACAAATATTGCACAACAATGTAGTGTGTTGGTGGAGGGGTGTTGTATGGGAATTCCACACATGTGCATGATTGCTTTCTAAGTGCACAACTTCTCTAATGAAACTATAGTTTTTTAAAAAAAGAGTAGGTGGTTGAAGTAATGGAGGAGAAAAGGCCCTAAAGGACATATGAAAATATTGGAATATAGACTGGAAGTTTTATATTGACGCTAAAGTTCTTGAACTTGATAAATCTTTACTTAAAGTGGTTACATAATCCTCCCTCTTAGGAACCATACATGGGAGTGTTATGTGTTCAGGAAACATGATATAACAACCTCTCAAATATTTAGAAAATAAACAGATAGTTGGACTGATGATAGATAGCTAAATAGACCAATAAAACGATTGAAACAAAATGTTAAAATTGTGGCTCTGGATATGGGGTGGGGGGAAGGGGCAAATTGGAGTTCTTTGGGTTGATTTTGTATTATATTTGCAACTGTCTTCTTAGTTTGAAATTATGTCAAAATAAAAAAGTTTAAGGGAGAAAAAGAGTGAGTGGTTTTTTGAGAGGTGGTGAACATGTAGTTCTTAGCACAGATGCTGGCATTCAGAGGGTGCTCATTAAGTGCAGCTAACACCAGAGCTCCCACGATGACCGCAGGCTCCACAGCCTGCACAGGGCCACGGGTCGAGGGGGTGGGGGTGCTGTGCCCCATGGGGGATGCGCCGGGGCCTGGGCTCAGGGGGCCAGGGAGGGGGCCCCTGGCCAGAGCCCCTTCTAGAGGGCTCTTGTCTCCTTTTTGAGACTCAGCATATGTGCGCCTCCTCCTGCTGGTTTGAATTAGAAGGCAGCTGGTGCCTTCTGGAACATCCAGGGAGAAAGGTCATTGTCGGAGGTCAGACTTCTTGCTGGCAGAGCCCCTGCCCTGGCCTGGCAATCCAGAGCACAACAGCCTGGCGCCACAGTGGGAGCCTTCGCCTTGGGGTGTGCCCTCCGCCCGCCTCCTCCCCCTCCCCGGGCTGTCCCCTGGGCCTGGTGCACACTGGGTGGGAGCCGAGACAAGGAGCCTCTGGCTGTCTGAGCTCAGCGGGCGGCGGTGCATTGGTGGACCCAGGTCTGATTCAACCCCCAGCTGGCAGAGCCCCGGGTGCCTGGCGCAGTGCAGAGGGGGTACCCTCTGGAGAAGGGGGTCGGGAGGCACCGGGAAGGAAGGGGCCCGCAGGAAGGCGGCAACAGTTTGGTGGGACACTGAACTTGGACAAGAAGGGTGGGGTTACTGTTTTTGTTTTGTTTTTTTAAGGTACCGGGGTCGGGAATTGACCTCGGACCTCGAATGTGGGAAGCCGGCGCTCAACCACTGAGCTACACCTGCTCTCCTGAGTTGATTTTGTTTTTAAGAGGTACCTGAGATTGAACTCAGGACCTCGTACATGGGAGGCAGGCACCCAACCGCTCGAGCCACATCTGCTCGCCTGCTTTCATTTTACAGATGAGGAAACCCAGGCTTGAGCACTGCCAGGAATGAGTGGTCTGGGGACGGGAAGCCCAGGTGGGCTTGCTCCTCACGCTACGGACGAGAGCGCGAGTGCGTCAGGAGCCAGCAGGCGCCGCACCCACGGGAGAGGTTTACATACCATTTCGTCGCTGGTTTCCTCGCCAGGCCTTGCCCTTCCTCACCTCCCGAACCCGAGCAGCCAGGGGAGGGCTTGGGCTGGGCCACCAGCAGTCAGGGCCTGGTGACTGACTCGAGGCCGGCGGGCGCGCGCCCGAGGCCCCCTCAGAGGGGCGGCGGGTGTCAGGCCTGGGGCGCCCTGGTGAGGCCCGCGCAGTTCAGGCCAGCCGCAGAGGCGCCCCAACGCCACCTTCCTCTTCACTTTCCCTGACTGTGCGCGGCTTCTCAGCGCCTTCTGCCCCGCGAGGACCCCCCGGGTGGGCGCTGGGCGCAGCTGGCACCCGCGCCACAACCAGCTGGCGTTTCCCAGGACCCACCGGGTGGGAGCCTCAGCCCCATCACAGCGCGGGGTGGGTGGGCTCGGGGACGGTCCTAAATGAGGCCACTCCCTGTTCGCCCCGAGGGTTGTTGGGGGATGAAGCGGGGCCGTGGTGGCGGGAGCAGGGCTGGCCCGCGGGGTGCGCTCGGGAACCCCATTTTATTAGCTCCTTTCCCAGCTTGGCCGTGGCCTCCCTTGGCGGGAATCCCTTCTCTGTTCCTGTGGTCTTTCCAACCCCTGCCCCTCCTGTTAAAAAGAAAGCCGCACCTGTAACAAAACTAAAGCGACCCAAGTGTGGAGGAGAAAAGACTTTTATTAACCATCTTTCAACAACGCGCGCAGACCTGGATAAAATGACCGACGCCCAAACAGCAAGAATGCTGAGGCTTATACCCCCCACCTAGCACCAGGGCCCTCCCTGCTCCCCACTGCCTGGGCCCTTCAGGGGTCCCGCCTCTCCGCGTGGTCTAACGAAGCTCCGCGTCCCGCTCAGTCCCTGCTCCCGCCTCTCCACACCCGCGGGCTGGGCGCTGGGCGCCGCCTTCACTGCTGGCGGCTTTTCCAATTTGGCGCCGTCTTCACTATTGGCCGCGCCCCCTCCTCACCATTGGCCCTTCTCACCACTGGCCCCGCCCCCTCCTCACCACTGGCCCGTCTCACCATTGGCCCCGCCCCCGACACTCACCATTGGCCCTTCTCACCACTGGCCCCGCCCCTGACACTCACCATTGGCCCCCCTCATTTTGGCGCCACTTTTCAAATTCCCTGCGCGCCGAAGCCGCCGGAAGCCCTTTCCCTCCCTCCTCAGGGCAGAGCGGCCCCGGCTTCCGCTTTGAGGAGATTAAACGCCACCCTTTCCCACACTCCCCGAGGTCCATCCTGAACCCCACCTTCTCTCCAGAAGCCTGCCTGGACTCCCCAGCCCCAGGAAGGCCCTGTGCAGTCATCTCTTAGGCACTTGGAATTTTTTTTTGCCCCTTCAGAGGGTGAATTTTTTTCTTTTCTTTTAAAGACTGGAAGAAGAGACTCCCGCAGGATGACGAGACTGCCTGGGGTGGTGAGTTACAGATGATGGGGCTTTCATTTCCCACCGTGCGTGTGTACCCACCTTTCCTGCACGGTGCGTCATTAAAGTTAGCTGGAAGAGAATTACGGGTAAATGCTGCTGTAAAGAGGAGGCTGCTGCGGCAAAGGCGGGAAAATGCTAAAAGCGGGTGGTGGGCCTGGGTGGGGTATGTTGGAGTCCTCTGTGTGTGTGTGGGGGGGGGGGGGGTTGTATTGTTTTTGCCACAGTACGTAAGTTTGAAATTATTTTAAAAATAAAGTGTTTAAGAAATTGTATGCATCCAGTACATTTAAAAAAAGGTGTTAGAATGGAAACAATCTGAAGCGCCTGCTCCCCGCGCTGGCGGCGTTCCTCACGCTGGGCCGCCTGGGCCCCCCTGGCCTCATCCCGGGCTCCCCGTCTCCTCCTGCTCCCGCGCCCACCACGTCCCTCCGCAGAGCTCCCTCGCCCCGACCCCGGGCTCACCGCTGCCTGTCGCCGGGGGTCCAGCTGCTGTCCAGGCGCAGCCCCGTCCCCGCTCCCGGGGCCCCCTGCCCGCAGGACGCCCCCTTCTCCGCGGGGCTGCAGGGTCTCAGGGGAGGGAGGACTCAGAAACCCCGTTCTTGCTCCTCGGGAAGGCGCTTCTTCGTCGTCACGACGGCAGCCCCGGCCTTGAGCTCCCACCTGCTCAGCGCTTTACCTGGATGTGTCACGTGACACCCCAGCCCCCCAGAGCCAAGGCGCTAGAAAGTGCATCTTGCACCCCCAGCCCCCCAGAGCCAAGGCGCTAGGAAGCGCATCTTGCCCGGGGGTGGGGGAGGCTGCCCGGACGAGGAGAGGCACACCTACTGGGTGTCCCAGGAAGGCACACCACCTCCCCCTCCTCAGTTTCCCCCTCTGTACAGGGGCCGGACACCTGCTCCCTCCAGGTAGTTATAAGGATCAAACAAGACCACTGGGCATTTTGTCAAGTGCAAACAGCTGCTGGAATGGCGGGGCAGAATCACTGCTTGATGGAGGAGGGATCCAAGGCCATCTGGGGGCGGGGCAGGGTCATGGGAATTTTAATAATTCCCTTTAGCACTTGCTCTCTAAGGATAAGAGGGAAGGAAAGAAGAGCGCGGTAGCCCCAGGTCCTACCCAGGCCGTGTCCTCTCCTTGGGGTGCTCTCCCACTCTGCCTGCCTCACTCCCACCCACTCTTCAGGCTTCTGCTGCAAGGTCAGCCCTGCAGGGCAGGCTCCCCGGCTCCCAGCCCAGGCTGGTGCCTGAGAGGCTGGCGGAGCCTCTGACCCTGCGCATCGCACCCATGAAACAACTAACCCTGTAATTAGGGAGCTCCTGCCTGCCTCTCCTGCCGGGCCGCATCTTGCTCGGGCTGTCGCCTCAGGGCCAGAGCTGGCAGGTGGGTCTCCTTGAAGGCTCCCTGACTGACCTCCACATTTCAGGTAGCCCTGACCCCTCACCCAAACTCACCCCACCTGTGCTGGCAGCCTCTCTGGGTCCTGCTGGGGTTGCTAATTGTCCTGAGGTTTTAGTAGCATCTGGGGCTGGGCTTTAAGCCTGATGGAGTCCATGTCCCAGCAGTGCTGCCTCTTGGCTTGTGATGTTGGGAAAGTTACTTAACTGCTCTGTGCCTTGCTGTGAAAACAGATAATAATAGCTCCTTCCTCACTGGTGCCACTGGTGTGAGGACTACATGAGTTAGAGATGATGAGGAGGAGGATTGTAATTATTATGTCTGCAGGAATGACTGAAAGGGTTCTTCCTCCTAATTAATAGCTTTGTCCTTCCAGCAGTGGCCAAGGTCTCACCTGGGTTGGAAAGGCCAGGGCTGGGAGCCAGGGACTCCATCTCCCCTGCTAAGCAGATGACTAACACTGGCAGCAGGCATATTTCCTAATTTGCTGCCTGATGGTGGTGTGCGAGAAGATCAAATCAAGGAATAAAGGCACGCCATTCTCCCCACAAGTATTTATTGTGCACCTCCCCACAAGTATTTATTGTGCACCTACCGTATTCTGGGCCTCTAGGAGAGCCAAGCAGGGAGCTGGACCCCTGTCCTGCAGGAATGCACAGCAAAGTCACAAAGTGTGCAAGTGTCTTGTAAACAAGCATTATCCTCCGGGAGGTGAGTGTGTGATGGCTGAGGGATTTCTGTGAGTCGAGCCTCTGTTGACATACTCCCTGGCCCACCTTCTCTGGAGAGGAGATTGGGTGCCTTCCTTCCCCTTCAAAGCATCCGAGTCTTGGTTTCTCAAATGGGATTTGAGCTGGGATCGAAGTATACCTTTTTGCTTTTATCCCCCTCCCCCCAACCCCACCCCCATTTTTTGCTTGTGCTTGCGTCTCTTCTCTGTTCATCTTCTTTTTAGGAGGCAGTGGGAACTGAACCCAGACATCCCATGTGGGAGGGAGGCACCCAATCACTTGAGCTACCTCTGGTCCCTGCTTGTTGAGTCTCTCATTGTGTCTCTCATTTTGTTTCCTTGCTGTGGCTCTTCCTTACATCAACTCCCTGCATCATCTTGTTGCATGAGCTCACCACACCTGGCCCTCACATCACATGCATGCCTTACTCATCATCTTTAGGAGGCGCCAGGAACTGAACCTGGGACCTCCCATGTGGTAGGTGTATACCTAGCTGCTTAAGCCACATCTGCTTCCGACACCTACTTAGGGATGCTGCAAAGGTGTTTTGCAAAGGGAATCGTTGAGGGTAGTGACTGTGAATGTGAGCACACTGCAGGAGGCAATAAAAAGTATTGAAATAGATTCAAGCAAAAATTTTTAAAAGGGCGCTGTAGCAGTTTGATATGGTTATGAATTCCAAAAATAGATATTGGATTATGTTTGTCATCTGGTCTGTACCTGGGCACGATTGCGTTATGATTAGGGCTTTGACTGGGCTACATCATTAGGGCATTGGTGGGTGGGGACTCACAGATAAAAGGCATAGCAAAGGACAGAGTCGAAGGCTTTTTTATGTTGGAGTTTTGATGTTGGAATTTGATGCTGAAGCATTCAGCTGGAGCCCCATAAAGAGGAAAGAGAAGCCAGCCTCAGGAAGAAAGGAACCCTGAGTCCAGGAGGAAGCAAGCCCTGGGAAGAAAGGGAACTTGAACTCAGAGAAGCTAGGCCCTGGAAGAAAGGTATCAGGAAGCTGAACACTCACAGCTGTCGGCAGCCGTCTTGCTCCAACATGTGAAAATAGACTTTCGTGAGGGAAGTAACTTATGCTTTATGGCTTGGTATCTGTAATCTCCTACCACAAATAAATACCTTTATAAAAGTCAACCAACTTCCGGTATTTTACGTCAGCACCCCTTTGGCTGACTAACACAGGCTCACAGTTTCCTCTTGTTCTGCTTGTGTGCTCCACACCTTCTGGTTGAGCCACCTAACTAAGTACACTTCCTGTCTATCCTCCTGGCAACCCTGTCACCCTAGCACCTACAATAACGTTTATCATGCACTAAGGTCTCAGATTCCAGTCGGGTCACACCTGACTTCCACCCAGACCCAAATTTAAATCCCCAACTTGACTCATTCAAAATAAATGATGCAGTTCCACAGCAATGCACGGTGTTGCTGAAGGGGTGCTGTATGGGAAGTCTGCATGTTTTGTATGATTGTTATGTAAGCTCGCAACTTCTCTTAACGAAATGTATATTAAAAGTAAGTGATGCAACAGGGAGGGTGTGTTGGTCACAGCCATTGGATATGCGGCATAGTGCCTCTTGATTGCTCTTGGCTTACTAACCGGTGCTCTCAGAAAACTAATACTATCTGGGAGGTTCCATGGCTTGGTGACTTAACGTGTGTTCTACTTTGTGCGGATGCTTGTTGTTTATGTTGGGTTTTGCCAAAACTCCCTAAATTGTGGCTTTTGCAAATTTGGGTTGTCCATGGGTTTTATAGACTGCTAGCCCTTGTATGTCAAGAGGGAAAACCTTGGTTTCCAGTTTTCCCCAGAATGGGCATGATTAGTCTGAGTCAAATTGGCTAATTTTATCCAAAAGTCATTGACCTAATGGAATTGGTATAAAGACAGGAAATGGGCAATCCCTGCCCTGGTGCTAGGGCTGCTGGGGCAGGTAGTGTATGGGAATTATGAGGCTTTGCCTGACAGTAACTGGGAGACTATCTGGGGACAAACACTGTGTCTGTGTACTGTGTCCCAGAGGCCAAATGCAGGGGTTCCACTGTGCAATAGGGGCACCCCCTTCACAGGGAGTATAACGTGGCAGCCCACAGGCAGTGGTGTTCCTGGGGCCTGTGGTTCCTTTGTAGCTATTGCTCTCTGCTACTGTCACTCTCTGAACGCTGACTCCATGGATTACTGTGGATCTAATCCCTGGCAAGGTGGCTAAAGGGTTATGGGCAAGACAAAGGTCCAAGCCAGGGTGCCAGCTTCTTCCTACAACTACAGAGGTTGTCTCAAAATTAGAAAAAAAGGTAAAATGCCCATACCATGTACTCAGGCCCTATTAAGCCCTGATGCCTATCATGGGGCACCACCCTATTAGTGAACTGTGCAGGCCAGGGGTTCTTCTGAATGATCCTGCCACCATCCTGCTACTGGAAACCTACCCCAACGTGGATGGGAGACCCTAGAGAAAGAGGCAATTGCCTATGAGTCTGGTATGTACAGGGTTCCAAAGAGGACCCCAAATTAAAACCAAATTTCCAAATTTTAGTTGATTGGAGAGTCACACCATACTTGAAGATTTTGTTCAGGGTGATAAGGAGAAAGGGGCCAATTGACAACTGAGCGTCTTTTGAAGACTCCATGCCCCTCTCCTATCAACTTAGGTATTTATGACAGTAAGAAAAGGTCCATTTGTCTATGGTAGGTATTACTGCCTAGGCAGATGCCCACTGGCAAACAACTGATGAAGTCCAATTTTACTTAGAAAGATTGGGATGATGCGATGGACATAGCATTTTTGAGCATGCAGACAAGAGACAGACTCAGAATCCATTTCCAACCTGAGGAGGCCTCCTTTGACACTGAGTCATGGAAGCTTTTCTTACATGGAGACCCCTGTCCTCCAAAGTACTGGGCAGCTTTATTCAACCTTTTATGGCATGGCCCATCCCATTTACAAGGCCATGGATGGGGATGCGTGACTGGCAGGACACGAGGGGGCCTCGTTTCAGAATTACAGATCCTGGCTTAACAGGCCCAGGCAGCCACCTTCAGGGGACCACATGGCCCTTCCCTGGAGGGACTCTGTCTCCTCCTTCTGTACACCAGGGGTCCAGTCCCCAACCCCAGGGGTGTTGTGACTATTGGAACAATTCTTATTAAACAGCTGCCTCCAGAGGGAGCCCCTTTTGTTCTTACTTTCCTCCCTACATGCATCTTTTTCATAGACTGTGTAGCAATTTGATATTGTTTATGTGTTCCAAAAATAGATATTGGCTTATGTTTGTAACCTGGTCTGTTCCTCCAGGCATGTTAGATTGTATTGGATTGAGAGGTTTCACTTTTACTGGATTAAATAATGATTAAGGCTTTGATTGGGTCATGTCAGTAGGACATTGCATCCCTGCATGTACAGAGACTTACAGAGAAAAGACATGGCAAAGGACAGAGCTGGGAGTTTTTGAGCTGGAGCCTGGGAAGTAAACACACAGAGAAGCAGATACAGCAGAGGACCTGGGAAGAGAGATGTGCCATTTGCCTTGTAATCTACAGCTGGCCTTGTGGAGAAAAAAAAGCAGCTGAACCTGCAGAGAAGCAAGCCTCAGGAAGAGCGGAGCCCAGGAAGCCTGACCCCTTGCTGGCATCGGCAGCCATCTTGCTCCAGCACGTGGCAATAGACTTTGGTGAGGAAGATAGCTTGCCCTTTTTGGCCTGGTAACTGTAAGCTTCTACCCCAAATAAATACCCTTTATAAAAAACAACCAATTTCTGCTATTTTGCATCAGCTCTTCCTTTACTAATAGAGTATATATATGCATTTTAACCTAATACAGCATATTTGTAGCTATATATAGTCACCTTTATAATTTGTTTTATCCATTCAATGTTATATTACAAGTATTTTCCTCTACTGGTTTACAGTCTTGATAATGACTATTTTGAAGGGTTAAATGGTACTTTATCTTATTTATTTATTATTTCTGTTTTGTTTTGTTTGGGGTATGGGGCCAGGGATTGAACCTGGGAACTTGTAAATGGGAAGCTGGCGCTTAACCACTGAACCACAGTGGCTCCCTGATTTAATTTGTTTTGTTGATTTCCTTATTTCCTTTTTTTTTATTTTCAGGAGGTACCAGGGATCAAACCTAGGACCTTCCCCGTGGAAAGCAGTTGCTCAACTGCTTGAGCCACATCAGCTCTTGGTACTTCATCTTATTAGAGAATCAAGATTTACTAATTCACTTCCCAGTTGTTTAGCATTGAAGTAATTTATATTCTTTAGTGTATAGCACTGTAATACATATCTTTATGTATGTAGTGTTTTCCTTCTTTTCAATTTTTTTAAGGTGTCATGCTTTTTGTTTAAATGACAGGTGAGAAAACTGAATCCACTGGTATCTGTAAAGAAGTCTGATTTAGCCCCAATTATGAGAACTCTACTGTTGCCTCAGAAATATCAAGTAAGTGATTTTGATCTATGATACTTTTAGTATCCTGGCCTGTTGTTCAGATGCACTGGTTGGAATCCTGAATATTTTACTTGAACAATTTATAGAAAACAAACGATGACCTCAACCATTATTATTATCCTGTTGATATTCTAACTGATGCACAAATTCAAGACAGCCTTAAATTGAGGACAGAATAAGCTGCTGTGCTCTCCTTTCAACATTGGTGGAGCTCTGCCATTTTACAAGCAGGGGGCAATGTGGGTCTACCTGTGGTTCCTGAGCTTGGCTCAGGAGGGCCATTTCCTTAAAGGGGACTTGCCTGGGGGACTAGGCCCTATGCTCACTGTTAGGGACTCAGCAGCTGTGTCCCCTCTAGCCTGGCGCAGACCCTGAACAAGTATCTTTGTGTCATTTCAGCAGCTGCTTCTTCCCAGGGGTAAAGAAACCTTCAACCCCTGGCTTAGTGGAAACTGACCTCATTTTTCCTACTGTGTATCCTTTGAGGCATAGGCAACAACAGGTTATTATTATAAACTAACGAAACCAATGGAAAACTTGAATGTTCCCTTGTACATCTGGCCATATCTAGTCATTGCTGGCTACTGCAGGAGTCCAGAACTGCAACATAGTCTCCATCCTCTATCCAGCAATTGCCAGCTGCTCTAGGAGTCCAAAAGTGCAACATATTCTCCATCCACTCTCCAGCAATTGCCAGCTGCTGCAGGAGTCTGATCCTACAACCTACTGAGGGATCTCTTAATTTTCATATACTTACTAAATATTTCAATGCAATGCATATCACATCAAACACACTTACCTTGCTTCTTACTTCTGCAACCCCACTGTGATATTGGTAATTACCAGGTATTTTACTTCAGCAGCACAAAAAAACTACTTTCTTATTTTATGATCTTCCACTTTAATGTGCTCATTAAGGTGGCCTCTGCATCTTTACAAATCACATGCCTTTAGTATGCTAGCCTAATGTTCAGGTGCAGTAGTTGGAATCCTGAATATTTTACTTGGACAATTTATAGAAAACTAATGAGTACTTCTACCATTATTATTATTTTGTTGATATGATTCTGCAGAAGAGAGGTGAAATGTGAACTGAAAGTGTTTCTGTTTAATTTATTCTTATTTAGTCATAAATTATTGGAGGAGGGGAGAAAGAGAAGACAATTTAAGCTGTAATCTGTAAGTGCAGTCAGATGAGATTTTTGCATTAAATTATATGAATGTCAGAGCTATAAATACCAAGTTGTGATTTTCTATGGCCAGGTAAAAGCTCAGAGTCTGCAGCCGGTGAGTGGTGGCAAGCTAGCTTTAGACTAGTGGACTTGCTGGGGAGACAGGCTGGCAGGCAGACTGTGTTAGCTTATGATATGTGACGAAATACCATGGCTTGGTATCTGATTCTAACCAGTGCTTTAAAGATAAACTGTCAGAAGGTAAATGCCCTCCAGAAGTTCAGATCAGTTGGCCTTTGCCATTTGACACTACCTGTCATTTCATCACTTTCCATGTAGTAATTTGTTTTGAATATGAGCGGTACCACATATACCTGAGGATTTAAATATTCAGGATTCTTTTCATGAATTTGGTCCACCAGAGTCAGAGAAGCAAAGTGAAAAACCCAGTGGACTTTGAAATCAGATAGAGAGCATCTGCTCTTTATAGAAATGCCATGGAGACTGAGACAGGTTTAGTGATTTATCAATGTGTGAGGGAATTGGGACTTGACGCTCTAGCATCTGTATCATCTTATTTCATATCTCCTGCTTATTATATTATACACCAATGCCGTTTTAAAAGAAATGAAGAGAGGAAACACTTTTCACTGGAGTTCATATTCTGCTAGGTGAGACAGGACAAACACATAAAGAAACTCAAGGAAAACAATTATAACCCAATTTAAGATCAAATATAGAAAAACTATAATAAAAATTGCATGCATAACTAATAAGGAAGGAGGAAGCAAATGAAATAGTTGTCATGGAAAACATGAAGGTCTTAGGAGAGTTTTTGAGCTAAGTTTCAAGTGTCAGGACATCAAGAATTGTTTTCACAGATTAATTCTAATTCATTGTTTTTTTCTTCATAATTTTCTTGAGTAAGCTACCTGGAAACAAAAAGGACCCATATCTATACTTCTAGTGATGATAAAATTTCTCCCTCTTAGTAATATAATAAAACCTCCATTTGAAACTAATTTTTTTATTAATACACTTTCATTCTAAATATTTTCATTCCTGAAAAAAATAATTTATCTTTAGAGACTTTTTAAAAATCCACCTATCAAAACAATCCATCTATATATTTTTTTACTGTTTGGGTTACAGGGAACAGAGACTCACTCAGTCTGACCCAAATAAGTGGTTTTGTTGATGGGATGCTTAGACCAGTAAAGGAAATACACTATGTGAATCCCAAGGATCGGAGTCATTGTTTATCTGGAACAGAGGAAGGCACTGTAACCAGAGAACATTTTGGTTCAGGAAACCTCAGGGGCCCCAGGTGTGACCTGGATAATGAGGATGACTGTAATAGTAACATTTATTAGGTGCTTTCCATGTGCCAGGCACTATTGCCTGTATTAAAGCATTTAGTCCTCACAGCCACCCAATAATGTAGCTCAACACAAGAACCCGTTAGAGAGGGTGACTGTGCAGGACTGCGCATCAACATGGGGGCCAATAAAGGGATATGTGGCCTAGATGTAGGATAGGTATTACAACATGCCCTGGTTGGAAACACTTCAGAAGGGGAAAGGCTGGTTGCCCTCTTGGTATCAGCTGCACCAATTGTAGGGAGACAGTCTGGGTGGAATGATTGTGAACATAGACTGTGTGGCAGGCAGACCCTTGTTAACCTTGGACAAGTGACTTCATCTCTGTAAGCCTCAGTTTTCTCATCTGTAAAAGAGTCCCTTCTTAATAGGGTGGTTGTAAAGGTTAAATGAAATAACACATAACTAGGTACTTTGCAACAGTTCTTAATACATAGGGCTGAAAATCAAAGTGTTTATCATAATTTGAAATCATTTTATTTTTAAATGTTTTTATTAAAGTTAATAGATCACATAGAACGTTACATTGAGAAAACATAAGAGGTTCCCATATAACCCACTCCCCCCCATCATTTTTATAAATTGTGTTTTTTTGAAGATACATCACAGAAAAGGTTATGTTATGAAAAACATAAGAAGCTCCCGTATACCCCTCTCTCCCCCACCCCACTCCTCCCACACCAGAATATTCTTGCCTTTCAACCAAATTGTTTCCTTCATAAAACCTTAAACCAGATCTTCAATTCTGCAAAGTCACTTATTGCAATAATGCAACCAAAACCTGAAATTCCTTTTCATATGATTTAACTGAATTTCTCTGTGTGTGAAACATGGCCTACCTCTCCCTTTGCAAAGAGATAGAGCTATCTCCCCATCATACCCAAACAATACAGCTCTTTAATTCTTTCCATTCTCATCAAGTGAGAGGGGTGCCTAAGCCATCTAAGCACTTTCATCTGCCTTCTGCTATGTGGAAAAGTGCATTGCTTAATTGATTTTAATCTATTTATAAAATATAAACTGGAATTCTTAATTGCTCTCTATTTTTTTTTTCATTTTAGCAGTTTTTAATGGAAGTTGTACATAAGATTCTTTTATCCCTGTATCTTCTCAATTGTTTCTTCCTTATATTTGCCCTTTTCCTTTCCTACTTGGCGAGATTTGGCTTTATATTTGAGGGTCTTTTTGCGGTCTTTATCCAGTTTTAGCCTAGTGATGACTACCTTGCTGGGGTGAATGCCCACATGGACAGTGGTGCCATTAGCCTTCTCCCGCTGCCCCCATTTGATGTAGATGACATATTCCTTCCTGTTAACCTGGACTACTTTGCCAATTTGCTGACCTTTGTAGTGTCCTTTCACAACCTGAACATCATCTTTTCGGATAGGCATGGATCGAACATTATATTTCTGTCTCAGCTCCTTGGAAAGAGGGGAAGACATAAACTTCCTCCCAATGTGGGAAGGTGCATTGAAATGCCTTTTATGGTTCTTGCTCTGATCAGAGGTCACAAAGGGATTGAACTTCATTTTGGCTGCTGCCGCTCAGTGATGGCTGCAAAAGGAAAAAGAGCTGCTCTCTATTTTTGATGCTGATTTTAACTGTATTTAACACTGGAAACTACTTCAATTCATTATCACATTATTAAAGGGCAAGAGTACTCAAAAGTATACTTCTCGCACCTATATGCTTCTGTGTACATATGTATGTTTTCTGGTTTGTGATTTTGATCTAGTTTTTTTTTTTTTAATTTTCCCTTAATCATCCATTTCTTTAGTGTGTATTAATCCTCATTGTGAGCAGTGATGAAATTAGTGTGTTTTCTCTTCCTTCTCTTTCCCCACCCTCTCCTCTAGTACCTGATTTTAGGTGATTATATCATTTTGCTTAAGAGTTTGCCTTTATTCTGTAAATATGCTTCTACTGATGACTATCTTGAGATACTGATTATGGCACCTTCATTGTCCCCTCCTCTAGCCAAGTGGTGAGTTCCATGGAACCAAATGTCAGACAAGGAAAGGGAGTGGGTCTTTCACACCGAAGATAATCCCTGATGAGTGATAGGCAGGTGACATCACCCATCACTGCCCCTCTACCCTAGTATATACCACCTGATTGCTTGGCTCAACTCCCTTGCTCACATAATATCTCTAATATATTCTCTTTCTCCTCAGAAAAGCCAAGAATCTGATATCCTTGTCTTAGGTTCTGTGTTTCCTAGAGGCAATCAAGGCCTTCTGCCATCATTTGGAAAGCAAGCGTAGAACAAGAACTTAGCTTAGTTTTCTTAGTTTTTGTTAGTTCATGAATTGATTTAGATCAATGGTTTTTTTTGTTTTTTTTTTTTTTACCCATGATCTCTGTTTGGTCCAGAGATTCGAAGATTCTCTCACATTCAGCCATGGAAGCAAGGTAGAGCTGGGATAGAATCTCATTTCTTGTCCTGTATTCCTCTGCCATGTCAAACTCTATGTAATTCATAAATTCAGCCAAACTTTACTGGAAGATACTGGAACAAGTCACTTGTACAGAGCAGGGGAGGTCAAGTGCAAGAAGGAGGCTTAAATGATGTAGCTCTTGTCATTTGTTTAAGAGATACACCACAAGAATGTGTTATAGATGTAGCTGTGATCAGGGCTCAATGACTTCCACAGATGGCTGTCTACTTAGTGAGCAGCACAATGTCCCCATATACAGGAAGCCTGGGAGTGCATTTGTGAAATCTCAGTGTGAGCCCATTTGTAGGAGTCCAACATTTTTATGGTTTCAGTTCACATGTTGGCAAGATACTGGGTAATAAGATCATGGCATAATGTGGCTGACAGGTTTTTATGTGTATAGGCATTTTAAAAATTAGCTAACCAAATTAAAGGAATTTTTTTCTACAGGTTATTTCTAAAATAGTGCTTTTAAATGTAGGATGGCCAAGTATTAGTGAGTATTTGACAAATTTGAGGGAAAAAAATGTCAGAAGTTGAAGGCAGGCATACAAAGTATGATCTATGAATAACTGGAGTGCCTGAATGAGAAAACCAAAGCAAAGACATGAAAAAAATATTAAAAATTATAATTCCTTATTTTTCTGGAAAGAAATTCTTTGAAACCTTACAATGAGTATTGACTCAGAATGACTAATAGCAAGACATATTCTAGCTAAAATTACTAGGGTGGAAAGGAAGAATGAAGTCTTTTGTGCATTAGAGTAAAGCAAGTGCATTATGAAAAGAACATTAGCATCTCATCATCAGTTTTGATAATACTTTGTGCCAGAAGAAAATGGGGTAATATATTTGTGGAAAGAAATGTGAATCATGGTGCTATAAACAGCAAAACTGACATGAAAGTGTAAACAGCATTGAAATCCAACTTCACTGGCTTGAAGTTGGGTAATATTGTTCCCATGATCCCTTTCAGGTGAGGGAACAGATTTCAGGAAGACATTGGTAGGAGGACAGATGTTAAGTCTTACATTTACAGTTATTGGTCCATTCATTCACTCTAACTTTGTTTAGGGTGCATATCTATCTATGTATTTATTTTATTCATAAGGATGAAGAAAAACAAGTAGTTGGAGAGATATTGTTTAATGTATTAACATCTAAAATTACATGTCAAACCTATTTTTGAAATTCAGTGTAAGTCTTTGAAAATGAAAAATAAACTTTCCCTCAATTGGCTGATTAGGGAATTGGGTAAAAGGGGCTGAGCACTGAGGCATCTCCATTTCTTTGGTATTATATCCCCTCTCAGGCTCCAAACATCATATCGTCTCCAGATCCTCTGAGACTCAGGCTGAGGCCCCCATCTCAAGGTCTTTGTGCTGTCAGTAGTGGGGATCACTGGGGAGGCATAGAGATGGAGGGAGGAGTTTTTCTGGAGTGGGTAACAGGAGCCAGAAGACACCTCGGATCATTAATTGTCTGCATTTACTTTGACCAGCCAGTTCTTGTTTCTACCTCCATGTTCACACAGAATGCTGGAAACCTCAGTTTCTCCTCAGTTTTGCTGATTTTCCTAAAGTGCCAAAAGAAGGTTAGGAAAGCAATGGAATGCACGTGAACTTGTTTCCCTTCTTCTCTTTATCCTATCCACTCCACACTCACATTTCCTCTTCCTCTTCTTCCTGTCTTTTCATTCATTTCTTCAGTGTCTTCAGTGTATTCTAGGAAAAGAGAATTTATGAAAAGACACTTCTCTTCCTTGAACAGTGTAGACAGCTGCAAGGAAAGGAACCCACTTGATGACCATGTGCACATGTGCAGGAACACCCTGCAAGGGGAAAGCCCACCCCAGAACTAACTTCACAGGTGCTCCTTCCACTGGGTGTGGCCCAAAGCTTTTGACAACCAGCCCAGTTCCCTGCCTGGGCCATTCAGGCTTGTGCAAGCTGATTCAGTGATGCACATATGTTAAAACCAGGGCAATGCTAAGAAAAGAGGTAAAGAGGATGGGAGAAATTTATAGACATTGTTGTTCCCATGACCTCAACTTCCTGGATGAGACCACTTCCTTCAGGATAAGAATCATAAAATAAGGAACAGATAGAATGGAGAAAAGCTATAAAGAGGAGCTTATGAATAAGAAAGGGAGAGATTACAAAAAAGACAGAAAGAGGAAGGAAATTACATGCAAATTGTTGTTCTCTGTATCTGATACTTCAGAAGCTGTGAAGTAAGCCTCCTGGTAACCCGGGCAGTAATGGTGATCTATCAACCTTGTGAAAGAAAATGGGAAAGTTAGGGTTGAGGGCAGAACTCAAGCTCCTGTTGGTTATGTCAGGGTGTGGTCTTATCCCAGGACACAATTCTGTCCTCACCACCACACTCCTCTCCTAGGGCCTCAGTCACTTCACCTTGGCTGTGAAAGAGTGGGTCTAAGATTCCAGAGTCCCTTTCCCAGCTCTCAAATACTATACCTGTGGCCAGTGAGGAATGACTGTATCCTCTAGTTCCTCTAAGAAGGCAGATACTCTCCATGTCTTTCTATACATGATGTTGTCTTTCTTCTCCTTTTTACCACCTTCACTACCTCTCTGCCTCTTTTCTCTCTGTATTACTGCCCATTTGCTTTCTCCTTGTCAACTTTCACCAATCATATTGTTCTATGATACAGGAACACTGGAGAACAATCCCTGTGCACATATTATTCCCATATTATGCTGCCACCCTCTCCAAAATATCAATTAGTCAATTAACCAATCCACTCTAACCAGGGAGCAACTATCAGAAGCATGGAGTTGAATCAGGTCTTGTGTTCTAGCCAGTCAACTCTGCCCTGTTCCCCACTCGACAGTCATGCCCCTCCATGTACCTTTCCTCAGTCTTGTCCAGGCACCCATCAGTGCTAGTACGTCAGTGGTTTGACGAATTCCCAAAATATTCCACTTATTTAAGTGGCCTGTCGATCCCCTATTATATCACTTTCAGACTAACTGAATACAGACAAGTTACTTTACCTCTAACCTTACAGTCAACCCCTCCAATCAGTTCAGAAACTTATAGGGATGCTGTGAGGACAAAGTGTCTTCCATGAACCTAAGGTCATACCAGTCTCAGGATAATCACTTGATTTATAGGATTAACGGTCACTATCACCCGCAGGACATGATTCAATTCCATGCGTCTGAGAGTTGCTCCCTGGTTTAAAATGGATTGGTTAATTGATCAATTGATTTACTGAAGAGGGTGGCAGTGTAATATGGGAATAATCTGAGAGGAGCAGGGAACCCTTGGCCCTGCTTCCCAGAGACTCTCCAAGACAGCAAGAGCCAGTATGTGAAGCAAGCCTGGCAGGCCATTCACACAAGGCCTCCAGAAACCCAGCCAGGCTTTGGAATGTGTTGGAGAAAGAGTTGTACATGAACCTCTCAAATGGGAGCAATTTCAGGTTTTAATCTAATCCCAGGATTTTGGATTTGTGTGAGCAGTAGAGAATAGAAGGATGTTCAAGGATATGTTTCCTTTGATACCTTTCCAGCACCCAGGTGCATGTGTAGTCAGCTCAGAGCACATGTTCTTTATGTCAGAAAGGATAAAACATTAATGAAGTGCTACCAGACCGGTAACTACAGAGGGAGAAGACCTAATTCTCAACCACCACCTGGCACCCAGTAGAAGAACTTTGTCCCAAGTCTAGTTGATAGTCTGGGAGAGCTTGTGTCCTGCCAGATCCCCTCCATTGTAGGTCAACACCAAAACCTCATCTACACTCTCTTGTGCTTTATTCCCAAGAGCTGCTAAGCAAGGAAAAACAAAGGCTTTGAGGATTGGTCTTATGGGAAAGTGAATCTTAAATAGCATAGCAAGGAAAGATGATTGCAAACACAGTACACTCAAAGAACATGATGATAATACTTCTTACTATTGTTATTAAATATGGAAAGAATAAAGCAGACCTCCATGTATATTTCCATTACTCTCTGATTTCACAGTCCCTTCTTCAGTTGCTAAAGTAGCAGTGTTACTAGACTGTTCCTGATAACCCACTCACATTGGATCCTATCTTGAGTGATATTACCTATCTGGATTGTCATTTTCATCACTGCTGGTGGAGTCATACCTCTGATCCACAAACCAATCTTTAGGAACACAAACATCTACAAGAAAGTTTTTAGAGAATGTGGCACACCCATCCCTTCCTTCTCCACTTGATGGCTTTCTGACTACCCAAGATCACCACAGGTTCTTAGACCATCTCTGGACTCTGTGGAGTCAGAGGCCTTCAATAAGACATTATAAATGGTTTGCAAATGAGCGAGGTGGAGAAAGAATCCCCTTTTAACTATTTACTTTCCCCATTTTGATGGATCATTAAAGCTCTTATGTCCAAACTTATCACCCTGAAATTCTGACTGTTCTGGAAATACTCTGTATTAGATGAGTTCAATGAAAAGACCAATGGCAGGCTCAGAGCTGCTGCCCGGGAAAGTGTATTGTGAGGATGGAAATGTTCTTTCTGCATCATCCATGCCATAGCTACTAGCACAAATGGCTGTTGCGCTTTTGAAAAATGGATAATGCTACGTTGTGCTGCAGATGCCCTGAAGGTGTGGTGCTCAGTAATAAGAATTGAAATCATGAATGTTCCAAACTCATAGACAATTCGAGATCCCGCCATGCTAAAGAGATGTGAACAAAGTGTATAGAATTTGGAGTCAAAGCACTTAATATCTCCAGAATATGGTTTCCTATTCTCTAGATGTGAAACTCGAAAATTCATTCACCTCTCAATCCTTCCGTATCTCATATGTTTTGAAAAAGTCAGATATGGCTGCTTTTCTTTTATCATGACCAATCAAAATGCCATGATCAGACTTTAAAGGCTTACTAAGAGGTGAGATTTATTACTAAATGAAGACTTATTATGAAGTCTTAGTAAGAGGTGTTCTCTAATACAATTTTTGTAATCTTTTTTTTTTTTAAAAAAGATTTATTTATTTAATTCCCCCCCTTGCCCGGTTGTCTGTTCTCTGTGTCTATTTGCTGCGTTTTGTTTCTTTGTCCGCTTCTGTTGTCATCAGTGGCACGGGAAGTGTGGGCGGTGTCATTCGTGGGCAGGCTGCACTTTTCTTTTGCGCTGGGCGGCTTTCCTTACGGTTGCACTCCTTGCGCGAGGGGCTCCCCTACACGGGAGACACCCCTGCGTGGCGCGGCACTCCTTGCGCGCATCAGCACTGCGCATGGGCCAGCTCCACACGGGTCAAGGAGGCCTGAGGTTTGAACCGCAGACCTCCCCTGTGGTAGACGGACGCCCTAACCACTGGGCCAAGTCCGTTTCCCACAATTTTATCCATTTACAGTTCTGTGAACATTTTCCTGAAGGGTAATGGGGTATTCTCCTGGTTTACTGAGGTATATTTGACATACAATAAACTAAACATATTTAAAGGATAGAACTTGATACAATTTTGACATATACCCATGAAGAAATGAAGCTGGCATTTTTTAAACAGAAAGCTGACATTAGCAACTTTTTAGTGTTAGAGAAATCTAGGAAAACACACAAATGGACACACGTTCTCACACATGCACCTTGAGAATCATACACACACACATCAGGAAGCTTCTTTCTGTGGAGAGGTTCTCTAGACAAAGCCAACAAGGAATATTCATTGATCATCATCTAGATTTTTCCTCAGCAATTGTGTGATGAGAGAATACATACTATTGTTGCTTGCTCTTGGAGCCACCTGCAGTTGCAGAAAAGAAAACACTATAACGATCACAACTTGCTATGTTGTGTTTGTAGAAGGCTTTAGAAAACCAGATGGGAAAGAGGGTCAAGTCAAGGAAACCAAAAAGCAAGTGAGGGGACACCTGAGGAGAAGGCATGAGCTTTTCCTGTGTGATGTATCTCTCCATTTTGGTTGGCATTTAAAAAATTCTTAATCCAAGAAGAAGATATGGCTGCTAAGGATAAACGTCCTTTTATAATCGAATGCTTCCATTCGTGGTTGTCCTTTTGAAACAGAGATCGGCAGGTCAAAACAGATGCCAAGTGAACACAGTCCCCACCAAGGAAATTGTACATATCATCTGTAAAGTAATGGTCAGCTTTAATTGAATGGAAAAAGAAAAATACAGAAAGCAATGGTTCTAAAGGGAAACTAACCTTGGAATTAGGTGGGACTTCCTCTACTGCCCTGGCTCCCAGGTATTTTAGCAGGCCCTCTGGGGGAGTGAGGAGGATAAAGAGTAATAGTCAGTACATTGGAGGTGTTGCCCTTGGAGTACTCTGAAGTTTTGCTTGACATGGACAAAGGGTTAGAGTAATATGGAGCAGGTATTTAACAAGGATAGTGTGAGCTGCTGATGAGTGGAAAAAGGATAGCAAAATGGAGGTGGAGGAATAAAATGGGATGCAGTCCTTGACTTTGTAGCTAATGACATCCCAAAGCAATGTGAAATAATCTAAAAAAGTTACCAAATACATGTCATTGTTCAATGATGGATTATCATTCCTCCTGCCATTTTGAAGTCCTACTAAAATGCTACTATCACCTTGTCCTGTTACAAAATCATCAGTATCCATGGTTCCACATATGTCATCTCTCTCTTTTTTTTTTTTTTAAAAGAGGTACCAGGGATTTAACTCTGAACCTCATTCATGGGAGGCAGGCACTCAACAACTGAGCTATACCTGCTTCCCATTTTTCATCTTTTGTATAGGATTTTTTTCTCTATTTTTAAAAAAATGTTACATTCAAAAAATATAAGAGGTCCCCATTTACCCCCTACCCCCCTCACCCCACTCCTCCCACATCAACAACCTTTTTCATCATCATGGGACATTCATTGCATTTGGTGAAAACATTTTGGAGCACTGCTGCACCACATGGATAATGGTTTACATTGTAGTTTACACTCTCCCCCAGTCCACTCAGTGGGCCATGGTAGGACATACAATGTCCAGCACCTGTTTCTGCAGGATTTTGCTGTTATTTGTACATGAGCATTTTATTAGCTTTCTAAAGTTTAATAATAGGGTAATTGTTTTAAAGACATTTTATTTATAACTTTATTGTGGGACTGGATTCAAGTCTAGGCAAAACATTCTGTTTTATGTTTTTTTAATCCTTTATCATAAAGATACTCAGTTATAGAAGATTTGAAGATATTTAAATACTGCCACTTAAAAATTGACCACTATAAATCATGTAGTATTTTTCCTTCCAGTCTTCCTTTTCTATACCTTGAATGCTTATTCATTGAATGTGATGGATGTCCATCTTTATACTATCCAGGCACCAATTTGATAGCTCATTATTAAGGGGAGACATGAGTTGAGTGCTAAGGCTCTAATGCAGTTATAAAAGTTGCAGCAAGGATAATATACACCAGATCAATAGCCAAATGGTAACTTGAATTCTTATTGGTCACTGTCCCTAAGGCATGCAGCAAACAGTGCCGAGCATTTCTAGGACTCAAGATGCTGATGTTATGAAATACGCTAACATCTCCCACTTCCTATCTGTTTGGGCTGTAGTGTGGAGGACTGACTTAGGTAAACCAGATTGTGCTTCCAGTCATTCAGAATCTGAGCTGAAAAGGCATGTGGACTTTCTATGTGCATTTCACCCTATGTCAATTCACAGTCTGCAGTCAGTTTCCTGTGCTGGCATGGTGTAGAATCATCGCATGGCCAAGTGATGGGGCTAGATTATGGCTACAGCATCAGGATCAGGGACACTCATGTTTGAAATTGTAGGCTAATTGTCTCTGCACCTCCGTTCTTCTTCAGAAGAGTGGGAATAAACAGTCATAGTATGGTTGTGTTGAAGGTTGAATGAGTAAATATATGTAAAGGGTGTAGTAGTGGTTTTTTTGAGAAGTTGACACTGGCAATTGTGCTATATAGATGGGAAATAGCTTCTCCACCCTCACCTTCACAATCTCATCTCAAAGACTCTAACATAGATATCTCCAGCCCTGGTACACAAACCCTCACCACCTAAAGGGAACACAGATGGCCATCACTTAACCCAGAAAATAATCATATCCCCATTTCTCATTCTCACCTGGAAGCTGGAATCAGGGTGGTTCTTCAGAGTAAAGCAAGCGCACGGTCCCTGGGAATTGAGCCCAGAATCTCATACATGGAAAGCAGGTGTTCAACCACTGGGCTACATCAGCTCCACCCTGGTTTTTTAATTATCTAGATTTTTTCTGAAGTTCAAAAATGCATACCATTTTCTCTTATACCTGAGGCCACCTGTAATTATATTAAAGAAAACTCAGGATCAGATCATGCTGTGTAGTGTTGACACAGATCTTTTGCACTTTTGGTACAGATGGGAAACAGTGGTTGAGTGAAAGGTCCCATAAGTAATTGTAGCAGACACACATGGAAAGATACAAACTTTTCCTAGCTAATGCATCTCTCATGTCTATTTTGGTTGGCACAAAAAATTCTTACTCTTAGAAGGAAAAAATGCTGCCAATTAAAAAGCCCATATACTTGATTCCCTGCTCTTGCTATTTGTAAATAACAACTTGACACAGTAATAGAATACTCCTTAAGTAAGGAAATTGTATATGTCATCTATAATGTACACGGTCAGAATTTTCATATCTGAACTCAATTGAAAATGAAAGGAATAAGTAAAGTGACAATTTTTTCTCAGACAAAGAAAGGCAACCTTACCTTGGAATTAGATGGGGTCTCCTCATCTGCCCTGTCACTAGGTGGTTCCTCCATCAGGCCAAGGCCTCTCTTTAAAAGGTGGTACACATTCTAATAGTGTTTAAGTGCCCATCCTGTGCTGACCAAAAATAATTTGCTTGCTCACAAAAGCCAAATTGATTGTTAGGGAGGTATCCCCCACTTAAAAGAGCTCATTATCAAAGTTGAATTTTAAAAGTCCCATTCAAGTAATTGCCAAACAAATAAGTTCTCCCTATATACAAAAAAAAAAAAAAAAAAAAAAAAAGGCCAACAGAAAGGCCTTCTATCACCAGGCCAAACCAGAAGAAAAATGTTCAAGTAAACAAACAGGACTGCTGTTCTGTCAAAATGCCAAAGTTCAAAAGTCACCCCTAAAAGGTCTAGAACCTCAACCAAAAAGAGGCATGTTCAGAACCAAGAGGACTCACAGACAGGAACTCAGGGCTTTGGGGGAGATGGCAGAGCTGAAGGGGCTTTTGCCTTTACCATGCTTAAATCCAACAGTAGCTCCAGAGTCAGGTTGGTAGAACTTAGAATCCTGTTTCTAACACTATGTAATGTCAACTGAGAAATAAACTAAGCTGCAAGGCAACAAAGGCACTTATTTAGGGTCTTAGGGTTGCAATTAGGGGAGCACAGATTCAGGTAGCAATCCAAATCATGTCCCATCTTTGTATTTCCAGGCAAGGGGCTTTAAAGAAGACTTGAGAAGTTGTTTGTAGTTGTAGTGTATTTGGGGTATTCAGTATTCTGTATTGTCTTTCAGGTTAGATAGTTAACTGAGTTCTTTATCTTGTGTGTGTGTGTGTGTGTATGTTTTAATGGTCAAAGACCAGAGAAGAAATACTTTCAAATATTAGCATTGGAGTATGGATGTGGCTCAAGCAGTTGAACACCTGCTTCCCACATGGGAGGTCCTAGGTTTGGTTCCCGGTGCCTCTGAAAAAAAAAACAAAAACAAAACCAACCAACCAACCAACAATCAAACAAAAGAAACCAACTCAGGGGAACCGATGTGGTTCAGTGGTTAAGCACTGGCTTTCCACATACATGAGGTCTCAGGTTTAATCCCCAACCCCAGTACGTTAAAAAAAAAAAAAAAATTAGCTTTGGTATTTTTTCAGCGGTGAGCTTGTGATTTTGATTCTCTTTGCTATGCCATCTGAAGTTTCTTAAATAGTATGTTTAAGTTGCATAGAGAAATAACTATTTTGAGTGCTAATGACACCTGTAAAAGTCAAAAGGTCGAATGTTCTTCTGAACACTTGCCTTGAATTGCTTTTCTAATGCCTTACCCAGCATGTTTTTGACAGCAGCTGTTATGTTCAAGGCCAGAAGATGAATGTGATTGGGAACGTGGACTTTGGAATTACATGTTCAGGGCTGATTCCTGACTCTGCTTCATGTCAGCTGGGAAATTTACTCAATTGTCTGTGTCTCATTTCCAGATCTGAAATACTGAGCTAGTACCATTGGCCTCATCGGCTGTCCTCAGAATTAAGTAATGGTCCTGGCTCAAATTAGAGACACAATCCATATTAATTTATTGATATATCTAGTGCTCTTTTTCTTATTATTCACCTGTTTGCTCAGTTACTTTTCTTCATATGGTAATTCATAACTGTAATGTATAAGTATTGTGAGACAAAAGTCATCCTAAATTCCAAGAGCAATACCCACAGTGGAGTTATGACCTTTTTCTACGCTCCCAGACAGATATTTATGGACACCAAAGGCAGACTGGATAAACTGGGGGCACAATAATAGTGAAGTGTGCACACTGTTCTTATGTTGTGCTAAAAACTTCTGCCAAAGGACTAGGCCCAAACTGAGTGTGAAATACTAAAATATCTGTCTGGAAGACCAGAGCATGGAATATTGGAAACTACTTCACAACAGTTGTGAATTAAAGGCAGCCAAGGCGTCTTTTGTTGTTGTTGTTGTTGTTGTTACTGTTTTCAGGAAAGTTTATTACCAACCCCTTAGGAGGGCACTACAAATAATGGGGTTAGAAACCCAAACCAAACCCTGAAACACTTGAAAACAGGCCTGCTAGAGAGCCAGATGGCCCCAAGTCGTCAGGGAAAGGAAGTAAAGGAGAGGCATTCTAGATGGTGACCTACCCTGGAGCCTGAGTCTGTATATTAGTGTGACTATTCTGGGGAAACGGGGGGGGGGGGGGCAAGAAATCCTCACCTCCATAACCCCAGTGTTGCCCTGGATCGTGGCGAGGAAAGGCAGAAGCAAGCACTGAGGGCACAGACCTTACTGAGTCTAATCTTGGCATCACTGCCTCCAAAACTGTGAGACAATAAACTCCTTTAAGCCAACAAATATGTGTTATGTGACATGTCAACCATGGTGTACTGAAACAGTTCCTTTGAAAAATCCTCTTGCTCCAAAGTTCCTGAGGGGAAGAATTGATGCCCTGGAGGAGGTGGCTCACCCACAAGAAGAGTACCTATCCTGACCCAGCCTCCTGTCTCTACATTTCCATCCTTGATGCAAAATATGAGGTAGTTTCCCCCACATAAAGGCCTTCTGAAGTATCAAGGATGTTCAAATATTTGGCCCTCTTCCCCCAGCATCTTCACAATACCTTCTGTCTCATGTGAGTCTTCCTGGGGGTTGGACTACCATCCCAAGTGACCAGTGGTCTGCTTGGCTCCTCTACTGGCTCAGAACCTAAGACATTCCAGACCAACTGCCAGATAACAGCTATGCAAAGAATTAGTTTCACCTTTAACTGAACTACTCTGAAAGAACAGTTAATGCTCATCAACTGGCAAAGTCACCCACCTGACTGAGGTTTGGTGAGTTAATGAATGAAGTCTCCCTGTTCCCAATTATCTCCCTGACTAAATATTTGAACAACTCTCTTAGTGTGGAGTCCGTACCGTCCCTGCTGAAGTCTTTCTCATCCTAAGAGTACCTTTTCTGGAAGATATGGGCGTGAGACTTTGTGGTTCTGATATGTATTTTACTGATCACTAGTGATGTTGAATGCATTTTCATACTCCTGCTCATTCTGAACTCACTGCAGAAATTATGATTTAAGATTTACAGAGAGGGGACATGGTGAATCATTTGTACTCTGAGATGTCCACATCCTTAGAGAACCCAATCCTGCTGAGAGTAATCTCAAATCCCCAAGGGAGAACAAACACACAGCCCTGTTCTCAGAAATGCTTCATGTTCCTGCATCAAGAGTCCCCACTAGACTTAGAGAAGAAAGATGGCCCTCCATGAAGAGGGGGTTTTCACCCCCATACTCCATGAAGGCCAGTATCCCTCAGAGGACCCCAGAAATTCTTACATATCTAGGTCAGCCAGATCTCAACCAAAGCCCTCTTCATGTTGTATCAATTAACCCAACCCAGTCTCACAAGAGAGAATGATGCTTCCACCATGAGTTTTCACAAGGCATTATCTCTTTTTAGGAGCAATGACAACAGCAGATATGTAGACAATGAGGACAATAGTGAGCTTTCAGAAAGGAACACATCAAGAGCCCACTACATAAAATGCAAAAGATGACCAGTTCTATTCAGTAAACTCACGACAGCCTTGGGATTCAACTGACCATCCAGTCCTTTTTTGTATCTCACCCCATCTACCTTCTGAGTATTCAAAAGATAGAGTTACAGATGTGAAAATGCAAGATTTGCAGTGAACCCTCTTGAAGTGGGCTGGCAGACGAAGTGGATATTTTGGTGTGAATTCATGATGTTGATTCCATAAATAGATACAGGATTAACTACAAGGCAGTTAGACTGGAAGTTTGCATGGTGTTGCCTGTCTAAGCTGGACTCAGTCTTCCTCCACCCCCAGTGCATTGTTGACTGTGAAGTGCTGCTTTCTTTTCCAAGTCTAGAATCAGAATAGTGACTTCATTGCCTGAGGGTGAAACATCAGAGGGTTCCCTTGCTTCTGTGGCAGCTGAGGAATGTCGCCTTTATGGTGACTGGATCTGATTAAGCAATTCCTTGAATTCCTTGAATCTATTTTACCCCAGAGATCACATCGAAACCCCTTTCTCTCTGGATCTTCCTCTGGGGTACCACAAAAGCTGACCAACTAGACCAATGGCCATTCTGACTTACCTTCCTTGTGGACCTCTGGGGCAGCCTGGAGGGGGCTGGGGCTGAACACCACTCCCTCTGCAGCGGTGGGAAGCAGGTGTATGAGCTTGTGAAGGTGCTTGCTTTGGTGCATGAGGTCACAGGAGTGGTCTGGAAGTTCTGGAGGGAGGTGCTTTCTGAGCTTTGAGAGTGGAGGTTTCTCATCAGAACCCAGGCCTGGGGAGGAAGGAAGAGAACCATCCACTGACCCCCAGAATAGATGCACTCCCAGTGCCATAGGAACCTGTCTCTGACTTCTGACTGCTCCTTAGCTGCTCCTTAGCCAAATATGTGCAGGATGAAGGCACATCAAAAGCTGTGGCTCAGCCCCCTGGCTCCTCTGGCAAGTCTGGACTTTCTGATGCTGGAAGATGGAGTTTGTCACAAGGGAGACAGGACCCATTGGGAGACACAGCCACCATCCTCTACTCTGGCATCAGCAAAGTTGGCATCCACATGGGACAGGGTGCCCTCGAGCTGACAGCAGAAACAGGTGAACCATTGGGCTCAGATGCTTTGGCGCCTGCTGAAGGTGGCATCTTTGGGGTTAGGGCCTGTGAATCCCCCACCTTATCCCCTGGGGGACTGGGGAGAGCCACTCAGATCTAAAGAGCAGAAGGCACCAGTCCTGTTGTGGTGGAGGTGACTATGGTGGGGGGAAGGACAGGCTAGGAGAAATGGAGTTACCATTGGACCCAGCAATCCTGCTTGTAGGTATTTGTCCAAGAGAGTTATTTTTCACTTAATAACTTGTATACTGATGTTTTAGCTACTTTATTCCTATCTCTTAGAAAAAAGACCATTTGGGTTATACAATTTTTCTGGAATTCCTTTGGAATTCTTTTTTAGTGGTTGCTCTGAGAATAATACAGGTATCACAGTCTAAAAGAATTAATGTTTTACCCACCCAACTAAAATGTGGACACCTTACAGCCATAGGAATCATTTAATCCCCTCTTTGCTGAAGTGGTCTTCTAAGTTCCCAGTCTAGGGTATAACTTCTGCAAACATTTTGTATTTTTATAATTTTTCAAAATTCATTCATATATTTAACAATTTAACAGTTGGAAAAAAGTTATTCTTTCTCCCCAGATACTCACCATTCCTGATCCACATCTTTTATTCCTGAAGTTGAAAGCTTCCTCCTTGAATTATTTCCATTTAGCCTGAAGTTCCTTTCCCATCTTTGTAGAGCAAGTCATCAGGTGATGAATTCACTTGTTTTTCCATCCTCTCCTTCTGTCTTTATTTTGCCTTTAAACCTTAAGCAACTTTTGATGACTGCAGTATTCCTGGTTGAGGGTTTTTTCTTTTAGCCCTTTAATGATGTTTTTTCACTCTCTTGTGGCCTCTATATTTTCTGAAGAGAAATCAAAGGCCTTCAAATTGTTATTCTTCTACAAATAAATTGTCAAATTTTCTGACTCCTTTCAAGATGTTTTTCTTCATCTTTAGTTTTCAGCAGTTTGATTATGATGTATCAGGGTGAGATTTTGAGCCCCTTGGATCTCTCTTTCATAGAGTAGTGTTCAGTCATTTCTTCCCTTACCTTTTTATTGGCACCAGCCTCTTTCTGCTCAACCCAGTCTTTCAAATGAATATTAAAACTTTTAGTATTGCCCCACAGATCATGAGGCTCAAGTTTTGGATCAATTCTCTCTTTCTCACTCGCTCTCTTTTCTCAGATTATATTATTTCTACTCATCTAAATTCCATCTCACCAATTCATTCATCCCTTACTTGTCTTCTCTAATTGGGATTGCTCAATGAATTTTTTAAAATTTTCTATAACTTTATGTTTAGATCAAAAGTTGTCATTTACATCTTTTCTTTGTTTCTTTTTCTCTGCTGAGAACTCCTATCTTTCCACTCAATGAAAGAGAATGCCCTTTGATGGAGTTGGATGGAGATGTGACCTCTCTACACACGCCTTTTCTGTCAAGTTCACTGAACCTGTGGTTGGGGCTGGGGTTGGTGTGTGCTCAGGAGGCTTGGGTCTCTGGACCATGTGCCAGCTGGGCCCTGAGCCTCAGCAGAGTAGCAATACCTACTTTCCAGTTCATTGGACTTACCCAGGTCAGCTAAAAGGGAGGTGAGGCTAGCCAACCACCACACCAGGGTACCAAGAGAGTCTACAACTGCAAATGGGATAATACAGTCCATCAGCCATGTGGGCTGTAAGCCCCCTCTCAGTTTATACTTGGAGTGGACATTTGCCATCCCGGGGCCCACAAGATGGAGGAAGAGAGTATGGAATGGAGTGGATTTGCTGGTATTCTACTTTAGAACTATTGTGATTCTAGCACTGGAAGAAATTGTATCCTTTATGTCAATACAGTGGCAACAGGGGTTGCTGAGGGCAGGGAGATGGAAGAAGAGTTGTGATATGCAGATATTTTTGGGATTTCATTCATAATACCTGAATGGTATTATGGGGACAGATAGAGGACATTGTATGTCCTGCCATGGCCCACTGGATGGACTGGGGGAGAGTGTAGGCTGTACAGTGTAAACTGCAGCCCTTGTGGCCTAGCAGTGCTCCAAAATGTTTACAGCAAATGCAGTGAATGTTCCATGCTGATGAAAGAGGTTGTTGATGTGGGAGGAGTAGGGGTGGTGGGGAATAGTGTATTTGGGAGCCTCTTATATTTTTTAATGTAACACTTTGTCTGATCTATGCATCTTTAAAAACAAAAAGGACAAAATAATTAAAGAGAATGTACCTTAATCTCATTGAGCATAGACAGAACCATTTTGTCTGATAAATCCTTCTGTGGTTAATTTAGAACAGTGTCTACTGATTGACTTTTCCCTTAAGAATAGGTCAGGTTTTCCTAGTTTTTTGTATATTACATAGGGTAAATTTGAGTGATATTTTGATAAGCGTGTTTACATTGTGAAACTATTTCAAGACTGTCTTGGCTAGCTTAGCCACTTAATGATTCCATGGGAATTTGAGGACCAGCTTTTCCATTTCTGTAAAAAAAAGTCTACTCAATTTTGATTTTGAATTTAATCTGTAGTTTCCTTTGCGTAGTATTGACATCAGAACAATATAGTTAGTCGATGAACAATGGACATCTTGCTATTTGATTAGGTTTTCAGTGTCACTCAGCAGTGTTTTCTAATTTCAGTATATAAATGCTTCACCTTTTGTTAAATTTTTAGATATTTTATTCATTAGAGGCTATTTGATTGGAAGTTTTAAAAAGTTCCATTTAGATTGTTCTATGCTGGATTATAGAAACAAAAATGACTTTGCATTGTGTATCTTGTATCTTTCAATTTTGCTGAATGCCTTTATTAGTGCCATTACTATTCTTGTGGATTCTTTGGGATTTTGTTTGTAAAAGATTAGGCCATCTGTGTTTATAGAAATAGCTTTACTTCTTCCTTTCCAGTTTGGATGCCTTTCATTTCTTTTTCTTGCCTGTTGGCTCTCTCAAGAACTTCAGGACAATGATGATTAGCAGTGATGAAAGTTCACTACCTTATCTTGTTCCTGATCTCAGGGAAAGACAGGTTGCTACAATTTATGTAGATGGCATGCAGCTGCTAATGGAGTTAAATGACTTCCACCAATGACCATCCACTCAGTGAGCAGTAGAACACCCCCAGGGTACAGGAGGTCTGGGAGTGCATTTCTGAAGTCCTGGAATTTTAGCTAATTTTAGGAGGCCAACATTCTAATCATTTTGAATGGCATCTTTCTTGTTAATGCGTATGTATTCAGGTGTTCATAATGAGATCATGATATGATATAGCTGAAATATTTTTACGTGGTCCTAAATTTGAATATTCTGTAAACCATTTTAAATGACGTTTTTTATTTGTAGAGGTTATTTCTAAAATAGTGCTTTTAATGTAGCAAGGACAGGTATTAAGGACAATCCTTGGGGACCATGGAAAATACATAGATTGCTTTGGGGGTTGTTGGTGTATGTGCCTGAGGATAGTTATAAAGCTACTTGGTGCTATATATGTAGTCCAGATATACATACCATTTTTCTTATGTGATTAGGAATCAAAACAATATAAATTAAAATGTTATTTAAAAATGAATCGCCATTGCTAAAGCCAAATATGTTTGAAAATAGATTAACTTAAAAACTAAATAAAAAGAAAATAATACTGAAATTTATGACTCGACTATAATGTATACAGAACAAAGAAAATTCAATATAAAATAAGTATAAGAAACCAAAATCTAATAATTGTGGAAATAAAATGCATATAAATATATACGAACAAAGTGATTCAGAAATGAAATACATTTCAAGACATACAATAAAAAATACCCTTAAAGATAGTTGGTTCTGGAAATATATAGACCTTTATCTTTCAGGGAATGACTAGATTTTGGCAAAGTGGTTTTAGCTGTTCCACATCAAGACAAGAGCATACATTCAAAGGAGATATTCACTAGTCAGATGCAGAAACAAATAGACAATGACAGGTGCAACAGCGGTAATGATAGTGAAGACCCATATTTAAGAGTGGTAGAAGTACAGAACCCAGAAATATCGGGAAGAAAGCTGTTATATATATTTTTAATTTCAAAGAAAATTTGGACAGAGACAGATCTGTGTTGTTGGGAAAGCTATTTTGAATCTTGTTTCTATCTACAAATTTTTAAAAAATCATATGAAATACCAACAGAAAAAATATTGATGTTATTTCCAGTACAGGTATAAGGGCAAAGTAAGGCTCTTCTTTTTGATGTACATTATGTAGTGAAATGTACTATCTCAAAAAGAAGGTAAAAGCATTGATGAAAGGAAACAGTATATGAGGGAACATCATCAATGAGATAGGGGGAAAAAAAACCTCAAAAATGAAGGGACAGAAATCAGGGAAGAATAAGAAAAAAATGGGGAAAAAAATCATTTCATGATTTACATATAAACTAGAAGAAACAGTGAAAAGGTAATACCTAAATAGAAAGAGAAGTTAAAAAGAAGAAATTGCTTAAAAGTAATTTAATATAATGTAAAAGATTTGAGAAAAAAATGTCAAAAGTTTAAGATCAGCATAGAAAGGCCAATATATGAATACTGCAGTGTTTGAATGAGAGATTAAAAGCAAATACTTGCAGCAATTATTAAAAATTATGACTCCATTTTTTCTGGAAAGACTTATTTGAAGCTCCATAATAAAATTACACACTGAGCATTGATACAGAAGGTCTAAAGATAAGGCAAATTTTAGTGAAATTACTATGGTTTAAAGAAAACAAAACCATTTATTAGAGGAAAGCATGCGGCATTATGGAAAGAATATTAGAATCTCTTCAACATTTTTGAGAACAATAGTTTGTGTTATGTGAAAATGGGGTAATGTCTTTGTGGAAGGAAATGTGACTCATGGTTTTATCCCCAGCAAGACTGAAAAGAAAGTAAAAAAGACGGTGAATTCAAAGTTATCCTTCTAGACCAAGGGTGACGTTATTGCCATAATCCCTTCCAGGTGAGTAAACAGATTTCAGCAAATGAAACATCTGGAAGACATTGTCCTGAGGACAGAAGTTAAGCACTAAATTTTCAGTTACTTGTTCAACTATCAAACATTGAGGATTCTATGAGAGAGTAGTGACCTTGGTGGGAGCCAGGAGGGAGACCAAATTTTATAATTAATTTGGCTCTAACTTTGTTTAACATGCTGATCTAAATACATGTTTAATTTTTTTTTGATAAATTAAGAAACACAAGTTGTAGGAGAAAATATTGATTAATATAGTAATATCTAACATTAAATATAAAATGTTTCTCTAAAACTCAATCTAAATTTATCTAACTAAATTCTACCAAAATTTATTTGGGTATGGGTAGAAGAGAATAAGCACAGAGGCATCTCTAAACACCATATGATCTACAGCTCTTCTAAGCTCAGGCTGGGGCCTCCAGCTTAAGGCCTTTGTAGCTGTCAGTGGTGGGATCTGCAATAAAAGCACAGGATATAGAATCACCGGGTACACCGAGACAGATGGAGGAGGGGTTTTGCTGGTGAGTGTTGCGGGACTCAGAAGGTACAATAGACCCTGGAGAAGCAAAGTTGGCCACCGATACCTAGGAACCAGATCCAAATGGCACTGAATTCCTATTGCTACTCTCGGCTTAAGGTATCGTCTGTGGCACAGTGTCTGTAAATGTCCAACTGAAGGGATTTAATCTGTTTGCTTTGATGGGTGCCCTTGAAGTGACTCTTCCCTGAAGAGTAAGTTTGACTGTAGGGCTCCAGGAAGAAAAGGCAGAGTCTTATATATCTGACCAGGTGAGAAGCAGGACATCGGAAGGATAGGTATGGAAGTGATAACCCTGCTTCCCCAACCCCTGTCCCCTACACAGTCCAAGTCATGACTGCATCTTCACATTACTATTGGACAGGTTCCTTTTTCTCTCTAAAAACTAGTTTCATTTTAAAACACACCAAAACTTACCTGTGCTTTTCGGTTAAAAAACAGTTAGGCTCTAGTACTAAAATCATAAGTTTTCTTACATTAGTATATTCCAACATGAAAACATTACAGAAGACACTCCTTTTAACAAGATGCTATAAGTATTATGCTTATCTTTAATTAATTATGAAAGTAAAAAATAAATAAAAGGAACATAAGTAACTTGCAATTCTACCCATTTCACTCATCCCAAGTGAGCTCTTCATTGACCATTCTTTCAGGTTTGTATGAATTATACATACCTAAAAAACTTCTCAAGAACCACAGCTTGAGGAAAGGTGGCATGAGCTGACCAGGGATCTGAACAGGACCCAGCAGAGGCTGAGAACCCTCAGGGCTTGGGCAACTGCCAGTCAGGACTTAAATTTCCCCCTAAGATGGAAACTGGCCCAGAATACCTACCCTACCTGCCTGCGAGGGACCCCAGAGTGCCATTGTCCTTATTATGGATTGAATCAGGTCCGCCCATAAAGTCATGTTTTTGTCCTAACCTCCGCTCTTACAAATGTGAACTCATTTCTAAGAGCATACTAATGAATGTGAGTCCAACTTTAATCAGGGGGCCTTAATCTAATATGACTGGAGACCTTATAAGAAGAAAATTAGGCACATTCAGGCACAGGAGATAGGAGTCAGATGGCCAAGAAATGGAGGCATAGGTTCAGTTATGGATTGCTGGCAAGCTGCCACCACCTTCAGAAAAAGCACAGTGCAGCCTAAACCATGATTTTGGACTTCTAATCTCCCAAACTGTGAGACAATCAATTCCTCTGTTTGAGCCAGCTGGTTACCAGTATTGATTAAAGCAGCCCTGGCAAACTAAGACAGCCTAATTCACCCTTTTGCCAGAGACCTGAGTTAGTGGCATTTAGGTTCACTCCACCCTGTTCACCATACTCATTAATAAACAGGAGAGGCTTTTGTTGACTGTAAGTGGATTATGAGTGCAAACTTCACTTCAGCAGGGCTGAGGTGTTGAACTAATCCGGGGTTGATCTTCACAAAGAATGCAGTGTGAGAGCCCATAAGGCTTAAAAGGGGCTAGTGCCCTCTCCTGCAAATTAAGGAGCCTTTGGAGGCTGTGGCTTGTATAGAATGAGATTTTGTTCCCTGAGAAGAGGGTGTGAGGATATACTCTACTTGCCTGTGCTTATTTTTGACCAGCCAGTTCTTGTCTCCACCTCCATGTTCACCCTCATTTGTGGCAACGCCAATGTTCTCCTTAGTTTTACTGATTTTCCTGAAGTGCCAAAGAGAAAGTTAGGAAAGAAATGTAATGTGCGTAACTTAATTCCCTTCCCCTTTTCATCCTATTCACTCCACATTCACATTTCCTTTTCCTCTTCATTTCTTCAGTGGCTTCTGGGTATTCTAGGAAAAGAGAAATTATGAAAAGAGACTCCTCCTTCACCTCAAACAGTGTACTAAGCTGTGTAAGGAACAGAAAACACTTGATTGTCCAGAGATACCATTTGCAGGAACATACCTGTGAAGGGAGAGTCCAGCCCAGAACCAAGTTCACAAGTGCCCTCCAAAAGAGTGGCCCAAGGCACCTGACTCCCAGCCCAGCTCCCGCCCTGTTACATTCTGTTTTACTTGAGATTGTGCATGCTGCATAGTAGGTTTGGAAATGATGGAAATGCTAAAAAAGCAGTTGAGAAGGATGTACAAAGTTGTTATAAACCGTCTCAAACCCATGACCTCAACTTCCTAGATGAGATCAAATCCTTCAAGATGAGTATCATAAAAAGAGGAGAAGATGGGAGAGGTACAAAGAGAAGTTTATGAACAGGAATAGGTGAAAAAAGACAGAAGACATGAATTACATGCAGATCGTCATCCCCGTGTCTGAATCATCTGACTTGATGAAGAATGCTTCTGAATGTACCATGGCAGTAACCATGATGGGGCATCCTTGTAAAAGGAAAGGAAAATGTTAGGGTTGAGGGGAGAGCTTGAACTATTGTTGTTCTCACCTGGTTATGACCTTATCCCAGCACATAATTTTGTCCTTATCACAACATTGCATTCCTTGGGCCTTGATTGCTTCACCTTTACCATCTAAGCTTGGTCTAAGATCTCCATAATCCGTTTTCCAGTCCTCACATACTCTAAATGTAGGGAAGACTGTCCACCTTTTCCCTCTAAGAAGGCAATCGCTTTGTCCATGTCTTCCTGACCACGACATTATAGTATCTCTTACTATGATCTTACTGAAATAGGAAAAGAACAAAGCAGATCTCGAAATATTTCCTTTACTTTCTGATTTCACACCCCTCTCCTCCATCTCCAATGCAGAAGGGGTAATGCAACTGCTCCCAGGAACTCTCTCCCATTGGGTACTTCCTTGAACATCGTTACCGACTTGGATTGTTACCGTCATCACTGCTGGTAGAGCCATACCTCCAATCCACAAGCCAATTGGAGGTATTGTTTAGGAACACAGATATCACCAAGAAATTTAATTGAGAGAATGGCACACTAGACCCTTCCTTTTCCAGTTGAGACCAGGCTGGCCACCCAAGATCACCTCAACTCTTTACCCTGGGTTCTCAGACCTTCCCTGAGCTCTGTGGAGTCAGAGACCTTCAACAGGACATTGGAAACCGTATGCAAATGAAAGAGAAGTGGGGATGGAATTCTTTCTCAGCCTCTCACACTCCCATTTTGCTGGACTGTTACAGCACAAGCCTCCAAGCTTATCACCCTGAAAGTTGGACTATTGTGGATGTGGTCTATGTTAGAAGAGTCCAATGGGTTAGATGAGTTCAGCGGCAGACTCTGAGCAGCCTCCCAGGAGATGTTTTGTGAGGATGAGCATGTTCACTCTGCATGTCTATATCATAGTTACTAACACACATGGCAATTGGGCTTTGGACAAATGGGTGACATGTACTTGTGCTGCAGATGCCCTGGTGGTGTGGTGCTCAGTAACAAGAATTAAAAATGACAAATGTTGCCAGATTCGTAGTAGAAGATTAGAGATTGCCAGGCAGAAGAGGCATGATGAGATTGTGCTTTGGTATCAAACCACCTAATACCTCAGTGCCTAGTTTCCTGTTTGGTACTTTGCATTTCTGCAAAATTAATTCAGCTTCTAAGCCTCTCTTTTCTCCTATGTTAAAAACGACAGATATGGCTGCTTTTCTTTTATCATCGTCAATGAAAGTGCCATTTAGGGGCAAGGAGAGTGCTCTACACAGGCTACACTATTCAATATTAAATGAATTCTTCTCATTAAATCCTAATGACAGGGATTTTGTAACACAGTATTTTCACTTGGAGTCCTTTGAACATTTTCCTGGGTTGTTATGGGATATTTTCCAGGTTTATTGAGGCATACTTGACTTACAATGAACTATATTATTTGAAGTATATAATTTGAAAATATGGACATACGTATATGTCCTTGGGGAAATTATTATGGGATTGCACAGGTAATTGTGCTGGTTATAGGAGAGAAATCTAGGAAGGCACACAGCAGACATAGGATCTCACACATGCACATTGGCAATCACATTCATTACACTGAGAATCACAGCACATACTCATATACACACACAACACTCACATGAACACAAACCCATGCCATCTAAACAGAATCCAACTATTCAAGAAACATCATGCTAGTTCTTACCTGAAATATCCATTTGCTTCCCCATACCCAAATCCTTGTTCCTACCTGGGAGTTTTAATCAGGGGGCTCTTGACTGAAGCCAGCAAGAAAGACCCACATTTCTTGTCATGTAGATTTTTTTCCTCAGCCCACCTACCATTGACACTTTCTTTTCGGGCCAGCTGCAATTACAGAAAAGAAAACACTGTAAGAATTATAAATTATTATGTAATGCTAACAGAAGGATTTTGTCCTCTTGGTGACTTTAGAATACCAGATAGGAAAGAATGGTCAAACAAAAGGAAAGCCAAAACCGGTGAGGGGACACCTGTGGAAAAGAAATGAGTTTTTCCTCATTGATGCATCTCTCAAATCCATTTTGGTTGCCAGTTAGAAAATTCTTAATCCAAGGTAAAAATATTGCTCCTTAGGGTGGGCCTAATACCATACAGTTTATAAGTTGATGCTGCCTTTGTGATTTTACTCTTGAGACAGGAATCAGCTAGTAATAGACTCCCATTGAAGACATTGCCCAATAGTTTTGTGCATATCACCTATAATGTACATGGTCAGATTATCCCAACTGGATTAAAAAAGAAGGAAACCAAGAAAGCAACAGCTTGATCTCAGACAAAGAAAGGTGACCTCACCTTGGAAGCAGATGGAGCTTACTCTACTGCTCTGGCATTCAGAAGCTCCTCCAACAGGCGCTCAGGGAACTAGGAGGACAGAGAATAACAGTCAGTAGCTTGGGGCTGTTTCTCCTGGATTACTGATGGTGCTTTGTTTATCTTGGGCAAGAGATTAGAGTATTATGGAGGCAGTTTTCAACTAGTATAGAGTGAGCTGTTCAGGAGTGGAAAAAGCAAAATGGAGGAGCAGGAGAATAAAAGGAAGCAGTCCTTGGCTTTGTCATTAAAGACATTCCAAAGCAACATGAAATAGTCAATTTACAAAGGGTAGGAAAATACATGCTATTGTTCACTGATGAATTCTTATCACTTCTGCCTTTTAAAAAATAAGTCAAACTTTTATTTATGGATTTGTAGGGTAAAACCGCAGCTCATACCTCATGCATGCAAATATGTCATTTTAAAAATATTTCTATTTCTATTTTGAGCCCCCATTTGGTAGCATATGGGAAACACAGTCTCAGGCTACTGCAGGTCTCCTTCTGTGTTTCCCCGGGGGGCCAGGAGTTCCAGGAGACTTACAGGATATCAAAGCATCAGGCTGGAGCATCTGCCTGTTTCTCTTGATCTTTACTTTTCAGTCTGTGTAGGCCAGTTCTGCATACTTGTCCCCAGTGTAAAGATTCATCAGGTCTGTCAGATGTCTCTCAACCACTTCACTCCCCTCATTGCTGGGTAGAGGAAATCATCATAATATTTTAGTCTCCTATTATATGCTGGGTACTCAGAATTGTTTCAGGCCCCTTTGCATAGACAGGATCACATACGTAATTTGTGGGGCCTGGTTCAATATGAAAATGTGAGGTCCCTTGTTTAAAATGTATTAAGAATCTGAAGACGGCTACAAGCATTAAACCATGCACAGGGTCCTGTGTGACTGCAGAAGCCACATGTTTCCTGATGCTCAAACACCATGCTGGATGCCAAGAAAAGCATGAGTCTTCCTCCTAAGACAAGCATAGGGCTCTGAGTTTTCAGTAACTGGACATTCTCACTCTCCTACCAGCCCTTATCCTGAGATGCAAGTGGCTGGTCCATAGGACATATTGCCCAAATTGTCTTCTTTCTCTCTTTCTCCCTCCACATAAACAAACATGGGTACTCCATCAAGTCTGGGAGTGTGCCAGCCTGCCTCTTTTCTATTCTCAATATCTTGTTCAAAGGGAAGAAAATTCTTTAAGCCCTGAGACCTTTAGAGCTTAGACTTTTAAACAAAGCAAAACAAAAAATGAGCAGTCTATGTTAACTCAAACCCCTTTTCTTTCAATACTATTCTGTCATTTGCTTTAAAAACCTCTTTTGAAATTCAAAAGCACTGTTTTGGTCTTTTTTCTCTCTTTTGCCTATGGCATCCCTTTCTGGAGTGAGTAAGCCTATAAAGGCCAGATGCTAAAACAGCTGCAAAAGAGCCAATGGGTAAGATAAATGGGCAATAACATTGGTTCTTAATTTACTGATGAGAGGGTTAAGTATGTTGCCCAAGGTCATGCAACTAATTAAGTGGCAGAGGTGGGATTTCAGTTTATGTGGTTTAGTTCCAGAGTATGGAATCTTTTAGTAAGCTCTTTTAGTAAGCTCTGAGAAATGACAGCTTCATTATTGATTATAATGTAAAGTAGCAATAACAAAAAAGCTTCATTATTTACTGTGATGATAAAGTAGCAGAAACAAAAGAATATCCAGATCATTAAAACAAATATAAGGTACAAGGAAGAAAAATTTGTTTAGCTTGACATTTATTAGCTCGTCACCATCTTTAACAAATGATTAATACTAAAACAATAATAGAAAGTAGTTAATAATAATTGATAATATAGTTTCTCTCATTTGTATTTTTTGAAAGAAGTTGGGAGTTTACAAGAGAATCATGTGTAACATACAGAATCCCCATACAACACCTGGGGCGGTTTGATATTATTTATAAATTCCAGAAAGGGATATTGATTACGTTTGTAAACTGACCTGTTCCTCTGGGCGTGATACCCTTTGACTGACTTAAATTCAAAGACTTTGCATTTACTTGATTAAATCAAGATTAGGGCTTTGATTTGACTACATCATTAGGGTGTGCAGGGTTGCGTTCCCCACTGCCTTGGTGGGCTGATAGAACAGACTCTTAGGCAAAGGCAGGCACACAGAGAATATACACAGAGGGAGAGAGACAGCTCCATAGACATGGCAGGGGCCCTGGGAAGAGAGAAGAGCTGTTCCCCTGATAGTAAACAGCTGACCTTGTGAAGAGACTAGAACTGAGCCTGGAAAGAAATGAGCCCTGAAGAGAGATGAGCCTTATGCCAGCCTACGCTAAGATCAGAAGAAGCTAGACCCATGGAGCCTTAAGAGGAAAGAGGAAGGCTGAATCCTGAAGAGATCAGCAGCCATCTTGTTCAACATGTAGTAACAGACATTTGGTGAGAAAATACCACTTAGGGTACCTTGAGTTGGACTCTTTAGGGCCTTGTAACTGTAAGTTTCTACCCCAAATAAATACCCTTTAGAAAAAACAGAATATTTCTGGAGCTGTGCATCAGCACCCCTTTGGGTAATACTACCCTACCACAAACATCCTGCATTGTTGTGGAATGCTTGTTATAATTGATAAAATAACATCCAAATATTACTACTAAGTATGGTCTAAAGCTTGCATTAGGTATAGTTTATGGAGAAAAATTTCCCCATAAAACACCCTATTATCAGCACCATGTATTTGTATTAAACGTTTGCTGTAAGTCACATTAAGAATGTTTGCATGTTCGTACTGTTAACAAAAATCCATCATCCACCACAGGGTTCACTATTAAGCTGCCCCATGTCTTGTGCAATCCATTACTCCTCCTGCCGTTTTGAAGCCAAACTCAAATGCCACTATCTTGACACGTTCAAAAACCATTTTAGCCTCCATAGTTCCACCTATACTACACTGCATTTATTAGCTGTTGTATAGGATTTTGCACTTGATTGAATGCCAGCAATGTATTTTCTTCCCAAAATGTAACAATAGAATAATTGTTTTAAAGACATTTTTATTCATAACCTTTTGTTGTGGGACTGGATTCAATTCTAGAGAGAACATCCTATTGTATTTATTCACTAATCATTTGTCACAAATATAATCAATTAAACAAGGTTGGAAACTACTAAAATACTACCATTTAAAATTGACAGTTATATATCATGTAATATTTTTTCTTCCAGTCTTCCTTTTCTATACCCTGTGTGTGTGTTCATTGACTGTGTTTGTTGTCCATGTTTCCACTCCCCATGGCTAAGGGGAAGTGTGGGGTTAGCATTTAGACTCTAACTCTGCTGTAAGACATGAAATAAGGACCATGTGCACCAGGCTGGTCATGAAGTGGTAACTTGAGTTCTTATTGTCACTGTCCCTTGGTTGTGGAGCTACAGGATTTGAACATTTCTAAAGCTCATGTTGATGATGTTATCAAATACACTAAAACATAACCCTGATACTTATCTGGTTGGGGCCAGGTTGGAGGATTTACTACAGTAAACACCTCTCAGAATCTCTGAACTGACCACAAGAATGGGGGCTTTCTCTGTGTGGTATTGTGTCGAGGCCGTAGTGGGTAAAGGCATCTGTCACCTCTTTTGTCTCATGACACCACTGAGACTACTTACAATGAGGAGTAAGGATTGGGGTCTCTGCAGGTTGGATACTTCCAGGAATACAAATGGAGGTTCAGCCTCCCTTGCATGGTGTACACTGACCCCATGGCTGAGCAGTGAATGAAGATAGTGGCTTGGGGCATCATCAGCACTGGGGCTGCATGCCTGATTTCACAAAGAGGCTCCTATACGTAGGAGCTTGAAATCCTAGGCTATTCATCTCTGCACCGCAGTTTTTCCACCCAAGGTGTGGGGAAACATTAAACAAAGCCCTAGTACTGTCGTTCTGTGGATTGATTGAATCAGTATATGTAAAGTGTGCAGTCATGAAGGGATAAATTTGAGAAAGTTGACAATAATTGTCCTGCATAGTTGGAAAATACCTCATAGGGAAACACACTCACCCTCACCTAACCTTCACAATCACAACCTATTCTTAAGTGCAATTCCCACTCAACTGCCACATGCAAACCCACACCACCTAAAGGGAACACAGCTGTTTACAAGGACTGTAGAACGTGGCCATTTTTCTTTACCCAGAACAGAAACAGTCCCCATAACTCATTCCCATCTGGAAAGTGATTTTAGGGTTCCCACACCACAGGAACCACAAAAGCCTGGGTTTTATTTAATCTTAGCTTCACTCTCAATAAGTGAGCAATTCCACAATACATACCATTTTTTCTTGTTCCTGAGGCCACCTACAATTAGGCAAAAAACAAGCAAAAAACCCACAGTACTCTGAGGGCTTGACCATGCTGTATAGTGTTTGCACCGGCTTTTGTTCTCTGCGTACCTTTAGAAAAGCAAATGAGAATCGGGTCAAATGAGTCTCCATAAATAACTGCAACAGATGTGTGCAATGGCACAAGCTTTTCCTGAACGATGCTTCTCTCAAGTATATTTAGGTTGAGAATTTAGGTTGGGTGATAAAATATTTTTAATCCTAGGAGGAAAAACTGCCAGTGAGGAAAAGTCACTGTACTGTGTACTTGGTTGCTGCCACCCTCTTGAATCCAGGGTAGGTTAATTATAGGTTCCCATTGAAGCCTCCCCCAAACAAAGGAATCATACATCATCTATAATTACATGGTCAGATTTTCATATCTGAACTCATTTGAAAAATAATAAAGTGACAATTTTAGCTCAGACAAAGAAAGGCAACCTTACCTTGGAATTAGATGGGACCTCCTCCTCTGACCTATCCCTAGGAATCTCCTCCACCAGGTCCTCAGGGGGAGCTAGAAGGATAGAGTCACTGTCAGTACATTGGGATGCTCCTCATTGGTTATTAAGAGAGCTGCACCTGATGTGGTAACAGCCAAGAGAGCAAGGGGATAGATGGACAATAAGCCTGGAATGATCAGTTGCTGGACCAACCTCCTGGGTGGAAGGATTGTAAAGAGCAGGAGCAGAAAACAAATGAGAAATAAGTTTCTTTGGTTGTGTATGTAACGGCATCCCATTGTAACGTGAAATAATCTATAAATGGTACTAAAACAGACACTATGATTCATTGACAGAGTCCCATCATTCCTCCTGACCATTTTGAAGCTAGACTAATTGTCACTGTCCTGTTGAACTTTCCGAGATCATCTCAAATTCCACACATTCAAAGTGCTCCTGCTAGAATTCTCATCTCTTATGAAGTATTTTTCTCTTTATAATAAGCAAACTTTTATTGGTGGACTGGATTTAATTCTAGGCAAAGTATTCTAATGTATTGAATCATTAGTCCTTTCTTATAAAGATAATTACAGTGGTTTTGATAATACTGATACGCTACCATTTCAAAATAAGCAATTGTGACTACATAGTATTTTCCCTCCATCTTCCTTTTCTTTATCACTTATGCACATTTGTTGAGTGATGTGACTCTCCATGCTCACACTAACCAGCCACAGTGGGCCAGTTCACGAGGAGGGAGGCACAGGTTGAGCACTGAGGCTCTATAGCAACTCTACAAGAGAGTTGCAAGAAGGGCGGTGGAAAGTAGGCTAATGACTAAGTGGGACTTTACAATCTTATTGGTTATTGTGTAGCTTAGATTTGATCATTTGAAGGGCTCAAGGTGATAAAGTTATCAAATAGATGAAAACAAGTCCCTGATTATTATCTGGTTGGGCCAGGTACTTAGCAGTGACCCAGCACTGGCAAAGATTGTCAGGCTTGTCCTACTGATGCCTCGTAATCTGAGAATCTGTGAGCTTGGCAGAAACATGAGGACTTCTGTTGCTTTTGACACAAACAGCTATGTCTAAGTATCTCGTAAAATGCCCCTAATGGTAGCCTGGGTTATGTGACCCTCAGGCTTCCTAATATATAAGATCAGTGTTTAGGAGCCCTCTAGGCAAATGTCTATACATGGATGATGGAAATCCTTTGCGTGGCCACTAATGAACCATGTCTGTGAGCTAAGTGAGAGGGAGTTATTCAGAGTATCAGCATATGGGCCTCATGCCTGTGTTCACATTTTGACTCTACCTCTTAGGAACTCGAGATCTTAGGTTATTAATCTGTGCCTCTCAGTCTGCATGTAAGAAGTGGGGAGAGTAAACATAACCAGAATTTTGTGATGAAGATTTTACGAGTGAATATATGCTACATGTGCAATATTAATGGTTTGGTTTTTGAGAAAGTTTGCAGTGGCCATTGTACAGGGTGAGTTGGACACATCTCTTGGGAAAGCAAACACTAACATCCCCACAGTCACACATTCACAATCACACCACATAGGCTCACTCATAGGCACTCACTAACCCCTTTACGCACAAATCCGTGCCACCTAGAGGCAACACAGCTGCTTTCAGGACTTTAGAGCATGCCCCATAATGCTTCCCTTTGAAAATCATTTTTTTTTAACCACACCCCCAATCCTCATTCCTTGCAGTAACTGGAACCACTATCCCTGAAGACAAACATACTAACAATACCCTGGTTATCTTATCTTCCATGTTTTCCCAGATGTCAGTAATTCTAGATATGTACCATTTCACTTATTCCTACAGCCACCTGCAATTAGAGAAAAACCTATGAGTATTACATCATGCTATACCCTGTTTGAATGGGACTTTTGTTTGCTTGATACCATTAGAAAAGCAGATAGGAAACAGTGGTGAAGGCAAAGCCCCATAAGAAAGTGCAGCAGGACATATCTATTAAGGCACAAGCTTTTCCTAGAATATCTCTCAGGTCCATTTTGGCATGTGATTACAAATTCTTATTCCACGCAATAAAAATTGCAGCTGAGGAAAAGGACTTTTAACATAGTTTATAATCTACTCCTGCCATTTCTGGATACCCTGTTGAATCATGGATCAGTTGGAACATGCTCCCATGAAACACTCTGCATTCCTAAAAAACTGTATATACCATCTATAATGCATACTATCAGGCATCCTTACCTGAAATCAGTTGCAAAAGATAGAATACAAAAAGCAGCACCTCTCCCTTAGACAAAGGATAGCATCCTCACCTTGGCATTGGGTGAGGCTTCCTCCTCCTCTCGGTCCTTGGAAGCACCACCTTCAGTTGTTCCTGGGGAGCTAGGAGGATACAGAGTAATTCTCAGTATGTTGGTGTGTTACACGTAAATTTCTCAGGGAGGGTTCTAGTCTTGGACAAGATACTAAAGGGTGTAGAGTTTGTAGTGTAACAAGCCTAGTATGACCGGCTGTAGGGGCTATCTTCTGTACTGAAAGCAGGTTGGCCAGGAGTGTAAAAGGGAAGAAGCAGGAATCAAAATCCTTATTGGCAATCTATAACAACTGACCGTAGTCTATAAATAATACTAAAATATATTATTATTCATTGATAGTCCCAAAATGCCTCCTGATTATTCCATATTTAGCCTAAGTTGACAGTATCATGGGACATCTCCAGACAAATTCAACCTGCATGGATATACATATACTGACAAAGACTTTACTGTATGTTCTTAGGAATTTCCACTTGATTAGGAGCTACCTTTCAGTGGGCTACATTGAATCCTGGGCAAGTCATTCTATTGCATCTATTCACTAGTCCTTTGTTGTAAAGGTAATTGTAGATTTGAATATCCTGAGATCATTTAATAATCATTACTTATTAATCATGGAATTTTCCTTCCAGTCTTCCTTTTCTATGCCACGTGTGTGTATTCATTGCATTGGTGGCTCTCCATCATTGCCCTTTCAACACTGTGACAGTCATTATGGAGGGACACATGGATTTAGTGTTGACTACCTCTAAGCCAGATCTCCAAGAGCATTTCAGCAAGGGTGTTGAACACCAGGTTCAGAATGTTTTGAATGCCAAGTGTCTTTGGGTTCTATTTTATCAAGGACTCATAGAACTTGAGCATCTATAGGGCCCATTATGGTGATGATATCTAATGCAGTAAATTGTCTTCCAATGTCTATCTGCTTTGAGTGAGCTGCTGAGCTGACACCTCAACCCTGGCAGGGTTGACCAAGTCATTATCACAACAGAGAATTTTGGGGCGATCAGAAGCATGTGGGCTTTCTGTGTGTTTTTGACACTAATAGCTATACCAAAGTCTGTGATAATCTGCACAACCTGCTGCCCTAGGCTGTGTGACTACTGAGGCTATCTTAAAATGGTGGGCAGTTTGGTTTCTCTGTAGACTCAGGTAATTCCAAGACATAGGGAGATGCTAGAACTCCATTGTCTGATGTCTAATGATCCAATGGCTAAATCATGCAATGTATTTGAGAAAGTTGACACTGGCAATTCTCTGCATAAGTGGGACATAACACCTCAGGGAATTGCACATGATAATCCTACAGTTACCTAAAGGGAACACAGCTTCTACTGGGGACTTTAGAAACAAGGACAGAATACCGTAACAAAAAACCTTTCATCATACCCCCAATCCTGTGAAACTTCCATGGCTGAGTATAGAGGGCAGGTCTGTAGCTCAGAGCATCAGAATTGGGGCCAAAATCTAGGTTCACATTTAGGCCCTTCCCCTTAGGAGCAGACAGCTGAGGCTGTTGTTCATTTCTGCAACTCAGTTTCTCCACCTGTGTTGTGGGGATAAAAAGCACACCCTAGGTGCAGCTGGATGAAGTAAATGTGCATAATCTGTTCAGTGGTGATAGGGTTTATTTGAGAAAGTTGAGAAAGTTGGCCCTAGCAATTTTCCTTTGTAAATGGTACATATCACCTGGTTAAATGCACGCAGACTCAAAATCAGACCCCAGAGACTCACACGTGAACTCCCATTAGCCCCTGTGCACTAAAACGTCTACCACCTCAAGAGAACACAGCTGCTACTTGGAACTGTAGAAACAAGGACAGAACACCCTAATGGAAGCCTTTCATCACACCCCAACCCTCATTTACCAGTGAAACTAGGATCAGGCTGGGTCCACAGCCTAAAGCTTGGAGGAAACCCCCTATTTTATTTTGACTTTTCCCACAACAGTTGCATGAACCAGAATAACTACCATTTTTGTTGTTTCTTGAGTTCACCTGCAATTGCAGAAAGTAATGAGAATCATACTATGCTGTGTTGTTTTTTCTCAGATCTTTGTGATTTTATAAAAATGAATGGGACACAGTGATAAAATCAAAGACCCCATGAATACATATGGTGGGCTCCTGTGGGAAAGGCTCACACTTTAACTGGGGGCTTTCTCTCTCAAATCCATTTTGGCAGGAATTACAAAAGTCTTGATCCAAGCAAGAAAAGTGGTGCTGAGACAAAAGGCTCCAGCTATATGGGTTATGACCTGGTGTTGCCATTTTTAATGCCTTCTTATCAGTGGTCTATTAGTAGAAATCCCTCTGCAAATATTCCTTCCCCCAAACAGCACCCATTATCTGTAATGTACATCATCATATATTAAGATCTATGCTTAGTTGAAAAAGAATAAATCTGAGAAAGGAACATTTCTATCTTAAACGAAAACGTGACTACCTCGGCATTAGATGGGGCCTCCTCATCCGCCCTGTCACTAGGAGCCTCCTTCACCATGTCTTCCAGGAGCTCTAGTGGGATGTAGAATAACAATTAATACACTGGGGGAGCAGCTCATGCATTATTCAGGGACATTTGCTTTATTAGGACAACAGGCTCCAATGTATGGAGCTGACTGGTTAGTGAGCGTAGACTTGCACTATTTGGCCTTCCTTGGCAGAAGAAAGACTAAGGTGAGGAATAGGAAAGCAAACAAAAACAGAGTCCTTGGCTTTGTAGCTAAAGGCAGTCTAAATTAATGTGAAATAGTTCATCTATAAATGATAGAAATTTATAGCCTATGATTCAACACTTCTGCCCATTTTGAAGCCCATGTTATTTTCTGTTTTTAATTAGCAACCGTTTTAGTGGATGTGAAAAGGTATCATTGTGGTTTCCTTTTTTTTTTTAAGGTTTATTTTTTATTTATTCCTCTCCACATCCCCTCCCCCTTCCCCACTGTCTACTCTCTGTGTCCATTCACTTTGTGTTCTCCTGTGTCCGCTCGCATTCTTGTCAGCAGCACTGGGATCTGTGTCTTTTTGTTGCATCATCTTGCTGTGTCAGCTCTGTGTGTGTGTGGTTCCACTCCTGGGCAGGCTGTGCTTTTTTCGCATGGTGCAGCTCTCCTCTTGGGGTGCACACCTTGTGCTTGGGGTTCCCCTATGTGGGGGACAACCCTGCGTGGCGCAGCGCTCCTTGAGCGTGTCGGCACTCTGTGTGGGCCAACTCACCACACAGGTCAGGAGGCCCTGAGTTTGAACCCTGAACATCCTATATAGTAGGCAGAGGCTCTATCAGTTGAGCCAAATCCTCTTTCCTCATTGTGGTTTCAATTTGCATTTTCCTAAAGGCTAAGAGTGTTCAGCATCTTTTCAAGGTCCTTCTGGCCCTATGTATATCTTCTTTGGAGAGTCATCTTTTCAAGTCTTTCTCTGATTGTTTGGCAGTTTTTGATGTTGATTTCATCTCTACATTTAACTGCTCTGTTGACATAGGTTGCTTGTGAGTTTCTAGGAATGTTTCTAGTTTATCTAGGTGTCTACATTGTTGGCACACAGTTGTTCGTAGTTGTTAAGATATGTAACAGTTTAAAGTTTTTTGTGAATCCCAGAAGATCAAGTACTTAAACTAATACATGCCTGTGAGTGTGTGATCTTTTGATTGGACTTTATCAGTGAGGGGTGACACAGACTGGGCCTCCACCCTCTTGCTGGTGTCTATTATACTATATACTGAGGAGTGACTCAAAACACAAAGACAGGTGTCATTTTTAAGCTGCCATGTGAGACAGACCTGAGGATCTCTAGCTGCCATAGCTGAAGAAATGTGATACCCAACAGGCTAAGCACAGAATGTAGCTCCAAGATGAAGAGACTAGCCCTGCCATATGCTTCATTGCCCATAGCTAGCTCAAGGGGAATGCAGCCTGGAGGAGACAGCACACACAGGCCACCAGTTTGCCTTGCCATGTGGCAGGGCTACAGGTTCTGCTAGCAGCCAATCTTTGATGAGAGAGCATCTCTGATGGTGCCTCAGTCTGGACATTTGTGCGGCCTCAGAACTGTATTACCCTAAAAAATTCCCTTTATAAAAAGCCAATGCATTTTTGGTATACTGCATTGGCTACCTTTGACAAAGAAGAACAAGATCTTTTTTACTCCTGTGGGATCAGTAGTAATGTTCCCTGCTCATTTCTGAAGTTATTTGTTTGCATCCTCTCCCTTTCTTCCTTTGTCTGTCTAGCTAAAGGTTTGTCAACTTTATTGATCTTTCCAAAGAACCAACATCTGGTTTTCTCAATACTTCTCTACTGTTTTTGCTTTTTATTCTCTATCTCATTATTTATTATCTCATGTTTGTAATTTCTTTCTGCTAGTTTTGGATTTAGTCTGCTGTTCTTCTGCTAGTTCCTCTTGGTGTGCAGTTAGGTCTTTGATTTTTCCTCTTTCTTCTTTTGTAATATAATCATTTAGGGGCATAAATTTCCCTCTCAGTACTGCCTTTGCTGCATCCCAAAAGTTTGGTTGTAGTGTATTTGTTTTCATTCATCTCAAAATATTTCCTAATTGCTTTTCTGCAAATTTTTTGACTTGTTGGTTTGCCAGATGAGCCGTGGCATATTAGGACCCTCCCTTTAAAAAACGTTCCTGCCACAAAGTTACTGGGGGTGAGAATCAAAGCCCCCGAGGATATTCCTGGGCCACAAGAGGGCCCAAATGCTGACCCAACCTCCTGATACTACATTACAAACCCTGACCTAAATGACAGTGTTATTTCCCTTACATGAAGTCCACTGATGGTCTAGATAAACTCCAAACTTGTGGCCTTCCTTCCCTGCATCATCAGTGTTTCTCTTTCCTGCTGTGAGACCTTCTGGGAGTCAAGTGACTATCTTGAATGACTAGTGGTCTGTATAGCTCACAAGCCGTCTCTAAACTGCAGGCATTCCAGACCAACTACCATGTAACAGATCATCAAAGGATTAGATTCACCTTCTATTGACCAACCCTAGATGACCAGTTGATGATCATCCACTGCAAAAGTCACCTGCTGCATTGGGGATTGTTGGTTTTATGTAAAAAGTCTGCAGGCCCCAATTATCTCCCTGACTACCATCTGCACACCTTCCTGAGGAGTCTAGACTGAGAGTGGGTAGTGAGTACACAAGCACTGAGTATGTATCTTCCCTGCTTGGGCCCTTTCTCACCAAATCGAGTTGATTCAGGAAGCTATTGCTCTGAAATCTGGCAGTTCAAATCAATTTTACTGATCACAAGAGATATTAAATGCCTTTCCACACCCTTTTTCAGTTCAGGAACTCACTACAGATCCTATGACTTATTGTACACTGAATAAAGAGACTCTATGGATTATTTGTTCTTTCATAGTCCTCTACATCCTGTTGATAACTCCAGCCTGCTTGCAGCCTGATCCCTAAACCCCAAGGGAGACAGCCAGTCCTTTTCCTAGATAGATTTTGTCCTTCCCTGAGAGTCCCAACAAGACATATGGGGGAATTTTGCCCTTCTGTGAAGTGGGAGAATTACATGCCCATACTCAGTGAACACATATTTCCCTCAAGGAATCCCTCCAATAATTATATACCTAGGTCAGCCAGATCACAACCAAAGACCACACCATGTGATACGTTTTAAACCATCAGTCTCACAAAAGAGAAACGCTTCACCCATTATTAGCAGAGAGGACAGAAGCAGAGAACAGACAGTGAGTGCAATCCTGAATAGAAGGGAACAGAGCAAGGACTCATGCAATTAATTGTCTACGGAAGGGCCAGTTCCATTCACAAATCACACAATAATGAAAAGGACATTGAACTCCCATTCTGGGCAGTTCTGCTACATTCTCTAATAGAACAGCAAGAATCCCAGAGTGCTGCAGTGCCTATTGAAGAAAGGCAGAATGTTAAGCCAGACCCTTGATATCGATGACTGTACTTATGAGCCTTTCCTTGTGAAATTGAAACTTATCCTAGTATTATATATTGCCTAAGTGTTACCTCCTGAAAGCCTCCTTATTGCTTAACTGTGTCTTCTCCCTAAGCCAAACTCAGGATATAAATACACTACCTCTCCCTCTCCATGGGACATGACTCACAGGGATGAGCCTCCCTGGCACCAGGGGATTGTTACCAAGCACCAACTAGCAATGCATCTAGAAAAACAGCTTGACCAAAAGGGGGAAATATTAAATACAAATGAGTTTTTATACTAAGAAATTTCAAAGTGAGTTGGGAGGCCATTCCTGAGGTTATGTTTTTGCAAGTATTACCAGGATCTCTTTGACTGCCACAGTAAACAGTGCCTCAAATAGTGGGGCTTCTGGGGGCTCTGGAGACATCTAGACACTATAAGGAGGGCAGACAGCTCAGGAATTCCATTCCCTGCCTTATTTTGGTATATATGCTCCCCAATGTAATATAGTTATACTCATTCATTGGGTTGTCTACACATGGCTATCCCACCCCTTTTATTTGATCCTCTAATTAACACTATACTTGTTAAATATATGTCCCAGAGACTTAAATCATTGGTCCATCCATGGGCCATTTGAACCCTGAATTTCAGCAGAGTTCCTACGCCTACACTCCAGTTCTTTGGATGAGCGCAGGACAACTAACAGGGAGATGATGATTGAGAACACCCATTACAAGTAGCAGAGAGTGCCTGCAATTGCAAGCAAGATAGTTCCATCCATCTGCCCTATGGGATCTAAGCTACCTCTCAGTTAGAAGTAGAGTTGGCATCGCCATTCCCAAATCCTCATTATTGGGGCATGAACAATGGACTAATGTAGATGTTATTATTAGTTTTCCAATTTTTATTTTTATTTTTTTAATTATCTTTTTTAAAGTTAATAGATCACATAAAATGTTACCTTAAAAAACATAAGAGGTTCCCATATGCCCCACTCCCCATCCCTCAGCCCCATTAATTTTTTAATAGTGGTTTTTTGTTTTTAAAATGTGTATATTTTGGGGGCATCGCCATCCCCAAATCCTCAAGATTGGGGCATGAACAATGGACTAAAGTAGACATTATTAAAGTAGACATAATAGACTTACTATTACTCTAGTACTGGAAGAACTCCTATCATTGATACAAAGGCAGTGACCACAAGAGGTACTGAGGGATGGGAGAGCAATGAATAAGAGTAATGTGAGGGCATTTTCAGGACATTGGAGTTGTCTTGCATGACATTGCAATGACAGATACAGGCCATTGGATATTTTGTCATAATCTACAAAATTGTGCAGGGCAGAATGTAGACTATATCATAAAATGTAATCCATGGTCAATAGCTGTGCTTCAACATGGGTTTGTCAATTTTAACAAATGTAACACAGTAATGAAGGATGTTGATAATGTGTGAAAGTGTCAGAGGGATAGGGAGTGGGGCATATGAGAATCCCTTGGATGTACCATTTTTATATTCTAAAGCTTCTTTAAATAAATAAATAAATAAATAATTTTTTTAATGGAAAAACAAAAAATACCCATAGATGCACTCTCACCATTCCTGCTATCCCCATACTAGTTCAAGCAAAGGCAATTTGAGAATAACTGTGGGAGAAAAGGAAGAAGGAAGATGGTAAACAGTCATTAGGATGTTACAAAGCTTCTGCTTAAAGAATAACCCCAAGCAGAGTGAAATAATAAAATATGTATCTGGAATTTCAGATCATGGATTATTGGGGAAGTATTTCACACTATGTACAAATTTTAAGGGTTGGTTAGTTATAAAGGAACAGAATGTCGACAGCAAAAATAGTGGATTTGGGGAGTCCCGGAGTCAAGCCATCCACAAAAGCAACAAAGAAAATGACAAAAATAGTAGAATAAAATTGTTATGAATTCTGGAATCTAACCAAAATCATACAGCAAGAAGGGGAACTTTGAATCAGGTGAGGGAAAGAGAAAAAAAAAATAAAGCAGGTGAAACGTGTCAGAGAGGTTTGGGTTATTTTCCTTTACCCTGGTCCCATTCTGCTCACCACCTTGGTATGGCTTTGAAGACAACAGCCTGAATTTCTGTTACAATAACCGATACCAGAGGGAGCAGAAAGGACCTTTTTCAGAGAGGCTTCTGGTTGACTGTTTTACTTGGATGGCAAATCCATGGAGGTCCGTCTCCAAGGACCTGCATATATTTCACCTAAGGGAACTCTGGGTGCTCAGGTGGTTACCCGAGAGGTATTCACCCAGAACATTTAAGACAAATAGACTAGTTGATCCCACATGGCTCACAGGAATACACTGGGGCAGCAAAACACTAAGACGAATGTTTTGGAGGAAGGCTGAGGAATGAGGTGCTTTGGCTAATAAGATCCTTGAAAAGCTGCAATATATTCCTGGTTATGTACAATCTATGTATATAGAAGGACTGGGTACATGTATAAAAAGGACCCGAGAACAACCTAAGCACTCATTTCTGGTTTACTATTAAGATTTGTACCAACAGGACATGTGGAGTTGTGGAGTCATAAACTGAGTGTTGAAGCCATGTTGCAGTGTATACATACCACATATCTGCAAGGACTTTTAAATTTATTGTTGATTTTAGGCATATGTGGAAATTTCTGTCCATTCACTGTCTGGCCAGTAAGCTACCGGGACAAGAGATTTTAGTGACTATCCATGACAAATTGTACTGACTTCACACAATTAGTGCTAAGAAGTGACCAAACGAAGAAAAACAACAAGCAGTCACAACAAACCCTGGATGCAGGAAAATCTGATTTTCAGACTGGCCACCTTAAAATAGTCAAAAGATCCAGTTTTATGGGCATGGAGTGTACCAAGAACGAATGTCCCACACACAAGAGAAAAGACAATTAATAGAAAATATCCTTCAGTTATAAAACAGAGTTATACATTACAGATTTTTAATATGCTCAATGATAAAAGGAGAATATGAGGATGGTGTCTCAGTAAGCAGAGAATATCAGTAAAGAGGCAAAAATGTAAAATCAACTGAAATAGAAATTCTGGGGCTGAAAAGTTCAGTCACCGATATGAGAACTTCTCTAGAGGTTGTCAACATTCGTCTCCCTGACTGAAGACCTGAGCCACTCTTTGAGCAGCCTGGTATGTACAACTTCCCCAAATCCTTCTTCAACTAAATTGTGTCCATTCTGTAAGATGTGTCAATGAGACTTTCTCTTTTTCATGTGAATTTTACTGGTCACTATGTTGAGTAAATTGTCATACCCTTGTTCATGCTTAACTCAATGTAGATCCTATGATTTAGGGTATATAGAGCAGGGGACATGGTGAGTTATTTATTCTTCCAGAGGGCACTCTTTCCTTCTGAGAACCCAAGACTGCACCCAGCCTAAATGAAAATTCCCCAAAGGAAGGACACAGTACTGTTCTCAGAGATATTTTACATCTTTGCCTCTGAGTTACCATGAGAATTTCAGGAAAATGATGGCAGCCATTAAGAGGGAGAATTAGAACCCCTTTTTCTGTGAACCCCAATATTCCTCAGAGTATCCCAGAAATTCCTACATATCTAAAGCAACCAGATCCATAACAAAGCCCTCCTCCTGTTCTATAAATTAATCAATCCCAATCTCACCATAGAGAAAGTTGTTCGTTTTGCATCATCTAGCCACTTGCTGATGCCATATAAATTGGAGCATCTGTTTTTCCATTTCTGTAAAAAAGAAAAAAAAAAAAAAGTCAGTTGGGATGTTTATAACTATAATACTGAACCTGTAGTTCCCTGTGGGTAGTATTGGTATTAGAACAATATTTAGTCTTACCATCCATGAACAATGGATGTCTTGCCATTTGTTTAAGTCTTCTTCAGTTTCATTCAGGTATGACTGCTCTTGTTCAAGTGCTTTACACTTTCAATAAATTCATTCCTAAATATTTTATTCATTAGAGGGTAACTGAATGGATTTTTTTTTTAAATCCATCTTAGACTTTTTTTTTTTTTTACCATACTATATAAACAGAACTGACATTTGTGTGTATTATCTCATACAATGCAAGTTTGCTTAATGTCTGTATTTGTTCCAGTAGTATTTTTGTGGGTTCTTTGGGAATATCTATTAAAAGATCATGTCATCCGTGTATCAGAATAGCTTCCTTCTTCAGTTCCATTTTTCTTGCCCAATTCCTCTGGCTAGAACTTCCGGCATAATGCTGCATAGCAGTGATGAAAGTGAGCAAATTTATCTTGTTGTCATGGCAAAAACTTTCAGTATTTCACAATTGAATATAATGTTTGCAGTGGATCATATAGACACAGCTGTGAAGAGAATGGAATGACTTCCACAAATGACCCTCCACTCAGTGAGCCGCAGAAAGTCCCCAGTTTATAGGAAGGCTGTGCGCACACTTCAGAAATCCTGGAATGTGAGTTAATTGTAGGAGACCTACATTTTTATGGTTTTGAAGAACGTAATTCTTAATAATGTAAAAGTGTCCCACTTTCATAATAAGATCATGGTAGAATATGTCTGAAATGTCTTTTATGTATTCTTAAATTTTAAAATTCAGTAAACCATATCAAGCAAAGTTTTTCTTTCTAGAAGTTATTTATAAAACATTACTTTTAATGAAGGAGAGACAAGTATTAAGGACATCCTTGGAGACCATGGGAAATAGAACTATTACATTGGGGGATGCTGATGTATGTGTCTGATGATAAGTATATACCATATGGTGGTAATATTGCAGACCTGATATGAATGACAGTGAACCTATGTCATTGTGACTCTAAAGCAGCAGCATTTTTAAAAAAAATTCACTGAATATGAACTGCCACTGCTAACACCAAATATGTATGAATATTGATTTAAAACTGGGGAGGAAATTAATAATTCTGAATTCAAATGACTGAAATATGGAGTATAAAAACAAAGAAATTTCCATGTAAAATAAATATAAGTAGCTAAAATATAAATGATTATAGAAATAAAACAGATAAATAGGCAAATATAATTCAGAAATGAAATACAACGCAAGATATCTAATGGAAAATCCCTTACAGATAATTAATTTTCAACCTATATGGGCATTTATAGAAAATGACTAGATTTTGGCAACGTCAGGTAAAAGATGTTTCACTTCAAGTAAAGAGTATATATGAAAAGGAATATTCACTAGTCAGATGAAGAAAGAAAATGATAGGTGCAATAGAGGTGATGAGAGTAAAGTCCCATGGTTAAGAGAGGTAGAATTGAAGCATCTGGAAGTACCAGGAAGAAAGATTTTGTACTTTAAAAAATTTCATTAAAAAAATCTAGGAAGACACACTTATCTCTGTTCCTGGGAAAGCTAATTTGAATTGCACTTCTATAATTTTTTCTAATTATATGAATACGAAGAAAAAAATCACATTATTTTCATGTAACAAAGTAATTTAGGGAGAAATGGAATACAGAGTAGCCACAACAAATGCATGAAAGGCCTTCTTCATTATGTACATTATGTCCTGAAAAATGCTTTCTCAAAAGTAAATAAAAGGCATTTAGAAAATGAGATAATACATAAGATGTCATAAATTAAAAATAGAAAATCAAACAACGATTGGGATGACATCAGAAAATAAGAAAAATATCAGTTCAAAATTGAATTGTAATGCATAATAAATAGAATGACCAGAAATGGTTAAGTAGAAAGCAAAAGGAAAAGCAGATAGTGTTTAAAAGAAATTTTGTGGAGAACGTAAAAGATTTGGGGGAAAAAAAGTAAAAGAATGACAAATGGCATAGTTGGTCTAATACCTGAACACTGGAGTGTCTCGAAATCCAAAAGCAAATCCAAATCCAAAGCAAATCCAAAAGCAAAGACTTGAAAGAAATGCTAAAAAATTACAATTTGTTTTTTTTCCCCCTCTGGAAGGAAATTCTTTGACGCTGCGTGTCAGAAG